>NC_135812.1:107787155-108527580 GCF_964213995.1 Mustelus asterias | reverse complement strand
ACTAGATTATGTGGAGCAAAGTCTCGGAGGAGACAGCAGGAGAGATTATTCGCAATAGAATGTCTCCTGGACAGCAGCTCTCGAGGGATCAGAAAAAAAACAAATCAAAAGGTAACCTTCAGCTGAGATCACACAGAATAAAGCACATGGTTAGACACAGAGTAAAGCTTCCTCTACACTGCCCCCATCAAACACTCCCAGGATAGGTACAGCATGGAGTTACATACAGAGTAAAGCTCCCTCCACACTGTCCCCATCAAACACATGCAGGACAGGTACAGCATGGGGTTACATACAGAGTAAAGCTCCCTCTACACTGTCCCCATCAAACACCCCCTGGACAGGTATAGCATGGAGTTAGATACAGAGTAAAGCTCTCTCTACACTGTCCCCATTAAACACTCCCAGCCCAGGACAGGAACAGCACGGGGTTAGATACAGAGTAAAGCTCCCTTTACACTGTCCCCATCAAACACTCCCAGGACAGGTACAGCACAGGGTTAGATACAGAGTAAAGCTCCCTCTACACTGTCCCCCCATCAAACACTCCCAGGACAGGTACAGCACGGGGTTAGATACAGAGTAAAGCTCCCTCTACACTGTCCCCCCATCAAACACTCCCAGGACAGGTATAGCACGGGGTTAGATACAGAGTAAAGCTCCCTCTACAATGTCCCCATCGAACACTCCCAGGACAGGAACAGCACGGGGTTAGACACAGAGTAAAGCTCCCTTTACACTGTCCCCATCAAACACTCCCAGGACAGGTACAGCACAGGGTTAGATACAGAGTAAAGCTCCCTCTACACTGTCCCCCATCAAACACTCCCAGGACAGGTACAGCACGGGGTTAGATACAGAGTAAAGCTCCCTCTACACTGTCCCCCCATCAAACACTCCCAGGACAGGTATAGCACGGGGTTAGATACAGAGTAAAGCTCCCTCTACAATGTCCCCATCGAACACTCCCAGGACAGGAACAGCACGGGGTTAGACACAGAGTAAGGCTCCTTCTGCACTGTCCCCACCAAACACCCCCTGGACAGGTATAGCATGGAGTTAGATACAGAGTAAAGCTCTCTCTACACTGTCCCCATTAAACACTCCCAGGACAGGTACAGCATGGGGTTAGATACAGAGTAAAGCTCCCTCGGCACTGTCCCCATCAAACACTGTCAGAGTTTTAACAACACCAGGTTAAAGTCCAACAGGATTATTTGGTAGCAAATACCATTCGCTTTTGGAGCACTGCTCCTTCGTCAGAGGGAGTGGAAATGTGCTCTCAAACAGGGCACAGAGACACAAAATCAAGTTATAGAATACTGATTAGAATGCAAATCCCTACAGCCAACCAGATCTTAAAGATACGGACAATGTGGGTGGAGGGAGCATTAAGCACAGGTTAAAGAGATGTGTATTGTCTCCAGGCAGAACAGCCAGCAGGTCCAGGAGGCAAGCTGTGGGGGTTACTGATCGTGTGACATAAAGCCAACATCTCGGTTTAGGCTGTCCTCATGTGTGCGGAACTTGGCTATCAGTTTCTGCTCAGTGACTCTGCGCTGTCGTGTGTCGTGAAGGCCGCCTTGGAGAACGCTTACCCGAAGATCAGAGGCTGAATGCCCGTGACCACTGAAGTGCTCCCCCACAGGAAGAGAACAGTCTTGCCTGGTGATTGTCAAGTGGTGTTCATTCATCCATTGTCATAGCGTCTGCATGGTTTCCCCAATGTACCATGCCTCGGGACATCCTTTCCTGCAGCGTATCAGGTAGACAACGTTGGCCAAGTTGCAAGAGTATGTACCGTGTACCTGGTAGATGGTGTTCTCACGTGAGATGATGGCATCCATGTTGATGATCCGACACGTCTTGCAGAGGTTGCTGTGGCAGGATTGTGTGGTGTCGTGGTCACTGTTCTCCTGAAGGCTGGGTAGTTTGCTGCGGACAATGGTCTGTTTGAGGTTGCGCGGTTGTTTGAAGGCAAGAAGTGGGGGTGTGGGGATGGCCTTGGCGAGATGTTCGTCTTCATCAATGACATGTTGAAGGCTCCGGAGGAGATGCCGTAGCTTCTCCGCTCTGGGGAAGTACTGGACGGCGAAGGGTACTCTGTCCACCGTGTCCCGTGTTTGTCTTCTGAGGAGGTCTGTGCGGTTTTTCGCTGTGGCGCGTCGGAACTGTTGATCGATGAGTTGAGTGCCATATCCTGTTCTTATGAGGGCATCTTTCAGCGCCTGGAGGTGTCTGTTGCGATCCTCCTCATCCGAGCAGATCCTGTGTATTCGGAGGGCTTGTCCGTAGGGGATGGCTTCTTTAACGTGTTTAGGGTGGAAGCTGGAGAAGTGGAGCATCGTGAGGTTATCCGTGGGCTTGCGGTACAGTGAGGTGCTGAGGCGACCGTCCTTAATGGAGATGCGTGTGTCCAAGAATGCAACCGATTCCGGAGAGTAGTCTATGGTGAGTCTGATGGTGGGATGGAACTTGTTGATGTCATCATATAGTTGTTTCAGTGATTGTTCACCATGAGTCCAAAGGAAGAAAATGTCATCGATGTATCTAGTGTATAGCATCGGTTGAAGGTCCTGTGCGGTGAAGAAGTCTTGTTCGATCCTGTGCATGAAGATGTTGGCATATTGAGGTGCGAATTTGGTCCCCAAGGCTGTTCCGTGTGTCTGGATGAAAAACTGGTTGTTGAAGGTGAAGATATTGTGGTCCAGGATGAAGTGGATGAGTTGTAAAATTGCATCTGGAAACTGGCAGTTGACAACGTTGAGTACTGAGGCCGTTGCAGCAATGCCATCGTCATGTCTGTATCTTTAAGATCTGGTTGGCTGTAGGGATTCGCATTCTAATCAGTATTCTGTAACTTGAGTTTGTGTCTCTGTGCCCTGTTTGAGAGCAGATTTCCACTCTATCTGACGAAGGAGCAGCGCTCCGAAAGCGAATGGTATTTGCTACCAAATAAACCTGTTGGACTTTAACCTGGTGTTGTTAAAACTCTTACTGTGTTCACCCCAGTCCAACGCCGCCATCTCCACATCATGCCCATCAAACACTCCCAGGACAGGTACAGCACGGGGTTAGATACAGAGTAAAGCTCCCTCTACACTGTCCCCATCAAACACTCCCAGGACAGGTACAGAACGGGGTTAGATACAGAGTAAAGCTCCCTCTACACTGTCCCCATCAAACACTCCTCGGGCATAGTAAGATCGATGGTAACACTTTCTGTACGTTGTGAGTCCAGTTAGCTGGAGTTGAAGGTAAACTATGAACCTGGTCAGTGTGTCAGGGGCCAGTGAGCGCGGACCACAGGCAGGTTCTGTCTTTTCCCAAGGGTCTGGGTTGGGGTCTCAATGATTCACTTTGTTCATTACTGACTTCAGTGATGGAACAGAAACCACAAATTATAAAATTACCAATGATATAAAGAGGCTGCCTGGTCAGGAAAACTGAGGTAGTTTTCAGTGATCTATATTTGTATTATTAACTGTTAGGAATAAGGTATTGATTTAGTCTTTTTAATTTCGCGTTTTTATATCGTAAAAGGTTAAACTCTCATTAGATTCATGTTAAGGAAAGGTGTTGGCATGTTTGGGGCTTTTGGTTTCAGTTCCATCTTTGGGTTGGATTCTCCAATCCTGTCCATTCCCACCCTGGCGCTCAGTCAAATCTCCATTCATTTCAGCGGCACGGAGAATCCCAGCTACAGACTAGGTCGGAGGTTTCCGGTGTAGGTTTCTATTGTGCTGAGAGAGTTTATTGGCAGGAAAAGGAAACATGAGCTTGGAAGATGATTGAGATGTTGCTTAACAACCAGGGGAGGAGACAATTTTGAGTCTTTAGGGAGAAGATCTGTTTGAGTTTAATTTTAACTGAAAGCTCGAGTAGAAAGAGCTTAGCAGGGAGAGAGGGAACATCTCCCATAGCTTTGCCAGAGGAAAAGCCATGCAATGAAGTAATGGACAAGAAGGTAAGTGCCAGAAACCTACAGAACAGCTAGTTAAGGAATCTAGAGAAATGAAGAGAAGTTTCCAGGAGGTCTGAAGTTAAAGGAACAGAAGAAACTAGAACTAGATATTGTTTATTGAAAACAGAGTTGGCAGTGTGACGCCAGAAAGATATTTGAAATGGTTCGAAGGTTTGTGATATCTTACCACAGACTGAAGTGATGGGTAAGATAATTTTGGAACAATCAGAGGCTGGATCTCAGAGTTTGAGTAAAAGTATTCAAGACAAAGGAATCCTGACAGGACAGTTGGAAAACCTGGGTGTGAATCCTGGCTAAAACAGCGGAGAGGAAGCCTTCTTTGAAAGGATAGTCAGAAATCCTGGAGGCAGATCCTTGATGAAAACAGCTGAGAGAAGGCATTTTTGGAAATAAGATTTAAAAGTGTGTCTTCTTGAGAGTGGAGTTTGGAAAAACTTATGTAACAATCATCTGGGGAATCTGAGGAGAAATCCATGATATGTTGATTGAGTGACAATTGCCTTTTGGTTTCAGAGTGGGATGTTCTTATTGAAATCTGTGTACATTTGTGAAGATAAGGGGCGTGAAGGAGTATTGTATTATAATCAAATGTTTCATGTTTTATTAAGTGTTTTTTTAAAATAACTAATTGGCGGTTCTGTAACTCTGTTCCACCAGATTTTCTAAACTAAAGTCAAAGTGATGGTCTTTTGAGCCAGGGTCCATTCTGGGATTTTCCTGTCCAGTGGTAACATCAACTGGGATCGTAACAATATTGTAAACAGGGTCGTTGAAAGCATGAAATGACAAAGCGATTCTGATAGATTAAGTGAATGAGAAAACTGTGACCAATGAAGTTCAATGGAGAGAAATGTGAGGTTGGCCACTTTGAACCTGAAAAGTATAGAACAGGATATTTCAAAATGGTGAGAGATTAGAAACAGTGACGGTTCAAAGAGTTTCGAGAATCAGAGAAATCGATCATCAAAACGTCATGAACAGGAACAGAAAATAATCCGAAAGGAGAATGGAATTCTGACCTTTCTATCTAGAGACCAGAATACAAGGAGGTCAAAGCCATACTTCACCTATACAAAGACTTGGTTAGATCACACCTGGAGTTAGAACATAGAACATAGAAAGCCACAGCACAAACAGGCCCTTCGGCCCACAAGTTGCGCCGATCACATCCCCACCTCTAGGCCTATCTATAGCCCTCAATCCCATTAAATCCCATGTACTCATCCAGAAGTCTCTTAAAAGACCCCAACGAGTTTGCCTCCACCACCACCGACGTCAGCCGATTCCACTCACCCACCACCCTCTGAGTGAAAAACTTACCCCTGACATCTCCTCTGTACCTACCCCCCAGCACCTTAAACCTGTGTCCTCTCGTAGCAACCATTTCAGCCCTTGGAAATAGCCTCTGAGAGTCTACCCTATCCAGACCTCTCAACATCTTGTAAACCTCTATCAGGTCACCTCTCATCCTTCGTCTCTCCAGGGAGAAGAGACCAAGCTCCCTCAACCTATCCTCATAAGGCATGCCCCCCAATCCAGGCAACATCCTTGTAAATCTCCTCTGCACCCTTTCAATGGCTTCAACATCTTTCCTGTAATGAGGTGACCCGAACTGCGCGCAGTACTCCAAGTGGGGTCTAACCAGGGTCCTATAAAGCTGCAGCATTATCTCCCGACTCCTAAACTCAATCCCTCGATTAATGAAGGCCAGTACGCCGTACTCCTTCTTGACCGCATCCTCCACCTGTGAGGCCGATTTAAGAGTCCTATGGACCCGGACCCCAAGGTCCTTCTGATCCTCTACACTGCTAAGAATGGTACCCTTCATATTATACTGCTGCTTCATCCCATTGGATCTGCCAAAATGGATCACCACACACTTATCCGGGTTGAAGTCCATCTGCCACTTCTCCGCCCAGTCTTGCATTCTATCTATGTCTCGCTGCAACTTCTGACATCCCTCCAAACTATCCACAACACCACCTACCTTGGTGTCGTCAGCAAACTTACCAACCCATCCCTCCACTTCCTCATCCAGGTCATTTATGAAAATGACAAACAGCAAGGGTCCCAGAACAGATCCCTGGGGCACTCCACTGGTCACTGACCTCCATGCAGAGAAAGACCCCTCCACAGCCACTCTCTGCCTTCTGCAGGCAAGCCAGTTCTGGATCCACAAGGCAACAGCCCCTTGGATCCCATGCCCTCTCACTTTCTCAAGAAGTCTTGCATGGGGCACCTTATCGAACGCCTTGCTGAAGTCCATATAGACCACATCCACCGCTCTTCCTTCGTCAATGTGTTTGGTCACATTTTCAAAGAACTCAACCAGGCTCGTAAGGCACGACCTGCCCTTGACAAAGCCGTGCTGACTACTTTTGATCATACTAAACTTCTCTAGATGATCATAAATCCTGTCTCTCAGGATCCTCTCCATCAACTTACCAACCACTGAGGTTAGACTCACCGGTCGGTAATTTCCCGGGCTGTCCCTGTTCCCTTTCTTGAATATAGGGACCACATCTGCAATCCTCCAATCCTCCGGAACCTCTCCCGTCTCCATCGACGATGCAAAGATCATCGCCAAAGGCTCCGCAATCTCCTCCCTCACCTCCCACAGTAACCTGGGGTACATCCCATCCGGTCCCGGCGACTTACCAACCTTGATGCCATTCAATAGTTCCAACACATCCTCTTTCTTTATGTCCACATGCTCGATCCTTTCTGTCCACCGCAAACCAGCAGTACAACCACCCAGAACCCTTTCCACCGTGAATACCGAGGTAAAGTATTCATTAAGCAGCTCCGCCATTTCTAACGGTTCCGCACAAACTTTTCCCCCTTCACCTTTTAAGGGTCCTATGCCTTCACATCTCATCCTTTTACTCTTGACATATTTGTAGAAAGCCTTGGGATTCTCCTTAATCTTACCCGCCAAGGCCTTCTCATGACCCCTTCTCGCTCTCCTAATTTCCTTCTTAAGCTCCTTCCTACATCCCGTATACTCCTCTAAATCCTTGACACCTCCTAGCTCTCTGAACCTTCTGTACGCCTCTCTTTTCTTATTCACCAGGTTCATCACAACCTTCGTGCACCACGGTTCCCGTACCCTACCAACACCCCCCTGTCTCATCGGAACGTTGTCATGCAGAGCTCCAGACAAACATTCCTTGAAAATCCTCCACTTTCCTTCGGTACTTTTCCCCAAGAATGCCTCCTTCCAATTTACCCGTCTAATTTCCTCCCTGATGACACTGTATTTCACTTTACTCCAGAGAAACACTTTCCTAGCCTGCCTGATCCTATCTCTTTCCAATGCTATCGTGAAGGAGATAGAATTATGATCGCTATCCCCAAGATGCTCACCCACCGAGAGATCCTCCACCTGTCCAGGTTCATTAGCCAGCACCAGATCAAGTACAGCCTCTCCTCTAGTAGGCTTATCCACATACTGTGTCAGGAAACTCTCCTGGACACACCTAACAAACTCCTCTCCATCCAAACCCCTAGCCCTAGGGATATTCCAATCTATGTTTGGGAAATTAAAATCTCCCATCACGACAACTCTGTTATTCCTACATCTCTCCAGGATCTGTTTCCCCATCTGCTCCTCAACATCTCTGTTACTATTGGGCGGCCTATAGAAAACACCCAGCAACGTTACCGACCCCTTCCTGTTCCTAACCTCCACCCACAGAGACTCCGTAGTCAATCCCTCCACGGCGTCCACCTTCTCTACAGCCGTGACACTATCCCTGATCAACAGTGCCACTCCCCCCCCTCTCTTGCCTCCCTCCTTGTCCTTCCTGAAACATCTAAAACCCGGCACCTGAAGCACCCAGTCCTGTCCCTGAGACATCCAAGTCTCCGTAATGGCCACCACATCACAATTCGAAGCAGCAATCCACGCTCTAAGCTCATCCACTTTATTCACTACACTCCTGGCATTAAAATAGACACATCTCAGACCTTCAGCCTGAGCACTTCCCTTCTCCATCACTCGTCTAACCTCCCTCTTACCCTGTTTACATTCCTTATCTATTTGCGAGCTAACCTCCTCGCTCTCAGTCCCCTCATTTCGATTCCCTCTCCCCAACCTTTCTAGTTTAAAGTCTCTCCAGTAGCCTTAGCCAACCTTCCCGCCAGGATATTGGTCCCCCTGGGATTCAAGTGCCACCCGTCTTTTTTAAACAGGTCACACCTGCCCCTAAAGAGGTCCCAATGATCCAAGTACCCAAATCCTTGTCCCTTGCTCCAGTCCCTCAGCCACGCATTCATTCTCCACCGATTCCTGTTCTCACTCTCCCGCGGCACAGGCAGCAATCCCGAGATTACTACCTTTGCATTCCTCTTTCTCAGCTGTCTACCTAACTCCCTATATTCTCTTTTCATGACCCCTTCCCTCTTCCTACCTATGTCAGCAGTACCTATATGCATCACGACCTTCGGCTCCTCTCCCTCCCCCTTCAGGATTTCTGGGACTCGACCAGAGACATCCCGGACCCCTGCACCAGGGAGGCAAACCACCATCCGAGAGTCCCGTCTGTGTCCGCAAAAACGCCTATCTGACCCCCTCACCATAGAGTCCCCAATTAGCACTACCCTCCTTTCATTACCCTTTTGCACTACTGGGCCAGGCTCAGCTCCAGAGACACTGCCACCGCTGCTTCCCCCAGGTGGGCTGTCCACCCCAGTAGTACTCAGACAGGAGTACTTATTATTAAGGGGCACATCCACCGGGGTGCTCACCATCAACCGAGCTTTCTCCTTCCTCACTGTTACCCAGTTACCCTCCTCCCGTGGTCCCGGTGTGACCACCTGCCGATAGCTCCTGTCAATGACCTCCTCACTATCCCTAACCCGGCGAAGGTCCTCGAGCTGCAATTCCAGTTCCCTAACATGGTCCCTTAGGAACCGCAGCTCAACACACCCAACCTGAGTTACTGTGATCAGTTCTGGGAACCACACCTTAGGAAGGATATATTGGCCTTGGAGGGAGTCCAGTGTGTAGTATAAGGGTCCAGCACATACAGGGTTAATGTGGGACTGATTGCAGTACCGCCCACACAGTGATATAAGAAGGTAGATGAACCAAACCTCGGGTCAGTGTGGTGTTGGCCAGAAACGTGTTAAGACCAAGGATGGAGATGGCTCCATATCTGTACCCTTTACTGTGTATTTGTATATAGCTACAAGAGTTAATGAGTCTTGCTGTTCCAAGGAACCATGGCTCAATAACCTCAAACTCCAAACAACAGCTGCCTCACTTTGCCCGGCAGGTGCAGGAAGAAAGGCTCAAGCAGCCTTGGAGTGAGAGGCGGGGTTGAAGCTGAGTGATGGGGAAAGGGCAGAGGTTACTCCTGTTGTATCTCTCTGTGCTCTCTGGCATGCTGATTGGGTGGGAGAGGGTTTGGCCCCCGTTCTGTCGGACGACCTGTTCTTTGCCTCCTGAGGTGAGTGACCCAGATCTGGTCACCCTGCTGGAGCTGTGGCCAGTGTCTGATGCGGTGCCATCTGCTCTGGGCAGAAGCTTGCTCCTGTCTGTAGGGCCGCTCTCTCTTGCTTGTATGTCCTGGTGATTCCTGGCTGCTATCCTTGGCAGGAGTTTCTTCGGCGGAATCAGGAGTGGTGTACCAAGTTTCCTGCCCATCAGCAGCTCAGGAAGGGACAGGCCACTCTGTAAGGCGGTGGACCTGGAGGTGAGGAAGTCCTTGTTTTCCTTCAGGAGAATGGTCAATGCACGGACCCCCCCATTCTGTTTCAGCCTTTGTCTGCAGGTATCTTGGGAAGTTAGTGTGATGAGGGAAGCTAGCTCTGGCTGTGAAGTGTGTGAGGCATTTGTTGGAGAACTGTCGCTGATTATCCAATACCAGCTGGTTCAGGATGCCGTGACTTGCAAACATCACTTCTCCATGGGGGATTCTACGAAGTTGCTTTGCCTCCACCCATCTGGAGAAGTTGTCTGCAATGGGTTTTTTTGAATTCATTCGTGGGACATGGGTGTCGCTGGCTGGCCAGCATTTATTGCCCATCCCTAGTTGCCCTTGGAGGGCAGTTGAGAGTCAACCACATTGCTGTGGGTCTGGAATCACATGTAGGCCAGACCGGGTAAGGACTGCAGATTTCCTTCCCTAAAGGACATTAGTGAACCAGATGGACTTTTACAATAATTGACAATGGTTTCATGGTCATCAGTAGATTCTTAATTACAGATATTGTTTATTGAATTCAAATTCCACCAGCTGCTGTGGCGGCATTCGAACCCAGGTCCCCAGAATGTTAGTTGAGTTTCTGGATTAACAGTCTAGTGATAATCCCACTAGGCCAACGCCTCCCCCATTAAGAAGTGTCTGCCATTGTAGCCAAACAGCTCCAGAGCCAGTTTTCCTCAGAGCTTGTAGGGACCTGCCTGGGGGTGAGGGGCTCCCTCTGCCCCTGTGGTTGCCACGCACAAACCTGGCAATTTGCAGTGGTTTCCTCCATGTCTTTGGAGTTACCCATCCATCAGCTGGTGCACTGGGCCCATGCCCAGCAGTTTGAGCCTCCCAGAGAATCCTGGTGTATCTGCTGCAGGATATCTGTCTGCAGAGAGACAGAAGGAGCAGCTGGAGTTTGGAACTCTCTTCCACAAATAGCAGCTGATGTCCGATCAATTGTCAATTTTAAACCTCAGATTGGCAGATTTTTGTGAACCAATGGTATGCAGGATATGGGGCAAAAGCCACGGTCACCAATCAGATATGATCTCAATGAAAGGCAGAACAGAGTCGAGGGGCTGAATGGCCTCATCTGTTGCTATCTACTTAAAGGAAAATATACAAGCAATATATACCTCAATTTACCTCAATGTGTTCCCCTCAGTGTGTATCTCACAGTGTGTGCCCCTCAGTGTGTACCTCACAGTGTGGACTTCACTGTGTGTACCCCTCAGTGTGTACCCCTCAGTGTGTACCTCACAGTGTGTAGCCCTCAGTGTGTACCTCACAGTGTGTACCCCTCAGTGTGTACCCCTCAGTGTGTACCTCACAGTGTGTGCCCCTCAGCGTGTACCTCACAGTGTGGACCTCACTGTATGTACCCCTCAATGTGTGCCTCACAGTGTGTGTGCTTCTCAGTGTGTATCTCACAGTGTGTACCCTTAGTGGGTACCTCTCAGTGTGCACCTCATAATGTGTACCTCACAGTGTGTACCCCTCAGTGTGTACCCTTCAGTGTGTACCTCACAGTTTGTACCCTTCAGTGTGTACCCCACAGTGTGTACCCCTCAGAGTGTTCCTCACAGTGTGTACCCCCTGTGTGTACCTCACAGTGTGTACCTCATAGTGTGTATCCCTCAAGGGAAATGGATAAATATTTGAAAAGGAGAGATGTGCAGGGCGATGGGGGAGGAACAGGGGGTCTAATAGGTTAGCTCTTTGAAGGAGCTAGTACAAGCAGAATGGGCCGACTGTCCTTCTACTGGGCTATGCAATTTGATGATTCTATTGTTCTATTAAACTATCCAATAACCTGAGGATTAAAGCTATCAAACTAACATGGATTTTGTACGTTACTAACGTATTCCAGTCCAATGCTCCTTATAGCAATGCTTGATTCGAAAGATCATGGCATCAGTTCAATGGTTGGAGTGTTCAGAGATTAACCTCATCCCCGGATCTATCTGCTTGGTGCTAATTATGTTGGTTATGGTTGCATAACATAATCATCTTCTCGATATTATTTACATAGAGGATACGTTCTGTGTGCAAGAACCGAGAAATGGTCTAATTTGTCAATGTTTTACCCTATTTGTGAATTATCTTTTCCTCACTTTCTGCTTAATAATGTATCCTGAATAGTCTCGGTGTATGGTCCCCTCTATTGTTTTAACCACCCACCTATTTAATCTCCTTCCACAGCCCATGTAGATTCTATCCTCAGAAATATTAATTCACCTTGTTGTGATCCTATTATCAAGGCTGATTTGTTTGATCTTTATTTGCTGATTATCCACTCTGCAATTCCTGCCCAGCCGAATTCTTCAAACTGGTCTCATTTCTGTCTTTGCTTTTAAACATCTCCCCATCCACTCTCCATGTTCTCCATTATCCTCCTGTTTTCTGTTCCGATGTTCGGCCCTTCCCCGTTTCCATTTCCATTACCCAGCCCCTTCTCCCAGTTTTCTCATTGCTGATCCTTTTCCTGCTGCCTTTCCCATCTCCATTCCCCTCCCGAGTCCCTTTCCCACTCTCCTCCAACTCCTCTCTCTGTTCTCTCTCACAGTCACCTTTCTTACGCCTCCTCCCACATCCCCACGCCCTTGTCCACTCTTCCACACATTCAACATTCCCAGCCACCAGCACGATTTTCACAGTGTTAATATAAACTTACTTGTGACTAATAAATAAACTATTTTTTTCCCTTTGGCCTTGGAGGGAAAGAATTCCAACAGGGCAGGCTTGTAACTTGAGTATTATTGCTGGAGGTTTATGAGTGTTAGTGTTATTAACTTGCGCTAATGACTGAGAGCTTTGCCAGCCAGCCATGTTTCAACTAGTAATGTTTTAACCAATAATGAATCAACCAGTGAGATATTGATCTCTGATATTTTAACCAGTGATATGTGGTCAAGTGATGCCTCAACCAGTGAGACACATCAGAAAGTTAGGGAATGTTGTGGATTAACTTTCATTAATTTTACAGCAGTGAAAATTCTCATCTCACAGAATCCTGACAGCGCAGGGGGAGGCCATTTGGCCCATTGAGCCTGCATCGACTCTCTGACAGAGCATCCTACCCAAACACATCTTTTATTGTTTTTGAAATGATTAATTTGTAGGATGTGGGGGTCACTGTCTAAGCCAGAATTTATTCCCCATCTGTGACTATCCATGAGAAGGTGGTGGTGAGCCGCTTTCTTGAATCGGTGCAGTCCATGTGGTGTAGGTACACCCACAGTGCTGTTAGGAAGGGAGTGCCAGGATTTTGACCCAGCGACACTGAAGGAACGGTGATATATTCCAAAGTCGGGATGGTGCTTGGTTGAGGGGAACTTGCAGGTGTTGGTGGTCCCTTGCATCTGCTGCCTTTGTCCTTCTAGGTGATAGAGATGGCGGGTTTGGAAGTGATGATGACCGAGTCTTGGTGAGTTGCTGCAGTGAATCTTGTAGATGGTACACACTGCTGCTTCTGAGTGTCAGTGGTGGAGGGAGCGAATGTTGAAGGCAATGGATCAGATGCCAATTTTACTCGTCTGAACCTTGCCCTAACCTCACAGTGAACTGAATCGATTTTTTCTTGTGTAATTATATGACATCACCTCTCAGTCATCTCCATTCACACCTCAGAGTCTCATATTTCTCCAGTATATCTCCCTCCTTCTGAAACATGATTGAGGGTTACAAGTGGAAGTACTGACACAGGTGATCAAATACTTCATGCAGAATGATCGCAGTAATTCTATCAGCTGCTGGAAAATGAAAACAGAGAGTTGATTTAGTGTACGTTTGATATCTTGGTTATTTTCTGCTTGAGACCTTGAGAAAGCTGGATAAAAATGAGTGTCGGTCTTTCCAAATGAAACAGTCTCGACCACAGCACAAAGCAACAAATGGTTCAATGAGAGGAATGAGTTCGGCCAATCTTACCAATTGTTTTTTCCTTTGAGATCCCTGCACAGAATTGAAAACTAAATCCGATTTCGAACATCAAAAAGTTCAGCAAAAAATAATGCTGGAAAATGTAAACTCTCGGCCTGATCTTACCATCAAGTTGCACCTGTTTTCGGGTGTGAAAACCTGGTAAAGTCAGACATGAGGTGAGTAGCGCGATCTGCGCCCGCCTCCGTGCTGATTCCCCCTTTACCAAGGGCCGAAAATGGTCGCCATTGGGACCGCGCCCAAAATGCGGGAGGCATTATCTGGCCCAGGAACGATGTGCCAAGGGAGCGATTTTCTATTTTTTTTTCTGCGCATGCGCAGTTGGAGGTGCCGATCGGAGCTGCAGGATTTTGGGCGCAATAAGCCCCGCCCACAGGCTTCTGAATTGCCGCTATTTTTTCAGGCACGGTGCGTAAGGGGGCGCCTGAGAATGGGTCTAAAAGTTGATCTGAAACACTCCCAGTTTCAATTCCGCCCAGCACTTAAAATCCAAATGGTAAAATTTTTTAAAATCCCTAAGCTAATCCCAATTGCCCGCATTTGGCCCATATCCCTCTATACCCACCGTACCCATGTAACTGTCTAAATGCTTTTTAAAAGATAAAATTGTACCCGCCTCTACTACTACCTCTGGCAGCTTGTTCCAGACACTCACCACCCTCTGTATGAAAAAATTGCCCCTCTGGACACTTTTGTATCTCTCCCCTCTCACCTTAAACCTATGGCCTCTAGTTTTAGACTCCCCTACCTTTGGGAAAAGATATTGACTATCTACCTTGTCTATGCCCCTCATTATTTTATAGACCTCTATAAGGTCACCCCTCAGCCTCCTACACTCCAGAGAAAAAAGTCCCAGTCTATTCAGCCTCTCCTTATAACTCAATCCATCAAGTCCCGGTAGCATCCGAGTAAATCTTTTCTGCACTCTTTTTAGTTTAATCATATCCTTTCTATAATAGGGTGACCAGAATTGCACACAGTATTCCAAGTGTGGCCTTACCAATGTCTTGTACAACATCAACAAGACGTCCCAACTCCTGTATTCAATGTTCTGACCGATGAAACCAAGCATGCCGAATGCCTCCTTCACCACTCTGTCCACCTGTGACTCCACTTTCAAGGAGCTATGAACAGATCTCTTTGTTCTGTAACTCTCCCCAACGCCCTACCATTAACTGAGTAAATCCTGCCCTGGTTCAATCTACCAAAATGCATCACCTCGCATTTGTCTAAATTAAACTCCATCTGCCATTCGTCAGCCCACTGGCCCAATTGATCAAGATCCCGTTGCAATTGGAGATAACTTTCTTCACTGTCCACTTTGCCACCAATCTTGGTGTCATCTGCAAACTTACTAACCATGCCTCCAATATTCTCATCCAAATCATTAATATAAATGACAAATAACAGTGGGCCCAGCACTGATCCCTGAGGCACACCGCTGGTCACTGGCCTCCAGTTTGAAAAACAACTCTCTACAACCACTCTCTGGCTTCTGTCAAGAAGCCAATTTTATATCCATTTAGATACCTCACCCTGGATCCCGTGAGATTTAACTTTATGCAACAACCTACCATGCGGCACCTTGTCACAATCTTGCCGGTCACATTTTGCCGGGAAGTCAGCTTTGCGCGAGACTAATTACAAAATTAATGACATGATTGACGTGTCATTAACATGCCCTGGGCACTATTGTCTGTGCTCACTTACCTTCGACCCCTCACCAGTCGAGGTCCTCACCGGTGAGGATAACACATGGTCCGCATCAATGGGGACCTTAAAGGTGGAACTGGAGACTATTGAAGCCCTCCGGGTGGCCGGATAGTGCCCATGGGGCAGTGCCAGTCTGACAGTGCCTACCTGGCACCCTGGCACTGCCCACTGGGCACCTTGGAAGTGCCAAAGGGGCAGGGCCTGAGGGGCTAGAACCTGATAGGGGTGGAGCCTGACAAGGGGGAGGCAGGGGGTGGCGGGGGGAGGTCCATTGCGGGGGGAGGAAAGGAGGAACTCTGTAAAGGGGTGGGTTGATTGGTGGGGGCAGGGATCGCATTAGGGCTCCTATTATGCACCGAGTGTCGTAAATTTGCCCACAATGTTTTGGCTTCAACTGTTTTGTGTGTTAGCAAATTCCACTCTCTGGGTGAAGAAATTTCTCCTCATCTCTGTCCTAAACGGTCTACCCTGTATCCTTAGACTGTGACCCCTTATTCTGGACACCCCCACTATCGGGAACATTCTTCCTGTTTCTACCCTGTCCAGTCCTGTTAGAATTTTATAGCTTTCTATGAGATCCCTCCTCATTCTTCTAAACTCCAGCGAATACAACCCTAACCGTCTCAATCTCTCCTCATACGCCAGACCCGCCATCCCAGGAATCGGTCTGGGTAAACCTTCCCATTACTCCCTCTATAGCAAGGACATCCTTCCTCAGATAAGGAGATCAAAACGACACACAATACTCCAGCTGTGGCCTCACCAAGGCCTATATAATTGCATCAACACATCCCTGCTCCTGTACCAAATCCTGTCACCATTTACCTTCTTCACCGCCTACTGCACCTGCACACTTACCTTCAGCAACTGGTATACGAGGACACCCAGGAGATTTGATGACCGCAGAATATCATTATTAGTTTTCTGGATGGAGCAGGTAAGGGGAAGCTGGATAAACACTTGAGGGAGAAAGAAATTGAAGGTTATGCAAAGAGGGTGAGAGAAAAAAAGGCGGGGGGGGGGGAAGGGGGCTCATGTGGAGCATAAACACCAGCATGGAGCAGATGGGCCGAATAGTCTATTTCTCGGCTGTAAAATTCTGGGTAAGGACAGGAAATAAAGTGAATTTATCAACAATACCAGAGTCCAGTTGGACAATCCAGAAGGACGTGGAGGCTTTGGAGAGGGTACAGAGGAGGTTTACCAGGATGTTGCCTGGTATGGAAGGGCTTAGTTATGAGGAGAGATTGGGTAAAGAAATCATAGAAACCCTACAGTGCAGAAGGAGGCCATTCGGCCCATCGAGTCTGCACCGACCACAATCCCACCCAAGCCCGACCCCCACATATTTTACCCACTACTCCCTCTAACCTACGCATCCCAGGACTCTAAGGGGCAATTTATTTTAACCTGGCCAATCCACCTAACCCGCACGTCTTTGGACTGTGGGAGGAAACCGGAGCACCCGGAGGAAACCCACGCAGACACGAGGAGAATGTGCAAACTCCACACAGCCAGTGACCCGAGCCGGGAATAGAACCCGGAACCCTGGAGCTGTGAAGCAGCAGTGCTAACCACTGTGCTACCGTGCCGCCCTGGGGTTGTTCTCCCTGGAAAGACGGAGGATGAGGGGAGACTTATTAGAGGTGTATAAAATTATGAAAGGCATAAATAGGGTGAACGGTGGGAAGCTTTTCCCCAGGTCAGTGGTGACGTTCACGAGGGGTCATAGGTTCAAGGTGAAGGGGGGGAGGTTTAACACAGATATCAGAAGGACATATTTTACACAGAGGGTGGTGGGGGCCTGGAATGCGCTGCCAGGCAAGGTGGTGGAGGCGGACACACTGGGAACGTTTAAGACTTATCTAGATAGCCATATGAACGGAGTGGGAATGGAGGGATACAAAAGAATGGTCTAGTTTGGACCAGGGAGCGGCACGGGCTTGGAGGGCCGAAGGGCCTGTTCCTGTGCTGTATTGTTCTTTGTTCTTTGTTCTAATCATGACTAATATTGGCTCCTATGTCTTATGGTCTTATGGATACACTAGTAGTATTCTTCTAAAAATTCTTATATTCAGAAAGAGTCCCGGAGGATTGGAAAACTGTCAATGTTATTATCTTATTCAAAAAGGGAAGAGACAAAAAACAAACTGTAGGCCAGGTAGCTTCACATCTGTCACTGGGAAAATGTTAGAGTCCATTGTAAAGGATGTAATAGTAGAACATTTAGGAATATATAATATAATCAAGCAGCGTCAGCAAGGCTTCATGCAGGGGAAATCATGCCTGATAAATTTATTAGGATTATTTGAGATGGTAATGAGCAGGATAGATTAAGGGGAACCTGTAGATGTAATATTATTGGATTTCCAAAATACGTTCGATAAGGCCCCCCACATAGACCTTTAATAAGATAAGAGTTTGGATGAGGGAAGTGAATGTATTATTGCCAAGTTTTTGGACGACACAAAAATAGGTGGGAAGGCAAGTGGTGAGGATGACACGCAAGTCTCCAGAGGGATATAGACAGGTTAAGTATGTGGGCAAAAACTTTGCAGATGGAATATAATGCAGGAAAATGTGAAGTTCTGCACTTTGGTTGGAAGAATAAAGGAGCGGAATATTATTTAAATGGGGAAAGACTGCAGAAAGCTGCAGCACAGGGATTTGGGGTCCTCGTACACAAATCACACAAAGCCAGCATGCAAATTCAGCAGGTAATAGGAAGGCAAATGGAATGTTGACCTTTATTTTAAAGGGAATTGGAGTATAAAAATAGGGAAGTCTTGCTAAAACTATACAAGGCGCCAGTTAGACCACACACGGAAAACTGTGGACAGTTCCAGTTCCCTTATCTAAGGAAAGATATACTGGCATTGGAGACAGTCCAGAGAAGGTTCACTAGGTTGATCCCGGATAAAGAGAAATTTTCTTATGAGGAGAGGTTGAGTGGGTTGGGCCTTTACTCATTGGAGTTTAGAAGAATGAGGTGACTTTATTGAGACATATCGGATTGTCAGGGAGCTTGACAGGGTAGATGCTGAGAGGCTGTTTCCCTGTGGGAGAGTCTAGGACCAGGGGGCAATAATCTCGGAGTAAGGGGATCGCCCATTGAAGACAGAGATGAGAAGAAATTTCTTCTCTCAGACAGTGGTGAATCTGGAATTCTGCAGAGGCTGGGTCACTAAGTATGTTCAAGGCTGCGACAGGCAGATTTTTAATCAGTAAGGGAATCAAGGATTACGGGGATAAGGTGGGAAAGTGGAGCAGAGGATGATGGCTCGATGAGGATTATATCAGATCAGTCACGATCTCACTGAATGGTGGAACAGACCAGATGGGCTGAATGGTCTACTTCTGCCTCTATGTCTGATGATCTTGTGGTTTCATATGGGATTCTTTCTCCCCACTGAAATGGAGGTGGAGTTGAAAATTGGGAGCAATGTGGAACAGGCTAATGAGATATTTCCCAATGAACACAAATGAGCAAAGTCAAAATTGCTGCCTTGATTTTCTAGGGGAGAGTGCGTGTGGAATTTGATCTGCTTCTTACATCAGTCACTGGAATCCACATTGGGCTTTAAACCTCAATTCAGCCCCAATCCCATCACTGTGTTTTCATCAAAGAATAAATGGAAGAATGTTGAATCTTTCAGGGCAAGGTTTCTGACAACCTCTCTGTCAAAAGCCCAATTCCAGAGCAACATCAGATCCTCACTTGTTACTCAGTCACTTGAAAGGATTCAACAGGAAGGGGACTGGGCAGGCATTGTCCGAGACTCTCAAACATTGCGGCTCACGGAGGGAGGATCCTGTGGGAGGAGGGTGGGGAAGGATGGAGAGATGATGAAGATGTGGATGAGTGAGAAGGATGGAGGGAAGGAAGAGCGTGAGCTGGAAATCATGGATTTGGGACCATACTTGATCAGTCTGAATTAATTGGGCAATAGTTTCTACGCACTCAATATGATATTGCCATTGCGAGGTCTTGTGGTTCAGTATAGTGTAGGGTGGTATCCCTGCCTCTAAGCCAGAAGCTGTAGCTTCAAATTGCACTCCAGGGACCGCAGGGACTGGGGGGGTGGACACGGATAGCTTGTCTCTCTCCAGCCCACTCCCACTGGGTGACAGGCCGACTGGCTTCACGTCAGCCAGTGGGTTAAATTGCTGCGTGGGATCTGCCCCTCACTGGAAAGGAATCAGGCGGTGAGATGGCTGGCGTGGATCAGCTTGTTGCTGACAGCAAAGGCTTTAATTAATCCTGTTCCAGGTGGGTTGGATTCGGGACCTGTCTCCTTGCCCTAACCATGTTGGAGATCACAGTGCTGTGGGTCAGAGTTACCTTTGGCACAGAACTGAAGATATTCCCATGACGAAACAGCTGGGATAAAGGAAAATGAATGATTCTTAATTACAATTTCACAACAATCAGAAATCTCTGGTGATAATGTACTCGGATGACAAATAATGAGAGGCAGACTGTCTGTATGAAGCAGTCACAGGAGGAGTTTATTAGAGACTGGCTGTTTGCCTTTTATTCATCGTTTGGCATTTATATCAAATATCCAATCTTCAAATCATGGGGAAGAGGCTCACAAATCGACACCTTCAGCTGCCTGGATGCTCAGCTCTGGACCTCTCTTCCTAAACCTCTCGACTTATCCACTTCTCCATCTCTCCACCTCTCCACCTCTCTGTCTCTCCACCTCTCCACCTCTCCATCTCTCCACCTCTCCACCTCTCTGTCTCTCCGTCTCTCCTTCTCTCCACCTCTTCATCTCTCCATCTCTCCATCTCGCCAACTCTCCACTTCTCCACCTCTCCATCTCTCCGTCTCTCCACCTCTCCACCTCTCCACCTCTCCACCTCTCCGTCTCTCCACCTCTCCACCTCTCTGTCTCTCCGTCTCTCCTTCTCTCCACCTCTCCACCTCTCTGTCTCTCCACCTCTCCACCTCTCCATCTCTCCACCTCTCCACCTCTCCACCTCTCTGTCTCTCCTTCTCTCCTTCTCTCCTTCTCTCCACCTCTTCATCTCTCCATCTCGCCAACTCTCCACTTCTCCACCTCTCCACCTCTCCACCTCTCCACCTCTCCGTCTCTCCGTCTCTCCGTCTCTCCATCTCTCCACCTCTTCATCTCTCTCTCCTCCTTTAAGGCAGCCATTAAATCTACCACTTTGACCTTTTCTAATATCTCCTTTCATAGCTCAGTGTTAGGTTCAGAGGAGATTTATTAGAATAGTTCCAGGGATGAGAGAATACTGTTCCAGGGATGGATTGTGCAAACTGGGGTGATTTATCTTGGTGCGGAGGAGGTCAAGAGGAGATTTTAACAGAACTGTTCAAAATCATGAAGGGCTTTGATGGAATAACTTCAAAATGCGTCCAGGCAGAGGGATCTGGGTGTCTGTGTTCATGAATCGCAGAAAGTTGGTATGCAGGTGCAGCACGTAATAAAAAAGGCAAATGGGATGTCAGCATTTAATGCAAAGGGACTGGAGTTAAAAAGTAGAGAAGTGTTGTTGCAATTGGATTGGGTGTTGGTGAGACCACATCTGGAGTATTGTGTCCAGCTTTGTTTTTGTAACCCTGAATACTTTTCCTTCGCAAAAATCTCAGTTTTGAAATTTTCAATTTGCTTCCAGCCTCAACAGCTCTTTGGGGGAGAGAGTTCCAGATTTCCTCACCCCCTTGTGTGAAGACATGCTTCCTGACATCCCTCCTGAGCCATGTCACCTTGGCCTGGGAAAATACTGAAAAATCTCAGCAGGTCTGGCAGCATCTGTAAGGAGAGAAAAGAGCTGACGTTTCGAGTCCAGATGACCTTTTGTCAAAGTGTTTTCTCTTTTGGTTTCAGATTCCAGCATCTGCAATAATTTACTTTTCTCCTTGTTCTGGACTCCCCCGCCACTATAAATAGCTTATTTCTATCTACTCCGATTCACTCCTTTAATCATGTTAAACACCTCGAGCCCCATTGTGATTTCCCCGATCTCTATCCCTTCTGAGCTATTGGAACTGGACTACAATGGAAAGTTTGAGATGAAGATCTCTGTGCGAGTTCAAAAGCAGAACACTTAATCCCTGGCCTGCATCCTAACTCATGTCCACTTGATCACATTGGTTATATATTAGTGTCCTCTCATTGACTGGGAGACAAATCCCAGCATCAGCACCACGAGAGGGGTTATTCATCTCATGTGAGACTCTGCCCAATATAGGAGGGTGATATATGCTGTAATATCGCTATTGCCTGTATCCCTTGAACCTGGGGCAATGAGTAAACACTTGATTGATGCCTACAACTGACTCTGAGACCAGCCTATCTGTCCTGTGCCTCTCAGTCTTCCCCTATGAAAGTAACACTCACAGGACTGGGACATTCAGGGTAGTTAAGAATAGATCTGTCAAAAGCTTCCGGCTATTTCTGTACAAGGCACAGACATCTGCTTTTGCAAAGATTCTCAGGAGACTGCCTCAGGAATCCATGACGGGTTAGAAAAAATTAATCAAACTACTGATTGGATCAGAGGACAGAGAATATAACGCAAATCAGTTTAACATTGTCAGCAGGAACTGGAACTGTACGAATGGGCTCCATTAACCTCCACTAACTCCAGAAAGTTAACCCAGCTGCTCCCAGTCCCTGTACCGAGGGAGTGCTGCAGTATCAGATGTCATATAAGGTGTAGTATGTAGTATAATAACCCTCAACCCCCTACTATACTCTTTATACACCGATGGCTGTGCGACCAAATTCCCCTCCAACTCAATTTTCAAGTTTGCTGACGACACCACCGTAGTGGGTCGGATCTCAAACAATGACGAGACAGAGTACAGGAATGAGAGAATCTGGTGAACTGGTGCGGCAACAATAATCTCTCCCTCAATGTTAACAAAACGAAGGAGATTGTCATCGACTTCAGGAAGCGTAAAGGAGAACATGTCCCTGTTTACATCAATGGGGATGAAGTAAAAATGGTCGAGAGCTTCAAGTGTTTAGGTGTCCAGATCACCAACAACCTGTCCTGGTTCCCCTCATGCCGACACTATAGTTAAGAAAGCCCACCAACACCTCTACTTTCTCAGAAGACTAAGGAAATTTGGCATGTCAGCTACAACTCTCCCCAATTTTTACATTGCACCACAGAAAGCATTTTTTCTGGTTCTTTCACAGCTTGGTACGGGCTCCTGCTCTGCCCAAGACTGCAAGTAACTACAAAAGGTCGTGAATGTAGCCCAATCCATCACTCAAACCAGTGTCTGCCCATTGTTAGATATGCATGGTCTTTTCATTTTATTCATTCATGGGACATGGCCATGAGATATTGGAACAGAATTAGGCCACTCGGCCCATCGAGTCTGCTCCGCCATTCAATCATGGCTGATATGTTTCTCAAACCATCCTTTTCCCCGTAATCTTACGAGGAATATAAAAGGGAGGTTTTGTAAAGGGGTGCAATTTATAAACCAGAGCTCTGACGAAGCGTCATCCAGATTTGTAATCTCGGAACATTGGCTGCGATTCTCTCCCCACAGATGCCGTCAGACCTGCTGAGATTTTCCAGCATTTTCTGTTTTTGTTTCAGATTCCAGCATCCGCAGTAATTTCCTTCTATTTCAGAGGACTTGACTGCTTTGAACCAGGGAGAAATCCATCACAGTTCCACCTGCGACTATTCAGATACTTTGCTGACCTTTTGCAGACAGAATGTTATTACTAAAACTGGGTCACACCATTGAGATTCACAAGACCCGACCCAAAACCAGTAACTGGAAGAATTGAGATGCAAATTAACCTGCTCAGGTATTTCCAATGTACAAATAGGTCAGATAATTAATTTTCTAGCTGTTATTGTTTTGAAGGAATCGGTTGCTTTCTGGGGGGCTGTTTCAGCTTGTAGATAGAACAAAGTCTAAGTCCTACTCTCACTGGAACCTCTTGCTGTTTGACCGTGCTTTGTTTTATGTTCTCAGGTCCATTTGTATCTTTGAATCTTAGCAAGAATCTGGGTCATATCTGATTAGTGTTCTTTTCTCAAATTAAACTACGTTCAGTTCTGCCAGTCTTCCTTCATAATCAGAGCACTATCGACCTTGGAATCATCCTGAGAATCAAATGGCGCAAAAGGAGCCCATTTTGCCTGAGCTGGCTCTTTAAAAGAGTGAACATAAGAACTAGGAGCAGGAGTTGGCCATCTGGCCCCTCGGGCCTGCTCCACCATTCAATAAGATCATGGCTGATCTTTTTGTGGACTCAGCTCCACTTACCCACCCGCTCACCATAACCCTTAATTCCTTTACTGTTCAAAAATTTATCCATCCTTGCCTTAAAAACATTCAATGAGGTAGCTTCAACTGCTTCACTGGGCAGGGAATTCCACAGATTCACAACCCTTTGTGTGAAGAAGTTCCTCCTCAACTCAGTCCTAAATCTGCTTCCCCTTATTTTGAGGTCATGCCCCCTAGTTCTAGTTTCACCCACCAGTAGAAACAACTTCCCTGCTTCTATCTTATCTATTCCTTTCATAATCTTATATGTTTCTATAAGATCTCCCCTCATTCTTCTGAATTCCAATGAGTATAGCCCCAGTCTACTCAGTCTCTCCTCATAAGTCAACCCTCTCAACTCCGGAATCAACCTAGTGAATCTCCTCTGCACCCTCTCCAGTGCCAGTATTTCCTTTCTCAAGTAAGGAGACCAAAACTGTACACAGTAGTCCAGGTGTGGCCTCACCAGCACCTTATACAGCTGCAACATAACCCCGCTGTTTTTAAACTCCATCCCTCCAGCAATGAAGGACAAAATTCCATTTGCCTTCTTAATTACCTGCTGCACCTGCAAACCAACTCCTTGAGATTCCTGCACAAAGACACCCAGGTCCCTCTGCACAGCAGCATGCTGCAATTGTCTACCATTTAAATAATAGTCCATTTTGCTATTATTCCTACCAAAATGGATGACCTCACATTTACCAACATTGTACTCCATCTGCCAGACCCTCGCCCACTCACTTAGACTTTCTATAACCCTTTGCAGACTTTCAGCGTCCTCTGCACACTTTGCTCTTCCACCCATCTGAGTCCACAAAAAGGACCAATGATCCCATTGGTCCCACTGTCCCTATCTTTTTCCCATATGGCTGAACTTGTTCCCCCTTCAAATGTTGATCCAATTTTGAAAGTTCCCATTGGATCTGCTTCCACCCTTCCCTCTCCGCCCCCCCCATCCAGGGAGAAACTGTGATAATATGGAAATTAAGGAATCTATCCATTAGGAATTGGTTAGGAAGACAGAATCACTGAGGTCTTTGATACGTGGATTAGCCTAGCAACACTGGAAACAAATATTTACCTATGGGAAATGAATAACAATAGGGCATAGAATTTCAGGAGTTAAAGCACAGTTTGTAACATTTCAAAAGCGATAATGAGGGTGAATTTCACACTTACATTTACACAGGGTGAGCTTATGTAAGAAATGTCATTAAGTGGGACATCTAAGACAAGTAGTTCAGATAAGAAAAGACGAAAAGAAAAATCAGTATATTAGTGGCAGAATTTATCTCCTATTGTGAGGTGAGCAGAGCTGGTCCAAGTTCAAAGTCACACACAACCAGAAGCCGTGTTCACTCCAAACAAACCATTACCTGAGGAATCCTAGATGAACAATCAGTGGTTTGTTTCTATTCTAAACCCAAAGCAATCCCAAAAAGAGATACTGGTGCCGAGTGTGGTAACTATTGTTGGATTTTGCTTATGGGATATTGTTTGGGGAAGTTTAACTCTGAATTTAGGAAATTACAGAGGTTAGGAAGTGCATTAATTCAATGATATTGTGAGTAGTCATTATTGTAGTAAGTGTATGTTTTGTAAGTTGCCTTTCTTGTTCTCTGTTTTACCATTTAATAAATATTTATTTTATATAATTATTACAACAAGACTGTGACCTTCCTCACTGGTCTTTGCATCTTTCCTCACATTATACCAAATTGTAAGATTTACAGTTAGGAACCAACATTCCAAGTTTCCCCTTTGGGATTTGGAATATTTTAACATCAGCTGGGTTTCCAACACAGATCACAACAACTCACTGCGTAACTTCAATATTATGACAGTAACTACACTATAAAAAGCACTTCGCTGGCTTTGAGACATCCGGTGGCTGTGAAAACAACTTTACAAATGCAAATCTTCCTTTTTCTTTGTTAAACAGTTTCCGATCATCCCGTCTTTCTTCTTCAACCTGAATCTTTGGTTACCAATCTTTCTGTAGTTGGAATCAGTATTTACACTATCAAAAATCCCTCATGATTTTTAATGTCTCTATTAAGTCTCTTCTTAACCGTCTCTACTCTAAAGAGAACAATCTCAGTTTTTCCAGTCTCTCTATATTGACTGAAGTCCGTTGTCCCTGCTTCTGTTCTAGTCAATCTCCCTTGCATCCTCTCCAAAGATGACATCTTCCCTGATCCATGATACCCACAGTTGGATGTTTCTGAGCTTCACTTCCCTTAACTCAAATCTCATGGAGGTTGTTGGCTTAATAACCAGAATAAACAGGAGGGAAGAATCACAAAGAGACACTGGAAGACTGACTGGGGAAAATGGACAGATGATTTCAATGCAGGTCAGTGTGAGGTCATCCAGTTTAGACCCAAGATGGGTAGATGAAGGAATGACTTTGTTAGCTCTGGACCCGACCATTCCACCATCACCCCGGCACCTGCTTCTACCTTCTGTAAACCTTAGGTCATCCAGAACTCTGCTGTCTTAATTCTCACCAAGTCCTGTCCCCCTATCACCCGTGTGCTTGCTGGTCTGCTGGTATCCCAGTGGAGGAGAAGTGAGGGATCTGGGAATCGCGTGGGAAGGTGCAGTTAATGTAGAGGGTCAGCTATGATCTTAATGGATAACAGGTTTGAGGGGCTGAATGGCCTTCTCCTGCTTCTATTTTCTTATTGTCTGGGGGCAAGGGTGCTGAGTACAGAATATTCACTTAGACAAGGACAAAGTGACAATTACATATACTCCTGATCTAAGCAGCGAGGCAGCAAAACATTCCAAAGGAACATTTGTATAAAGAGACTGTGTGGTATATGGTGTGGAATAAATTCTGATAGCAGGGAGAGGTTCCTGCCTCATTCTCCCTCCTCAGGCCGGACACCCGAGGATGTGAATGGTGCCATATCAATGCAAGTTTCATCTTTTTTTCTTCAATTCTCTGACTGGCTTTCTCCTGAATTCCCCTGGTGCTCTCCGCTTCTTCACCACGTTGAGTTGCTCTCGAGATTTGCAGCCACATTTCTAGCAGCAGGGCCGTGCACACAGCATGCAGAATTCAGGATCAATTATTTACATCACAATCTCGCTTTCAGAACTTACTGCGTTAACTGTTATTGTCGTAATCCATGTATTCCCAGTGTGGGTGTGTGAGTGTGCATTGTGTGTTTAAGTGTGTGTGTGAGTGTGTGTGTCTGAGTGGGTGTGAGTGGGTGTGAGTGGGTGTGTGAGTGTGTGAGTGAGTGTGTGTGGGTGTGTGAGTGTGTGTGGGTGTGTGCGTGTGTGAGAGTGTGTATGTGTGTGTGTGTGTCAGTGTGAGTTTGAGTGTATGTGTGTGTTGTGTGTGTAAGTGTGTGAGTGTGTGTGTCAGCATGAATTTGTGTGTGTGTGTCAGTGTGAGTTTGTGTGTGCACGTGAGTGTGTGTGTGTGTTAGTGTGAGTGTGTGAGTGTGTGAGTGTGCGTGTCAGTGTGTGTGCATGTGTGTGTATAGTGTGTGTGTGTGCATTAGTGTGTCTGCAAGTGTGTCTGTGTGTGTGTGTGGGACTGAGGAATATGGGGACAAGGTGGGATTGAGGGACACAGGGAGAAGATGAGAGTGGGATTGGAGGACATCGGGAGAAGGTGGGGTGGGATTGAGGAATTTGGGGAGAAGGTGGTAAGTGGGTTTTCATTGTGAGGATTGGTTGAAGATTCCGTGATGTTAACAAGAGTGAATCCACCAAATGTAGAAAATTAACTGAAACTGCTTTTTCTTTATTTATTTATGGGATGTGGGCGTCGCTGACAAGGTCAACATTCCCCATTGACCTTGAACTGAGGGGCATGCTGGGACATTGCAGAGGGCACTAAGAGCCAATCACATTGTAGTGGATCTGAAGTAAAGATGGCAGAGAGCGTGAGTGAGCCAAATGGGTTTTTACAACAATTGCTGATAGTTTCATCGACCAGTTAACAATTCCAGATTTATTTCATGTACTGAATTGAAATTCCACCAACTGCCATTGTGGGATTGGAACCCAAATCCTCAGCGCGTTAGTCTGGCCTCTGGATTACTCGTCCTGTGACATTCCCGCTACACCACCAGCTCCCCGAAAATTCCACAGCTCTGGAGCCAAAAATGCTGAAGCTTCTTAAACACAGGAATCCACGGGGAGTGCTGTGTAGAGGAACCATTAACCTTCCCACTGATTGGTGTAGGTTGGGAACAGCATTAAGAATGTGGCTAATCCTTATTAAAACATGGCTTTTAATTAACTTAGAATCATTAACAATTAATCACCATTTAATAGTGTTTCAGTGAGAGAATTAATGTGTCACTGGTGACTGTGTTATCACTTTGAATTGTGTTTTGACTGCTGTTCCAGGTTGTGTTATTTAACAGATGGATCCACAGTTTCGGATTCCCATCCCTCCTATAGTTTCACAGCTTTCTTTACCAGCTCCAGAGTGTTGTTAAACTTGCTGCTTCCTGAGTCAGATTCAGCCGGATAGGCTTTGTTTTTCCCCTGTGTTAGTTAGCGCGTGTTGGCTGGAGGTCAGAGAAGGTCATGCAGAGAGTAGCTATCAGGGATGGAGAGGTTATTGTCCAGGAAAGAGTGGACAGGCTGAGGGGCTCCTTGCCCTGAATCATAGAATCCCTACAGTGCAGAAGGAAGCCATTTTGGCCCATCGAGTCTGCAATCCCACCCAGAGTCTATCCTCATAACCCCATGTATTTACCCAGTGATGCGCTATCAATAAGGCGAAAGACTACCGATATGCCAATATAAGTGTAGGCTTTTATTCACAACAGAATCAGGAGCAGATCCCAACAATTAACCGACCTGGACTGAACAAGGGGGAGGAGACAGCCACCTTTATACTAGGTGCTGAGGGGAGGAACCAAACTGGAAGGGGATGTGTCCAGGTATGACAAACACACACAACGGTGGTCCATATAGGACAAAGGCACAACTGAGGTCCACCACACCCAGCTAGCCCCCCTGGCACTAAGGGCAATTTAGCATGGCCAATCAACCTAACCCGCACATCTTTGGAATGAAAGGAGGCTAATGAGTGACCTGATAGAGGCCTTTAAAATTATGAAAGGGTTCAATAGGCTTGATGCAGAGATGCTTCCATTTGTGGAGAAGACCAGACAAGGGAGCATGAATATAAGACGATAAATAGGGGCAAGAATAGGCCATTCGGCCCCTTAAACCTGCTTTGCTACATTCAATACTATCCTGGCTGATCTAACCTTGGCATCAGCTGTATTTTCCTGCCTGCCCCCATAACCCTTCACTCTCCTCACAATTCCAATCAGGAATTCAGGAGAACCTGTGTTACCCAGGGAGTGGGGAGAATGTGGAACTCGCTCCCACAGGGAGTGGGGAGAATGTGGAACTCGCTCCCACAGGGAGTGGTGAGAATGTGGAACTCGCTCCCACAGGGAGTTGGGAGAATGTGGGACTCGCTCCCACAGGGAGTGGTGAGAATGTGGAACTCGCTCCCACAGGGAGTGGGGAGAATGTGGGACTCGCTCCCACAGGGAGTGGGGAGAATGTGGAACTCGCTCCCACAGGGAGTGGGGAGAATGTGGGACTTGCTCCCACAGGGAGTGGGGAGAATGTGGGATTCGCTCCCACGGGGAGTGGGGAGAATGTGGGACTCGTTCCCACAGGGAGTGGGGAGAATGTGGGACTCGCTCCCACAGGGAGTGGGGAGAATGTGGGACTCGCTCTCACAGGGAGTGGTGAGAATGTGGAACTCGCTCCCACAGGGAGTGGTGAGAATGTGGAACTCGCTCCCACAGGGAGTGGGGAGAATGTGGGACTCGCTCCCACAGGGAGTGGGGAGAATGTGGGATTCGCTCCCACGGGGAGTGGTGAGAATGTGGAACTCGCTCCCACAGGGAGTGGGGAGAATGTGGGACTTGCTCACACAGGGAGTGGGGAGAATGTGGGACTCGCTCCCACAGGGAGTGGGGAGAATGTGGGACTCGCTCCCACAGGGAGTGGGGAGAATGTGGGATTCGCTCCCACAGGGAGTGGTGAGAATGTGGAACTCGCTCCCACAGGGAGTGGTTGTGGTGAATAGTATTTAAAGGGAAGGTGGATAAACACCAGGAGAAGACAGGAACAGAAGGATATATTGATAGGATGTAGCGAAGAAGGGTGCTCGGAGCTGGAGTGAAACCCGAACGCTGGCACAGGTCAAGTTGGGCTAATGGTCTGTTTCTGTAAATTCTATGTAAAGAAGCAAGCGCTGACTCTGGCTCAATGTTATCCACTATTCACCACTGACCACGTGTAGCGAATAAAGGGTGGTAATTTTTAGAGCCACACAACATTGTGTAATGATCCTTGGTGAGATCCTGGGATGTTTAAAGTTTTTATAGTTTATTGATTAGTGTCACAAGTAGGCTTACATTAACACTGCAATGAAGTTACTGTCAAAATCCCCTAGTCACCACACTCCGGCACCTGTTCGGGTTCACTGAGGGAGAATTTAGCACGGCCAATGCATCTAACCCGCACGTCTTTCAGACTGTGGGTGGAAACCGGAGCACCCGGAGGAAACCCACGCAGACACAGAGAGAACGTACAGACTCCGCACAGACAGTCACCCAATCTGGGAATTGAATCTGGGACCCTGGAACTGAGGCAACAGTGCTAACCACTGCACCACCGTGCTGCCTGTGCCGCTGTGCGGCCCCTGTGTCACCGTGCCGCCCTGTGTCACCGTGCTGCCCCTGTGTCACCGTGCCACCCTGTGTCACTGTGCCACCCCTGTGTCACCATGCCGCCCCTGTGTCACCGTGCCACCCTGTGTCACTGTGCCACCCTGTGTCACCGTGCCACCCTGTGTCACCGTGCGGCCCCTGTGTCACCGTGCCACCCTGTGTCACCGTGCGGCTCCTGTGTCACCGTGCCACCCTGTGTCACCGTGCCACCCTGTGTCACCGTGCTGCCCCTGTGTCACTGTGCCACCCGTATCACCGTGCCACCCTGTGTCACCGTGCGGCTCCTGTGTCACCGTGCCACCCTGTGTCACTGTGCCACCCGTATCACCGTGCCACCCTGTGTCACCGTGCTGCCCCTGTGCCACCGTGCCACCCTGTGTCACTGTGCCACCCGTATCACCGTGCCACCCTGTGTCACCATGCCACCCTGTGTCACCGTGCCGCCCCTGTGTCACCGTGCCGCCCCTGTGTCACCCCTGTGTCACCGTGCCACCCTGTGTCACTGTGCTGCCCCTGTGTCACCGTGCCGCCCCTGTGTCACCCCTGTGTCACCGTGCCGCCCCTGTGTCACCGTGCCACCCTGTGTCACCGTGCCACCCTGTGTCACCGTGCCGCCCCGTGTCACCATGCCACCCTGTGTCACCGTGCTGCCCCTGTGTCACCGTGCCACCCTGTGTCACCGTGCCACCCTGTGTCACCGTGCCACCCTGTGTCACCGTGCCACCCCTGTGTCACCGTGCCACCCTGTGTCACCGTGCTGCCCCTGTGTCACCGTGCCACCCCTGTGTCACCGTGCCATCCTGTGTCACCGTGCCACCCCTGTGCCACCGTGCCATCCTGTGTCACCGTGGTGCCCCGTGTCACCGTGCCACCCTCTGTCACCGTGCCATCCTGTGTCACTGTGCCGCCCCTGTGTCACCGTGCCACCCTGTGTCACCGTGCCACCCTGTGTCACCGTGCCATCCTGTGTCACCGTGCCACCCCTGTGCCACCGTGGTGCCCCGTGTCACCGTGCCACCCTGTGTCACCGTGCTGCCCCTGTGTCACCGTGCCACCCTGTGTCACCGTGCCGCCCCCGTGTCACCGTGCCACCCTGTGTCACCGTGCTGCCCTGTGTCACCGTGCCACCCTGTGTCACCGTGGTGCCCCGTGTCACCGTGCCACCCTGTGTCACCGTGGTGCCCCGTGTCACCGTGCCGCCCTGTGTCACCGTGCCACCCTGTGTCACCGTGGTGCCCCGTGTCACCGTGCCACCCTGTGTCACCGTGCTGCCCCTGTGTCACCGTGCCACCCTGTGTCACCGTGCCGCCCCCGTGTCACCGTGCCACCCTGTGTCACCGTGCCGCCCTGTGTCACCGTGCCACCCTGTGTCACCGTGGTGCCCCGTGTCACCGTGCCACCCTGTGTCACCGTGGTGCCCCGTGTCACCGTGCCGCCCTGTGTCACCGTGCCACCCTGTGTCACCGTGGTGCCCCGTGTCACCGTGCCACCCTGTGTCACCGTGCCACCCTGTGTCACCGTGCCACCCCTGTGCCACCGTGGTGCCCCGTGTCACCGTGCCACCCTGTGTCACCGTGCCACCCTGTGTCACCGTGCTGCCCCTGTGTCACCGTGCCACCCTGTGTCACCGTGCCACCCCCTGTGTCACCGTGCCACCCTGTGTCACCGTGCCACCCTGTGTCACCGTGCCACCCTGTGTCACCGTGCTGCCCCTGTGTCACCGTGCCGCCCCTGTGTCACCGTGCCACCCTGTGTCACCGTGCCATCCTGTGTCACCGTGCCATCCTGTGTCACCGTGCGGCCCCTGTGTCACCGTGCCACTCTGTGTCACCGTGCCATCCTGTGTCACCGTGGTGCCCCGTGTCACCGTGCCATCCTGTGTCACCGTGCCATCCTGTGTCACCGTGCCACCCTGTGTCACCGTGCCGCCCCTGTGTCACCGTGCCATCCTGTGTCACCGTGGTGCCCCGTGTCACCGTGCTGCCCCCGTGTCACCGTGCCACCCTGTGTCACCGTGCCGCCCCTGTGTCACCGTGCCACCCTGTGTCACCGTGCCACCCTGTGTCACCGTGCGGCCCCTGTGTCACTGTGCCACCCTGTGTCACCGTGCTGCCCTGTGTCACCGTGCCACCCTGTGTCACCGTGCTGCCCCCGTGTCACCGTGCTGCCCCCGTGTCACCGTGCTGCCCTGTGTCACCGTGCCACCCTGTGTCACTGTGCCACCCCGTGTCACCATGCCACCCTGTGTCACCGTGCCACCCTGTGTCACCGTGCTGCCCCTGTGTCACCGTGCCACCCTGTGTCACCGTGCCACCCTGTGTCACCGTGCTGCCCCTGTGTCACCGTGCCACCCTGTGTCACCGTGCCACCCTGTGTCACCGTGCTGCCCCTGTGTCACCGTGCCACCCTGTGTCACCGTGCCACCCTGTGTCACCGTGCTGCCCTGTGTCACCGTGCCACCCTGTGTCACCGTGCCACCCTGTGTCACCGTGCTGCCCCCGTGTCACCGTGCCACCCCGTGTCACCGTGCCATCCTGTGTCACCGTGCCGCCCCTGTGTCACCGTGCCATCCTGTGTCACCATACCACCGTGTCACCGTGCCACCCTGTGTCACCGTGCTGCCCCCGTGTCACTGTGCCACCCCGTGTCACCGTGCCACCCTGTGTCACCGTGCCATCCTGTGTCACCGTGCCACCCTGTGTCACCGCGCTGCCCCCGTGTCACCGTGCCACCCCGTGTCACCGTGCCATCCTGTGTCACCGTGCCACCCTGTGTCACCGCGCTGCCCCCGTGTCACCGTGCCACCCCGTGTCACCGTGCCACCCCGTGTCACCGTGCCGCCCCTGTGTCACCGTGCCACCCTGTGTCACCGTGCCGCCCCTGTGTCACCGTGCCGCCCTGTGTCACCATACCACCGTGTCACCGTGCCGCCCTGTGTCACCGTGCCACCCTGTGTCACCGTGCCGCCCTGTGTCACCGTGCCACCCTGTGTCACCGTGCCACCCTGTGTCACCATACCACCGTGTCACCGTGCCACTCTGTGTCACCGTGCCATCCTGTGTCACCGTGCCGCCCCTGTGTCACCGTGCTGCCCCGTGTCACCGTGCTGCCCCCGTGTCACCGTGCCACCCTGTGTCACCGTGCCACCCTGTGTCACCGTGCCACCCTGTGTCACCGTGCCACCCTGTGTCACCGTGCCACCCTGTGTCACCGTGCCGCCCCTGTGTCACCGTGCTGCCCCGTGTCACCGTGCTGCCCCCGTGTCACCGTGCCACCCTGTGTCACCGTGCCACCCTGTGTCACCGTGCCACCCTGTGTCACCGTGCCACCCTGTGTCACCGTGCCACCCTGTGTCACCGCGCTGCCCCCGTGTCACCGTGCCACCCTGTGTCACCGTGCCACCCTGTGTCATCATGCCATCCTGTGTCACCGTGCTGCCCCTGTGTCACCGTGCCACCCTGTGTCATCATGCCATCCTGTGTCACCGTGCTGCCCCCGTGTCACCGTGCCACCCTGTGTCATCATGCCACCCTGTGTCACCGTGCCACCCCGTGTCATCATGCCACCCTGTGTCACCGTGCTGCCCCCGTGTCACCGTGCCACCCTGTGTCATCATGCCATCCTGTGTCACCGTGCTGCCCCTGTGTCACCGTGCCACCCCTGTGTCACCGTGCCACCCTGTGTCACTGTGCCACCCTGTGTCACCGTGCCATCCTGTGTCACCGTGCCACCCTGTGTCACCGTGCCATCCTGTGTCACCGTGCCACCCCGTGTCACCGTGCCACCCTGTGTCACCGTGCCACCCCGTGTCACCGTGCCACCCAGTGTCACCGTGCCACCCTGTGTCACCGTGCTGCCCCTGTGTCACCGTGCCACCCTGTGTCACCGTGCTGCCCTGTGTCACCGTGCTGCCCCTGTGTCACCGTGCCACCCTGTGTCACCGTGCCATCCTGTGTCACTGTGCCACCCCTGTGTCACCGTGCCACCCTGTGTCACCGTGCCACCCTGTGTCACCATGCCACCCTGTGTCACCATGCCACCCTGTGTCACCGTGCCACCCTGTGTCACCGTGCCACTCCCTGTGTCACCGTGCTGCCCGTGTCACCGTGCCACCCTGTGTCACCGTGCTGCTCCTGTGTCACCGTGCTGCTCAACGTGTCACCGTGCTGCTCCTGTGTCACCGTGCCACCCTGTGTCACCGTGCTGCCCCTGTGTCACCGTGCCACCCTGTGTCACCGTGCTGCCCCGTGTCACCGTGCTGCCCCCGTGTCACCGTGCCACCCTGTGTCACCGTGCTGCCCCTGTGTCACCGTGCCACCCTGTGTCACCGTGCTGCCCTGTGTCACCGTGCTGCCCCGTGTCACCGTGCTGCCCCCGTGTCACCGTGCCACCCTGTGTCACCGTGCCACCCTGTGTCACCGTGCTGCTCAATGTGTCACCGTGCCACCCTGTGTCACCGTGCCACCCTGTGTCACCGTGCCACCCTGTGTCACCGTGCTGCTCAATGTGTCACCGTGCTGCCCCCGTGTCACCGTGCCACCCTGTGTCACCGTGCTGCCCCTGTGTCACCGTGCTGCCCCCGTGTCACCGTGCCACCCTGTGTCACCGTGCCACCCTGTGCCATCGTGCTGCCCTGTGTCACCGTGCCGCCCTGTGTCACCGTGCCACCCTGTGTCACCGTGCCACCCTGTGTCACCATACCACCGTGTCACCGTGCCACTCTGTGTCACCGTGCCATCCTGTGTCACCGTGCCGCCCCTGTGTCACCGTGCCACCCTGTGTCACCATACCACCGTGTCACCGTGCCACTCTGTGTCACCGTGCCATCCTGTGTCACCGTGCTGCCCCGTGTCACCGTGCTGCCCCCGTGTCACCGTGCCACCCTGTGTCACCGTGCCACCCTGTGTCACCGTGCCACCCTGTGTCACCGTGCCACCCTGTGTCACCGTGCCACCCTGTGTCACCGCGCTGCCCCCGTGTCACCGTGCCACCCTGTGTCACCGTGCCACCCTGTGTCATCATGCCATCCTGTGTCACCGTGCTGCCCCTGTGTCACCGTGCCACCCTGTGTCATCATGCCATCCTGTGTCACCGTGCTGCCCCCGTGTCACCGTGCCACCCTGTGTCATCATGCCACCCTGTGTCACCGTGCCACCCCGTGTCATCATGCCACCCTGTGTCACCGTGCTGCCCCCGTGTCACCGTGCCACCCTGTGTCATCATGCCATCCTGTGTCACCGTGCTGCCCCTGTGTCACCGTGCCACCCCTGTGTCACCGTGCCACCCTGTGTCACTGTGCCACCCTGTGTCACCGTGCCATCCTGTGTCACCGTGCCACCCTGTGTCACCGTGCCATCCTGTGTCACCGTGCCACCCCGTGTCACCGTGCCACCCTGTGTCACCGTGCCACCCCGTGTCACCGTGCCACCCAGTGTCACCGTGCCACCCTGTGTCACCGTGCTGCCCCTGTGTCACCGTGCCACCCTGTGTCACCGTGCTGCCCTGTGTCACCGTGCTGCCCCTGTGTCACCGTGCCACCCTGTGTCACCGTGCCATCCTGTGTCACTGTGCCACCCCTGTGTCACCGTGCCACCCTGTGTCACCGTGCCACCCTGTGTCACCATGCCACCCTGTGTCACCATGCCACCCTGTGTCACCGTGCCACCCTGTGTCACCGTGCCACTCCCTGTGTCACCGTGCTGCCCGTGTCACCGTGCCACCCTGTGTCACCGTGCTGCTCCTGTGTCACCGTGCTGCTCAACGTGTCACCGTGCTGCTCCTGTGTCACCGTGCCACCCTGTGTCACCGTGCTGCCCCTGTGTCACCGTGCCACCCTGTGTCACCGTGCTGCCCCGTGTCACCGTGCTGCCCCCGTGTCACCGTGCCACCCTGTGTCACCGTGCTGCCCCTGTGTCACCGTGCCACCCTGTGTCACCGTGCTGCCCTGTGTCACCGTGCTGCCCCGTGTCACCGTGCTGCCCCCGTGTCACCGTGCCACCCTGTGTCACCGTGCCACCCTGTGTCACCGTGCTGCTCAATGTGTCACCGTGCCACCCTGTGTCACCGTGCCACCCTGTGTCACCGTGCTGCTCAATGTGTCACCGTGCTGCCCCCGTGTCACCGTGCCACCCTGTGTCACCGTGCTGCCCCTGTGTCACCGTGCTGCCCCTGTGTCACCGTGCTGCCCCCGTGTCACCGTGCCACCCTGTGTCACCGTGCCACCCTGTGCCATCGTGCTGCCCTGTGTCACCGTGCCGCCCCGTGTCACCGTGCGGCCCCTGTGTCACCGTGCCACCCTGTGTCACCCCCGTGTCACCGTGCCACCCTGTGTCACCGTGCCACCCTGTGTCACCCTGTGTCACCGTGCCACCCTGTGTCACCGTGCCGCTCAATGTGGGGGAGATCTGGTTAAGCACTAAAAATGTTTTATTTAAAATTGATAAAGGTTGAAATTTGAGACAGATGTTTTTGGAATAAAGGTTCCACAGACTTTGAACAAACAAAAATAAACGTAAATATGCAAGTTTAAATATAACAATTTACAATATGTATGTAATACTCTAATAATCAGGATTAATATGAAGTACTTGTGAATTAGCAGACAGATTGTGGTTGAATCCACCACACTACAGAGTGAATGACAGATGAAACCAAGACAGACTCCATGGATTTCTCAAGAATCCATCCGGATGTCAGTAAATACCAAGTCAAACAATCTCATTGAGACTCTGTCTCATGAAGGATTCCCAGTTTCACATGTGAAGATCACACCTTGAAATTCTCTTCAAAAGTTGCTTCCACTCAGAATGCTTTACCAATGGCCCACCTCACAAGGTTTCAATCTTGCTTTCCGAGATTCCTTCTCCTCGGATTCTGCAGTGCATTCAAACACAAGCTCACAGCCACACTTTCAGATGTTTGCCTGTGCCAAGCAGCACACCACTGCTCCAGAGGGGAATGTTTGCCTCGAATGCCACCTTGACTTAACGTCTGCACATCTTTCATTAACAGAACTTACCTGGGACCTGCTTTGTCCCTCCTGTCTCAATGAAACCTGAATGCCAGCAAACTGCCTCAAACTGACTGCCTCCAGAAGAACAGTACACTGACCCTTGAAGCGATCTGATGACCTATCAAAACCCTCCCAAAGGATCCCACCCTTGTGACTCGGCCAGAGCAAATGTAACAAGCATTCAAAAATCCTCCACCTTGGAAGTTACAATCTCCACAGACTACAAATACATTACCCAGGGGCATAAAGATCAATGCGTTTCCTGACACCTTTTCCCTTGGAACAAAGGAAGCTTCACTACACTGAAGGCTTCTTTATGACGGCTTTTCAGTTTCATTGCAGGAAGAACTTAACATCATCAAGTTACAATCCTTTCTGATGTTAAATGCGAGGGTATCCCAGAACCAGAAGGGTAACTCGGAACACCAGTTTGTAATGTAGGTGTTGTTTTGGTATTATGTGAGGAACAATGTACAACCCAGTGAGGGAATAGTGCAATTGTCATGTGAACCAATTAATAAAGAATATTTATGAACTTAAAAGAAAAACAGAAACACACAGCAAGAAGGGCTACAATACTCAATGACTCTTAAGAATACTGCTGGCTATCCACACAAAATTTTACATGACGCTTTTGCTTGGTCCCCAAAATACCTCCATTTACCTGAACTCTGAGACACCCCTTTTCCCAAACAACATCCAATATTAAGTGACTCTATGAGCTAAATCTAGTCAATAATTATCACAGCCAGGTTAAGGTAGCCATGTCAGGGAAATAATCCTCTCATTCAGTGAAGGCGGAAAATGATGGCTTCTCTAAGGAAATTACAGCTGCAACTTGCTGCAGCTCTGATGTTTTGCTGTCTCTTTCCCTCGTCTTCCTGTTTTTCCGTGGTTAGGGCTTTACAGTTATACCATTTCTTTCTCTTTAGTTTTATCCCCTCTCGAGTCGGCTTTTGATGGGTACGTGTCAGTTTCCTTATCTCTCCACTTTGAAGTGTGACCGCATTGTTATTTCTATCGTCACAGATGTAAAATACTTATTCCCACTGATAGGCTAATTCGCATCTCACCATTTCTCCAGCCGTCCGCCTCTTATCAACTCCCTGCTTTGACTTTGTTTTTTTTATCATAATTTTCCCCAATTCTTAACAATAACTTACAACAAATTGGTTATAGATACACATTACATTTTGTTTCACAATTACACAAACGTATTACATAGTTTGCAAAGGTTTAGCCATAACAAAAGTCAATACATGTAACAAGTAGGATTAGCAGAATTTAAACATCACAGAATTATTATAACTCAATGCTTGTGTTTGATCTTTCTCTTAGTCTCAGTCTTTAACACACAAAGCCTGTTTCGTTTGAGTCCACAGCCCGATTGTTGTCCTTTGCATTGGCTGGGGGCTTGATTCTATCTCTAAGCTCATTGATCTTTTCATGACAAAGTTTTAACAGTTCATTAGTCTTGGTTTTTTAATGATTTATTCAATGAAATGTTCGGAGTCACCAGCGATTCCTTTTCCTCCTCAAGGTGATACTTCATCGACACTTCTGATACTTGATGTTCATCAAATTTCAACTGAAGGTCTAATTTGGATTTGCTTCGGGGAGTTTATCATTTGGACATTTCAAGTCCTCATTCAAGTGTTTTCTTTGGGTGACTAACATTCTTGCGTTCTCACCAGTCTTTGTTTTCCAGCAGCGGCCTCTCCGTTTGTGTGGGAGAGTTGGTTCTCTACACTGGTCACTTTTTGCTTCACTTGCTCATTACCAGCACGAAGCCTCTTGTGGTTGGTCGCAGTAATTATTTGGAGTCTGGCAAGGTCAGCATGATCAAGTGCCGCCAGTCATCGCCATGGTCCTGTCTCTGTGACCCAAATCATGACCCAATAAAAATACTAGCCCTTCCACAGGTAAACTCGGAACAATTCCCACCAAAACAATTCCATTTCCTAAGTCACATCATAAATTGACCTGACAATAACTTTTAAAGTAAAAGTAAAGTTTATTTATTAGTCACAAGTAGGCTTACATTAACACTGCAATGAAGTTACTGTGAAATTCCCCTAGTCGCCACACTCCGGGACCTGTTCAGGTCAATGCACCTAACCAGCACATCTTTCAGAATGTGGGAGGAAACCGGAGCACCCGGAGAAAACCCACGCAGACACAGGGAATAATAACAATAATAAAATAACAATAATAATAATTATAATGAACAGGTTCATACATTCCATGAATATCTCCTTTTAATATCCATCCTTCATCTAACTGTCTGGAACACAAATTATATCATCAGCCACCAGTAAGGACTGTCCTGCCCCAGTATCCCTCAAAAAACGATTTGCTTATCTTGTTGGGGGAGTTAGGGAAATTCTCCCTTTGCAATAAAACATTTAGAATCTCCAGTACCAAAAGAAAAAATGCTGCAAAATCTCAGATGACCCTTTGTCATCTGCACTCAAAGCCTCAGCTCTTTTCTCTCCTCACGGATGCTGCCAGATCTGCTGAGATTTTCCAGCATTTTTGGTTACAGATTCCAGCAGTAATTTGCTCTTATATAGAACCTCTAGTCGCCCGACTGATTTCTGCAGTTGGCAAAGAATTCTCTTCATTATCCTGAGCCGTATTCCCCATTCTACTGTGTTTTGAGGGAACATGTTTCACTTGTACCACTGCTTCTGTTTTAGTATCCATTTCCTCTTCTGTTACAGCCGAGCAATGGGCTTGGAGGTACTCTGTCATATGACTAGTTTATTTTCACCCCATTTTGTTCTCCACGCTATCAATTTATTTTCTTGAATGTAGCCTCTGCTGCCTTCTCCCTATGCTGCTAGTTATACCTTCAGTTTCTTGTTAGTTTACTGGTGGAGATCTATTACTCTGCCTGTGTGATACACCATACCCATTTGCTAGCACTGCTGCTTCTCGTACCTCAGAAACCTTGTGGTCTTCCAGGTGTGACCTCATAGCTATGAGGATCTTATTTTGGAATTCTTCCAGTTTCATTAACTCCCTCACATTCTTAAAATGTTGTTCCAACTTCAGGGATCGAAATCATCAATCGCTCATTTAATTTCCCGAGCAAATTCTACAAATACCTCAGTAAATCTTTACTTTAAAGTCCAAAACTTTAACTGACATTCTTCAGAGACAAGTTTGTAAACCTGAAGCACTGCAGCTTTAACAATCTGATAATCTGAAAGTTGTTCTTCTGAAAGACTAGGATACACAACCATTGCCTTCCCGACAAAAACACTTTGCAAATTGAGAGTCCATGCGTCCTTTGGTCACTTTAGTTGGTTAGCTGCCTCCTACAAGGACACAAAAAGATTATTTTCCAGGAAGACTGTGAACAGAATTTTTGTGAAACACTTTAAAAAATACTTCATTAAAACTCATGCAGCCAACGGACACCTCACTGACGCAACTTCACATTTAAAAACCACAGTCACAGAGGAGGGAGAATAGCCCAGAGGCTTTTTTTGTTAATTCATGACTTCCCTAAATATCAGAGGTTTCGAAGATCAGAGAGAACTTCTTCCCAAAAACAAAGAAAGTTTGAGGTCCTGCACCCATGTGACCAGGTCAGAGTACCAAATCCAGGAACCCTCTGCAACATGGAGCACTGCTCGTGGCCCTCACAACAGCGTGGGTCAAAGAGTGAGGATCGCAGGTTCTTCAAACCAACAGCCTGCTGTTTTATTGCTGCTCTGTGTAAAGTTTTCTAATCACAGTTCAAGCTGTGGGAGTGTTAGATGGAGACAATGTAGAGGGAGCTTTACTCTGTATCTAACCCTGAGCTGTACCTGTCCTGGGAGTGTTTGATGGGGGACAGTGTAGAGGGAGCTTCATTCTGTATCTAATCCCATGCTGTACCTGTCCTGGGAGTGTTTGATGGAGACAGTGTAGAGGGAGCTTTACTCTGTATCTAACCCTGTGCTGTACCTGTCCTGGGAGTGTTTGATGGGTGACAGTGTAGAGGGAGCTTCACTCTGTATCTAACCCCATGCTGTACCTGTCCTGGGAGTGTTTGATGGGGACAGTGTAGAGGGAGCTTTACTCTGTATCTAACCCCATGCTGTACCTGTCCTGGGAGTGTTTGATGGGGACAGTGTAGAGGGAGCTTTACTCTGTATCTAACCCCATGCTGTACCTGTCCTGGGAGTGTTTGATGGGGACAGTGGAGAGGGAGCTTTACTCTGTATCTAACCCCATGCTGTACCTGTCCTGGGAGTGTTTGATGGAGACAGTGTAGAGGGAGCTTTACTCTGTATCTAACCCTGTGCTGTACCTGTCCTGGGAGTGTTTGATGGGGACAGTGTAGAGGGAGCTTTACTCTGTATCTAACCCTATGTTGTACCTGTCCTGGGAGTGTTTGGTGGGGGACAGTGTAGAGGGAGCTTTACTCTGTATCTAACTCAATGCTATACCTGTCCTGGGAATGTTTGATGGGGGACAGTGTAGAGGGAGCTTTACTCTGTATCTAACCCCGTGCTGTACCTGTCCTGGGAGTGTTTGATGGGGGACAGTGTAGAGGGAGCTTTACTCTGTATCTAACCCCGTGCTGTACCTGTCCTGGGAGTGTTTGATGGGGACAGTGTAGAGGGAGCTTTACTCTGTATCTAACCCCATGCTGTACCTGTCCTGGGAGTGTTTGATGGGGACAGTGTAGAGGGAGCTTTACTCTGTATCTAACCCCATGCTGTACCTGTCCTGGGAGTGTTTGATGGAGACAGTGTAGAGGGAGCTTTACTCTGTATCTAACCCTGAGCTGTACCTGTCCTGGGAGTGTTTGATGGGGACAGTGTAGAGGGCGCTTTACTCTGTATCTAACCCCGTGCTGTACCTGTCCTGGGAGTGTTTGATGGGGACAGTGTAGAGGGAGCTTTACTCTGTATCTAACCCTATGTTGTACCTGTCCTGGGAGTGTTTGGTGGGGGACAGTGTAGAGGGAGCTTTACTCTGTATCTAACTCAATGCTATACCTGTCCTGGGAATGTTTGATGGGGGACAGTGTAGAGGGAGCTTTACTCTGTATCTAACCCCGTGCTGTACCTGTCCTGGGAGTGTTTGATGGGGGACAGTGTAGAGGGAGCTTTACTCTGTATCTAACCCCGTGCTGTACCTGTCCTGGGAGTGTTTGTCGTCTACTTCATATATTTGTCATGAGATATAATTCAGTTTTCCTTGCATCTTATAAAACACTGTGAAATCTGTGGATTTTCTGCTGTGGAGGTGGTGTTTGCGATGCGTGTCCTGATTCCCTTTCCCCTGTTCTGTGGCTCAGGTGTACAGAGCTGTGCTGTGCTGCCGCTCTCCTCACCGAGAGCATTCTGCCTCTGATACTGCACCTTCTGTTCCCAATCACAAACCCGACAATTCACGCTGAACTTGGAGTTTTAAAGTGTTACGTTTAAAGTGATGTTATTCCAGTAACATCAAAGATATAATTCACTCTAATTGAAAATATTAATTGCAGCTTTACAACCTCTGAATGGTTTATAAATTTCCTACCTAACCTTTGCATGAAATATACATTACACCATAGCATGTCTTACTTCTGATTAAATAAAAATATCCATAATGGAACAGGTTTCATGGTGGAGATCGATTTATAATTCATTTTTAATGATGAAGTTCATTTAATTTGCCTCATTTTTATAATTTAAAACGATAAAATACTGGAGATGATTTTCCGACAAAAATATTCATTGAAACACAAGGAAAATAATTATTTTAATTTCCAGATAATTGAATGTTGAAACTTGGTTATGTGAATGCTTTTCTGAAAAGAATAAAAGACTTGTATCAGGACATGAGGACCAGGAGCAGAGTACAGCCTTCGAGCGTGCTCCAACATTCAGTAAGATCAGAACAGAACTTGTGTCTCTAACCCACTCTCTTGTCAGTTTCCATCATCCTTCAATCTCTGCTCTTCAAAACGCTGCCTATCTCAGCCTTGAACATACTCAATGACTTATCTTCCACTGTTTAAAGTTTATTTATTAGTGTCACAACTATGCTTACATTCACATTGTAATGAAGTTATTGTGAAAATCCCCTAGCCGCCACAGTCCATGCCTGTACACTGAGGGAGAATTTATCATGGCCAATCCACCTAACCTGCACATCATTGGACCGTGGGAGGAAACCAGAGCACCCAGAAAAAAACCCACACAGACACATAGAACATAGAACATTACAGCGCAGTACAGACCCTACGGCCCTCGATGTTGCGCCGACCAGTGAAACCAATCTAAAGCCCATCTAACCTACACTATTCCAATATCATCCTGATGTGCGACAATTAAGCACGTGGAACCAAGGCTTCGATATTGAAGGCTTTTATTGTGTAACAATGGAACTACTAACACGAATACACCAGTTCAGACTGAAGGGGTCCTGCCGGAGCAGAGGGTCTTATACCTCGCCACCGGAGGCGGGACCCCACTGGAATGTGCCATGATAACACTTATAACAGGTAAACACCCTAACCCAACAACATAGTACAACCCCCACAGTAACAACACCCTAGCCCAACAGTAACATAATAACAACCCCCAGTGGTGAACCAACGATGGTTCACCACACATCCATATGTTGATCCAATGATCATTTTTATGGTCATTGGCGGCACGGTAGCACAGTGGTTAGCACTGCTGCCTCACAGCTCCAGGGACCTCAGTTCGATTCCCGGCTCGGGTCACTGTCTGTTTGGAGTTTGCACATTCTCTTCGTGTCTGCGTGGGTTTTCTCCGGGTGCTCCGGTTTCCTCCCACAGTCCAAAGATGTGCGGGTTAGGTTGATTGGCCATGCTAATAATTGCCCTTAGTGTCCTGAGATGCGTAGGTTAGAGGGATTAATGGGTAAATATGTAGGGATATGGGGGTAGGGCCTGGGTGGGATTGTGGTCGGTGCAGACTCGATGGGCCGAATGGCCTCTTTCTGTACTGTAGGGTTTCTGTGATTTCTGTAATTCTGTAAATGCCCTTAATGTTGGCGAGTCCACGACTGCTGCAGGCAGGGCATTCCACGCCCTTACTACTCTCTGAGTGAAGAACCTACCTCTGACATCCGTCCTATATCTATCACCCCTCAATTTAAAGCTATGTCCCCTCGTGCTAGCTATCACCATCTGAGGAAAAAGGCTCTCACTATCCACCCTACCTAATCTTCTGATCATCTTGTATGCCTCTATTAAGTCACCTCTTAACCTTCTTCTCTCTAACGAAAACAACCGCAAGTCCCTCAGCCTTTCCTCATAAGACCTTCCCACCATACCAGGCAACATCCCAGTAAATCTCCTCTGCACCCTTTCCAATGCTTCCACATCCTTCCTATAATGCGGCGACCAGAACTGTACGCAATACTCCAAGTGCGGCTGCACCAGAGTTTTGTACAGCTGCAACATGACCTCCTGGCTCCGAAACTCAATCCCTCTACCAATAAAAGCTAACACACCGTACGCCTTCTTAACAACCCTATCAACCTGGGTGCCAACTTTCAGGGATCTACCTGCCAAAGACTTCTCATGTCCCCTCCTGGCTCTTCTTAACTCTCTCTTCAGGTCCTTCCTGGCTAACTTTTAACTCTCAAGCGCCCTAACTGAGCCTTCACGTCTCATCTTTACATAAGTAAACAGGGAGAATGTGCAAACTCCACAGAGACAGTGACCCAAGACGGGAATCAAACCCGAGTCCCTGGCGCTGTGAGGCAACAGTGCTAACCACTGTGCCACCATACCGCCCCTTGCTTTTTGGGGTAAGGAATTCAAACTGAGGGAGTGCTGCACTGTCAGAGGGTCAGTACTGAGGGAGTGCTGCACTGTCAGAGAGTCAGTACTGAGGGAGTGCCGCACTGTCAGAGGGTCAGTACTGAGGGAGTGCTGCACTGTCAGAGGGTCAGTACTGAGGGAATGCCGCACTGTCAGAGGGTCAGTACTGAGGGAGTGCCGCACTGTCAGAGGGTCAGTACTGAGGGAGTGCTGCACTGTCAGAGGGTCAGTACTGAGGGAGTGCCGCACTGTCAGAGGGTCAGTACTGAGGGAGTGCTGCACTGTCAGAGGGTCAGTACTGAGGGAGTGCTGCACTGTCAGAGGGTCAGTACTGAGGGAGTGCTGCACTGTCAGAGGGTCAGTACTGAGGGAGTGCTGCACTATCAGTGGGTCAGTGCTGAGGGAGTGCTGCACTGTCAGAGGGTCAGTACTGAGGGAGTGCCACACTGTCAGAAAGATAAATTTCTTCTCTGTTTTAATTGGGGACTGTCTATTTTTAAATTGTGCCTCTCCCAGCTCGAGATTCCCCACACGTTGACAGCTCTGATGGTACTCGCTGCATGCTGAGCAGTGTTCCACAACAGTGGATAAATCGACCATTTCAAACTGTCTGTCACTCATAAACACTGACAGCTTCTAAAAGGAGGGTGAAAATATTAAAACAGAGCCTCATACTCGAAGTAGAAGAACCAGAAGTAATCAGAGAATTTCCACAATCCGGGAACATAACTGTGCTTCAGAATTTCCTCAGGATGATTAAACAAACAGGCAAGTTCCGATCATGTTTAGCAGAGATCAACAAGTTGTTGCGGCAGTCGGGGGTGCAGTAATGTGGATCAGGAAAATTCTTTTGAAAAGATTAAACAGCTTTATAATCTCTTCTGAAATCTTGCCACATTGCAGCTCAGAGATACCACAGTAGCAGCAGATACATCATCTATAAGTCTGGGGCAGTTTTATTTCAAGTGCAGAGACATAGCATGCATAGGCTAGTCTACTACAGAAAAAGAAATATTTTCAGCCTAGTGGGCGTGTGAAACAATTTCAGACTGTTCGGGGGCCACATTTCAACTCAAACTGACCCTGAGCCACTAATCACTCCCTTGAACATGAAAGTAATTTCAAAGATGTTGCCCAGAATCCAGGGGTTCAGAATGAGATTGATGAGATATGACTCCATCACTGAGTATGTGAAAGGGAAGTATCAAACAACAGCAAACACACTGGGTGGGATTTTCTGGCCGCGCTCGCCCCGAAACCGGAAAATCCCGCCCGAGGTTAATGGACCTTTGTATGGTCTGTCCCTCGCCCGCTCCGATTCCCGTGGTGGGCGGAATGGGAAAATTCGCCCCAGTATCATGAACACCATTAGAATGAATGAAACATGAAGATTTACATTTCATTGGGGAGATTGAAGTAATCACAATCTTTATCACTCAGCAATTACCAGCTACTGCAGAAATCTTGCAGCAAATAAAGCAAAACAAGCAGTGAGGTGAAGGATGTCTGATGGTTTGAGAATATTGCCTGGAAGGACAGCCAGACTGTATCCCCACTAATTCAATTGTGGGGAGATGTAACTGTGGTGGGGACAAAGAATTGGTGTGGGTGGAGAGGGTATGTAGAGTGAAGGATTAACACCAGAAGCATTCCAACGCCAGATCACATGACTGAGAGACTGAGCTCTGGAAGGAGTAGAGATTCCAGCCTCGTAGAGTGTCCAATAGGTACGCAGTAGCTGTAAATAAAGATTATTGCTCTTCAGAAACTACATTCTTAAACAGCTTACTCTGGGAGAATGGACAAAACCTAAAGAACCCAATCCACGCCCTGAATACACAACAGAGTAACATGGCGAGAAGGTTGCTTTATCAAAGACAGGGGGCTGGGGTCGTGTTCCCATGGGAAAGTCAAGTTTGGAAATGGTGCAAGTGAGGATTTTAAGGATTGTTACCATGTGAAACTGACATATTCTTATCGGGAATTGACTGCATATCTGGAACACACAACCAGCTTGATAAGATACAAGGCAGGATTTTACAACCTAGCTTGTTCCGAAACCAGAAAATCCCACCCAAGGTCAACGAACCTTTCCATTATCCGCCCCTCGCCCGCTCCGATTCCTGTGGTGGGCGGGGCGGTTAAATTCCGGCCACAAGGTCCAGGAATGTGAAGCTCAGGAATCACCGTTTGGAACACGGCACTTTGATAATCAGCAGCAGATGTTTGGACATCTGGCCGGGTTCCCTGAGGCGGTCAGAGTTCTGGGACTGTGATTGGAGGTTCCATCACCGGCATCAACTCCACATTGTCCCAGCAGCTCAACCACAGGTTCCTGGCCATGAGAGATTGACCAGTCGCACGCAGCGACATTCGAAGTGGATATTGTAGCCGTGTCTCGGGCCAGGAAAGAGTAAAAACCTCCCTTCCTCACGTCTGGGTCTGTTCATCTCTGAGGAGCTGGGTCCCCTGTTCCTCCACACCATCCCATCAACCCAACCTGAAGGCCAGCCCAGGGCTGTGCAGGTCACTGAGGAGGGTGAAAATCTGAGAGTCCCTCATCTTCCTCCACCTCCTGAACCCCTCCGCCAGAACCCTGACCTGCCAGTGACCAGCACTGTCTCCACAGAGATGCAGAGGCCATAGACTGAAGGAAGTCCCCAGTGTCTGCCTGCACACTGTGACCAGACATCACACTCCGTGCTGCCATTTACACAGAGAAGTGTATCCACCTGCTCTGTGGCGACACAGGGGATGCTTCATAGGAATGTGCGACACTGAGACCACGAATGGATCCTCCATGATTACACTTTTCACATTGTCTTTGGCACATTTGAGCATTTCTTTACGCTTGTACAAGACTCAGTGAGTGTTTGTACACTGGCGAGCTGTGTAGCATTGCTTCTTACCGGTAATAATGAGAGCAGCTTACTGAGGTTCATCTGGACAGACCCTCGGCAGAGTCAAAGTCATCGATTGATTCGTGAAGACTTGGCGAGTTTCTTCCTTCTCAACTTGAACACAAAATCCTACAGTTTAAGGGTTTAATCTCTGAGATTCTCCTCATCTCTTTCATTGTCTATCCAAACTTGACTTTAAGGGACACTCAATGATTAGACTCCAGGAACGGACGCTTGGTGGCAGGTACATCTCAAGAATGGGTGTTGGGTACAAGACATTCATCCACACTGCACTGTTGCCCAGGTCTTGGCATGGCAGCGCGAGGGGCCCGGGTAATATTGACATAGAAACATAGAAACATAGAAAACTACAGCACAAAACAGACCCTTCGGCCCCACAAGTTGTGCCGAACATATCCCTACCTTTTAGGCCTACCTATAACCCTCCATCCCATTAAGTCCCATGTACTCATCCAGGAGTCTCTTAAAAGACCCTATTGAGTTTGCCTCCACCACCACTGACGGCAGCCGATTCCACTCACCCACCACCCTCTGTGTGAAAAACTTCCCCCTAACATTTCCCCTGTACCTACCCCCCAGCACCTTAAACCTGTGTCCTCTCGTAGCAGCCATTTCCACCCTTGGAAAAAGCCTCTGAGAGTCCACCCGATCTATGCCTCTCAACATCTTGTATACCTCTATTAGGTCTCCTCTCATCCTACGTCTCTCCAAGGAGAAAAGACCGAGCTCCCTCAGCCTATCCTCATAAGGCATGCCACTCAATCCAGGCAACATCCTTGTAAGTCGCCTCTGCACCCTTTCAATCTTTTCCACATCCTTCCTGTAATGAGGCGACCAGAACTGAGCACAGTACTCCAAGTGGGGTCTGACGAGGGTCTTATATAGCTGCATCATTATCCCCGGACTCCTAAACTCAATCCCTCGATTGATAAAGGCCAGCACACCATACGCCTTCTTAACCACCTCCTCTACCTGCGGGGCCGATTTTAGAGTCCTATGGACCCGGACCCCAAGGTCCTTCTGATCCTCTACCATACTAAGAGTCTTTCCCTTTATATTGTACTCCTTCATCCCATTTGACCTGCCAAAATGGACCACGACGCATTTATCTGGGTTGAAGTCCATCTGCCACTTCTCCGCCCAGTCTTGCATCCTATCTATGTCCCTCTGTAACTTCTGACATCCCTCCAGACTATCCACAACCCCACCAACCTTTGTGTCGTCGGCAAACTTACCAAACCATCCCTCCACTTCCTCATCCAGGTCATTTATGAAAATGACAAACAGCAAGGGTCCCAGAACACATCCCTGGGGCACACCACTGGTGACTGACCTCCAATTAGAAAAAGACCCATCTATACACACTCTCTGCCTCCTTTGGGCAAGCCAGTTCTGGATCCACAGGGCAGCATCCCCTTGGATCCCATGCCCTCTCACTTTTTCTAGAAGCATTGCATGGGGGACCTTATTGAACGCCTTGCTAAAATCCATATAAACCACATCTACCGCCTTCCCTTTGTCAATGTGTTTAGTCACATTTTCGAAGAACTCCACCAGGCTCGTAAGGCACGATCTGCCTTTGACAAAGCCATGCTGAGTATTCTTGAGCATACTAAACCTCTCTAAATGCTCATAAATCTTGTCCCTCAGGATCTTCTCCACCAGCTTACCAACCAACCACTGTCTGCTGAGCTGCTCCTTTGGCTGCACTTGTATTCCAGGTGGTACAGGGTACACTTTGTGTGGGAACCAGAGACAAATGGAAAGCAGAATGTTACACATGCTCCCAGATCAGAAACTGGTCCTTTGGCCGAGTGGGCGGAGAAGTGTTGCTGCAGTTATCGGATCCTCATGTGCAAGTTACCTCACCATCAGGTACATTACACCATGGAATCACATCGGCACGGAGAGGGTTGGAGTCTGATATTGTGTCACTCTCTGCATTGCGGGCATGGTTTGGTCATGGATAATGTCGCAGCATTTACACTCACTGGTACTCACCTGAGGAGCAGGTTGTGAATGATTACTGGGTTAGTTTGCAATGTGATAAAGGTGAGGGTTTCAGTGAGAGGAATGTGACTGAGTCCAACACACTGACGGTTTCCTCTCCCTTGTGGGGGGTGGGCCATCCCTTGTGTAAATGTGGAGTCAATGTACAAGCTTCTTCAGGTGGTTTATGTCTTCAGGGACCAGCTGATACTAATTGTGATGTGGGAGGACACTCTGAGAATCTATTCTGCATAAGGACCTGCCTGGCAATGATCTCCTCCTGCCCACTCAGTCAGCCCGGGCTACATGACCACACCATCCAACTGCTCTGCAGGTAGTAACCTCCTCATCCTCACCTGCTTCCAATCTTCCACATCCACGTGGGTTTCCTCCTCCTCCTCCTCATCTTCCTCTCCCTCATTGCCATCCTCCCCAGACCACACTGTTATTGATTTGTATCCCCTGCTGTTGATTCCCTCGCTGGGGTATTCTGCGGAGCTCTGCCTCAGCGATTGAGGTTCCTGTTTAAAATGCCACTTGCTGGACGGTATTCCTGGTGACAGAAGGGGCTGCTTTGGAGTTTAGTTCTGTCACTGAGAGTTCCTGAAGGGGGTCACTGTCCACCTTCTGAAGGGGTAAACCTCTGGAAGCCATCACGGATCCATATTGGTGGCCGAGGGAGTTGGGAGATCCTCAGTTCGAAGACGCTGTGGCAGTCGCCAGGGAACCTCACGCACATGAAGGACAACTTTGGTTACCAAGCTGCTGGACGCTGATTGGCGCAGGTGTCCACAATGCTGGTTTGGGGTCACTATGGCAACGTGGATGCAATCAGTAACACCCTGCATCTGTGGGGAAACTGTTAATGGAGAAAGGCCGTGACTCTGTGTCTGAGAGGCCAAATCCCGCGGGGAATTCATGAGATTCCTCACACGAGCAAACAGAACATTTGGTACAGCCTTATAGGTGGCACGGCGGCACGGTGGTTAGCACTGCTACTTCACAGCACCAGGGACCCGGGTTCGATTCCCGGCTTGGGTCACCTTCTCTACGAAGTCTGCATGTCCTCCCCGTGTCTGCGTGGGTTTCTTCCGGGTGCTCCGGTTTCCTCCCACAGTTCGAAAGACGTACTGGTTAGGTGCATTGGCCGTGCTAAATTGCCCCTTAATGTCCCAGGATGCATAGGTTGGAGGGATTAGCAGGGTAAATATGTGGGATAATGGGGATAGGACCTGGGTGGGGTTGTTGTCAGTGCAGACTTGATGGGCCGAATGGCCTCCTTCTGCAGTGTAGGGATTCTATGTTTTCATGAAGCTGATTGGGAAATACCAGACTGTTCTCCTGGTGATAGAAACAGAAAATGTTGGATAAACTCAGCAGGTCTGGCAGCATCTGTGGAGAGAGAATCGAGCCAACGGTTTGAGTCTGGATGAGCCTTACACAGTGCTCTGTATTTCAGATTTCCAGCATCTGCAGTATTTTGCTTTTATGTCGTTCTCCTGATGCTCCTGGGACTGAGGTTGAAAGCGGGGTTGACATTCTCAGCCACTGGCAGGGTCTGGTGCTCAATGGCTTAAGCTGCTGCTGGATCATGTGACCTGTGTCTGTCACCACCTGATGGGTTAATCGCAGTCACCTTCGACACCTCGCCTGACTGAGTTAGCTCGGCCTGTACACGCTGCCCACAGGGTAGCTGTCCTGCCCTCTCCTGACCTTCTGCCCTGTATCTGCTCATGGTGACTGGGTTCTATGGTCTGTGAGGAATTACCCATCTTGTATGCATCCTTCTCCAGCACACAAGCCTTCCTGGAACCAGGGTACACGAGTCAGTAGGGACGAAACCCAGAGCCTCGCCCTGCCGACTCTCTTGGGCTGAGGGAACACAGTTGAATAACAGAATTGTTCCCGTGCAGACGGAGTCCATTCAGCCCATCACGTCTGCACCAGCTCTCCGAATGAGCAATTCATGGTGTGCCATTCCTCCGCCTTCTCCCCATAACCTCTTCCTTTTCAGAAAATAGTTTAATTCCCTTTCGAAAGCCTTGATTGAAACTGCCTCCACCACACTCTCAGGCACTTCATTCCAGACCTGAACCACTCGCTGCGTGTAAGAGTTGGAGTTCGTCCTGTTTCACTTCTGGGGCTGTGGATAATGTTTTAAAATTAATTTCGCAGAGCCACCCTCCCTCTCCGAACGGATCCCTGGATTTCCGAAGAAATGTATCCAGTTCAGAGCTGCTCTTGCCAAGTCAGTGGGCGGCACGGTAGCAGAGTAGACGGCACGGTAGCGCAGTGGTTAGCACTGCTGCTTCACAGCTCCAGGGACCTGGGTTCGATTCCCGGCTTCGGTCACTGTCTGTGTGGAGTTTGCACATTCTCCTCGTGTCTGCGTGGGTTTCCTCCGGGTGCTCCGGTTTCCTCCCACAGTCCCAAAGATGTGCGGGTTAGGTTGATTGGCCATGCTAAAATTGCCCTTATTATCCTGAGATGCGTAGGTTAGAGGGATTAGTGGGTAAAATATGTAGGGGTATGGGGGTAGGGCCTGGGTGGGATTGTGGTCGGTGCAGACTCGATGGGCCGAATGGCCTCTTTCTGTGCTGTAGGGTTTCTAAGTCCACTTCCGGTTTCCCCTTCCCAGGCTGCCATATTTTATTTGATTTGCTGTGGAACACTAAGGGATGTTCTGTGGCTGTAAAAGGTGCTCGAGAAATATAAACTCCTTGAACAATATTAACGGAGGGGTTTGGGGCTTGCCAAGGTGATATCTGTTCAAGGATCTTCAGATCTGCGGGTGAATTATTTTGAACAGTGAGATCTGTTTCTGCAGTAATGTAATCTACAATTCAGAGGCTGTAACCGTACTCCAGATATTGACCTATTCTCATCCTCGAGCACTTTGTCTTGTTAAATGCAGAGTAATCATCGGAACAAATCAGTTGATAGCCAGAGTATAAATTATACATTGCGCAAGGAGTGAGATTGTGCAAGTAATGTGTTCTGAGAGCAGGGTTATTGATTAGGGGGAGGGGAGAGGTCGGAATGGGATAGGGCGAGTGTTATCTGGGACAGTATAGTCCTGCCCAGCCGTGGGAATCTGGAAGCACAGGGTGGTGAGGAAGGGTTAAACTTGTGTCCAATCCTTCTGCCTCTCGGTCTAGATTGTGCAGCTCACTCCATTGGAATACACACAGCTCCTGTGAGAAATATCCATTGGAGCACTGTCCTGGATCAGAGTTACAACAGTCAACTGTTACTTTTATTCAATTCATGGCTTGTGGCTGTTACTGGCTAGGCTAACATTTGTTGTCCATCCCTATTTGCCTTTGAGAAGGTGGTGGTGAGCTGCCTTCTTGAATCGCTGCAGTCCATGTGGTGTAGGTACACCCATGGTGCTGTTAGGGAGAAAGTTCCAGGGTTTTGACCCAGCGTCAGTGAAGGAACAGAGATATATTTCCATGTCAGGATGGTGAGTGACTTGGAGGGAAGCTCACAGGTGGTGATGTTCTGATGTGTCTGCTGCCCTTGTCCTGCTAGATGGTCGAGGTTGCAGGTTGGAAGGTGCTGTTGAAGAGTTACTGCATTGCATCGTGTCGATGGTACACACAGTCGCCATGGTACACATTGCATCGTGTAGATGGTACACACTGTCGCACTGTACACATTGCATCGTGTAGATGGTACACACAGTCGCCACGGTACACATTGCATCGTGTAGATGGTACACACTGTCGCCACGGTACACATTGCATCGTGTAGATGGTACACACTGTCGCACTGTACACATTGCATCGTGTAGATGGTACACACTGTCGCACTGTACACATTGCATCGTGTAGATGGTACACACTGTCGCCACGGTACACATTGCATCGTGTAGATGGTACACACTGTCGCACTGTACACATTGCATCATGTAGATGGTACACACAGTCGCCACGGTACACATTGCATCGTGTAGATGGTACACACAGTCGCCACGGTACATATTGCATCGTGTAGATGGTACACACTGTCGCCATGGTACACATTGCATCGTGTAGATGGTACACATTGTCGCCATGGTACACATTGCATCGTGTAGATGGTACACACTGTCGCACTGTACACATTGCATCATGTAGATGGTACACACAGTCGCCACGGTACACATTGCATCGTGTAGATGGTACACACAGTCGCCACGGTACACATTGCATCGTGTAGATGGTACACACTGTCGCACTGTACACATTGCATCATGTAGATGGTACACACAGTCGCCACGGTACACATTGCATCGTGTAGATGGTACACACAGTCGCCACGGTACATATTGCATCGTGTAGATGGTACACACAGTCGCCACGGTACACATTGCATCGTGTAGATGGTACACACTGTCGCACTGTACACATTGCATCATGTAGATGGTACACACAGTCGCCACGGTACACATTGCATCGTGTAGATGGTACACACAGTCGCCACGGTACATATTGCATCGTGTAGATGGTACACACAGTCGCCACGGTACATATTGCATCGTGTAGATGGTACACACTGTCGCCATGGTACACATTGCATCGTGTAGATGGTACACATTGTCGCCATGGTACACATTGCATCGTGTAGATGGTACACACTGTCGCACTGTACACATTGCATCGTGTGGATGGTGTACACACTGTCGCACTGTACACATTCTAGGACCCTTGCTCTTTGTGATTTTTATAAATGACCTGGATGAGGAAGTGGAAGGATGGGTTGGCATGTTTGCTGATGACACAAAGGTTGGTGGGGTTGTGGATAGTGTAGAGGGATGTCAGCAGTTGCAACGAGACAAAGATGAGATGCAAGACTGGGCGGAGAAGTGGCAGATGGACTTCAACCCAGATAAGTGGGCGGTGGTTCATTTTGGCAGGTCGAATAGGATGAAAGAATATAATATTAAGGGTAAGATGCTTGGCAGTGTGGAAGATCAGAAGGACCTTGGGGTCCGGGTTCATAGGACGCTCAAAGCAGCGTCGCAGGTGGAGGCTGTGGTTAAGAAGGCATATGGAATACTGGCCTTCATCAATAGAGGAATTGAGTTTAGAAATTGGGAGATAATGCTGCAGCTGTATAGGACCCTGGTCAGACCCCACCTGGAGTACTGTGCCCTGTTCTGGTTGCTTCATTACAGAAAGGATGTGGAAGCCATAGAAAGGGTGCAGGGGAGATTTACGAGGATGTTGCCTGGATTAGGCGGCATGCCTTATGAGGATAGGTTGAGAGAGCTAGGTCTTTTCTCCTTGGAGAGGCGAAGGATGAGAGGTGACCTGATAGAGGTGTATAAGATCTTGAGGGGTATTGATAGAGTGGATTCTCAGAGGCTTTTACCCAGGGCTGAAATGGTTGCCTCAAGAGGTCACAGGTTTAGGGTGCTGGGGAGTAGGTACAGAGGAGATGTTAGGGGTAAGTTTTTCACTCAGAGGGTGGTGGGTGCGTGGAATCGGCTGCCGGTAGTGGTGGTGGAGGCGGATTCAATAGAGTCTTTTAAGGGACTTTTGAATAAGTTCATGGAAGTTAGTAAGATAGAGGGTTATAGGTAAGCCTAGTAGGTTGGGACATGTTCGGCGCAACTTGTGGGCTGAAGGGCCTGTTTGTGCTGTAGCTTTTCTATGTTCTATATTTTGAAGAGCTTGAAGATGTCCTGTCAGTTCTGTTTTCCCCGATTCCATCAGACTCTGTTCAATCTATACAGCAGTCGCTATTCGGTACGATTTGTGTGGTCCCTGATTAATAAGACCATAAGACATAGGAACAGAATTAGGCCACTCGGCCCATCGAGTCTGCTCCACCAATCAATCATGGCTGATATTTTTCTCATCCCCATTCTCCTGCCTTTTCCCCATATTAATGATCCCCTTCTAAATCAAGAACGTATCTATCTCTGTCTTAAAGACACTAATCTATTAGTTCTGGTGAATCTGTTGCGAATGGTCAGATGTTCTGAGAAGTGCCACTCACCAGAGTCCGGCTAATAAAATTTCACAGGAAAAAAAACATGTTTCTGGTTGCTGTTTGAAGTAAGCATTTGAATTTCTGGTGTGTGTGTGGAATGTATCAAGGTGGAGAGGGGCTGGAGGCTGGAGGGAGGGTATATGGGAGGGTATTTATGGGGTATCTGCAGCCTTAATCTAATCCCATTTCCAGTGAGGCTGAGGGTGAGAGAAGTGGTGCAGAATGGGTTCAATGATTGGAATAGGAATACATGACACAAGCCGGCTGCTGTCACATTTAGCTCCATTCTCCTGAAGTGAATGCAATTTCGCTGTCTTGTTAATGAAAGAAATTAGAGACAAATCAATAACATTATTTTCTTATTCACAAACAGATCTACCTGTGGCTTAGCCTCGAGCACAACACACAGCACTTGATGTTCTGCTCTGGCCCCATGGGACCCAGCACAATGTTTACACAATTTCACCTGGTTTTGTCAGTGTAAGTACACAAGTTTCATCAGTGAATCTCACTGTTACTGCAGCGTTTAATTAGGAGCCAGGCTGAAAGTCAACAACTAAAATCAGGAGCTTGGCTTTGAACAGCCGTCCCCCCAGAAAAAGACAGAGTTTGACCCTCAGGGAGTCAGTTGAGGAATATAGAGCCCGTGTAGAAAGCAGTCAGACCAGCCACACAAAGCAGGAGGTCCCAGTCTCAGTGTCTGCTCTGTGCTGATTAATTCACTTTGGTTCAGTCAACCACTTAAGAAAGCCCACCAACGCCTCTACTTTCTCAGGAGGCTAAGAAAATTCGGCATGTCCGTTACAACTCTCCCCAATTTTCACAGATGCACCATAGAAAGCATTCTTTCTTTCTACACTCCCCGCTGCCTCGGCAAAGCAGCCAGCCTAATTAACGACCCCATGCTCCCCGGACATTCTCTCTTCCACCTTCTTCTGTGGGAAAAAGATACAAAAGTCTGAGGTCACGTACCAACCGACTCAAGAACAGCTTCTTCCCTGCTGCTGTCAGAATTTTGAATGGACCTACCTCACACTCAGTTGATCTTTCTCTACACCCTAACTATGACTGTAACACTACATTCTGCACCCTCTCTTTTCCTTCTCTATGAACGGCATGCTTTGTCAGTATAGTTTGCAAGAAACAATACTTTTCATTGTATACCAGTACGTGACAATAATAAATCAGCTGGATATGATGGCAAAAGAATCAATGACAATAGGAGGAGAAATGTCTTAAAGTTTATTTATTAGTCACAAGTAGCTTACATTAACAATGTAGTGAAGTTACTGTGAAAATCTCCTAGTCGCCACACTCCGGCGCCTGTTCGGGTACACTGAGGGGCAATTTAGCATGGCCAATTCACCTATCCCGCACATCTTTGGACTGTGGGGGGAAACCGGAACACCCAGAAGAAACCTACGCAGACACGGGGAGAACGTGTAAACTCCACACAGACAGTGACCCGAGGCCGGAATCGAACCCGGGTCACTGGCGCTGTGAGGCAGCAGTGCTAACCATTGTGCCATGATTCTGCCCTGTCTTTGTGCAGCGAGTGGTTTGGATCTGGAACGCGCTGTCCGAGAGTGCGGTGGAGGCAGATTAAACCCTCACTTTCAAAAGGGAAATTGATAAACAGCAGGGGGGGCAGGGACAGGTTGGGGCAGTGGGACAGGCTGGGTTGTTCTTGTGGAGAGTGGACACAGGCATGAAGGGCTGAATAGCCTCCTTCTGTAACCATTCTATGATTTTAGGACTTTATAGGATTAGGGGCAGGGTGAGACACTCTCCCAATGTGCACACTTCTGAAGCTATTGTTACAGGCAGGAGGGGGTTTAATTTAACCAGCAGTGATTTCTCCCCTCACAAACCCATCTGTAAATAGATAGGTATTTTTTATTTAGTTTGCTCTTTGAAAGCAGTGGCATTTCCCAATCAGTTGGTTTTTGTGATCCAATTTCCTATTTAAAAACCGACAGCAGACTCGGGAGAGGATGAACTGAAAAAGGATTTGTTTTTTTGCATACATCCAAACTGCGAGAGGAGTGTTGCCCCACTCTAAAGAGAAGGATAGAGAAAAGAAGGTTTGAGAGGACAGAATTCACAGAGAAATGAAGTATTGGTTGATGTGAGTTCCAGAGTCCAAGGAAGCATTCCTTCATGGAGGTCAGTGGGTTGAAAATCGATGCTGGATAATTCACTATTCTGGTGGTGTTGTCTTCACACAATGAGTTGGGCGTGTAGAGATGAATCGGTCTTGTAGGACAGGATCTCCAGCAGATACAGGGTGAATGAGGGCAGATATTCCATCTGGGCAGAGTGCGTTGTCTGTGAGGCTGCTCCTTAGATGGGAACTAAAAGAGATGGCGGGAGAAATAGCAAATGTACTAGTGGTAATTTACCAAAATTCGCTGGACTCTGGGATGGTTCCCGCAGATTGGAAAACAGCAAATGTGACGCCACTGTTTAAAAAAGGAGGTAGACAAAAGGCGGGTAACAATAGGCCGGTTAGCTTAACTTCTGTAGTAGGGAAAATGCTTGAATCTATCATCAAGGAAGAAATAGCGAGACATCTGGATATAAATTGTCCCATTGGTAAGACGCAGCATGGGTTCATGAAGGGCAGGTCATGTTTGACTAATTTGGTGGAATTCTTTGAGAACATTACATGTGCAGTGGACAAGGGGAACCTATGGATGTGGTGTATCTGGATTTCCAGAAGGCATTTGACAAGGTGCCGCACCAAAGACTGCTGCATAAGGTAAAGGTGCACGGTGTTATGGGTAATGTATTAGCATGGATAGAGGATTGGTTAACTAACAGAAAGCAAAGAGTGGGGGTAAATGGGTGTTTTTCTGGTTGGCGATCAGTGACTAGTGGTGTGCCTCAGGGATCAGTGTTGGGACCGCAATTGTTTACGATTTACATAGATGATTTGGAGTTGGGGACCAAGTGAAGTGTGTCAAAATTCGCAGATGACACTAGGATGGGTGGAAGTGCAAAGTGTGCTGAAAGTCTGCAGAGGGATATAGATAATCTAAGTGAGTGGGTGAGTGGTCTGGCAGATGGAGTACAATGTTGGTAAATGTGAGGTCATCCATTTTGGTAGGAATAACAGCAAAATGGATTATTATTTAAATGGTAAAATATTGCAGCATGCTGCTGTGCAGAGGGACCTGGGTATCCTTGTGCAGGAATCTCAAGGAGTTGGTTCGCAGGTGCAGCAGGTAATTAAGGCAAATGAAATTTTGTCCTTCATTACTAGAGAGATGGAGTTTAAAAATAGCGAGATTATGTTGCAGTTGTATAAGGTGCTGGTGAGGCCACACCTGGAGTACTGTGTATAGTTTTGGTCTCCTTACTTGAGAAAGGATATACTGGCACAGGAGGAGGTGCAGAGGAGATTCACTAGGTTGATTCCGGAGTTGAGAGGGTTGACTTATGAGGAGAGACTGAGTAGACTGGGGCTATACTCATTGGAATTCAGAAGAATGAGGGGAGATCTTATGGAAACATATAAGATTATGAAGGGAATAGATAAGATAGAAGCAGGGAAGTTGTTTCCACTGGCGGGTGAAACTAGAACTAGGGGGCATAGCCTCAAAATAAGGGGAGGCTGATTTAGGACTGAGTTGAGGAGGAACTTCTTCACACAAAGGGTTGTGAATCTGTGGAATTCCCTGCCCAGTGAAGCAGTTGAGGCTACCTCATTGAATGTTTTTAAGGCAAGGATAGATACATTTTTGAACAGTAAAGGAATTAAGGGTTATGGTGACCGGGCGGGTAAGTGAAGCTGAGTCCACAAAAAGATCAGCCATGATCTTATTGAATGGTGGAGCAGGCTCGAGGGGCCAGGTGGCCTACTCCTGCTCCTAGTTCTTATGTTCTTATGTTAAACAACAGACTGAGCAGTTCAGCAAGGCAAGGCAAGAGGCTCCACAAGACAGAGGCTCTGTCACATGACTCCCACCTTTCCACCATCTTTGACAAAAGGATGTGTGTCCATCGTCTGGAATCCACAGATTAAATATCTCAGCCGTTGGGAATTGAAAAGACACTTTACTGCCTGGCAGCTGAGCAGACGGCAGACGGCAGGCAGCAGACAGCAGATGGTAGACGGCAGACAGCAGACAGCAGATAGAAGATGGCAGACAGCAGACAGCAGATAGCAGACGGCAGATGACAGACAGCAGACAGCAGACGGCAGGTAGCAGACGGCAGATAGCAAACGGCAGATGGCAGACAGCAGACGGCAGACGGCCGACAGCAGACGGTAGACAGCAGATGGCAGACGGCAGACAGCAAATGACATTCGGTAGACGGCAGACAGCAGATGTCAGACGGTAGACAGCAGACGGTAGACAGCAGCTAGCAGACGGCAGACAGCAGATGGCAGATAACAGACTGCAGACGGCAGATGGCAGATAGCAGACAGCAGATGGCAGACGGCAGATAGCAGACAGCAGATGTCAGACGGTAGACAGCAGACGGTAGACAGCAGCTAGCAGACGGCAGACAGCAGATGGCAGATAACAGACTGCAGATGGTAGATGGCAGATAGCAGACAGCAGACGGCAGACAGCAGATGGCAGACAGCAGACGGCAGATGGCAGACAGCAGATGGCAGATGGCAGATGGCAGACAGCAGACAGCAGTCGGCAGACGGCAGATGACAGACGGTAGACGGCAGACAGCAGACGGAAGATGGCAGACAGCAGATGGCAGATGATAGAGGAAAGACAGCAGTCGGCAGATGGCAGATGGCAGACGGCTGACTGCCGACTGCTGACTGATGTCTGCTGTCTGCCAATTGCAATCTGCTGACTGCTGCCTACTGACGGTAGTCGACAGTCGGCAGTTGCGAGACAGCAGACGGCTGACAGCAGATGACAGACAGTAGACGGCAGACGGCCATTGGCAGACGGCAGTTGGAACCATTTCAGCTGTTGAAGAAACTGAATGAAAAACACAACTGTGATATGACAGGAAACCAGTTAGTCGATTGGCCGTGAAGTGGTTGGTGTGAGGGACAATGTGTTAGCAGCTAACTGGGGGCACCTGAGTTAAAACAGATCTATAAATAACAAGAAGTAAAGCTTTAAAGTAGAATAATTAAAAACAAAATAATTAAATGAAAACCCAAAGCACATTCCTGTGCAAATAAGAAGTTTAATTTTGAGTTGTAAATGGTAATAGCATTTAATAATCGCAGTAAATTCCTGAGTATCGTGAGTTTAGTGAAAAAACAGAAGGAGACATACATAAATTTTGGGAAATTGAAAACAGATAAGGCTCTTGAGGAATACAATGTAGCAGGAAAGAGCTTAAACACGGACTGAGGAGGGCAAAAAGGGGCCTGAAATGTCCTTGGCAGGCAGGATTAAGGAGAATCCCAAGGCTTTTTACGTGTATATAAGGAGGAAGTGAGTAGTTAAGGAAAGGGTAGATCCACTCAAGGATAAGGTAGCGGATGGTGGGGAGGATTGTCAGAGGATGCAGCAGGATATAAATCAGCTGGAGACCTGGGCCAAAAGATGGCAGGTGAAATTTAACCCGGACAAATGTGAGGTGATGTGATTTGGAAGGTCTACTGCAGAAGGAAAGTATACAGTGAATGGTAGCGCCCTTAGAAATATTAGCCTACAGTGGGATCTAGGTGTGCAAATCCAGAGTTACCAGAAGGTGGCAAATCAGGTGGACAAGGTCGTCAAGAAGGTGTATGGCATGCTGGTCTTCATCGGTCAGGGCATTGAGTATAGGAATTGGAAAATCATGTTGCAGCTGTATAAGACTTTGGTTAGGCCGCATTTGGAGTATTGTGTACAATTCTGGTCACCACACTGCCGGATGTTGATGCATTGGAAAGGGTGCAGAAGAGATTTACCAGGATGTTGCCTGGTTTGGAGGATATGGACTATGAAGAAAGGTTGATCAAACTTGGATTGTTTTCATTGGAGCGTTGGAGGATGAGGGTGGACCCGATAGAGGTTTACAAGACTATGACAGGCTTGGATAGGGTGGATAGTCGGAATCTTTTTCCCAAGGGTCGAAGGGTCAATTACTCGGGGGAAAAGGTTGAAAGTAAGAGGGGGGAAAGTTTAAAAGAGATGTAAGGGGCAGGTTTTTCACACAGAGGGTGGTGAATGCCTGGAACGCGCTGCCGGAGGAGGTGGTGGAAGCAGATTCTATAACAATGTTCAAGAGGCATCTGGATAGATACATGAATAGGCAGCAAATAGAGGAATATGGACTATGTGGAGGCAAGAATATATTAGATTAGAGGGGCTTCTGTGTAGGCACAGACTTGGTGGGCCGAAGGGCCTGTTCCTCTGCTGGCATTCTCGCAACTGACCTGATGAGTGCAAAAGGAAAAGCTTCAACAAAATGTCTTTTCTCAGCAATACTCAAGTTCTATACTATCAACCCACGAACAGTAAATTCTAGTTTCCATAGGAATTATTCTAAACTAATTAAGGAAGTAATTAAATTAACTCAATAACCTAAGTAACAATATCAGGGCAGGTGTTACGTTGCAGCTGTGGAATGTGGGTCAATTTGGATACTGAGGTATCCAGGACAAACCTGCAGAAAGTGTAAGCAGCTGGAGGAATTCTGGATTCTGATAGTCATGCTGCTTAGAATAGATTTGTCTGTTTTGATCAGTGGTTAGGGTTAGGAGGGTGTGACTGTGAGTGAGGCGGGTAAAGGGACCAAGCAGACAGCAGTGGAGGAGACTAAGACTTTACAATTATCAAACAGGTTTGAGATTCTCACAACGTGCATGGATGAAAGTGAGGTCTGCAAGGTGGATCAATGGATTGGCCATGGCACATGGCCATGCTTTGAACTCTGACGAAGGGTCATCTAGACTCGAAACGTTGGCTCTATTCTCCCTCCACAGATGCTGTCAGGCCTGCTGAGATTTTCGAGCATTTTCTGTTTTTGTTTCAGATTCCAGCATCCGTAGCATTTTCCTTTTATCTTAATGTGGAGTTGAAGTTACAGTCGGATCAGCCATGGTCTTGTTGAATGGCGGAGCAAGCTCCAGGGGCTGAATGGCCTCCTCCTGATTCTATTTCATATGTTTGTATATTTGCATGTTTGTATGTTGTGGGGCCTTTGCCTTAGCAGACATTCCATGTCCTTCTAGCCAGCCTGGGTTAGTAAATGCAGATGGCCTTTGTATCGCTCTCTTTGAAGTCAGGTTGTACAGTCCACAGGTGGTCATTAATGGCTCCTCAGAGATAACGAGGTCTGTGTTTTCCCGAAACTCACAGATAGCTTCTTTTTTCAGAAGTCACGGGAAGACATACATTCAGCCAGTTAGATGGTGTTTGTTTAGTTTTAAAATTTTAGAAACAGCGATGAGCGAATCGATACATATTTTATAAAAATATTCAGTGTGGGGTCTTAGTCTTTCACATTCTGCTAACATCTGACTACGTACCAGTTAGTGTCGGATAAGAACAACCAGACTTTATATTAGCGTAGAGTTTTTAATCTGGTGAAATGGCCAAAGATCCTTCACAAGAGCGTTGTCACTCAAAAATAGACATGGAGTCAAAGAATGAGATACTAGAAAGGTGATTGAAAACATGGCCAAAGAGGCAAGTTTTGAGAATTGTCTTAGAGGAAAGGAAGGCGGAGTGGTTCAGGGAGGGAATTCCAGAGCTTAGGACCTAGGACTGAAGGCACGGCCATCAATGATGGAGTGATTAAGACTGGGGAGATGTGCAAGAGGCCAGAATTGAAGGAGCATAAATATGGGCTGTAGAACTTGAGGAAGTTTTGGAGATAGGGCGGAGGAAGGAGGCTATGGAGTGACTTGAACATGAGGATGTGAGTTTTAAAATGAAGATCTTTCTGCACTCGAAGCCAGTGAAGATCAGCAAACACAGGGGTAATGGCTGATTGGGAACTGTATGATGTATGAGGAGAGATTGACCAGGTTAGGATTATTTTCGCTGGAGTTCAGACGAATGAGGGGGGTCTCATGGAGACTTATAAAATTCTAACAGGACTAGACATGGTAGATGCAGGGAGGCTGTTCCCAATGGTGGGGGAGTCCAGAACCAGGGGTCACAGTCTGAGGATTCAGGGTAGACCATTTAGGACGGAGGTGAGGAGACATTTCTCCACCCAAAGAGTGGTGAGCCTGTGGAATTCATTACCCCAGGAAGTAGTTGATGCCAAAACATTGAATGCATTCAAGAGGCGGCTGGATATAGCACTTGGGGCAAATGGGATCAAAGGTTATGAGGGAAAAGGCAGGATTAGGCTATTGAGTTGGATGATCAGCCACGAATGGCCTCCTGCTCCTATCTTCTATGTTTCTATGTAACTGGTTAGATTAAGACACAAGCCAGTCAACCTTCACACTTCAGATTCAGATTTGTTCTAAACTTAGACCAGTGAAGTAACTGATGTAGACAGTGTCAGCCTGAATACTTGGTGGATTTGTCCACAGGAATCAATATGAAGGAAATCGAAAAGCACAGGCTCCTGAAAACTTCATCAATTCAACTCCAAACCTTGGGCAGACAGTTATCATATATCATGAAGACACTTGACCAATGGAGGGTGAGACTGTTGCAATGTCAGCAATGGGGAGAGTCAGAGATGAATATCATTGTGTTATTGACTATGGAACTTGTTGGCTTTAGCTCACCATGAAGCCGCAGGAAAATTCATTATGGCCGGGGAGTTGGCAACAGAAACATGAACACTGTCAGATAAAGGATCCCTGACAAATTACTGAACTTATGGTTCTCATAGGTCTTCTATCTTCTACTGAAAATGGTGACATGTACTATGTTTTCATATCAATCCAGGCAGTTACCTTGATGTGTGCGCCATGGTGATGACAGATGTTCTCCCATTGTCACGTAAACTGAGAAAGCTCCCTGAATAATGATGGACCGGTGCCTTGGCCAGTCCAGCCCTGGCAGTGCAAATACACAGTGAGATAACAGGGCAGGATTCTCATGTCTCACCCGTTTCAACATTATCCAGCGAACATCAGGATTTGAGTCTGTAGAAGGAGCCAGTTCTTTTAGATCTGAGATGTAACCAATAGTCATCATTGGGATGTCATTGGTGAGGAGCCAAAAGAGATGCAGACTTTGAGTTGTGTTCCATATTGGAACATTGGTGTTTAGGGAAGACAGGAAACTGATTGTTGAAATGCTTAGCTGCAATAATAAGTAAACACCAAACCAATAAAAAACTAACCTTTGTTAATAAATTATGACCTTGGGATGCCGAATGCTTTTAAAATATAGTCAACATTGTAATGTAAGGAAACACAGCAGACATTTGCACATAGTAAGAGCCTTAATCCGAACGAGCTCGGGGGATAGAATCACAGAATGGTCACAGCACAGAAGGAGGCCATTCAGCCGTCATATCTGTTCTGGCCCTCTGTTGGGGTCAATTCATCTTGTGGCACTCCCCTGCCTTTTCCATGCAGCCTGTAATTATTCCCCTTTCAGAATTGAACCAGCCTCCGCCACATTCTCAACCGTGCATTCCGGAGTCTAACCACTTGCATTGCAGGAAAACTTTCCTCATGCTGCCTTTGCTTCTTTTATCACTTCATTAAATCTGTGCCCCGTCGTTCTTCATCCTTTACCAATGGGAGCAGACTCTCCCTATCTACTCTGTCCAGACCCTTCATGATTTTTGAATATCTCTGTCAGATCTCCTCGCAATCTTTTGTCCAAAGAAAGCAATGCCAACGTTTCCAATCTACCCATGTAACTATAGTTCATCATCCCTGGGGCCATTCTTGTGAATCTTTTCTGCACTCTCTCTAAAGCCTTTATATCCTTAATGTCTTCTATTGAAGAAAGTGCCATAATGCATTAAAAATTATAAAACAATGTCCTGCCAACCTTTGCTGTCATGTTTTGTGCTGAGTTTTAAATTGAATGTCAGATGCTGAAAAAAGAAGCCAATTTATTTAATTATTTTTATTAATCCATGGGACATGGGCGTCGCTGGCTGGCCAGCATTTATTGCCCATCCCTAGTTGCCCTTGAGAAGGTGGTGGTGAGCTGCCTTCTTGAATCGCTGCAGTTGACCCACAATGCCGTTGGGGAGGCATTTCCAGGATTTTGACCCAGCGACTATGAAGGAACGTCGATGTATTTCCAAGTCAAGACCCAGTGAGTGACTTGGAGGGGAACTTGCAGGTGGTGGTGTTCCCATGTATCTGCTGCCCTTGTCCTTCGAGATGGAGGTGGTCATGGGTTTGGAAGGTGCTGTCGAAGGATCGTTGGTGAATTGCTGCAGTGCATCTTGTAGATAGTACACACTGCTGCTACTGAGCGTCGGTGGTGGAGGGAGTGGATGTTTGTGGATGTGGTGCCAATCAAGCGGGGCAGCTTTGTCCTGGATGGGGTTGAGCTTCTTGAGTGTTGTTGGAGCTGCACCCATCCAGGCAAGTGAGGAGTATTCCATCACACTCCTGACTTGCGCCTTGTAGATGGTGGACAGACTTTGGGGAGTCAGGAGGTGAGTTACTCGCCGCAGTATTCCTAGTATTATTGGTCTCTACCAAGTTCATAACAGCTGTCATAAAAAAAACCTCCCAGTTTCATTGCCTGAAACTAACAGAAGAGACTGGTGCCTCAATTCCATTTCATAGCAAAGTGCCTGTCACCCATTGCACTGGAGCAGGTGCAGAGATAGAATCATAGAACCCTACACTGCAGAAGGAGGCCATTCAGCCTATTGAGTCTGCACCAGCCACAATCCCACCCAGGCCCTATCCCCACAGCCCCATGGATTTACCCTAGCTAGTCCCATGACATTAAGGGGCAATTTAGCATGGCCAATCCACCTAAATGTTTTTCAATATTCAAAAGCAGAGTCAATTTAAATCACAGCACAAAACATGACAGCAGAAGCGGCAGGACATGTTTAAGAAACATTTTTCAACGCATTAAATAAATATTTGGATAAATATTGACCAGGACACTTGGAAAAACTCAGCAAACTCTTTACAATAGTTCCATTGGATCTATTACATTATGGACCGTGCATAACCTGAACCCCTCATCCAAAAGATGGCACTTGTAACAGAGCAGCACTCCCTCTGTACCGCATTAGAAGTATCAGCCTGGATTATTACGCTCAAGTTACTGGAGTGAGATTTTGAATGTATAATCTCAGAAGCGATCATGCTGTCACTCAGTGAGCCAAGACTAAGAGATTGAACTGATAGCCTGAAAATTTGCATTATATCACCTTGCCTCAATTCTGTTTAAATCTTTGTGATTAATTATTTATGACCCTATCTCCCAGCGTATCATCATTGTGTAATGAAACTATGTTCTGAGGTGGTGTGATGCTACACTTGTTTTGAAACATTAAATGTCAGTTTTGTGAAACTGATTTCCCTTCACTGTGGAATGTTTTAGTTAACTAAAACGTGAGTTCCACCTCTCCACACTTGCGGTTCTTGATAGATTGGTCGCTGCGTGTGTGAATCACTTTCCTTTCTTGGTTTTCCTAGCAGCACAATCATTAGGTTCCTCTCTTCCCCTGTCTAAGGAGAGAAATCAAGTAAATTAAGAGACAGGACTAGCACTGTGTCTGTTGATCAAGTGAAAAGGCTACATTAACATTTATAGGCTGGATTTACGGATGTACGCACCGATAGAAAGTCTCACCTGCTACTTATCTTACCAGGCAGTGGATCTGTGACAGGACTAATAAGCCAGAGTAACGTGAGTTCAATTCTCAGGATAGCAATTTCTGGTCAGCTTAAAAAATGATGGAAATAAAAAGCTTGTATCGGTAAATGGGACCATAAAGTTGTTGGATTGGCATAGAAACCCAGTTTGGTCTTTTTAGGAAAGGAAAACTGTCTTCCTTACCCAGTCTGACTCCAATCACACCAACGCAGTTGGCTTTTTTCTGATAGAAGGTTTGAAGGCTTCACAGATTCTGCCTGGTCTTTTCCAGCATTTTCTGTTTTTATTTCAGATTTCCAGCATTATCAGGATTTTACTTTGCTTGGTTGAGTCTTCGACTGTCCCCTGTGGTGACCCCGCAGAACCTAGAAAACCTGAGACCAATAGATTTTACTTCCGTGGGAACCAAAGGATTGGTTGGAAAAGTTGAGGATCCGCCATGATCGGATTGAATAGCGGAGCAGGCTCCGGGGACCATTTGGTTGGCTCCTGCTCCACTTTCTTACATCCTACCTACCGCTTTCCATCATCTGACCTAATTACTCCTTAAGTGATTCAGTGTCACACTTTGTTTTATAATGTTCCGGTGAAGTGCCTTTCGACATTTCGTTATTGTAAAGGCGCTATACAAATTTAAGCTGCTGTTACTGATGAGTTTTTGTAAGACACACCACCACAACACGATCAACACAAAATGCTGGTCTTGCCTGTGATGTCAACATTGCAAGCATTATCTTTAATGTTGTATGCAGTGCCCCTGTATAGTCCTGATGTGTACGGCATGGTGGCACAGTGGTTAGCACTGCTACCTCGCAGCGCCAGGAACCCGGGTTCAATTCTGGCATTGGGTGGACTGTATGTATGTAGTCTGCACGTTCTCCCCGTTTCTGCGTGGGTTTCCTTCGGGTGCTCCAGTTTCCTCCCACACTCCAAAGGAGGGTTAGATGGATTGTCCATGTTAAACTCCCCCTTCGTGTCAGGGGGATGGTGGGGTAAACAAGTGGGGTTGCGGGAATAGAGCTGGGGATGGGCCTGGGTAAGATGCTCAGTCGGAGAATCGGTGCAGGCTCGATGGGCCGAATGGCCTCCTTCTGCACTGCAGGGATTCTATGTCTATGGATTCCGTGTACACCAGGTTGGGAACACACATTCATAAAACTAGCTCAATAAAAAAGCAACCCATTACTGAGTGCCGCATTGGTCAGAGCTTTCAGCAAACTCCACATTGTAATCCTAACTGCAAGGATTTAGCAGCATGAGCGGGGGGGGGAGGTTTAACACGGATATCAGAAGGACGTATTTTACGCAGAGGGTGGTGGGGGCCTGGAATGCGCTGCCAGGCAAGGTGGTGGAGGCGGACACACTGGGAACGTTTAAGACTTATCTAGATAGCCACATGAACGGAGTGGGAATGGAGGGATACAAAAGAATGGTCTAGTTTGGACCAGGGAGCGGCGCGGGCTTGGAGGGCCGAAGGGCCTGTTCCTGTGCTGTATTGTTCTTTGTTTGTTCTTTGAGCCAGGCCAGAACTGGGTTTGCCAATGCTAAGAATTCAGTGATGCTCATGTTTTTGCAGTTGTGTCTAATTCATAAGTTTTTCATTGGTTGGTTGTGAATATTTGTCGCGGGGTTGGGTCTGGGTCTGGCAGCGGTTGCACCAACTGAGAAAACGGCCAGGCTGAAAGTCAAACAGCCGAGAGTTTGGATCATCTCTTTCCGTCATGCATGTGTGTTTACATGTTTAATGACATTACGTGACTTACTTTGATTATGGTTAACATTTATATTGGTTTAACACATACAGACTTATCAAATGCATGGTTTAACGTTCAAATCATATGGGGTTTTTTTTGTTCACTGAAAGACCAGAATAGGAAATTAGCCGCCCCAGAACTCTGTGGTTTCAAATGGAAAAGCACAAATGAGCCCCTTTACAATAACTGATTTGGTTTTTACAATTCTGCTCCCACTGGGGGTTATACAAAACCACAAGAAATGAAACAAGGCATCTCCCAAAGTTAAATAATGTGAATGAAATCAGCATCTAGTTGCATGACTCCAATGTTACAATGGATTCCAAAGTATTTTCCAGTGTTTTGTCAGAGATTCCCTATAGAGAATCCAGCTCAGTAATGGATGTGCAGAGCATGACTCAGTTACAAAGCTGCTGACTGCTCCAACACAACATCTTACAGTTTGCCCTGTTTTAATGTGTACATTGGTTTTAAACAATCTGGATGTTAAATCTTGTGCATATCAAACATTTAAACAGATGAATTGGCAACACAGTGGCACAGTGGTTAGCACTGCTGACTCACAACGCCAGGGACCCGGGTTCAATTCCAGCATCGGGTCACCGTCTGTGTGGAGTTTGCACGTTCTCCCCATGCCTGCGTGGGTTTCCTCCGGGTGCTCCTGTTTCCTCCCACAGTCCAATGATGTGCGGGTTAGGTGGATTGGCTATGCTAAATTGGCCCTCGTGTCAGGGGGACTAGCTCGGGTAAATACATGGGGTGATGGGGATAGGGACTGGGTGGGATTGTGTTTGGTGCAGACTCGATGGGCTGAATGGCCTCCCTCTGCACTGCAGGGATTCTAATTGAACAGTGCACAGCAGTGATGTTAACACTGAGAAACCATGCTGATGAGTGAAAGAAAGACTTTATATATTCTGCACGCTGCATACCCTGAGGATGTTCGAAAGCCCAGTGTGAGAAGCGGAGTAATTTGGAAGTGTAGTCACTGCTCTGGTCCAGGAACCGCAGCAGGGAACGAGCTCCCACAACAGTAATGTGATTGTGACGAAAACATTTGGAAACATTGCTCCAGGAACATCTTGCCCGGACTCATTTAAAACAGCGGCATCTCAGTTCACATCACAACCCAGAGACTTGAGTACAAAAGCAACACTCGCAATTCAGAACTGAGGGAGTGTCGCACTGTCCGAGGATCAGTACTGAGGGCGCGCTGCACTGTCAGAGGGTCAGTGCTGAGGGAGCGCTGCACTGTCAGAGGGTCAGTACTGAGGAAGTGCTGCACCTTCAGAGGGGAGGTACTGAGGGAGTGCTGCACTGTCAGAGGGTCAGTGCTGAGGGAGCGCTGCACTGTCAGAGGGTCAGTACTGAGGAAGTGCTGCATCTTCAGAGGGGAGGTACTGAGGGAGTGCTGCACTGTCAGAGGGTCAGTACTGAGGGAGTGCTGCACTGTCAGGGGGTCAGTACTGAGGGAGTACCACCCTGTCAGAGGTCAGTATTGAGGGAGTGCCGAACTGTCGGAGGGTCTGTACTGAGGGAGTGCCGCACTGTCAGAGGGTCAGTACAGAGGGAGTGCCGCACTGTCAGAGGGTCAGGACTGAGGGAGTGCTGCACTGTCAGTGGGTCAGTACTGAGGGAGTGCCGCACTGTCAGAGGGTCAGTACTGAGGGAGTGCCGCACTGTCAGAGGGTCAGTACTGAGGGAGTGCCGCACTGTCAGAGGGTCAGTACTGAGGGAGAGTTGCACTATCAGAGGGTCAGTACTGAAGGAGTGCCGCACTGTCAGAGGGTCAGTACTGAGGGAGTGCCGCACTGTCAGAGGGTCAGTACTGAGGGAGTGCCGCACTGTCAGAGGGTCAGTACTGAGGGAGTGCTGCACTGTCAGAGGGTCAGTACTGAATATGTGCTGCACTGTCAGGGGGTCAGTACTGAGGGAGTACCGCACTGTCAGAGGGTCAGTACTGAGTGAGTGCTGCACTGTCAGAGGGTCTGTACTGAGGGAGTGCCGCACTGTCAGAGGGTCAGTACTGAGGGAGTGCCACACTGTCAGAGGGTCAGGACTGAGGGAGTGCTGCACTGTCAGAGGGTCAGTACTGAGGGAGTGCCACACTGTCAGAGGGTCAGGACTGAGGGAGTACTGCACTGTCAGTGGGTCAGTACTGAGGGAGTGCCACACTGTCAGAGGGTCAGTACTGAGGGAGTGCCGCACTGTCAGAGGGTCAGTACTGAGGGAGTGCCGCACTGTCAGAGGGTCAGTTCTGAGGGAGTGCTGCACTGTCAGAGGGTCAGTACTGAGGGAGTGCCGCACTGTCAGAGGGTCAGTACTGAGGGAGTGCCGCACTGTCAGAGGCTCAGTGCTGAGGGAGTGCTGTATTGTTGGATGTGTATCTTTGAGGAGGTCAGATTAAATGCTGACTCCCCCAGCACTCAGGTCGACTCACAAAATCCAGAGACAAATTAAGAATTTGACAAGAATTCAAGAAAAATACGTTTTAATTGTTTTTTAAAACTATATTCCATTCAAATTCTCTGACCAAATTTGTAAGAAAAGGTACATTTGTTTGGATAAAGATGAAATGTACGTTTGATTGTCACTTTCCCATTCATGGTAACCTTAGAAATTCAAACAAAACAAACTGAGAAGATTTAATAAACAGGCCTGGGAACAGCCTTTGACACCCCGTATTCACCCGGGGCATCAGGAATGTGTAAATCAGCAACAATTTCTGCATACTCTCCTTGTGTTAAAAAGTTGCTTGCTGCCAAGGTCATTTCATTTTTTAGCTCCCCAGTTAAAAATACCTCTCTCTGAATGCAGTGTTAATTAAAGAAAGCTTTCTTCCTGTTAGATAAATTATAAAGATCACGTTGTTCTGTAAATGCAGAAAGATACCCTTAGCAGAGCTGAACCTCGCTTCTCCTTTCGACCAACTAATCCATGGCCCCCACTGGCTGCAGAATTAAAAGGGCAACGTCTTTATGAAATATGTTGTACAGAAAGTGTTTTGCACACAGAAAGTAATTTGACTAAAAAGTTCCCACTTTAAGATTTTTTTAAAACTCGGTTATCTTATATCCCGTGTAATCCCATAGCTCCAGAATCATCAGATGCTCCTTGCACATCGTTGCGCTTTTTGCTGTGATATCTTTCACTGTGTTTGGAACACCTCAACGCTATGTACACAATGCAGCAATGTAAAGTCACAACAAGATGCAATGTGTCAAAACTGGCAAACGCTTTGGAGGGATGAGGAGTGTGAGAGGGGAGGAATTGTTCTCCTTTGAGCAGAGGTTAAGGGGAAATTTACTCGGGGTGATCGAGTAAATAAGAAGAAACATTTCCACCAGTCGGAGGGAGAGTATCCAGAGGAGAAGAGAATTTACAAAAAAACCAGAGTGGAAACGAGCAGGAATTATTGTCACATCGAGCGGTTATGATCTGGAGTCCGCTGCCTGGAGGGAGACAGATCCAATCGTAACTTTGAACAGGAAATTGAATGAATCCTTGAAAAGGAAAAGGCTTATTGGGGAAGGAGCGGGAGAGTGGGGTTTCAGACAGACAGAGGCATGATGGGCTGAATGGTTTCCATCGGTGCTGTTACATTCAAATGATAAAACAATTCTTCATAAGGGTGGCAGCCCACGGACAGCAAACTGGTAACCCTCAGCAAGTGGCATCTGAGGGAAGTAACAGGTGTTAAACTTTACTCAGCAGATACCATTGGCCCTGGAGGATGCAATGTGTTTGCACATCGAAACAGATATAAATACACTTTAAAAAACAAATTAACACAGCCGGTTTTATTTATTTTTTCCCTGAAAGTTGGGTTTACTTTTGGGAAATGAGGTTACTTCAGGCCAAAATTGGAAATAACTATGAGAACAAACCTGCTTTCTTTAAGGGCACCCAACATGTCCACTCCACATAAATACATCAGTTCAAATATAACAAAGGCCTTTTCATAAAATGGACAATTTTCTGGTCCATGTTTGAGTAAATTCACATCTCCGATAAAAAACATACTTCACAAATTAACTTGGTCACAGTAGAGAAAGATGCAGCAGACGAGGGTTAAACGCTGGAACTCCCAGCGCTGCCTTATCCGTGCCTCCCGCAGTCTGCACACATTCATTCTGGTGAAAAACTCAATTTGCCCAGTTCAGCTGCCAGGTCCTGGGGATTGACTCCGACCTAATGAGGGAAGAAGGCGATTCGAGAGGGCATCAGAGAGGGAGGAGTGAGGGAAGTGAGGAGGAGAGGAAGGAGGGGAGAGTGAAGAAGGAGGGAGATGAAGAGGGTGAGGGGAAAGAGAGGGAAGGTAGGAGTGGGGGAGAGGGAGGCAAGGTGGAGGGGATGGGGAGGGAGAAGAGAAACGGAGGGAGAGAGATGGGGAGGGAGAGGAATAGGGGAGTGAGAACGAAAGGAGGTATCAAGAAGGGGAGGTGAGGGAGAAGGATAGGGAAGGGAGGGGGAGGGGTAGGGTTGGAGGAGGTAGAAGGGTAGGGCAGGTAGAGGAGAGGGGGTAGGGGAGTGGTGGAGAGGAGGGAGGAAAGGAAGGGGAGCAGGGGAGAGAGTAGAGGGGAAAGGGAGGAAAGTGACATAGTTAAAAAATGAAGACACATTTACTTTCCTAAAACATTCCAACCCTTTGTGCCCTCTTTACAGGTTAAAGGAACCCAGCGGAACACTCACAAAACTGGACATCAAGAGGAAACTGGGCATTCAAAAAAGAAACATTTGTCGCTCGGGAGACATTTGGACGAATGAAATAGTTTTCAAAGAAGTACATAGGAAATGGGATGAATAATTTGCTATTGTGTTGTATGATTCTAGGATTATGCTTCTTACTCCAGTTCCTAATGTTACAGTTCTTTTTGTACTATCTGGATCTACTTGTCTACTTAAACTGGTCAGTAATGGTAAAGAAGTCTGACCTAAGGATTATGTTTTTATATACCAGACAGATCATTCGGGGATGTTGAGATAATCGTTATTAAGAACTCGAATGTTTATCTCCTAAATTACTGAACATTAAATAGAATGACACATACCTCTGTGTCTTCCCTATTTCTTGTGGGTCTTATTATCCTGACTCTAGACGTACAGAATCAATTTGTGTCTTCCTGAAGCAAATATTGGATTTTCCTATTGCTGCGGGAACAGGAAACCCAAGGCAATTTTCCACAATTGTGACCGAAATAGCCTTCTTTCAATATAAAAGAAAACTTCAGATTTGGAGAAATTGACTCTCCTTGACTGGTGCCATCATTAGATCTTTGCAACTGAGAGGCAGCCCATCACCGTACAGATGGGACACAATTTAGACAAGTAATCAAGAGAAGAACATGAAAATTCAAAAGTGTTTTAACAGCCAAAATGCTGCTTTCCCCTTGGCTGCAGAGTCCAGACTAGGGGCTTATAGTCTTGGGATAAGAGGTCGGTTATTTAGTACTGAGATAAGGAGAAACGTCTTCACTCAGTGAGTTGTGAATCTATGGAATTCTCTCTCAGGGAGCTGCGGATATTCAGTCGTTATGTTTGTTTAAGACTGAGATTGAAAGAGTTTTGAATACTCTGGGAATTAAGGAAAATGGAATTAAGCAGAAACATGGAGTTGAGATAGAAGATCAGTTTAACATCAGTAGCAGGCAAGCTTTTAGAAACAATTATTCAGATTGAATTAGTAATCACACTGAAAAATGTGGGTTGATTAGAAGAGCCAGCATGTATTCCTAAAGGGGAAATATTATTTAACTAACTTGCTGGTGTTTTTTGAGGTGGTAACATCAAGGGTCGATGAGGATAATGCTATTGATGTGGTGTACATGAACTTTCAGAAGGCATTTGTGAGAGAAGTTATAGCGTGTGGAATAAGGGGGACAGCAGAAACATGGATACAAATTGGCTGAATAATAGGAAACACAGTGTAATGGTCAATGGATATTTTTCAGGCTGGAGGAAGGTTTGTAGCCGTGTCCCCCAGAGGTTGGTTTTGGGACTTTGGTTTTTCCTGATATATTTCAATGATCTGGATCTTGGCGTGTCGGGGACAACTTCAGTTGCGATGACACAAAATGTGGAAATATTGTAAACTGTGAAGAGGACAGTGTAGAATTTCACAAGGACATAGACAGGTTGTTAGAATGGGCAGATAGGTGGCAGATGAGGCTCAATGTGAAGAAGTGTGAAGTGATAAGGTCCCCCATGCAAGACTTCTTGAGAAAGTGAGAGGGCATGGGATCCAAGGGGCTGTTGCCTTGTGGATCCAGAACTGGCTTGCCTGCAGAAGGCAGAGAGTGGCTGTGGAGGGGTCTTTCTCTGCATGGAGGACAGTGACCAGTGGAGTGCCCCAGGGATCTGTTCTGGGACCCTTGCTGTTTGTCATTTTCATAAATGACCTGGATGAGGAAGTGGAGGGATGGGTTGGTAAGTTTGCTGACGACACCAAGGTAGGTGGTGTTGTGGATAGTTTGGAGGGATGTCAGAAGTTGCAGCGAGACATAGATAGAATGCAAGACTGGGCGGAGAAGTGGCAGATGGACTTCAACCCGGATAAGTGTGTGGTGATCCATTTTGGCAGATCCAATGGGATGAAGCAGCAGTATAATATGAAGGGTACCATTCTTAGCAGTGTAGAGGATCAGAAGGACCTTGGGGTCCGGGTCCATAGGACTCTTAAATCGGCCTCGCAGGTGGAGGATGCGGTCAAGAAGGCGTACGGCGTACTGGCCTTCATTAATCGAGGGATTGAGTTTAGGAGTCGGGAGATAATGCTGCAGCTTTATAGGACCCTGGTTAGACCCCACTTGGAGTACTGCGCGCAGTTCTGGTCACCTCATTACAGGAAGGATGTTGAAGCCATTGAAAGGGTGCAGAGGAGATTTACAAGGATGTTGCCTGGATTGGGGGGCATGCCTTATGAGGATAGGTTGAGGGAGCTTGGTCTCTTCTCCCTGGAGAGACGCAGGATGAGAGGTGACCTGATAGAGGTTTACAAGATGTTGAGAGGTCTGGATAGGGTAGACTCTCAGAGGCTATTTCCAAGGGCTGAAATGGTTGCTACGAGAGGACACAGGTTTAAGGTGCTGGGGGTAGGTACAGAGGAGATGTCAGGGGTAAGTTTTTCACTCAGAGGGTGGTGGGTGAGTGGAATTGGCTGACGTCGGTGGTGGTGGAGGCAAACTCGTTGGGGTCTTTTAAGAGACTTCTGGATGAGTACATGGGATTTAATGGGATTGAGGGCTATAGATAGGCCTAGAGGTGGGGATGTGATCGGCGCAACTTGTGGGCCGAAGGGCCTGTTTGTGCTGTGGCTTTCTATGTTCTATGTTCTATGATGCATCTTGGTAGGAAGGACATGGAGAGACAATATACAATAAGGGGTAAAATTCTTAAAGGAGTGCAGGAGCAGAGGGAGCTGGGTGTAAATGTACATAGATCATGGAGGGTGGCAGGACAGATGGAGAGAACAGTTAATAAAACAGATAGTATTCTGGGTTTTATTAATAGGAGCACAGAGTACAAGAGCAAGAATGTTATGCTGAACTTATAAAAGACACCAGTTAGACCTCAGCTAGAGTATTGCGTACAGTTCTGGGCACCACAGTATAGGAAGGATGTGAGTGCATTGGAGAGAGAGCAGAAGAGGTTTACAAGAATGGTTCCAGGGATGAGAAACGTCAGTTATGAGGATGGATTGGAGAGGTTGGGACTGTTCTCCTTGGAGAGAAGAAGACTGAGAGGAGGTTTGATCGAGATGTTCAAAATCATGAGGGAGCTGGACAGACTAGATTGGGCGAAACTGTTCCTGCTCGGAAAAAGATAAAGAACGAGAGGGCACAGATTTAAAGTGATTTACAAAAGAAGCAAATGCAATGCAAGAAAAAGCATTTCCACACAGCGAGTGGTTGGGGTGTGGAATGCTCTGCCTGGGAGTGTGGGGGAGGCAGGTTCACTCGAGGCAGTCAGGAGGGCATTAGATGATTATTTGAACAGAAACAATGTGCAAGGATAAGGGGGAAAGGCAGGGGAATGGCTCAAAGTCATGTTGCTCGTTTGGAGAGGTGGTGCACACATGATGGGTTGAATGGCCTCCTTCTGCACCGTAACAATTCTGTGATCAGCATGATTACTAAATGGTGGATTAGGGTCGAAGGCTTTTCTCCTGTTTCTATTTCTCATCTTAACCAGTGAGCAGAATGCCACCAGTCCATTCACTTCTCTGGCTGCAGAATCTTTTGTTTCTGTAACGATGGTCACGGGGGGATCATCAATGGACCTCCCTGTGGACCTTGCAGAATACGAGCTCCCCGATTAGGCGAGTGGAGGCTTGCCCAATAGGGAAGGAGCAAGGAGGGGGGTTTAAATCCAGCTGGATCCACTCAGACCAGCAGTCGATAGACTCGGGGCTGATCTGTAGCCAATGAACGGTGTTTAGCTATCACTGTAAAGAAAGGGTGATTGGTGACGGAAGACTGGCCTCGGAAAGACTATTATAGTTTCTATTTTACACAAGGAGTGTTATGGGCAATGAAAGGCCAGTGAACAGTTTCAAACACTCTGCATTGATGCAGAGTAAAGTCCCAACAACAAGCCTCGGAAGAGGCCAGTTACTGCGCCACAGTGCCATTGATTGCTATTTCCCACAACAATTTCCCATCGATCTGTCTGGTACCATTGCTAATATTTAAATATTGGTTCTTCATTTACACCCACTTTAGTTGACCAATGTTGGTCACTTTTAGAAGGCATTTAGCATTAACCAGATGGGGTGAGATTGGAGTTGGTTACAGACTGAAGAGAGGTGACGTCATCCTGGTAGTGAACAGTCAGGCATTTTGCAATATGGCAGCTTTCCTGAATGGTTGATTGCGCACAGTTTTACATCATGGAATCACATAATGATACATCACAGAGGAGGCAATTCTGTCCATTGTCCCTGGATCCTCTTTGGGAGAGATTATCCAGTTCATCCCACTTCCATATTTGATCTAATTTGGTGATTTGCCATATTTGGATTATTTGCCATGGTTGGAAACATCTACCTGACCACACTTCAGTTCTGTTTTGTAGCCCCATACCGTATTGGAACTGGTTTGGACCATTTACAACCAAGGACAGACCAGGTTTTCACTGCTTCATTCCGGGACTGGTATGAATCCATTGGCCACAGCTGGAGCACACGCTGTGCCAGATATCCCCAATCCCCCTGGTATTCAGCCAAAGACCCAGCTTCTCACCATCTCCCTCAACCTCACCTCCCGAACTCATCATTCCCTCAACCTCACCTACCCAACTCCATCTCCCTCAACCTCACCTCCCCAACTCATCATTCCCTCAACCCCACCTCCCCAACTCACCATCTCCCTCAACCTCACTTCCCCAACTCACCATCTCCCCCAACCCCACCTCCCCAACTCACCATCTCCCTCAACCTCACCTACCCAACTCCATCTCCCTCAACCTCACCTCCCCAACTCACCATCTCCCTCAAACTCACCTACCCAACTCCATCTCCCTCAACCTCACCTACCCAACTCCATCTCTCTCAACCTCACCTACTCAACTCCCTCAATCTCACCTACCCAACTCACCATCTCCCTCAACCTCACCTACCCAACTCCATCTCCCTCAACCTCACCTCCCCAACACATCATCTCCCTCAATTTCACCTACCCAGCTTCTCATCATCTCCCTCACCTTCTTCTCTCTCTACGGAACACTGGGAGCTTCAACCTTTCACACTCTAACTAAATGACTATGTTGAAGGGACCAAAGGGGGGAGGTGATGGGCTAGTGGTACTATTGTTAGACTATCAATTCAGAAACTCAGCTAATGTTCTGGGGGTCTAAGTTCGAATCCCGCCACGGCAGCTGGTGGAATTTGAATTCAATAAACTATGATGTGGAGATGCCAGCGTTGGACTGGGGTGGGCTCAGTAAGAAGTCTCACAACACCAGGTTAAAGTCCAACAGGTTTATTTGGAATCATGAGCTTTCGGAGCACTGCTCCTTCATCAGACTCCTCGTCAGACCCCACTTGGAGTACTGTGCTCAGTTCTGGTCGCCTCATTACAGGAAGGATGTGGAAAAGATTGAAAGGGTGCAGAGGAGATTTAGAAGGATGTTGCCTGGATTGAGTGGCATGCCTTATGAAGATAGGCTGAGGGAGCTCGGTCTTTTCTCCTTGGAGAGACGTAGGATGAGAGGAGACCTAATAGAGGTATATAAGACGTTGAGAGGCATAGATCAGGTGGACTCTCAGAGGCTTTTTCCCAGAGTGGAAATGGCTGCTACGAGAGGACACAGGTTTAAGGTGCTGGGGGGTAGGTACAGGGGAAATGTTGGGGGGAAGTTTTTCACACAGAGGGTGATGGGCGAGTGGAATCGGCTGCCGTCAGTGGTGGTGGAGGCAAACTCAATGGGGTCTTTTAAGAGACTCCTGGATGAGTACATGGGACTTAATAAGATGGAGGGTTATAGGTAGGCCTAGAAGGTAGGGATATGTTCGGCACAACTTGTGGGGCCGAAGGGCCTGTTTTGTGCTGTAGTTTTTCTATGTTTCTATCAGGTGAAGGAGCAGCACTCCAAAACCGCGTGATTCCAAATAAACCTGTTGGACTCTAAAATATGTCTGGAATTAAGAATCTGGTGATGACCATGAAACCATTGTCGATTGTCGGAACAACCCCCCTGGTTCACTAATGTCCCCTAGGGATGGGCACAACTTAGAACCATAGAACCATGAATGAATTAAAAAAAAGTTCCTCAAACTATTTCAATGATTTATTCAGGCATGGTCCCTTTTACAAACTAAGACGCAGCCCCTCTAGGATGTAAACCCCCTCCCCTCACCCTGAGTGGGAGTGAGAAGGCAGTGAGGAGGAAAGAGGATAGATTCTGATATGAAAGCAATAAAAACAAATCTAAATGAACAAGTAAGTTTCATTTCATTATCAGGGAAGCAGAAAAGCAAACCAGCGGCAGAGGTTCCAATGTGGGGATTACAGATAGTGTGACATGAACCCAATGTCACACTATCTGTAATCCCCACGACTTGCCTGGACCTGCAGAGTCTCACTGGCTGTCCTGTCTGGAGACAGTACACATCTCTTTAGCCTGTCTTGATGCTCTCTCCACTCACATTGTTTGTATTTTAAAGACTTGATTAGCTGTAAGTATTCGCATTCCAACCATTATTCTGTAAATTGAGTTTGTGTCTTTATATGTCCTGTTTGTGAACAGAATTCCCACTCACCTGAAGGAGGGGCTTAAGGCTCCGAAAGCTTATGGCTTTTGCTACCAAATAAACCTGTTGGACTTTAACCTGGTGTTGTTAAACTTCTTACTGTGTTTACCCCAGTCCAACGCCGGCATCTTCACATCATTGTACACCATGCCAGGCTTGAATAGTTTTCTGGCACGATGGATACTGTACTGCAGGGGTACATGATGCTTGTGTTGATGTAAAATTCATCGCTCCAGCTGCCTTGCGTCATAACAGAAAACCTGCAGCTCTCTCACATTCACTCAGCAAGTGTGAGTATTGACATGCCAGTAAATTAGTCTGCCTGACATTCGATTCGGGATTATAAATGCTGCTTGTCCCAGTGGGCTGGAGTATTTTCTTAATGTGAGTCTATCTTGCACCAAGGTTTAGAGATTTTAGTCTTGCTTTTGAATTCCCCTTTAAATGATGTTGTAGTTCCTGTCCTAATCAATGCTTGCAGTAAAGCAATCCCCTGCTCTAATAACTCTGTCTGGAAACTGTTTTTCTAACTTCCCCTTCATCCTTCAATCTGTGCCGGCCTTGTTATTAATTTACTATCCAGAGGAAACAAGCTCTCAGTATTTACCCTCTCCAAACCTTTCAATCCTATCAGATCCCTCTGAACCTTCTGGATTCCAGTGACAAAGCCAACAATTACTAGGCCTTGTTTTCAAAAGTACACCAATAATCTCTCACTCCGTGTGAATCATCTGTGTCCACATTCCAGGATGTTCCAATAAGCAGGGGTTCAGAATAGCACATCACATTTCTAATGTTGTCTAACCAATAGAACATAGAACAGTACAGCACAGTACAGGTCCTTCGGCCCGCGATGTTGTGCCGAGCTTTGTCTGAATTCAATCAATACCGGTATTTTCCAGCAGAAAAATATTGACTACTTTACAAATAAAATTTCCTGGAGATATTGTTTTTGGGAGCATTTACATCCTGGGCTTTTGGTCCTGGTTTTCTTTCCCTAGTCTCAGTTGGACATGTTGTGATGTGAGGCCTGTTGGTGGGTGTTCATTGTGTTTGCTATGATGGCTACCTGGTCACATTTCAGTGTCGGCTCTTTCAGATACCTGGAAAATGGTGTTGCAATCAGAAAGAGGCTCTCCTGAATGTGCATGCCCATCAGCTGGCCTCGGAGTGCTTCTGTGTAAAGGTAAGCTGACTCTTCCAGGGTAAGGACTGGACCCCTAACTGAGCTGGGGGCGTGGGAGCAGCTCTTTCTGAAGAGAAATTCCCTGAGGTGAACCCAATGAACCCAAAGATATTCTCCTCCAGCCACAAAGTGGGAGGGAATGGGAATGGGATGGGAGGGAATGGGAATGGGATGGGAGGGAATGGGCTAGGGTAGTGGAGAACGGAATGCAATGGGATGGATGCAAGACTATGTTTTTAGGGTCTGTTTACTGACAGGATGGAGGTTGGTGTTTATTGGTTTTGACATCCTCATTAACCTGGTATATTTGAAGTTTATTTATTATTGTCACAAGTAGGCTTACATTGACACTGCAATGAAGTTACTGTGAAAATCCCCCAGTCGCCACACTCCAGTGCCTACTCGGGTACACTGAGAGAGAATTTAGCATGGTCAATGCACCCTAACTAGCACATCTTTCAGACTGTGGGAGAAAACCGGAGCACCCGGAGGAAACCCATGCAGACATGGGGAGAATGTACAGGCTCTACAGAGATAGCGACCCTTAATAATTAGTAATTACTAATAATTAGTAATTATTCAAAGAGCCAGTGACACAGTGTCTACTGTATATATTCATGTATTCAACATAAGCCAGTGTTTGAATTTAAAAGGGGATGTTGTGCTATTAGCACCGGGACTTCACTAAGCTGCTCTGGCCCTACCTCACCAAAAACCACTGTGGACCCCATTACAGTTCCAGTGACATAGAAACATAGAGGATAGGAGCAAGAGGGGGCCCTTCGAGCCAGCTCCGCCATTCATCACGATCATGGCTAATCATCCAATTCAACAGCCTAATCCTGCTTTCTCCCCATAACCTTTGATCTCATTTGCCCCAAGTGTTATATCCAGCCGCCTCTTGAATACATCTCTCCGGTTTCTAATCTCCTGTTTTCTACCAGTGTTGAGCACATGTTAACATTAAAACCAAATCTTCCCTCTCTGAGGTGCTCCAGAGACTGATGGGAGCCATCTTATACATGGGTTTGAAATAATTTTCAGTTGGAAAATGGGGCGGTTGTTTACCTTCTACACCAGAATTACCTGCGAGGGAATGATCGCTTTCCCCTTGACTTGGAGTTGAGGATCATCCGCGGGTTCTTCAGCTTGTTGTTGATGGCCCGAGTCTCCTGGTGCTTCCTCATTCTCACTATCTTCATCATCCCAATTGCCTTCCTCAATCTCACTACCTTCATCGTCACTGTTTGAAGATGAGACAGAGCTGAAGCTCACTTCACACTCCCTTCAGTCTCAATATTAATCCCACATTGTAACCAAAGACCAGACATGAATTCCCACACTGGAACAACTTGTTTATTATCTCCAGACATTTGCCTTGTGGGTCAGGTTTTGGTTTCAATTCATGTTTCAGAGCTGGAAGCAAAATCTAAATTATGAATCAGCACACAAAAATCAGTGCAGATATATCGAGAAGGGAATACTAGGAAAGAATGCAGGTGTTTAAAATCTCAGTATAGAATAAGGCACAGTTATATCTAGAAAGCAAGCACAGAATGAGAAGTATTTACAATTCCAACATAGGTGGAGGACAAGTAGAGGGAAGAGGAAGGGTGGAGGAGATGGAAGTGGGAGAGGGAGAGGAGATGCAGCAGGGAGGAGGAAAAGGATAGGCGGAAGCAGAGACTAAAGAGGGGAAAAGGAAGGGTGGAGGAAACAGAGTAGAAGAAGAGAGGAAAAAAGGGAGGAGGAACAGGAGGAAGAAAATGGGAGCAGGAGGAGGAGGAGAGGGAGGAGGAGGGGGAAGAGAAGGAGGAGAGGGAGGAGGAAGAGGAGGAGGAGGAGGAAGAGGAGGAGGGTGTGGTGGACTTCAGTTGTGCCTTTGTCCTACATGGACCACCGTTGTGTGTTTGTTATGCCTGGACACATCCCCTGCCGGCTCAGTTCCTCCCCTCGTCACCGAGTATAAAGGTGGCTGTCTCCTCCCCCTTGTTTAGTTCGGGTCGGTTACCTGTTGGGATGTGCTCCTGATTCTGTTATGAATAAAAGCCTACAGTTGTATTGGCACACAAGTAGTCTTTTGCCGAATTGATAGCGCATCAGAGGGGAAGAGGAGAAGGAGGAGGGGATGGAAGAGGAGGAAGACGAGGAGGAGGAAGTGGAGGAGGAGAGGGAGGAGGAGGAGGAGGAAGTTGTTCTGATGGCAGGTTTGATGGCAGCATTGGCCCGGCTGCTAGGCTTATGGAAGTGGAGTGATTTAAATATGAGAGTGCTGTGTTCAGTGAGACAACCACTGGGCTCCAGTCAACCCCATCCTATCCACTGCCTGAAGAATCCCCTGTGGAGTTGTATAATGCTCTAGGTTGAAAGTTGCACGGTTCTCTGTTTTTCTATAAATCTCACAGGAAACAAAATGGCCTAAAATTGAGTTTAGGACACCAGTACTGATCTGAGCTAGCAATGAATGGCTGGAGTTTTCAGACGAAATTCCTTAGAGTATCATTGAAGAACACAGCTGATATTTGTCTTACATCACAACAGTTGACTGAAAATGGCTTTAGAATGTCCTGAGGTACTGAAAGATGCTACATAAATGCAAGTCTCCTCCACACATGTCCTGTGGGTAGCCCATTGGCCTTTGAGTCATGCAGGATGTGGGTTCAAATCCCACTCCAGAAACTTGAGCCCATAATCCAAAATGTGGTGCTCCCAGCGTACTACTGAGAGCGCTACACTATTTAGTACCTTGTACCACCTTGAACTTGTGGCAGGGTGCCACAGTGATTAGCACTGCTGCCTCACAGAGCCAGGGACCTGGGTTCAATTCCGCCCTCGGGTCACTGTCTGTGTGGAGTTTGCACGTTCTCCCCGTGGGTTTCTTCCGGGTGCTCCGGTTCCTCCCACAGTCCAAAGATGTGCAAGTTAGGTGGATTAGCCATGCTAAATTGCCCATTAGTGTTAGGGGGACTAGCTAGGGTAAATACATGGGGTTATGGGGACAGGTCCTGGGTGGGATTGTTGTCGGTGCAGGCTCGATGGGTCAAATGGCTTCCTTCTGCACCATAGGGATTCAATGATTCTATGTACCAATTCTGGATATAGGAATAAGTTACTCTTGGGTAACAAGGTAACGGTTGAATCTGAAAACTTGCATTTTCAGAGCATCTCCAAGGAAGGAATCACAGCATCCGAACCTGAATCTGTAGTCTGAGGGCAGCCTCACAAAAACATTCCTGATGCTATAATGACAAAGCAAAGTGTTGAGAAACTCCTGTGTAACAAAAGAGTAACTAGGGAGAGAGTAGGACCTCTTACTGTTGAGAAAAGCATGGATGTTAGGGAACTTGGGGAAATAAATAGTGATGTCTTGAGGAGTGTACATATAACAGAGAAGGAGGTGCTGGAAGTCTTAAAGCGCATCAAGGTAGATAAATCCCTGGGACCTGATGAAGTTTATCTCAGGACATTGTGGGAGGCTAGGGAGGAAATTGCAGGTCCCCTAGCAGAGATATTTGAATCATTGATAGTCACAGGTGAGGTGCCTGAAGATTGGAAGGTGGCAAATGTTGTGCCTTCGTTTAAGAAGGGCTGCAGGGAAAAGCCTGGGAACTACAGGCCAATGAGCCTCACATCTGTAGTGGGTAAGTTGTTAGAAGATATTTTGAGAGACAGGACCTACAGGCATTTAGAGAGGCAAGGACTGATTAGGGACAGTCAGCATGGCTTTGTGAGTGGAAAATCATGTCTCACAAATTTGATTGAGTTTTTTGAAGGGGTAACCAAGGAGGTAGATGAGGGCAGTGCAGTTGATGTTGTCTACATAAATTTCAGCAAGGCCTTTCACAAGGTACCACATGGTAGGTTGCTGCATAAGATTAAATCTCATGGGATCCAGGGTGAAGTAGCCAAATGGATACAAAATTGGCTTGATGACAGAAGTCAGAGGGTGGTTATAGAGGGTTGTTTTTCAAACTGGAGGCCTGTGACTAGTGGTGTGCCTCAGGGATTGGTGCTGGGTCCACTATTATTTGTCATTTATATTAATGATTTGGATGAGAATTTAGCAGGCATGGTTAGTAAGTTTGCAGATGACACCAAGATTGGTGGCACAGTGCACAGTGAAGAAGGTTATTTAGGATTGCTATGGGATCTTGATCAATTGGGCCAGTGGACTGATGAATGGTAGACGGAGTTTAATTTAGATAAATGAGAGGTGTTGCATTTTGGTAGATTGAACCAGGGCAGGACTTACTCAGTTAATGGTAGGGCATTGGGGAGAGTTACAGAACAAAGAGATCTAGGGGTACATGTTCATAGCTCCTTGAAAGTGGAGTCACAAGTGGACAGAGTGGTGAAGAAGGCATTCGGCATGCTTGGTTTCATTGGTCAGAACATTGAATACGGGAGTTGGGACGTCTTGTTGAAGTTGTACAAGACATTGGTAAGGCCACATTTGGAATAGTGTGCACAGTTCTGGTCACCCTATTATAGAAAGGATATTATTAAACTGGAAAGAGTGCAGAAAAGATTTACCAGGATGCTATCGGGACTTGATGGTTTGAGTTATAAGGAGAGGCTGAATAGACTGGGACTTTTTTCTCTGGAGCGTAGGAGGCTGAGGGGTGATCTTATAGAGGTCTATAAAATAATGAGGGGCACAGATCAGCTAGATAGTCAATATCTTTTCCCAAAGGTAGGGGAGTCTAAAACTAGAGGGCATAGGTTTAAGGTGAGAGGGGAGAGATACAAAAGGGTCCAGAGGAGCAATTTTTTCACACAGAGGGTGGTGAGTGTCTGGAACAAGCTGCCAGAGGTAGTAGTCGAGGCGGGTACAATTTTGTCTTTTAAAAAGCGTTTAGACAGTTACATGGGTAAGATGGGTGTAGAGGGATATGGGCCAAATGTGGGCAATTGGGACTAGCTTAAGGGTTAAAGAAAGGGGCGGCATGGACAAATTGGGCCGAAGGGCCTGTTTCCATGCTGTAAACCTCTATGACTCCATTACGCCATAACATTGATCCAGCTAAATCCTGTTGACGCCCTGAAGGTGACTGAGCTCGTAGTGTTCATAACTAATGGCTCCAACCATACACACCCCAACCTGCTTTCTTTGTTAACTCCTTTTCCCCAAGAACAATTGATGACTAGAAAAAACTTCCACAATCCTTAATCACCCAGCCCTCTGAAGATTCATAGATCATAGAATCCCTACAGTGCAGAAGGAGGCTATTCAGCCCATCTAGTCTGCACTTACACTCTGCCAGAGTATCTTACCCAGGCCCTCTCCCCTGCTCTATCCCCATAACCCTCCGCATTTACCATGGCTAACCCATCTAACCTACAGATCTTTGTGCACTAAGGTGTAATTTAGCTTGGCCAATCCACCAAACCTACACACTTTTGGACTTCCATTCATTTCAGAAAAATCTGTTGAACTTTTTAAATTAATGTGTCAATTGACTGCACTCAATTTGTTGGTTTAGCTAGGTTGGCTGGACAGCTGGTTAGCGATGCAGTGTGATGTTAACCGCGCGGGTTCAATTCCCGTACCGGTTGAAGGGTTATTCATGAAGGCTCCACCTTCTCAACCTTACTCCTTGCCTGAGGTGCGGTGATCCTCAGGTTAAATCACCACCAGTCAGACCCCCCCCACGCCACCTCCCCCTCCTTCTCAAAGGGCAGAGCAGCCTATGGTCGTCTGGGACTATGGCGACTTTACCTTTACCTGTGAAAATTATCTAGTGGAAGACTACAGAGGAAATCTTTATCAAGGACCGAGTTCTGACGGAGTGCTGCACAGTCCGAGGCGCTGTCTTTTGAATGAGAGATTAAGCAGAGAATTCTATGACCTTGCCCATGGCTGGGATTCTCCGGTCCCGTTGGAGTTTTGGCTGAGCGCCTAATTCTCCATTCTCGCTGTCAGCGGGAGTGGATCGAACGGGATTGGAGAATCCCAGCCTCCCTCTGCCCCTCAGATGGAAGTGAAAGATTTTAGCACCATTGGAAGAAGAGCAGGGGAGTTCCCCCTCAGTGTCCTGGTCAATATTTATCCTTCAACCAACATTGAAGGCAAATGCGGTGGTTGTTATCTTGTTGCTGGTTGTGGGGGCTTTCTGTGTCCAAACTGGCCGCTGTGTTTCCTATTGTACAGCAGCTCACAATTGAACCCTTCAATATTAGTTCATTGAGTGTCCTGGGAAATGGAAATTCTTTCCTTTAATCCTCACAAATGCTTTAGAGCTCTTCCTCTGTGCCTGCAAGTTTGTGCCAGCGGCCTGTTCTAATGAGAAACTCACACAGAAGAACACACATGAAAAACAATGAACCCAGTTATGGGAGGATAGCTTTCGCTCATGAGAGCTCGGCGCTGAATCAAATCAGTCAATTCAAACTTGGTTTCCAGTAAGATGGTAATATATGAACGGAATCCTCTTCCCACATAACTCAGTATATCTGAGCAGCTCAGGTTATCAGAGGCAGCCCAGGAGAATTGTGACTGTTATGAAAAAGGAAGGAGAAGGGGCTGAAAAGTCTGTGATCAGCAATTTCACCACGATTTCAAACAGATAACTTTACAGAGCAGGAGAACCACCATAAATCTTCCTGAATGAAAGAGATGGAGGTGGTCAGCGGCAATTCTCAACGCCAGTGGAAAAGGGTCTGCGACATCTTATCCTTTCTATTGTTAGGTCACTTATTTGTCTTTTCTCCTTTCCTCCTGGGGTACAGTTCCACCTCAAGCCCTCTGATGCCTCATTTGACGATTAATCACATCAAATCCGGACAATGAATGTTGGTGGGCTTTTTGATTTGATTTATTATTGTCACATGTATTAACATGCAGTGAAAAATATTGTTTCTTGCGCACTATACAGACAAAGCATACCGTTCATAGAGAAGGACAGGAGAGAGTGCAGAATGTAGCATTACAGTCACAGCTAGTGTGTAGAGAAAGATCAACTTAATGCAAGGTCGGTCCATTCAAAAGTCTGACAGCAGCAGGGAAGAAGCTGTTCTTGAGTCGGTTGGTACGTGAGCTCAGACTTTTGTATCTTTTTCCCACAGAAGAAAGTGGAAGAGAGAATGTCTGGGGTGCGTGGGGGTCCTTAATTATGCTGGCTGCTTTGCCGAGGCAGCGGGAAGTGTAGACAGAGTCAATGGATGGGAGGCTGGTTTGCGTGATGGATTGGGCTACATTCACAACCCTTTGTAGTTCCTTGCGGTCTTGGGCAGAGCAGGAGCCATACCAAGCTGTGATACAACCAGAAAGAATGTTTTCTATGGTACATCTGTAGAAGTTGGTGAGAGTTGTAGCTGACATGTCAAATTTCCTTAGTCTTCTGAGAAAGTAGAGGCGCTGTTATTCACCTTTCGTAGCATCACACTCAGTTCTATTCCATTTGCAAACAATGTCAGCAACATCAAACTTATAAAGCACTGCAGAGAGTGAGATATTCCGGTCCCGCCGGCAGTGCACCCCCGTCACCAGATTCTCTGTGGCATGGGGTGGATTCAGTGGGAAATCCCATTGACAGCAGTGATACGAGGGGGTCCCACCACTGTCCAATAGCCTTCCACCGTGAGAATCCCGCCATGGGGAGGTTCGAGAATCTTCTCAAAATGCTTGACAGGTGTGCCAAACAAATGTCACTGATGTCCAGGTCGGTGGGGATGGGCAGGTCAGTGATGTCCAGGTTGGTGGGGGGATGGGCAGACCAGTGATGTCCGGGTTGATGGGGCGATGGACAGGCCAGCGATGTTTGGGTCGATGGGGGATGGGCAGACCAGTGATGTCCGGGTTGGTGGGGCGATGGACAGGCCAGTGATGTCCTGGTCAGTGGGGGATGGGGAGGCCAGCGATGTCTGGGTTGGTGGGGGATGGACAGGCCAGTGATGTCTGGGTCGGTGGGGGATGGGGAGGCCAGCGATTTTCTTGTTGGGGGGGAGAAGGGGGATGCGAGGCCAGTAATGTCTATGGGAGGGGGGTGGGTAAGTGAGAGGACATTGATGAGGCCAGCAATGTCCATGGGGGGTTCAGACCAGCATTGTCTATGCTGGGAGGACTTGTTTAGCGATCTCCCAGAGATGTGTGCATGTGCGGGGGCCTCTCAGCGCCCTGGTTTCAGCCTCTTCAGCGAGAATAGGCCCCACCCCTGGATTTTTAGCGTGATTCATGCTGAGGCCCTCTGCAGTGCACAGAGTGGGAGATTCATTTTCAAACTCCCCTGAAAAAACCAGCGAGATTTACTGCAGTTTTCACGCGAATTCTACACTTAGACTGTTTTTGGAAGGCTTGCTCCCTGTGTGTTCTCAATCAGTATTCAGGAGGCCTGTAGCACAAGGCTTCTTTTTAAATTCCTGTCACTCGGACATTCCCAGCAATAATTTGCCAATGAGCTAAACAACCCAACCAAATACACAATTACTGTAAGTCTTAGAATGTAACAAGCAGACTCACTCCCAGAATCGCAACATTGGCCAATTTATCTGTGTGTTTTGGACATGGATATGTATTAAGCTCAAAGATTTATGGTAACCAGGCATATCTGCGCCTGGCTTTAGATCAACGTTAATGGGTGCTGACAAACAAGGAGTGTGCTCTGATTATCGGATACGTTTCAGCTTCCTGCGTTCTGGACGTTTCTCATCAAAAGATAGATCCAGAAAGCGTTCAAGCGCTAAACCAATATATTATCGACCTGTAGCACAGAACAAGTGCCTTATGCCCCATAACCAACCAAGTGAATTATGTCAATGGTTCCCACAGCTGCTATAATCAGACAAAATCTGCAGCCATCAACTGCGAAAGATTATTCCTTAAAAATTCCGAGCTGCTCTTACGTCACATGTCAAGAAAGCAATCTAATCAGAGATTCCGTAATACACCCAGAGGTTACAGCCTTCACAATGTGTGCTGTTTTGTGCTGTTTGAGAAACCTTTGGGAATGGGGAGAGGGAGAGAGAGCTCTGTAATGGTGTACAAGACTCCCAGAGACACTATTCACATTTACCTAATGTTCAAGCTGCTGTGTGTTCCGGATTCTTCCTCAGTTTTGGGTGTTTGAACAAACAGTTTTAGGGAGAGCTTCACTGAGGACAAATAAAGGCAGGAAATATGTACGGCTCATTATTAATGTAGCAGCTAAAACCAGTTCACTGACCAACATCCAACTTAATATTGTTGAATAAAGTTAAGTAGTCGTCTCTTACAATCAAAATAAATGGTCCACAATTGGCTCGCTGCCGCAAACACCCATTCAGCAAACTCCCAGTCTCAATTCCCACCGCAGTTAAAGTTAGGATTGTTCTTGTCTAAAATGGCAAACGGAAAGGCTGGGTAGGTGGGATAGACCGGAGCATTGGAAGGGGGAGAATCAGAGACAGAGAGGGGGGAGGCTGGGATAGAGAGGGGGGGGGGGAGGCTGGGATAGAGAGGGGGGAGGCTGGGATAGAGAGGGGGAGGCTGGGATAGAGAGGGGGAGGCCGGGATAGAGAGGGGGGAGGCGGGGATAGAGAGGGGGGAGGCGGGGATAGAGAGGGGGGAGGCTGGGATAGAGAGGGGGGAGGCTGGGATAGAGAGGGGGGAGGCCGGGATAGAGAGGGGGGAGGCCGGGATAGAGAGGGGGGGAGGCCGGGATAGAGAGGGGGGAGGCTGGGATAGAGAGGGGGGAGGCCGGGATAGAGAGGGGGGAGGCGGGGATAGAGAGGGGGGAGGCGGGAATAGAAAGGGGGGAGGCGGGGATAGAGAGGGGGGAGGCGGGGATAGAGAGGGGGGAGGCGGGGATAGAGGGGGGGAGGCGGGGATAGAGAGGGGGGAGGCGGGGATAGAGAGGGGGAGGCGGGGATAGAGAGGGGGGAGGCTGGGATAGAGAGGGGGGAGGCTGGGATAGAGAGGGGGGAGGCTGGGATAGAGAGGGGGGAGGCTGGGATAGAGAGGGGGGAGGCTGGGATAGAGAGGGGGGAGGTGGGGATAGAGAGGGGGGAGGTGGGGATAGAGAGGGGGGAGGTAGGGATAGAGAGGGGGGAGGCTGGGATAGAGAAGGGGGAGGTAGGGTTAGAGGGGGGGAGGTAGGGATAGAGAGGGGGGAGGCAGTGATAGAGAGGGGGGAGGTAGGGATAGAGAGTGGGGGAGGTAGGGATAGAGAGAGGGAAGGTTGGGATAGGAAGGGGGGAGATAGGATGGGGAAGATGGAGAGGATGGGGTAAAGGAGATAGATGGGGGTAGAAATGGGAAGCAGGAAAGGTGGAGGCAGTAGCGACAAGCGAGATGGGATGGGGAAGAGGCAGGGTTTGTGGGAGGGTAGGGAAAGGGACAGAAGTAGGGGGGGATTGGAATGAGGGAGATAGGGATGTTGGGATAAAGGAAGAACTCTAGATGTTTGCCCGATGACTTGGTTTTGGATCGGTCCGAGAAAAATATTCCAAAGTATTAAGGACTTTAAGTGGAATGAGCTGAAGCACTTTGGAGTTATCTCCCAGCAGACACAGGTCTATATTACACGGCTACTCTCATATTTACCAGTGAAATCAATTTAGTAATCTCTTACTCGGAGGCCATTAGGAAGGGCTGCAGCATTTCAGAGACAGCACATTCGCCCTTTATGTCATCGCCTCTGCATTCTTCACATGCACGAGAATGAAATGCACCAGAGTGAAGCAGAAAATACCCATGGGATTCTATATCTGCTTTTCGATATAATAATGACATTTAGAACATCAAGCTCAACTAATTGGTTTTCACTGGTTACATTGCAGCGACTAACTCTGGAGAACAGAAAGCTTTGCTTTTTTATACCACCTTTCGCTACCTCAGGACATCTCAAAGTGTTCCACAGCCAATGGAGCGCAGTCACTGCTCTGATGTCGGAAATCAAGCAGCCAATAGCCCTCAGTAATTAATACCAGATAATCAGTGTTGGGAATGTTGGCTTTGGGATAAATATTGGTTCACTGGACTCCCCAGCTTGTGACATTGCGAGGATAGGTGGAACTTTGTTTTAATATGTAATCTGCAAGATGATGTCTCAATACTGACCTTCGATCAGTGCAGCACTCCCTCAGCACTGACCCTCTGACAATGCGGCACTCCCTCAGTACTGACCCTCTGACAATGCGGCACTCCCTCAGTACTGACCCTCTGACAGTGCAGCACTCCCTCAGCACTGACCCTCTGACAATGCGGCACTCCCTCAGTACTGACCCTCTGACAGTGCAGCACTCCCTCAGCACTGACCCTCTGACAGTGCAGCACTCCCTCAGTACTGACCCTCTGACAGTGCGGCACTCCCTCAGTACTGACCCTCTGACAGTGCGGCACTCCCTCAGCACTGACCCTCTGACAGTGCGGCACTCCCTCAGCACTGACCCTCTGACAGTGCAGCACTCCCTCAGTACTGACCCTCTGACAGTCCGGCAATCCCTCAGCACTGACCCTCTGACAGTGCTGCACTCCCTCAATACTGACCCTCTGACAGTGCTGCACTCCCTCAGCACTGACCCTCTGACAGTGCGGCACTCCCTCAGTACTGACCCTCTGACAGTGCGGCACTCCCTCAGTACTCATCCTCTGACAGTGCGGCACTCCCTCAGCACTGACCCTCTGACAGTGCAGCACTCCCTCAATACTGACCCTCTGACAGTGCTGCACTCCCTCAGCACTGACCCTCTGACAGTGCGGCACTCCCTCAGTACTGACCCTCTGACAGTGTGGCACTCCCTCAGTACTCACCCTCTGACAGTGCGGCACTCCCTCAGCACTGACCCTCTGACAGTGCGGCACTCCCTCAGCACTGACCCTCTGACAGTGCGGCACTCCCTCAGTATTGACTCTCTGACTATTGGAAGGAAGGAATGGGGCAATAAAAGTAAATCTTGTGTTTTTGCGTTGTTTGAACAGCTCACTGACCTTTGCACTTTCGCTTCTCCCATCCCATGGCTGGCCTTTGTCACTAGGAACCCCAATATCCCAGCTCCAACTCAGCACCTTGAAGTGAATAACAGTCGTGCAGCTTTGCAGGTTACACAGCTATTGCAGAAACCTATACCGAGGGAATCATATTCTAAGATAAGTCTTCACACGCGGCTGAGGAAATGGTAATTCCACACTCTGGGGATGTGGGGTGGAGGGGTCACGCTGCAGGAAAAGATGGTGAAGACATTTTTGTGAATTGTGAAATTCTTTGCAGAGTTGCTGTGGGATCTGCCATTTCTGTAATCGCGGCCTCGCGTCGGGAATAGTGAGCCAATGTTTCCTCGGTGTTTCTGCAGCTCCAATGGCAGCCAGTGCATCATTTGTTCTTTCTTCAGACATTTTGTGTGGGGGGGTTGGCCGTGTCAGGCTGAGGGATGTGCATTCTATTTACTGATTGAGCTTGCGAAAAAAGCAGTTTCTTGCTCACTGACTTGCTGAACATTGGTTTGTGTCTCTTGGGACAGTGAGGTTTTGGTGGCTGGAGACAAGACCACAGTATATGTTTTGGAGTGTCCATGCGGCGCAGTTCCAGCAATACCTGTCTGATGGTGAAGGGTGAGTTATGTACAATGCACAGCACAGAAAGAGGCCAATAGGTCCTTAGGGATGGGATTTACGACCATTTAGAAAGATGCGGATTAATCCGAGATAGTCAGCACGGATTCGTGAAGGGCAAGTCGTGCCTCACAAATTTGATAGAATTTTTTGAGGAGGTAACTAAGTGTGTTGATGAAGGTAGGGCAGTTGATGTCATATACATGGATTTTAGTAAGGCGTTTGATAAGGTCCCCCATGGTCGGCTTATGATGAAAGTGAGGAGGTGTGGGATAGAGGGAAAGTTGGCCGATTGGATAGGTAACTGGCTGTCTGACCGAAGACAGAGGGTGGTGGTCGATGGAAAATTTTCGGATTGGAGGCAGGTTGCTAGCGGTGTGCCGCAGGGATCAGTGCTTGGTCCTCTGCTCTTTGTGATTTTTATTAATGACTTAGAGGAGGGGGCTGAAGGGTGGATCAGTAAATTTGCTGATGACACCAAGATTGGTGGAGTAGTGGATGAGGTGGAGGGCTGTTGTAGGCTGCAAAGAGACATAGATAGGATGCAAAGCTGGGCTGAAAAATGGCAAATGGAGTTTAACCCTGATAAATGTGAGGTGATTCATTTTGGTAGGACAAATTTAAATGTGGATTACAGGGTCAAAGGTAGGGTTCTGAAGACTGTGGAGGAACAGAGAGATCTTGGGGTCCATATCCACAGATCTCTAAAGGTTGCCAGTCAAGTGGATAGAGCTGTGAAGAAGGCCTATAGTGTGTTAGCTTTTATTAACAGGGGGTTGGAGTTTAAGAGCCGTGGGGTTATGCTGCAACTGTACAGGACCTTGGTGAGACCACATTTGGAATATTGTGTGCAGTTCTGGTCACCTCACTATAGGAAGGATGTGGAAGCGCTGGAAGGAGTGCAGAGGAGATTTACCAGGATGCTGCCTGGTTTGGAGGGTAGGTCATATGAGGAAAGGTTGAGGGAGCTAGGGCTGTTCTCTCTGGAGCGGAGGAGGCTGAGGGGAGACTTAATAGAGGTGTATAAAATGATGAAGGGGATAGATAGAGTGAACGTTCAAAGACTATTTCCTCGGGTGGATGGAGCTATTACAAGGGGGCATAACTATAGGGTTCGTGGTGGGAGATGCAGGACGGATATCAGAGGTAGGTTCTTTACGCAGAGAGTGGTTGGGGTGTGGAATGGACTGCCTGTAGTGATAGTGGAGTCAGACACTTTAGAAACATTTAAGCGGTTATTGGATAGGCACATGGAGCACACCAGGATGATAGGGAGTGGGATAGCTTGATCTTGGTTTCAGATAAAGCTCGGCACAACATCGTGGGCCGAAGGGCCTGTTCTGTGCTGTACTGTTCTATGTTCTATGTTCTAGGTGCTGGTGCTTCTACTCCACTTGAACCTCCTTTTATCCCTGATCTCACTTTTTCAGCAAAACATTCTCTTCTTCAGCTTCCCCTTAAATATATTTATGCTATTCACCTCAACCATTCCGTCTGGCAGTGAGTTCCACACTCCCATCACTCTCTGGGTGAAGACGTTTCCCCTGAATTCTTGATTGATTTATTAGTGACTGTCGTACATTTAACGCCAAAAGAGAAAATGCTGGAAAATCTCAGCAGGTCTGGCAGCATCTGTAAGGAGAGAAAAGAGCTGACATTTCGAGTCCAGGCGACCAGCTTTGACAAAGGGTCATCTGGACTTGAAACAGCTTCCTCAGGTCAACTCTCAGTTGCCTCTTTTTTCAGAGTGCCAGCTATTCTGATAAGGATAACCTCTCTATTGTGGTTTAGTCGGGTTTGTGTAGGGTGCGGACTATGCTGTAGGTGGAGACTTGGAATAATCACTCTCCGTGCCTCCCTCTGATGATCCAGTGTGACTGAGGGGGTTTCTTCTCAAGAGTTTGAGAAACATAAACATAGTAAATAGGTGCAGGAGGAGGCCATTCGGCCCCTCGAGCTTGCAGTACCATTTAATGTGATCATGCACTTTCAGTATCCCACTCCCTCTTTCTCTCCTTTGGCCAGAAGGGCCACGTCCAGCTCCCGTTTGAACATATCTATCGAACTGGCCCCAACAGCTTTCTGTGGTAGTTATGTTTGCTTTGCCTGTTATTTGACTACATGGCACTGAGCAGCGTTTGAGAGATGTGCTCGAGTCAGTGTACTGTGCAGCAGAGGAGTGTTAATAATGGAGTCACTTTGCACTGAATGTTAGGTAGCCTAACACAGAGGTTGTAGTCTGGGTGATAAAAAAGTTTTAAAAAATTCATTTACAGGATGTGGGCATCGCTGGCTCGGTCGGCATTTATTGCCCACCCAGAGTTGCCCTTCAGAAGTTGGTGGTGAGCTGCCTTCTTGAACCACTGAAGTTAATTTGTTAACATAGGTGATATTTCTCAATCAGCTGAAGGTGTGACAAGACTTAACTCACACGCAGTAGTGAGCCTATTTTATAATTTACTGGTTTCTCATGTCATATCCTGGAACTACCAGCCACAGGTGAGGCATATCTGGCAGAACTCTCCCTACACCTTGAGGTACCTCCCTGATGTATACGTTTCCTTCTCATGCCACAGACACGGTTACGATTGTGTTTTTTGCATCCTGCGTGAGCTTTATGGTGTAAGGGGCGGGGACTTGGGGCGGAGTGGTCTGAGTCCGGGAGGTGGAATTAGTCTTTCCTGATGGAGCTTTTGTGGAGATGCATTCTTGCGACATTCCTGTGCAGTCGCTCTAATTGGTTGCTTTGGCATCAATGCATTGCTGAACTTCATTGTACCATTGCCCAGGAACTCAGAATAGAGTCTCCTCACCTCCCTCAGACTCTCCTCAAACCCCTCAGACTCTCCTATCTCCCTCAGACTCTCCTCACCTCCCTCAGACTCTCCTCAAACCCCTCAGACTCTCCTCAACTCCCTCAGACTCTCCTCAACTCCCTCAGACTTTCCTCAACTCCTTCAGACTCTCCTCACCTCCCTCAGACTCTCCTCACCTCCCTCAGACTCTCCTCACCTCGCTCAGACTCTTCTCACCTCCCTCAGACTCTCCTCACCTCCCTCAGACTCTCCTCACCTCCCTCAGACTCTCCTATCTCCCTCAGACTCTCCTATCTCCCTCAGACTCTCCTGCCTTTTACAATCTACAGGCTCTGGAAACTGAAATGTTGCATCATCCAACCTTGACTCAGATCAGCCGCTGTCTCAATCTTTTCAACCTTTGTAGACATGCACTGGTAGGCTGGATCTTCCAATTGGATTTCTCTGTCAGATTACATCCTGCACTACCCCAACATTGCTATCCCATGTTGTTAATGGGCTGATATTATCTGCCACTGTCATATCAAGAATTAGTGTTTATATAATCTCTTCCAGGAACTTCCAAAATGCTTCAAAGCCAATGGTCTTTTTTAAAATCTGATTTCATTGTTGTGACGTCGGAGTGTGGGTTACAATTATGCACACTGAGCTCCCATAAACAGTAAAAATATAACCGGCTTTGATGGTGTTGGCTAAGGGATAAATATTGACTCAGCACCCTGCCACTATGCAGGTGGCACGGTGGCACAGTGGTTAGCACTGCTGCCTCACAGTGCCAAGGACTGGGGTTCGATTCCTGGCTTGGGTCACTGTCTGTGTGGAGTTTGCACATTCTCCCCGTGTCTGCGTGGGTTTCCTCCGGGTGCTCTAGTTTCCTCCCACAGTCTGAAAGACGTGCTGGCTACGTGCACTGACCCGAACAGGCGCTGGAATGTGGCGACTAGGGGAATTTCACAGTAACTTCATTGCAGTGTTAATGTAAGCCTTACTTGTGACTAATAAATAAACTTTACTTTTTTACTTTTACTGGGGTTAACTGTCCTGCCCTAACCCTCTCAGGATAAGGGGCAGAAAATTGCAAACTGAGGTGAGGAGGAAATTCTTCACTCAGAGGCTGGTGAATTTTGAAATTCTCTTCCCAGAGGCCTGTGCAAGCTCAGTCACTGAGCATGTTCAAAACAGCGATCAACAGAATTCCGGATATTAATGACAGGATTATGGGGATACACAGCAAAGTCACGCTCAGGTGGATGATCAGCTGTAATCTAGTTGAATGGTGGGGCAGGCTCGATGGGCTGAATGGCCTACTCTTGCTCCTGTGTTCCTGAAAGAGTGCTGTGGGGACCTACCTCATCCAGTCAAAAGGGCAGACAGGATCTTGGTTAAACATCTCATTCAAAACATGGCATCTCCGACTGTGCAGCACTCCCTCGATCATGGCCACCAGTGTGGGTGGGACCCAGTGCACTCCAGTGTGGGCGGGGCCCAGTGCACTCCAGCGTGGGTGGGGCTCAGTGCACTCCAGTGTGGGCGGGGCCCAGTGCATTCCAGTGTGGCCGGGGCCCAGTGCATTCCAGTGTGGGCGGGGCCCAGTGCACTCCAGTGTGGGTGGGGCTCAGTGCACTCCAGCGTGGGTGGGACCCAGTGCACTCCAGTGCGGGCGGGGTCCAGTGCACTCCAGTGCGGGCGGGGCCCAGTGCACTCCAGCGTGGGTGGGGCTCAGTGCACTCCAGCGTGGGTGGGACCCAGTGCACTCCAGTGCGGGCGGGGTCCAGTGCACTCCAGTGCGGGCGGGGCCCAGTGCACTCCAGCGTGGGTGGGGCTCAGTGCACTCCAGCGTGGGCGGGGCCCAGTGCATTCCAGTGTGGCCGGGGCCCAGTGCATTCCAGTGTGGGCGGGGCCCAGTGCACTCCAGTGTGGGCGGGGTCCAGTGCACTCCAGTGCGGGCGGGGCCCAGTGCACTCCAGTGCGGGCGGGGCCCAGTGCACTCCAGGGCGGGCGGGGCCCAGTGCACTCCAGTGCGGGCGGGGCCCAGTGCACTCCAGTGCGGGCGGGGCCCAGTGCACTCCAGTGCGGGCGGGGCCCAGTGCACTCCAGTGCGGGCGGGGCCCAGTGCACTCCAGTGCGGGCGGGGCCCAGTGCACTCCAGTGTGGGCGGGGCCCAGTGCACTCCAGAGCGGGCGGGGCCCAGTGCACTCCAGTGTGGGCGGGGCCCAGTGCACTCCAGTGTTACTGCCTTTGAAAAGGGAGAATGAATGAAATATTAAAATTCCTTTGTCTCTCTGATTTTCAGTCTGAATATCATTCCTGCCCATTGTGCACACCAGACTAGGTGCTAGTTTTGAATTTGAACATGATTCCTTGAGGAGCAACGATATATCACTATTAGCTGATGTTTGTCAGGAAGGTTTAACACATTTGCAGTGTGTATTCAATTAAGAAGTAAATGTGGGGAAGAAAGAAAATCAAAGTTTCTAATTAATGATGTGCATTGGATGAATGAGAAAAATCTATTTTTCCACAAACTGGTGGCTTGTTTGCCTGCTGTTCCTTGGCTAAGACACTAAACACAATGTGTATTGGTTACAGATGCACTTTTCAAGATGAGTACATGTAGATTATTAATTCATAGACTTGATAATTTACAAAGCAATCTCATTCTTTCACACACACGATATGAAACCTACATGGACTTCTTCATAGGGAAATGGGATACAAACTTCAGACACTGCAGTAAGTTGAAAACTAGGAAGTAGACTTGTCCACAATATGACGTGTTGTGTCCTCAGTTGACTGATTTTAAAAGACTGGGTCCATGGGGTATAATACAAGTCAAAAACACTACAAATGCAAATCTGGCCAATAGCAAAGTCTCATCAGGGTGTTATCACTTGTTTACTTTCTCCAGATTGGCCATTGCACCAAATGGACAAACTCATCCAGTCTCCAATTTTGTAAGCTCCAGCCTCCCTTCTGCTCAGTGCTGTGACTCAGCGCGTCGTCACTGCCTCTGAGGCAGAATGTCAAGTCCCACATCAGTCCAAAGATGTGCAGGTTTGGCGATGCCAGATTGCTTTAGTGTCCCAAGGTGTGTAGGTTAGGTGGATTAGCCATGGTAAATGTGAGGAGTTACAGGGATAAGGCAGCGTGGGTGGGCCTGGATAAGATGCTCATCATTGCAGACTCAATGGGCTGAATGGCCTCCTTCTGCACTGTAGGGATTCTATCAGAGTTTGAACCTAATCCTAGGCTGACAATTCAGTGAGGAACTGAAGCATACTTCCAGACGAGACATTAAATCAAGGCCTCATCAGTCTTTACAAGGAGGCATAAAAGATCCAATGGAACGATTCAAAAAAAGAGTCGGGGGTTTCTTCCCACTCAGAATCACAGAATCCCACAGTTCGGAAGAGGCCCTTCAGCCCATCGAGTCTGCACCGACGCATGAAAGGCCCTGACCTGTCCACCTAATCCCACTTGCCAGTGCTTGGCCCATAGCCCTGAATGTTATGATGCGCCAAGTTCTCATCCAGGTACTTTTTAAAGAATGTGAGGCATCCCGCCCCCACCACCCTCCCAGGCAGTGCATTCCAGACTGTCACTACCCTCTGAGTGAAAACGCTTTTTCTTAAATCCCCCCTAAACCTCCCACCCCTCACTTTTAATTTGTGTCCCCTTGTAATTGATCCTTCAACTAAGGGGAACAGCTATCCACCCTGTCCATGCCCCTCACAATATTGAACAATTCAATCAGGTCGCCCCTCAGTCTTCTCTGCTCCAGAGAAAACAACCCAAGCCTATCCAACCTCTCTCCATAGCTTAAATGCTCCATCCCAGGCAGCATCCTGGTGAATCTCCTCTGCACCCCCTCCAGTGCAATCACATCCTTCCTATAATGTGGTGACCAGAACTGCACACAGTACTCCAGCTGTGGCCTCACCAAAGTTCTATACAACTCCATCATGACCTCTCTGCTTTTGTAATCTACACCCCGATTGATAAAGGAGTGTGCTATATGCATTTTTCACCGCCCTATTGACCTGCCTTTCCGTCTTCAGAGATCTATGGACAAACACGCCAAGGTCCCTTTGTTCGTTGGAACTTCCCAGTGTCAGACCTTTCATAGTGTACTTCCCTGTCAAATTACTCCTTCCAATGTGTATCACCTCACACTTTTCAGGGTTAAATTCCATCTGCCACTTATCCGTCCATTTGACCATCTTGACTACATCTTCCTGTAACCCAGGAGACTCAACCTCACTGTTAACCACCCGGCCAATCTTTGTGTCATCGATAAACTTACTGATCCTACCCCACATAGTCATCTATGTCATTTGTATAAATGACGAACAGTAGGGGGCCCAGCACGAATCCCTGTGGTATACCATTGGCCACTGGTCTCCAGTCACTAAAGCAGCCATCTGTTTCCTACCGCTAAGCCAATTATAATCCACCTTATCAGATCACCCTGTATCCCATGTGCATTTGCCTTCTTAATAAGTCTCCCATGTGGGACTTTGTCAAAGGCTTTGCTGAAATCCATGTAAACTACACCAACCGCACTACCCTCATCCACACACCTGGTTACATGCTCAAAAAATTCAATCAAATTTGTTAGGCATGACCTCCATGACAAAACCATGCTGACTATCCCTGATCAAACCTTGCCTCTCCAGATGGAGATCGATTCTCTCCTTCAGAATCTTCTTCAGTAGTTTCCCAACCACAGACGTGAGACTCACTGGTCTGTAGTTCCCTGGCTTGTCTCTACAACCTTTCGTAAATAATGGGACCACATTAGCTGTTCGCCAGTCCTCTGGCACCTCCCCGGTGGCCAGGAAGGAATTAAAAATTTGGGTCAGAGCCCCTGCAATTTCCTCCCTTGCCTCCCACAACAGCCTGGGACACAATTCATCCAGACCTGGAGATTTATCCATTTTGAAGCCCAATACCTTGTCACTCCCTAGGATAATTTTCTCTAGAGCCTCAGTCTCTCTCCCCAAGTTCCATAACTGCCTCCTCATTCTCATGGGTGAAGACGGATGTGAAATATTCATTTAACACCCTACCAATGTTCTCTGCCTCCACCCACAGATTTCCCCCTTAGTCCCGAATGGGCCCGACTCTTTCCCTGGTTATCCTCTTCCCATTGATATAGAACATGTTAGGATTTTCCCTACTTTTACCAGCCAGAGCGTTCTCATATCTCCTCTTTGCTCTCCCAATTGATTTCTTAAGCTCCATCCTGCATTTTCTGTACTCCACTAATGAAGACTTTACTGCCCTTATACTTGCTAAAAGCCTCTCTTTTCCTTCTCATTGTATCCTGAATGTCTCTGGTCATCCATGGTTCTCTGGGTTTGTTACACCTTCTTATTACCCCAGAGGAAACACTTTGGGCCTGTACCCTCCCCATTTCATCTTTGAACACCCCCACTGCTCTTCTGTCGATTTCCCCACAAGTAACTCACCCAGTCTATCTTGGCCAGATCCTGCCTAATTTTGTTAAAATCTATCCTCCCCCAATCCAAAACCTTTTTCTGCAACTTGTCTATTTCTTTGTCCATAACAAATTTGAATTGAATCATGTTGTGGTCGCTATCACCAAAATGCTCCCCCACCAACACATCAACCACCTGTCCGGCTTTCATTCCCCAGAATTAGGTCCAACACAGCTCCTTCCCTTGTTGGATCCTCTACATATTGAACTAAGAAGTTTTACTGTATACATTTTAAGAACTCTACTCCCTCTAAGCCCTTAATATGATGGTTATCCCAATTAATGTTGGGAAAGTTGAAATCACCTGATATAATTACCGTGGTGTTATTTTTACACCCTCTGCGAATTGCGCACGTTTTTGCTCTTCAATTTCCCGTTGACTATCTGGGGGTCTATAATAAACACCTAGCAATGTAGCTGTCCCTTTTTTATTCCTAAGCTTTAACAACAAAGCTTCATCTGATGTTCCTCCAAGATATCATCTCTCCTTACTGCAGTAACTGCCTCCTTAACTAATAATGCAACGCCTCCTCCTCTTTTACCCCCTCCTTTATCTCACCTGAAGATTCTATATCCTGGGATGTTGAGCTGCCAATCCTGCCCCTCACTCAATCACGTCTCTGTGATGGCTATTATATCATAATTGCATGTGTCAATCCTCACCCATAACTCATCCGTTTTACCTTTAATACTCCTGGCATTAAAGTAGAGGATCTCCAGCCTTGTCTTACTCCCTTGAAACTTACTACCACTGTATTCCTTCTGATCCGATTGCTTTTCTATGTTGTATATAGCAGCACGGTGGCACAGTGGTTAGCACTGCTGCCTCACAGCGTCAGGGACTGGGGTTCGATTCCCAGCTTGGGTCACTGTCTGTGTGGAGTCTGCACATTCTCCCCGTGCCTGGATGGGTTTCGGTTTCCTCCCACTGGTTGGGTGCATTAGAACATAGAACATTACAGCGCAGAACAGGCCCTTCGGCCCACGATGTTGCACCGACCAGTTAAAAAAAAAAACTGTGACCCTCCAACCTAAACCAATTTCTTTTCGTCCATGAACCTATCTACGGATCTCTTAAACGCCCCCAAACTAGGCGCATTTACTACTGATGCTGGCAGGGCATTCCAATCCCTCACCACCCTCTGGGTAAAGAACCTACCCCTGACATCGGTTCTATAACTACCCCCCCTCAATTTAAAGCCATGCCCCCTCGTGCTGGATTTCTCCATCAGAGGAAAAAGGCTATCACTATCCACCCTATCTAAACCTCTAATCATCTTATATGTTTCAATAAGATCCCCTCTTAGCCGCCGCCTTTCCAGCGAAAACAATCCCAAATCCCTCAGCCTCTCCTCATAGGATCTCCCCTCCATACCAGGCAACATCCTGGTAAACCTCCTCTGCACCCTCTCCAAAGCCTCCACATCCTTCCTGTAATGTGGGGACCAGAACTGCACACAGTACTCCAAGTGCGGCCGCACCAGAGTTGTGTACAGTTGCAACATAACGCTACGACTCCTAAATTCAATCCCCCTACCAATAAACGCCAAGACACCATATGCCTTCTTAACAACCTTATCTACTTGATTCCCAACTTTCAGGGATCTATGCACACATACACCTAGATCCCTCTGCTCCTCCACACTATTCAAAGTCCTCCCGTTAGCCCTATACTCAACACATCTGTTATTCCTACCAAAGTGAATTACCTCACACTTCTCCGCATTAAACTCCATCCGCCACCTCTCGGCCCAACTTTGCAACCTGTCTAAGTCTTCCTGCAAACTACGACACCCTTCCTCACTGTCTACCACACCACCGACTTTGGTGTCATCAGCAAATTTGCTAATCCACCCAACTATACCCTCATCCAGATCATTAATAAATATTACAAACAGCAGTGGCCCCAAAACAGATCCCTGAGGTACACCACTTGTAACCGCACTCCATGATGAATATTTACTATCAACCACCACCCTCTGTTTCCTATCCGCTAGCCAATTCCTGATCCAATTTCCTAGATCACCCCCAATCCCATACATCTGCATTTTCTGCAGAAGCCTACCATGGTGAACCTTATCAAACGCCTTACTAAAATCCATATATACCACGTCCACTGCCTTGCCCCCATCCACCTCCTTGGTCACTTTCTCAAAAAACTCAATAAGGTTAGTAAGGCACGACCTACCTGCCACAAAACCATGCTGACTATCACCTATCAATTCATTACTCTCCAAATAACTATAAATCCTATCCCTTATAATTTTTTCCAACATCTTGCCGACAACAGAAATGAGACTCACCGGTCTATAATTCCCGGGGAAGTCTCTGTTCCCCTTCTTAAACAATGGGACAACATTCGCTAACCTCCAATCTTCTGGTACTATACCAGAGGCCAACGACGACCTGAAGATCAGAGCCAGAGGCTCTGCAATCACTTCTCTTGCCTCCCAGAGAATCCTTGGATAAATCCCATCCGGACCAGGGGATTTATCTATTTTCAGACCCTCCAGAATATCCTGCACATCCTCCTTATCAACTGTAATACTGTCTATTCTACTCCCTTGCAACCCAGTGTCCTCCTCAGCTATATTCATGTCCCCTTGCGTGAACACCGAAGAGAAATATTGGTTCAATGCTTCACCAATCTCCTCCGGTTCCACACATAGCTTCCCTCTGCCATCTATAACTGGCCCTAAACTTGCCCTAACCAACCTTCTGTTCTTGACATACCTATAGAACGCCTTAGGATTCTCTTTAACCCTATCCGCCAAAGTCTTCTCATGTCCCCTTTTAGCCCTTCTAAGCTCGCTCTTCAACTCCCTCTTAGCCAATCTAAAGCTTTCTAGTGCACTACCCGAGTGCTCACGTCTCATCCGAACATAAGCCTCCTTTTTCTTTTTAACCAACAAAGAAACTTTTTTGGTGCACCACGGTTCCCTAGCCCTACCAATTCCTCCTTGCCCGACAGGGACATACCTATCACAGACTCGCAGTAGCTGCTCCTTGAAAAAACTCCACATGTCGGACGTTCCCAGTCCCTGTAATCTCCTAGTCCAACCTATGTTTCCTAATTCTCTCCTAATAGCCTCATAATTACCCTTCCCCCAGCTAAAACCACTGGCCCGAGGTTCATGCCTATCCCTTTCCATCACTAAGGTGAACGTAACCGAATTGTGGTCACTATCACCAAAATGCACACCAACTTCCAAGTCTAGCACCTGGTCTGGCTCATTTCCCAGCACCAGATCCAATATAGCCTCACCTCTAGTTGGCCTGTCTACATACTGAGTCAAAAAACCTTCCTGCACGCTTTGAACAAAAACTGACCCCTCTAACGAGCTAGAGCTATAACAATTCCAGTCAATATTAGTCAAGTTAAAATCCCCCATAACAATTGCCCTATTACTTTCACTCCGTGCTAAATTCTCTCTCAGTGTATCTGAACAGGCACCGGACTGTGGCGACTGGGGGATTTTCACAGTAACTTCATTGCAGTGTTAATGTAAGCCTACTTGTGACTAATAAATAAATACTGTGTCCCTATTCTGTTTACAGTCTGGGTCCCCTCCCCCTGCCAAACCAGTTTAAACTCTTCCCTACAGCACTAGCAAACCCGCCAGCAAGGATGTTAGTCCCGCTGTGGTTCAGATATAGACCATCCCGCTTGAACAGGTCCCACCTTCCCCAAAAATGGTCCCAGTGGTCCAAAGATGTGCGGGTTAGGTTGATTGGCCATGCTAAAATTGACCCTAGTATCAGGGGGATTAGCAGCATAAATATGTGGGGCTACGGTAGGGCGGCACGGTAGCGCAGTGGTTAGCACTGCTGCTTCACAGCTCCAGGGTCCCGGGTTCGATTCCCGGCTCGGGTCACTGTCTGTGTGGAGTTTGCACATTCTCCTCGTGTCTGCGTGGGTTTCCTCCGGGTGCTCCGGTTTCCTCCCACAGTCCAAAGATGTGCGGGTTAGGTTGATTGGCCAGGTTAAAAATTGCCCCTTAGAATCCTGAGATGCGTAGGTTAGAGGGATTGTGGTCGATGCAGACTCGATGGGCCGAATGGCCTCCTTCTGCACTGTAGGGTTTCTATCTATTCTATCTACGGGAATAGGGCCTGGCTGAGATTGTGGTCAGTACAGACTCGATGGGCTGAATGGCCTCAATCTGCACTGTAGGGATTCTATGAATCTAAAACCCTCCCTCGTGTGCTCACCAATTCCACAACCAGCTAATCACTTCAATTTTAATTTTCCAAAATTCTGTGGATTTGGGGAAAGTTCCATTCGATTGGAAGATTGCAAACTGAACTCCTTTATTCAAAAAGGGAGGGTGGTAGAAAATGGGAAAGTACAGAGCAGTTAGTCTAGCGTCTGTCAGAGGGAAAATGTTAGAAGCCATTATTAAAGGTGTTATCGCAGGGCACTAAATAAATGCAAGTAATCAGACAGAGTCAACATGGTTTTGTGAAAGGGAAATCATGTTTAAAAAATTCACACGTCTTATTCAAAGGTCAGTATTTTCGGAGACAAGTCAGTGTTTTTCCTTCATTATTCTGACACTCACATCCCATGAAAGAGTACAAGAAACTGACTCTGATCTCAGAGTCTGAACACTCAGCCGCAGAAAACTGGCCACCTGTTTAGCAGCTACTCCACACAATGGGGTGAATTTTCCGGTTCTGCCCACCACGGGAATCGTAGCGGGCGAGGGGCGGATCATGGAAATGGCTGTTCACATCAGGAGGGATTTTCCGGTTTTGGGATGAAAAGTCCTGCCCAATATGTCAGAAATATCATCAGGAAAGGCTCCATCCAGATTATACACTTCCAGACCTGGCAGGAAAGCAATGACTAACTCTCACTGAAATGTATGAAATTCTGATAGCGTTGACCCTGTCAAGCCCTGAGGGGCTGGAGAAGAAATGCCACCGTCCAGAATGAGGGGTCAATCATTTAGGAATGAGAAGAGGAGAATTCTTCACTCAGAGGGTTGCGAATGTTTGGAATTCTCTAACCCAGGAGAGCAGTGACTGACAAGTCACTGAGTATCTTCACCCACTCTAACCAGTCTGCTTCTGAACTTGCTGCACTTTGCTCTCTGAGGTCCAATCCTGACCTTGTGATCAAACCTGCTGATAGTGATGGTGCTGTCGTTATCTGGGGTACTGACCTTTCCCTCGCAGAGTCTGAGCGCCAACTCTTGAATGCTTCCTCCTATTTCCCCCGGACTATGACCCCAACCACTGAGCATCAAGCCATTGTTTCCAGGACTGTCACTGGACCTCATCTCCTCTGGAGATCTTCCTTCCACAGCTTCCAACTTCATAGTCTCCCAAACTCGCACAGTCCACTTCTGCCTCCTTCCCAAAATCCAAAATCAGGGCTGGTAGACCCATCGTGTCAGACCCTCCCTGCCCCATTGAACCCATTCCCTCCTACCTTGTCTCCATTCTCTCTCCTCTTATCCAGTCCCTTCCCACCTACATCCATGATTCCGCTGATGCCCTACAGTTTCCAGTTCCCTGGCCCTAACCGCCTTCTCTTTATCATGGATGTCCAATCCGTCTATAACTCCATTCCTCACCAGGATGTCGTGAGAGCTCTTTGTTTCTTCCTCAAACAGAGGCCTGAACAATTCCCATCCACCGCCACTCTCCTCTGTCTGTTTGAACCTGTTCTCTCACTCAATAATTTCTCCTTTAACTCGTCTGACTTCCTTCAAATAAAAGGTGTGGCTATGGGTACCTGCATGGACCCCAGTTGGAATCATAGAATCCCTACAGTGCAGAAGGAGGCTATTTGGTCCATCGAGTCTGCACCAACCACAATCCCACCCAGGCCCTATCCCCGTAACCCCATGCATTTACCCTAGCTCGTCCTCCTGACACTAAGGTGCAATTTATCATGGTCAGTCCACCTAGCCTGCGCATCTTTGGGCGTAAACTGGAACACCTGGAGGAAACCCGCGCAGACACGGGGAGAACGTGCAGACTCCACACAGACAGTGACCCAAGTCGGGAATCAAACCCAGGTCCCGTGAGGCAGCAGTGCTAACCGCTGTGCCACTCAGCCTAAAGGCAGGTATGTGGAACACTCCTTGTTCCAGTTGTACTCAGGCTCGCTCCCACATCTCTTTCCGTTACATCGATGATTGTATCGCTGCCGCTTCACGCTCTCTCCTGGACCTGGAAAAATTGATCAATTTTGCTTCCAATTTCCACCCCTCTTTCCCTAATACTACCCAGTAAGCAATCCCCTGATTCCCAAAAGGTTGGTATTTAGGGGCTTGGTCCATGTTCATTCAAAGTCACTCTGATCTCTGCGATTAACATTAGCTGCAAAGTGCCATTCTTCACTGGGCAGGGCTGGTCTCGTGTTATAACATATTGATTCCCATTTTAACAGGCCCATGGCCTGTCCAGACTAACAGGATATGGATGTCTCTTGTTTCACAAGGTTAGATTTTATCCAAGTGACAGTATGGGATTATTCATGAGCAGGAATACCCAGTGGTACTTGGATTCAAGGTCATTAATGAATAAAAGAAAGAAAAGAGAAAGACTGATGTTTCTACTGCTCCTTTCATAGCTTCAGGACGAAAGCACTCGAAAGTCAATAAAGCATTTTTGAAGTGTTTGTCACAGTCGTAATGTCGGAAGTACGGCAGCCAATTAGGACACAAGCTACCACAAACAGCAATGTGATAATGTTCAGATAATCCGCATGTTAGTGACATTGGCTCAGGGATAAATATTGGGCAGGACACTGGGGAAAACATCCCAAACTTAATTAAACAGTGGCTGTGGTATCTTTTATATTCACCTGAGAGATTGGACAGAGTGTTGGTCTAGCGTCTCATCTGAATGACACAATCCCAGCAGCCCCACTGCACTATTTCTCAAATCAACCAAATACCTGTCCTAGGGTTATGTCAAAAAAAGCTAATTTATTTCTTTGGGACTGCAAATATTCCAAGAACAGAAGAACATAAAAAATAATGCTCTTCCTCCCACAGACGTGATTCTGTTTACATACAGTTAAAGGTTCCTCTGGAAGGCCGCACACATCAATGTGTATTTAATTTATTTGCTCATTTTCGACTCTCTCTCCTGCAGCAAATACTATTCCGATTGGAGGGTTCCACAAGTGTTAGGTTCCTCCTGGCTCTGTCCAAGCTGTCAATCACTGTGCACAGAGCTGCAAATCTACACTTCCAGGAGAAAGTGGACAGAATCAATACTGAAAATCCTGGGACCGCACATAATTGAGAATGGAATTTGACTGAAAAAGCATTTAGATAGTTACATGGGTACGATGGGTATAGGGGGATATGGGCCAAATGCGGGCAATTGAGATTAGCTTAGGGGTTTCAAAAAAAAAGGGCGGCATGGACAAGTTGGGCCGAAGGGCCTGTTTCCATGCTGTAAACCTCTATGACTCTATGATCCCATCACTTACAGCAGTGACCCTGCATGTGTGCGAGCCTCAGCTGCGAATCACAAAAGACTATTCGACAATGTGGGCGTCACCAGCAAGCCTGATTGTGTATAGGTGCACATAAGTGACAATATCAAATACAGTAAAGGGTCTGCTGGGGTTGAAGAGCAGAGAAACCTGGCATGGAGACAGGCACACCGATAAGGTGTGGATTTTGTGCTGCTGGCTGGCATGCTGGTTTGCCATAACAATCCTGCCCTCAGCCATTTTGGGGAAGGCTGGATTGGGAGGGCGGCATTGTGGCACGGTGGTTAGCACTGCTGCCTCACAGCGCCAGGGACCTGGGTTCGATTCCCGCCTTGGGTCACTGTTTGTGCGGAGTTTGCATGTTCTCCCCGTGTCAGCATGGGTTTCCTCCGGGTGCTCTGGTTCCCTCCCACAGTCCAAAGATGTGCGAGTTAGGTTGATTGGCCATGCTAAATTGCCCCGTAGTGTCAGGGGGTTAATAGGGTAAATAAGTAGGGTGATGGGGATAGGGCCTGGGTGGGATTGTGGTTGGTGCAGAATCGATGGGCCAAATGGCCCCCTTCTGAACTGGAGGGATTCTATTCACTGTTGCCTCACAGTGGCAGGGACCTGGGTTCGATTCCAACCTTGGGTCACTGTCTGTGTGGAGTTTGCACATTCTCCCTACGCGTTGGTTTCCTCCAAGTGCTCCGGTTTCCTCCCACAGTCCAAAGATGTACACGTTAGGTGCATTGGCCATGTTAAATTGCCCCTTGGTGGCCTAAGATGTGTAGGTTAGAGGGATTAGTGGAGTAAATATGTGGATTTACGGGGATAGGGCCTGGGTAAGATTGTCTGTTGGAGTGTTGGTGCAGACACGATAGGCCTAATGGCCTCTTTCGCATTTTAGGGATTCTATGATTGTATTCTATGATTCTATGGGAGTGCAATGGCTACCTGTCTTGCAGTTCATTAAGGTTATTAACTGTCTAAGGTCCAGAACCAGAGGTTGACTGAGGATTTTCCAGTCAGCCTGTGGGCTCCTTGCAGCATCGGGAACACAGGAGCTGCTTGGAAGTGCCCTCCTTCTGGAAGATCAAGGGGCCATCTTTGCACGACCCTCCCCGGCCTACCTGGCCAAAGTTGGGGTTGTAAGAGAGCTGGAGTGTGGGGTGGGGGTTGCGTTCCTCTCCAGATTGCTGGCGCAGCAGCTTGCTATCTTTTAGTTCCAATCTGTTAATGGTGCTGAGGGGGTTCTCTCTCTCTCTCTGTCGCTCCCTGACCCGCAGGCTGCTCGCTGATCCTTCTGTGCTGGCCCTCTATTGGCCCTCCAGTTTCAAGAGCTCATCCTTAAATGGATGGCAAGCATGTCCTCTGGTCGACCAATGTTCGGTGACTGCTTCCGACATAGTGCGGGGTCTGTTTCCACATTTGGTCCCGAGGTTGAGAGACTGACCTGCAAGGCAAATTCCTGCTCAGTATCTGCAGAGGATTGATAAAACCCGGAACCCACCAATCTGAGAGGGTGATGGAATCAGATTGCAGAGGAACTTTCAAAAAGCAATTGGACATTTCCTCCACAAATTGGTGATGTTTCCTTATGATATGGGGGTGGCACGGTGACACAGTGGTTAGCACTGCTGCCTCAAAGTGCCAGGGACCCGGGTTCGATTCCAACTTTGGGTGGCTGTCTGTGTGGAGCTTACACACAGATTGTTGTTGGTGCAGGCTCGATGGGCCAAATGGCCTCCATCTGCACTGTGGGGATTTTATGATCCTATGATAACCAAGCTGAACTATTTGAAGGGGTTTCAGATGCAGCGCTCTGGAGAAAGAGTAGAAGAACCCAGTCTCAACTACCAAGCTCTTTCCAAATGGTGGGACAGGATGATGGGCAGAATGGTTTCCATCAGACTGTAAGATTCAATGATTCTCACATGGCTTGGACAAGAAACAGCGCTTGTACACAGAGGCCGCGATTCTCCTGGATGAATTCTAAGTGCTGCTGCCAGCGGGAAAATCAGTGCATTTCCCTTTGGTGCTGGCAGTGTTACTGGGGTGGGATTCAACCACCTTAAAACTCAAAAAATGCGCCCCCAGGTGAATCATGTCGGGCCAATCGCGCCAGGCGTGTGAGAGTCCCGAATCAGCAATCAGCTGCTCAGCTGACATTCTGTAACACTTCCTGCTTTTCCCTCTCTCAGAATAACTGAAGGAAGAATAACCCAGTCTCACATTAATGCAGGAAGCATTTCATGCTGGATCTTTTACGAGGCCAATCTGTTGGAGTTATAACTGCGGATTTATCTCTGACAGCATGGACCCAGAAAAAAAATCATTGCAGCCTGGAACTGAACTCCTCCCCAAGACTAATTAGATATTCCACGCAGTGTCCATTCAAAATAAATGACATCACTGATTCAACCCTATAGTTTTCCCCATGTAACTGCACCTCAATGGTTCTATCTTTCACACATACCCATGATAACAGAATGAGATGGAGTTCTGAAATTGTACCCAGTTCAGGAGCATCGGGTTGGCAGAGTCCACTAGGGTTTTGAGCTTGTATACAATAAAGCAGAGAGATATAGGTTAGCACATATAAAGCCTCACAAATTTCCAATTTCATCTCATCATTGGAAGGCACCCATTCCCCACACAGGGAGGGAGATTTACCCCAATTCCAGCCCTTGCATACCTCCTAGTGACCAACTACCCACCATCTCACTTGTCGATATTGAAAATGATGAGAAAACCATCATTAAAAGACTTGGATCCTTGCATAGCACCTCATCATGTCCTTGAGATGCCCCAGAGTGCTAATGAATTACACTGAGATATTACCAACAGTTCTTAAAAAGGTGGATATTGATGAGGAGAAACTGAAGGCATGTAGAAAGAGTCTGCTGCTTTAGTTAACATCTGGGACCTGACGTGTATTAAGTGTGGGGTTGTCAGAACTCTAAAACTCAATTTCAAGTCCAAGATAGCAACAACAGGAGTCAGACCTCTGAAACTTCTAAGAGCCAATGAAACAAAATGAGCCAATGTTCAAATGGACAAGATTCTGCATCCACACCTCATTTGTCATTGGTAAATTATTTTTCTGTCGTATTTAATTAATCTGAATGGTCCTTATGAGGCTCTCATTGGATGAAGTGAGGTGTTTGAAGCTTTCTGCCTCTTCTGCTGCCCTCTGCCCTCCCTCCTGTCCCCACTCCCTGGTTAAAATAATTTCCCCTCAACTCCCCTTTAATGCTTCAACCTATCACTTTAATTGCTGGTGACTCTCTGTTTTTAGAAATAGATTCTTCCACATCCACTTCGAAGGTTTTACAGAACACAGACAATAATGAAGAATTTTACCAGAAAGGTATCTGAAATTCCCATCCAAAAAGTGATTTCCACGTTTTCCAGGGCAACAAGAAGTCCAGCCACAAGAGCCCCATCCTGAGGGAGACCCCCCCAAGGTCAACCCCTTCCCCCCGCCCAAGCCCCCCAATTCCCAGGTTCCTTGGAGGATTCCCCCTCTGCAGCCTGGCAGCGGCAGATGAGTCCATAGTCACAGTTGGAAGGAATACTTATGTCCTTGCTCCTCCGCCTCAGATGTTTTGGCATCCGGTCGGTCAGGATCATGAGAGATGGACGCCTGTGGGACTTCCAGAAGGAATGGCAGGAGCACACCGGGAGGCTGGAGCACCTGTCCTTGAACCCAGTAATTTAAACGGAATTAGATTAGTTCTGATGAGATTCTTGTTCTTTCTGGGTGAGAGCCTGATCTTGCCAGACACAGTGGGTGGGGAAAACCGCAGCGGGCTTGATGCCTGGTGAGGACCCTGATCCTGTCCCCAGATTCCATCGGCCATCGGGAATCATGGCTGGGACCAGCTGCCCCAGAGAATTGTGCCCAGAATCTAAGAAAGATGATGGTGATGCTTTGGGGAATGTTTGAATAATGGAAAATGCTGGAATAGCTGTCACATCCCTGAGCACAGACGGACAGGGGTGAGAGGGTGAGAAACACCAGCCATTTGGTGGATTGATGATGTCACAGAGTGGCTCACAGAAAGGCCCGCAGTTAATGAACCAGCCTGTCTAGCTCAGAACTGACAATAGTGGAGTGAATCCATTGAGTCCCATCATTGTCGCTGAACTGACTGGGGATAATTCAGTCCCTCTGCATCGTGCCTAAATTATTTCTAGCAATGGTGAACAGGACAACAGGAGCTCCAGAGGGTCAAAACACTTGTTACATTTCATAATCCTTTTCTTGAAGACATTGGGCGGAATTTTCCTGTTCCGCCTGCCATGGGAATCGTAGCGGGCGGGACACGGACCATGCAAAGGGCTGTTGACCTCAGGTGGGATTTTCCAGTCTTGGGGAGAGCGTGGTTGGAAAATCCCACCCATCATTTAGTCCAACCTGATCATCCCTTTGCAATTCCATGTTTACTAGCGCTGATTAGTATCTCATTGACTGCAAAGGGCTTTGGAACATCCTAAGGTCATGAAAGGCGCTATATCAATCTAAGTCTTTCTTGTGGTCATAATATTATCCAGTTTCAGATATATTAACTCTAAGCACAAACAAATCATCTAATTTTGGAGCAGCGAATTGTACCCTTTTTCTTATTGGGAAGAACCTTGTGTGGGAGCTGAGATACAGGTAAATTGTACAGTACCAGACTGGGAGTGAACAGCACTGCTTTACCTGGTGTATGTGGTATGTCAGCACTAAAGCTGACAATGAGACCCAGATGAACTTGAAGGGAGTGGATCAGACTGAAAGGTTTTCTTTTACATGGAACAATGTACAAGCAGAGAAGCCAACACCGAAACAGGAGCTGTACAATGCTAAACGGGAGTGAATAGTTTCCTTTGCCTCTTGTGTGCTGTGTTTGAATCAAAGCTGACACAAACAAATCAAACACAGATAGGAATGAATTGTTCCTTTTTTATTCTCTGTTTACTGTATGTGAACAGGGTTTGACAGTGGAGCACCAACAAGCTGCACAGCATCAGGGTGGAATGAATTGTTCTATTTAACTTGTGTATACCCTGGCACACACAAATGAGCTGTATTGTACTGAATGGGATGAATGATTTCTTGCACCTGGTGTATAATGAAAATCTCACAGCAAATCTTTTTTTTTTATTTCTTAAACATCCTCTGATTCTACTGTTGACCAGAAAAGAACAAATGTGTTAATTGGAGCTTGCTCTGAATGCCAAAAAGCTAATTAGCAGACGACTGTGTTCCTGGTGATTTGATCCTATTCATCAATGGCCCCCAATGAGAAATAGTGCAGCAAATTGATTTCGAAAATGCAAAACAGAAAAGCCTTTGGTTTCAAAGGGGGCATTACTTCAAATGACTGCACGGTGCTGCGAATGAACCTGAAATGTTGGAGAACAGGCGGGGTGGCGATGCCCAACATTAGGGTTTGTTTTTCTAAGTACTGTCAGGTCAATGATGCTATGCGGAATTGAGGGGGAGGGACAGATCACCAAGCCTGGCTCACACCTCCGTGTGGCCAATTCTCGGAGAGGTTAAAAAAAACATTGCCTTACTCAATGGCAACAGGGACCACAGATTAGTCGCAGAAGATTAAACACCAATTTTGCTCCCCTAAGGGAGGCTCCATGCTGGGAAAGGCAGAGAGTGAAGCTCTCTGTAGACTGCTGGAGTATTCCTAGATTACAAGGGGAAATACATCTGAAACAAAACTCTAAACGGGTGGTCTTCTACCCTCCACGGAGTTTGAGGAAACTGAATATTGAGTGGGGTTTATGATGGGCAGCCGATGTGAGACCACCGGTTTTGTTAAACCACTCAAGAAAGAGTTCTGTCCCTGTGTCTGTAATGCCTTGTTTATGAGTCAAAGGAAACTGCTTCAGTGTGAAGGCAGCCCCAGCTCTGCAACGAAGCACAGCATCATTGTCGAATATCCTTACATTGCAAAGTTAATTCTCAGGCCCAGGGCCGGTGCTGGTCAATTCTAGCCCGGTTTATAAGCCACCAACAGATCTTGTCTCGATGTAGTTATCCACATTGGACAACTCGAGCAATTATTATACGTGTCACACGTCATGCATGGAAAGACCACAGTTGCGATTTTCCTAAACCATTGCGCTAATGTTTTAGCACAGCGGGCCAGGAGAATCCCGCGGCAGGCGATTCGCGGGGTTTGCGCGAGCGTGTGCACCCCACTTGCGTCTCCCAGTGCCGGATTTCAGGCTGCACTGCTCTGCTCTGGACATTGGCGGGGAGACTCACAGACACATTTACGTGGTCATTTCAATTTCATTTGCATGTGATTAGTGGGCCCAGGACTGAATTCTGCAGGCCCGCTAGTGTCTCCCACCCAGTCGGAGTATTTCACTCCAGCGGGGGTTACACTAGCTCCCCACTTTCGGGGAAGATCCGGGCAGGCCGGGAGAGGGGGATTTTGGGGCTGGGCCCGGGAATGGTGGGGGGTGGGGGCAATCAGGCCGTGGGGGCTCGGAGAGCTGGCATTGCGGGTGTTGTGGGGCTGGCAGTGCGGGTCACTGCGTATGTGCTGATCTCGGACACTGACAGATCGAAGCGTGCGCAGTGGCCCGCTCAGCACGCTGATTCCAGCCTCTCCAGTGGGGATAGGCCCTGCCCCCTGAAATTTAATGATATTCGTGCTGGTGGCTTCTGCAGTGCACAGAGTGTGGGAGATTCTAGTCTGAACTCCCACTGAGAAAAATCAGCATGAATTCAGTTTTCACACAAATTCGACACTTAGAATTTTTTTGGAAGAATTCCGCCCCACGTCTGCATCATCAGGGATAGTGCATTGCTGCACAGACTTGTACAGCCAGGGACAGCACTGGTGCAACTGCTATAGAGTATAACAGCAGCCTCTAACCTGCCAGAACCTTGCTAATCCACAGCCCTCTGTAACTGGCGCTGGTGATTCCTCTTCTCTCCTACTTTTCACATAAATGAAATGAGACAACCTCTGCTGGCTACTTCAAATTACACAGAATTCACAGCACAGAAACAGACTGTTTGTTTCAGCTGATCTGTGTGAGAGATGATGCTCCACACGAGCCTCCTCCCACGTACACTATCCAACATTCACACCACACCAGTGCCAGGCAATGGCCACCTCCAGCAAGAGCAAATCTCAAACAGGTAGACTGCTTTGGATGCTGTTGAGGGGGATAGCCTGTCGGGGAAGATACCAGCAGCAGCCAGGCCTGTGGAACCACAACTGGTTCTGCTGTAGAGCAGGGTCGGGCTAAGTCCAAGTGAGTGATAGCAGTCGGAGACTCGATAGTCAGAGGCACAGACAGGCATTTCTGTGGCCGCAAACAAGACTCTAGGATGGTGTGTTGCCTCCTTGGTGCCAGGGTCCTGGATGTTTTGGAGCGGGCACAGGGCATCCTGAAACAGGAGGATAAACAGACAGATGTCATTGTCCACATTGGTACGAATGACATAGGCAGGAAGAGGGAAGAGGTTCTGCAAAGACAATTCAGGGAGTTAGGTCGGGAGTTAAAAAGCACTACCTCTAGGGTAGTAATCTCAGGATTACTCCCTGTGCCACATGCTAGTGAGGCTTGGAATAGGAAGATAGGACAACTGAACACATGGCTAAAGAGCTAGTGAAGAAGGGAGGGCTTAAGATATATGGATCACTGGGATGTCATCTGGGAAAGGTGGGACCTGTACAAGGACGATTTGCACCTGAATCTCCCACTGTTAATATCTGGAGGTTACCACTGACCAGAAATTGAACTGGACCAGCCATATAAATACTGTGGCTACAAGGCTGGGAACTCTGCAGTGAGTCACTCACCCCCTGACACCCCAGAGGCTACCCAAAGTCAGGAGTGAGATGGAATATTCTCCACTTGCCTGGATGAGTGTAGCTCCAACAGCATTCAACAGCTCCTTCCCTGCTGCCATCAGATTTTTTAAAGGATCATCCTTATATTAAGCTGATCTTTCTGTACATCTTAACTATGACTGTAACACTATATTCAACACCCTCTCCTTTCCTTCTCTCCTATGTACCCTATGAACAGTATGCTTTGTATAGCGCGCAAAAAGCAAGACTTTTCACTGTATACTAATACATGTGACAATAATAAATCAAATCAAATTAAATCAAAGAAGCTCATACCATCCAGAACCAAGCAGCTCGTTTGATTGGCACCCCAACTACCTTGAACATCCAGTCCCTCCACTACTAACCCACAGTAGCAGTTGTGTGTACCATCTATAAGATGCACTGCAGCGACTCACCAAGGCCCCTTCAAATCCACTTTCCAAACTCTACTATCTAGAAGGACAAGGGCAGTAGACGCATTGGGAAACCACCATCTGCAAGTACCCCTCCAAGTTACTCACCATCCTGACTTGGAACTACATTGCCATTCCTTCACTGTCATCGGGTTAAAATCCTGGAACTCCCTCCCTAACAGCACTGTGGATGTACCTGCAGTACATGAACTGCAGCAGTTCAAGAAGAAAACTCACCAGCACCTTCTCAAGGGCAAATAGGGACGGGTAATAAATGATGGTCTGGCCTATGACCTGCCCAGATCCCACAAACAAATAAAAACAACTATTAACAGAAACTCTGTTCTTTTCATCCTCATGTGTTAATCCAGTTTCCCCCTTGAAAGCATCTATGCTATCTGTCTCAACTACTCCCTGTGGGAGTGAGTTCACATTCTCTCTGGGTTCCGACCTTTCTCCTGAATTCCCAATTGGATTTATTGACTATCTTATATTGATGGCTCCGAGTTCTGGTCTCGCGTGGAAGGGGAAACATCTTCTTTATGTCTATCCCAAAAAACCCTTCCAAACTCTTAAGGACATCCATCAAATGACTTTGCTCAACATTAACAAAAGAGGATTGCTGCAGATGCTGGAACTGCTAACAAGACCCACACGGAAAGGGATGGGGATGCGGGTGAGAGGGAAGGGAAATACCCAGGAGTAGGCAGGAGTTGGGAGAGAAATTGTAAGAAGAGAATGAAGATGCACTGAAGGGTAAAGAGTTCCAGAAGGCTTTTCAAAGCTGTAGAGGGGCACATCAAGAGCTGGATTTTAGGGAAGGAGTACCAGATTCCAGGGGAAAATGAAGTAAGGGGAGGAATACTTTTTTGAGACATCACAGTTAGAAACAAATTAAAATTAAAAATAGTTTTTCATTTGTAAAGTATTAAAACCAAAAAGACAATGATGTGCCAGTCAGCACGCGACTTACCTGAGTGAGCACAACACCGCGCCCTTCTGCAAGGACTCCAATGTGTCACGCACCAGTACACAGCCTTCCTGCCCCAAGCAGTTTCCTGAAAGAGACAGTGAATTGAAAGGTCTATTTTCGCTCACTGTCTACATGCGTGGCCCCTTTTCCCTTCTGAGGAGAGTGGTCTTGACCCTGGGTTCACAGGCTTGTGCTGGTATTTGTAATGCAGAGTTCCCCAGCTAGGGAATCGAGCCTAATTCCAGAGTTCTAATTCCCTGGTCGGAATTCTCCAGCTGTTCACGCCCCGTCGCCACTGCCAGTGAGAATGGAGAATGTGGCGCTCAGCCAAATCTCCGTGCCCTGTAGCGGGACCGGAGAATCCCAGCTGTGGATGAGGTCGGAGAATCTGGCCCACTGTGAGGTGTGACAGTCACTCAGCCCGAAGCCCATGTGCATTGCTCAATAACCATTTCTGTATTTCAGTAACGCTCTGCTCACCGCAGTCTGATTTAGTTATAAGCTGCAATAGGTTTGTTACTATTCCTGTTACAAGCCAAAGAGCCATTTCATATTAATAGATGCGATCAGTCCATTGTGCGCACTCTGGGTCTAGTGTGATACTCTACGCACCAATTCATTTCTAAATGGACTGTGTGTATCCTGGTCTCTTACAGTTTACATTGAAAAATCTTGTGTTATCTCTGAAATCTTTCGACTGTACTTCATACATCATGTTTGTCAGTTTGAACAATGGTGCCTCCAGCAGGGAACATCCTTATAAATTACTCATCACTAGGTTCTCCCAAAGTGACTGTTAAACAACCAATCATTGGCAAGGTTTATCTTCAGGGAGAAGGGAGATGGAGGTAGCTTGGGAAGATGAGTTCACAGACTGTTTTTGGGCCAATTCCTGAGAGCAGCATATTCTAGTCCCTACCAGAAAGCAGGATATTTTGGACCTGGTAATGTGCTTTGATTTTCTCTCAAGGGGGAAAATGGTGACAAGCATGTGTATAAGACAAGTGTCTTAAACTTAAAAATAACAGAATTTATAAGCGTATGAGGACGGATTTGTTTAAAGTTAACTGGGGAAATTGGTTAAAAGGTAGGATAGTAGAAAACTAGCGTCAAAAATTTAAGGAGCAAAGTATTTAAAAAGGAAAAGAGTAACTGAGCATTGATCCCTTAGAGGGTGAGGCTGGAGAATTAATAATGGGAAACAAGGAAATGGTGGAAAAGGGATTTGGGGCAGAATTTTCCAAAAAATGGCAAAGTGTTGTTTTTGGGGTGAAAATCGGTGCGATCCACGCCAGCCCTGGTAGCGTGATTTGGACTGCAATTTACAAGCACTTAGAATTTTTTCCCCCCATGTGAAAAATGCCGCACCTGAAGTGAAAAGTGTCTGATTCACCCGCCTGGGAGTTTCCGGAAATTTCACTGAAGAGGGCACAGCATTGAAACTGCTGCATAACACCTGCTTTCACTCACACCAGGAGGATGGCAGCGAGGAAACCAACACCTCGATTCATAGAGGGGGCCCTCACCCATATGCTGGATGCTGTGGAGGAAAGGAGGGCTAAAAATATACCCTCGAATTGGCAGGAGACCCTCCAACAAGGTGAATAATCCTGCCAGCAGTGGCAGCAGTGGTCAGTGCCAGCACTCTGACCAAGAGGAGAGGGGTGCAAGACGCTGAGTGAGCTACTCCGCCCTGCCAGGGTAAGTGTTCCCTGTCTCCTCTCTGCACTCCACCTTGCCATCACCTCAGAATGTCACCTCAATCCCACAAGTTGCCACCTCGCAGTGCTCCAGATCCCGACCCCCCCACAGGTTCCCTCACACTCCCGGCACTCCTCTTCAGAACCCGTCACCGTTTATGTGCAGTGCCCACACATGCCAGGTATCAGCAACATCTGACCCGCCAGGCAGCCAGCTCACACCATCCCCATTTGTGTTCCTGCATGAGGCGCTTGCCCACAACCATCGCGAGTGAACAAAGATGGGCAGCGGGATGCCCGAGCTGAGGATCCTGACTCCATTCGAGGAGAGAGCCCGGAGCTCACCGGGGAGGGGTTGGAGTGGGCCTGTGCTTAGAGCCGGGTGGGCCTATTGAGAAACGTAAGGGACTACTGCACCGTCATTCAGATGGCCAGTATCAAGTGAGTTGTGTGCTCCCCACGAGTGTCCCCTGACAGCTGCCCTCCTCTAATACCCCCCTACGCCCTCCAAACACCTGAACATTCCCAGACACCCAGACTCCCCCCACTCCGAGAGTTGGCCAGTGGGCTGTGTCCCCTCGGACTCCCTGTTGCTCAGTGAAGACAGTGGTGCTCACATCCTTCCTCCCTGTCGGAGGCCATGGCGCCTGGTGTCGGTTTATAGAAAGCAATAGCAATCCGCACGCACGTGACGTGTGTGGGAGGATTTGATGGGGGCTGAAGATGCGACGCTCACCATGCTGAGTACATGGTAATGGATTCAAATTCATGCAAATCAGGTTCATGCCAGGGGCGCGATCCCGATTTGTCACCGAGGATGGCCCGGGAAAATCACCATGGGAAATCTTGCTGGTGAAAATTCCGGTTTTGGCTTCTCACAAGATTTAGCGGCCATGACAGGATTTGCGCGTGGAGTTTATGCTGAATCCCGCCCTTTGTGTCTGTCTGCACAGCGAAAAACATCAAAAATCGACAACGAATACTGAAAATAAAGAGGTTCAAAGGAGGGAAGGAAATGAACCAATCACAACCACTCGCTAACAGTGTGGTGACCCACTGTAATTACATGTGTATGCCTGGACACACCCACGCTGCACCTGCCCCGAGACTCCTCCCTTTCCACCTGAGACTCCTCCCTTTCCACCTGAGCGAGGTATAAAGGTGATGGTTCCTCCTCCTCGCCTCAGTCTGGGCCAGGTTAGCTACAAGGGTGTGCTCCAGTTCTTTGCGAATAAAAGCCTGTTATTTCACTCACTTGCTGGAGTCCTCGTATCGTAATTGATAGTGCATCAAACAGGTACCGAGAAAACTCACAGAATTGAAGGTTAATGAATCCCCTGGAGCAGTTAGCGCTCGTTGTGGCTGCGGAGATTGTAGCTGTATTGGCTGTAATCTCCCAAAATTCCCTCAATTCTGCAAAAGGTCTCAGTGGATTGGAAAATCACTGACCTTTATTCGAGAAAGGAGGAAAACAGGAAACAAGATACTGGGCGGGATCTTACAGCCTTGCTCGTCCCGAAACTGTAAAATCCCACCTGATGTCAACGGACCCTTCCATGGTCCGCCCCTTGGGAGTGGGGTGGGGAGAGGGGATAGGGAGAGGGGATGGGGGCAGAGCAGGGTGAGGGGGTTGGGGGAGGAGCGGGAGTAGGGAGACGGGGTGGGGAGGTGAAGCGGGGAGAGGGGGTGGGGAGAGAGGGTGGGGGGGTGAAGTGGGGAGAGGGGGTGGGGAGAGGGGTGGGGACTGAAGTGGGGGCGAGGCTGAAACATTGACCACATGATTCTGTAATGCCTCAAGTCATATGTACTTATCTCTATCTGTGCTAACAATTCATTCCTTATTTATAAATACTGTGTGCATCCAGATACAGGGCCTCAAATTCTGTTTATAATAAAGTCTTTAGCAATCTCCAGCCTTATCTGCTGGTGCACTTAGTGATTGTCTGTCCTGTCCCTTCCTGTCACACACTGATTCTCATTCCCCAAATTGCTGCCCTACCCTATTAGTTTGTTGTTTCTCTTTACTGTATCTCCTTTCACATGATCCCTTCCCTCCAATATATAATTTAAGGCCCTCGCTATCAGCCTGGCTGGATGATTTGCCAAAACACCGATCCCAGCACGGTTCAGGTGTAAACATTCCCAATGGTACAGCTCCCACTTTGCCCAGTGCTGATGCCAGTGCCCTACGAATCAAAACCCATTTCCCTCACACCAGTCTTCGAGTCACACATTCTATTCCTATTCACCCTTTTGTGGTTAATGTAGTTAATGCTCCCACATTCTACAATTGCAACACATCATCTGCCCTGGCATCCTTAATGGGTTCCCATCAATTAATGATTTAATTACATTATTAATTTTCCTTTTTCTATATATTTTATTTAGTGCTCTCTTTACAGCGCTTACTGCACTCATTTAAACCCCAGCAATATTATGGACATTTACCACTGAAAATAAAATAACAGCCAGTCTAACCTCGGTGGTGGCGAAGTTACTGAAAAGAATTCTGGGGGACAGAATATATCTGCGTTTGGATGCACTGGGATTAATCAGGATGAGTCAGGAATTGTTAAGGGAAGGTTGCATTTGACAAATGTAATCAAATTCTTTGAGGAGGTATCCAGGAATGTTGATGAGGGTAATGTATTGATGTGATCAATATGGATCTTTAGCAATGTTTTTGATAAGGTTCCTCATGGCAAACTGGTCAAGAAAGTAAAGGCCCATGGGATCCAAGGTAAAGTGGCACGTTGGAGCCAAAATTGGCTGAGAGGCAGGAAGCAGAGGGTGATGGTCGAGGGATGTTTCTGTGACTGGGATTCTGTTTCCATTAAGGTTCCATAGGGCTCAGTGCTGGGGCCTTTGCTATTTATAATGTAGATTAATGATTTGAGCTTATGTGTAGGTGGGCATAATCAGGAAGTTTGTGGATGACATGAAAATTGGTAAGGTGGTAAACAGTGAGGAGGATAGCCGGAGTCTGCATAAAAGCAAATTACTGCAGATGCTGGAATCTGAAATCAAAAGAGAAAATGCTGGAAAATCTCAGCAGGTCTGGCAGCATCTTTAAGGAGAGGAAAGAGCCGACGTTTCGAGTACAGATGACCCTTTGTCAAAGCATCCTTACAGGTGCTGCCAGACTTGCTGAGATTTTCCAGCATTTTCTCTCTTAGCCGGACTCTGCAGCAAGATATCAGTAGACTGGTCCATTGGGCAGAGCTGTGAGGTAACGTGCTTGGGGAGGGGCTAACAAGGCAAAGGATTGCACTATAATTGGTACGACCCAGGAAAGTACTGAAGATCAGTGTGTCCTGAAGATTGTAGGACAGGTAGATAAGTTAAGAAGCCATACAAGAGACTTGCCTTTATTAGCCAAGGCATAGGCAGGAAGGTCATGCTGGTGCTTCCGCATATACAAAATAATAGAGAGGACAAGTAACAGGATGGACAGGGGGAAAGAGGATAAAGACATGGAGACACAGTAAAGTGGTGCACACCCTCATGTATTAGAGGCAGTGCTACATAGTCTATGGAAAACCTTATTGGGGTAAGTCAGACATTATGTTTAAAGTTTATTTATTAGTGTCACAAGTAGGCTTACATTAACACTGCAATGAAGTTACTGAGAAAACCCCCTAGTGCCACACTCCGGCACCTGTTCGGGTACACTGAAGGAGAATTTTGCATGGCCGATGCACCTAACCAGCATGTCTTTCTGACTGTGGAAGGAAAGCAGAGCACCCGGAGGAAACCCACACAGACATGGGGAGAACGTGCAAACTCCACACAGACAGTGACCCAAGCCGGGAATTGAACCCTGGTCCCTGGCGCTATGAGGCAGCAGTGCTAACCACTGTGCCACCGTGCCACCCAAGATTATGGAAGCTGTATATCTGAGACAAGGGCCCCATATTTTTCTGGAATGCATCTCATTTGGATCGGAATACACAGGAATTCAATTGGAATACATTCCATCATAATTTTATACCAATTCTGAACAGAAGGAGATTAGGATATTGCACAGTCTTTTCTCATTGGCATCAATTATCTTTTGTTTGGGAGCCCCAGAAACAAGTACCAAGGATCAAACTCTGGGACCGTATCATAAGGAGATATTCACTTCTCAACGGGACTGAGGCAGCACACCTGCTTCGAATGAATGGCTGCACAGACCAATCAGAGGATCTATTAGCAGGTCTTTAAATTCCTTATAACATTCACACCCAAAACCATCAGGCCCCAGAACCTTACCAGACTGAAGATCCTTCAAGGCTGAGACAATTTCCCCCTTAAAAATGAGGGCATTTAGAGTTGACCTTTGGTCTTTAGAAATTGTTGGGATTTTAAAGGAAGAAATAGAACGCTCCGTATGTACTAGTGCATCTCCAGATGGATCTGGTTAATATAAATCGGCAGAGAAGATTTAAATGCCTTATTAATATCTTCCGTCTTGATCGTCCCATTACCTGTGGAATCTAACACAGAGTAAGTGGCTCTAGAGTTTGCCTTCTTAGTAAGGAGAGCCAAATATCTACTCGGTTTATTTCCAAACTCATATAGTTTTTATTTAGCAAATTTTATCCTCCTTTCAGCACATTGACTCAGCGAGGAGTCCAATGCCATTCAGATTGCACTTATTTCTTTCAGCATTGAGTGGCTAAGACTCTTACCACACTCCCCCTCTTACTCCCCCATACTCCCTCTCTCACTCCCTCATACTCCCTCTCTTACTCCCTCATACTCCCCCTCTTACTCCCTCATACTCCCTCTCTTACTCCCTCATACTCCCTCTCATACTCCCTCATACTCCCTCTCTCACTCCCTCATACTCCCTCTCTTACTCCCTCATACTCCCTCTCTCACTCCCTCATACTCCCTCTCTTACTCCCCCATACTCCCTCTCTTACTCCCTCATACTCCCCCTCTTACTCCCCCATACTCCCTCTCTTACTCCCCCATACTCTCTCTCTCACTCCCTCATACTCCCCCTCTTACTCCCTCATACTCCCTCTCATACTCCCTCATACTCCCTCTCTCACTCCCTCATACTCCCTCTTACTCCCTCATACTCCCTCTCATACTCCCTCTCTCACTCCCTCATACTCCCTCTCTTACTCCCTCATACTCCCTCTCATGCTCCCTCATCTCTCCCTCTCTCACTCCCTCATACTTCCTCTCTCACTCCCTCATACTCCCTCTCTTACTCCCTCATACTCCCTCTCTTACTCCCTCATACTCCCTCTCCAGGACTCTTACCATACTCCCTCGCTGTTTTGGCCAATTTTACTTCAAGCTGGCGTTGTCGCTCCAGCATTTGACGCTTTTTGTTGGCCATGTATAAAATGACCAAAGCCCTTGCAAAAGCCTTGCCCGTTTCCCACAGGATTGAGGGGCTTATTACAGAGAGAGAACTGACTGAGTAGAAGAGATCAAATTTGGTCTTAAAGAATGAGATAAAGTGCATTTATATCCTCCCGATTAGGTAGATTTATCTTCAGTCCAACAACTCATGAAGACTGCACCTCTGACAATGCAGCACTCCCTCAGTACTGCACTGAAGTGTCAGCCTAGATTGTCCACCAGATTGTGCACATCTTTGGATGTGGGAAGAAACCGGAGCACCCGGAGGAAACCTACGCAGACACGGGGAGAATGTGCAAACTCCACACAGACACCCAAGGCTGGAATTGAACCTGTGTCCCTGGTGCTGTGTGGCAGCAGTATGCCACCATGCTGTTAGCACGAGAAAGAGAATACTTGGTCATGGGCATCGTGCTGGGATCCCCTTTGGTGTAGGAGACTAAGGGGGAGGACAAGAGGCCAGTTAGAGCAGCACCAAGTGCTGCAGCAAAGAGGACTGGAAGGACAAGGTGTAGCCCCTCTCCCCTACAGGTATAGGGCATTCATCTTCCGGAGAGTGGGAGTGAATGCTTCTGGGAGGGATACCAATCCAGCAGGATGCTTTATCCTGGATTGTGTTGAGCTTCTTGAGTGTTGCTGGAGCTGTACTCATCCAGACAAGTGGGGAGTATTCCATCACATTTCCGACTTGTGCCTTGTAGATGGTGGACAGGCTTTGGGGAGTCAGGAGATGAGTTACTCACTGCAGGATTCATTCAATAGAATCGCTACAGTGCAGAAGGAGGCCATTCAGCCCATCAAGTCTGCACCGACCACAATCCCACTCAGGCCCTCTCCCCATATCCCCATGTATTTACCTTGCTAGTCTCCCTGACGCTAAGAGGCAATTTAGCACGGCCAATCAACCTAACCCACACATCTTTGGACTGTGGGAGGAAACCGGAGCACTGGGAGGAAACCCGCGCAGACACGGGGAGAATGTGCAAACTCCACACAGACAGTTACCCAAGTGGGAATCGAACCTGGGTCCGTGGCACTGTGAGGCAGCAGTGCTAACCACTGTGCCACCATGCCGCCCCTAATTCCTAGTCTTTGACCTGCTCTGGTAGCCACAGTACTGATATGGCTAATCCAGTTCAGTTTGTGGTTAATGGTAACCCCCACGATGCTGATGTTTTGTGATGTTGACTGATGGGAAAATATTGGTCAAGGACAAAGAGTCAGAGAGGTTTACAGCACGGAAACAGGCCCTTCGGCCCAACTTGTCCATGCCACCCCCTTTTTTTAAAACCCCGAAGCTAATCCTAATTGCCCGCATTTGGCCCATTTCACTCTATACCCATCTTACTCATTGGTCAGAACATTGAATACAGGAGTTGGGACGTCTTATTGAAGTTGTACAAGACATTGGTAAGGCCACACTTGGAATACTGTGTACAGTTCTGGTCACCCTATTATAGAAAGGATATTATTAAACTAGAAAGAGTGCAGAAAAGATTTACTAGGATGCTACCGGGACTTGATGGTTTGAGTTATAAGGAGAGGCTGGATAGACTGGGACTTTTTTCTCTGGAGTGTAGGAGGCTGAGGGGTGATCTTATAGAGGTCTATAAAATAATGAGGGGCACAGATCAGCTAGATAGTCAATATCTTTTCCCAAAGGTAGGGGAGTCTAAAACTAGAGGGTTTTTAAATGCTTTTTAAAAGACAAAATTGTACCCGCCTCTACTACTATCTCTGGCAGCTTGTTCCAGACACTCGCCACCCTCTGTGTGAAAACATTGCCCCTCTGGACCCCTTTGTATCTCTCCCCTCTCACCTTAAACCTATGCCCTCTGGTTTCAGACTCCCCGACCTTTGGGAAAAGATATTGACTATCTAGCTGATCTGTGCCCCTCATTATTTTATAGACCTCTATAAGATCACCCCTCAGCCTCCTACACTCCAGAGAAAAAAGTCCCAGTCTATCCAGCCTCTCCTTATAACTCAAACCATCAAGTCCCGGTAGCATCCTAGTAAATCTTTTCTGCACTCTTTCTAGTTTAATAATATCCTTTCTATAATAGGGTGACCAGAACTGTACACAGTATTCCAAGTGTGGCCTTACCAATGTCTTGTACAACTTCAATAAGACGTCCCAACTCCTGTATTCACTGTTCTGACCGATGAAACCAAGCATGCTGAATGCCTTCTTCACCACTCTGTCCACCTGTGACTCCACTTTCAAGGAGCTATGAACATGTACACCTAGATCACTTTGTTCTGTAACTCTCCCCAACGCCCTACCATTAACTGAGTAAGTCCTGCCCTGGTTCAATCTACCAAAATGCATCACCTCGCATTTGTCTAAATTAAACTCCATCTGCCATTCGTCAGCCCACTGGCCCAATTGATCAAGATCCCGTTGCAATCGGAGGTAACTTTCTTCACTGTCCATTATGCCACCAATCTCATCTGCAACTTGCTAACCATGCCTCCTATATTCTCATCCGAATCATTAATATAAATGAGAAATAACAGTGGACCCAGCACTGATCCCTGAGGCACACCACTGGTCACAGGCCTCCAGTTTGAAAAACAACCCTCTGCAACCACCCTCTGGCTTCTGTCAGGAAGCCAATTTTGTATCCATTTAGATACCTCACCCTGGATCCCGTGAGATTTAACCTTATGCAACAACCTACCATGCGGTACCTTGACATAGGCCCTGCTAAAGTCCATGTAGACAACATCAACTGCACTGCCCTCATCTCCCTTCTTGGTTACCCCTTCAAAAAACTCAATCAAATTTGTGAGACATGATTTTCCACTCACAAAGCCATGCTGACTGTCCCTAATCAGTCCTTGCGTCTCTAAATGCCTGTATTTGGAAACACTTCCCCTGGTCTTTTCTGAAATAATGCCAAGGGATCTTCAATGTACCTGACACCAGGGCAGATGAAGCTTCAGTTTAACATTTAAAAGGCAGGAGCTCTGACTTAGTCGTGACTCACTGCTTTAAAATGATCTTAAAGGGGCCAGCCAGTTTAAACAGCTGAGCATCCTCGGGACATGTTTGCTAGTTTAATAAAAAAGACCCCGTGCTAGCGTGTTGTCTTCAAATGATGACTGACGAGTCCTGGCAGTCAACTTTATATTGCACAGGGGGTTGGTGCCCAGCTGTGTCGCATTCAAATTCTGGGATGACATTCAAGAACAGAACAACTGCCGTTCATACTTTACAGCACAGAACAACTGAAGATTTTAAAAAAATATACCGAGACCTATTGAGAGAGGTGCAGCTAACATCTTATGTATTTTTCAACCCAGCAGAGGTTATTGTCTTAGGTTTTATCACAGTAAGTGAGAGGTGAAATTCTGCAGGCAGAGAGGCCAGAATTCCAATGAGTCAGGGACATCTTTCTGGGGTCAGTGCAATAGGCTTAGACAGAAGCTTGTTGAGGCATGAGTCTTGCTTTCCCTATATTGATACAGCGGTCATACATTATTAATAGCTGTTGTTTTCAATTATTTTGTGTATACAGCGACATCTGGAGCCAATACCTTTACTTGGATGAAATATCTGTGACCTTTCTGCTGAAAGTCTGTTACCATCTTTCCGTGACTGATATGGATTTACAATTGTTCAGCCCTGAATTATGAAACACAAATTGTCGATTCAACCTCGAGCCTTTCAACAAAGAGAAACAGAAAGGTACAAAGGGTGGGATTCTCCTTCCCTTCCTCGGGCCGAGATCTTCCGGTCCCACTGACGGTGAGACTCCGAATGGTGCAACTCCGGATGTCCCAAAGCGCTTTACAACCAATCAGGTACTTTTGAAGTACAGTCACTGTTATCATTCTTTGATTTGATTTGATTCATTATTGTCACATGTATTATCATACAGTGAAAAGTATTGTTTCTTGCACATTATACAGACAAAGCATACCGTTCATAGAGAAGGAAAGGAGAGAGTGCAGAATGTAGTGTTACAGTCATAGCTAGGGTGCAGAGAAAGATCAACTTAATGCAAGGTAGGTCCATTCAAAAGTCTGACAGCAGCAGGGAAGAAACTGTTCTTGAGTCGGTTGGTACGTGCCCTCAGATTTTGTATTTTGTTCTTGGCAGAAGAAGGTGGAAGAGAGAATGTCCGGGGAGCGTGGGGTCCTTAATTATGCTGGCTGCCTCTCCGAGGCAGCGGGAAGTGTAGACAGAGTCAATGGATGGGAGGCTGGTTTGCGTGATGGATTGGGCTTCATTCATGACCCTTTGTAGTTTCTTGCGGTCTTGGGCAGGGCAGGAGCCCAGACCAAGCTGTGATACAACCAGAAACAATGCTTTCTATGGTGCATCTGTAAAACTTAGTGAGAGTTGTAGCTGACATGCCAAATTTCCTTAGTCTTCTGTGAAAGTAGAGACGTTGGTGGGCTTTCTAACTATAGTGTCGGTATGGGGGGACCAGGACAGGTTGTTGGTGATCTGGACACCTAAAAGCTTAAAGCTCCTGACCATTTCTACTTCGTCTTCATTGATGTAGACAGGGGCTTGTTCTCCTCTACGCTTCCTGAAGTCGATGACAATCTCCTTCATTTTGTTGACATTGAGGGAGAGATTATTGTTTTTTTTAATACTTTTCCAATTCAATCAAATCAAGTCCAATTCAGAGTCTCAACAAGTTGAGACATTTCTGATCCAGGCTGGCAAGACAAGGCAAGCGACCAAATTACCCTGTCCTGGGCCTGATCTACATGAGCCAAGCTGATTGGAGGAGGGAAAGCAATTCCTGCTCCAAGACTTGATCTCATTTGCATCTTAGCCAAAAGGCTGAGATACCGCTTTTAAAAATTGCTTCATATGAAACATATGAAGCTTCAATGTAACCTAATGACCTCAACCAAGTGCAGCATCTGCATAACTACACTTGATCTTAGCCAAAAGGCCGAGAAGCGATTGTTGCCACACCAGTTCACCAGATTCTCTATCTCATGCCTGTACTCTGTCTCGTCATTGTTTGAGATCCGACTCACTACGGTGGCGTCATCAGCAAACTTGAAAATCGAGTTGGAGGGGAATTTGGCCACACAGTCATATAAGGAGTATAGTAGAGGGCTGAGAACACAGCCTTGTGGGGCACCGGTGTTGAGGATGATCATGGAGGAGGTGTTGTTGCCTATCCTTACTGATATCGGAAATGCAGCAATTTGAGGACTGCAAGCTCCCATGAGTAGTGTTGGCGCTGACCCCTGAGGGATAAATAGGACCAGGAAATCTTTTACATCCACCCAAGTGAAGAGCAAGCGGTTTAATTTGTTATTCAAAAAGTATCTTTAATATAATTTCAAATTGCATTGGAGGAATGTTATCAGACAAAATTTGACACTGAGCCACATAAGGTGATATTAGGAAAAGTCGATAGGTTTTAAGCTGGTTCTTAAAGAAGGACAGGTAGAGAGACAGAGGTTTTGCAGAAATTTCAGCGCTTAGGGCCAAACTGCTCGAGGCATGGCTGCCAGTGATGGAGTAATTAAACTTGGAGGGGCACAAGGGCGGAATTGGAGGAGTGCAGAGATCTCAGAGAGCTTGAGAGTGTCACAGAGATCAGGAGAATTGACAATGCACCACTCTGCGGACTCTGACCCAGACTGTGATGGGGCAAGGATAAAGGAATGCAAGTTGTGTAATGGCGTGGATATCTGTGCCTTTCAACACTGGGAAATGGGCCTGAGACAGTTATCATTGAGTGAACACCCATGTAACAGGGGAGAGGAAAAGTATTGGAAAGAGGAAAAACAGATGGCCCAATGTTGGGAGCCAGGAAATCTCCCTGACTTCATCATAGGTTTGTGCAGAGATGCCCAAAGAATGCTGAGCTGTAAAGACAAAACGCGAGAGTACAGGCCTGAGAAAGTGGTGATCAAACTGAAAGAGACTTGTCAGTCCGGACCTTGAGCATTGTTGACATCCAATACTGTTCACTGAGACACCAGGGAGATATTCAAATGCTGGAGGGAATGCCGAGAAGACCCATAAGAACATAAGAACATAAGAAATAGGAGCAGGAGTAGGCCATCTAGCCCCTCGAGCCTGCCCCGCCATTCAATAAGATCATGGCTGATCTGACGTGGATCAGTACCACTTACCCGCCTGATCCCCATAACCCTTAATTCCCTTACCGATCAGGAATCCATCCATCCGCGCTTTAAACATATTCAGCGAGGTAGCCTCCACCACCTCAGTGGGCAGAGAATTCCAGAGATTCACCACCCTCTGGGAGAAGAAGTTCCTCCTCAACTCTGTCTTAAACCGACCCCCCTTTATTTTGAGGCTGTGTCCTCTAGTTTTAACTTCCTTACTAAGTGGAAAGAATCTCTCCGCCTCCACCCTATCCAGCCCCCGCATTATCTTATAAGTCTCCATAAGATCCCCCCTCATCCTTCTAAACTCCAACGAGTACAAACCCAATCTCCTCAGCCTCTCCTCATAATCCAAACCCCTCATCTCCGGTATCAACCTGGTGAACCTTCTCTGCACTCCCTCCAATGCCAATATATCCTTCCTCATATAAGGGGACCAATACTGCACACAGTATTCCAGCTGCGGCCTCACCAATGCCCTGTACAGGTGCATCAAGACATCCCTGCTTTTATATTCTATCCCCCTCGCAATATAGGCCAACATCCCATTTGCCTTCTTGATCACCTGTTGTACCTGCAGACTGGGCTTTTGCGTCTCATGCACAAGGACCCCCAGGTCCCTTTGCACGGTAGCATGTTTTAATTTGTTTCCATTGAGATAGTAATCCCATTTGTTATTATTTCCTCCAAAGTGTATAACCTCGCATTTCTCAACGTTATACTCCATTTGCCATATCCTCGCCCACTCACTCAGCCTGTCCAAATCTCTCTGCAGATCTTCTCCGTCCTCCACACGATTCACTTTTCCACTTATCTTTGTGTCGTCTGCAAACTTCGTTACCCTACACTCCGTCCCCTCCTCCAGATCATCTATATAAATGGTAAACAGTTGCGGCCCGAGTACCGATCCCTGCGGCACGCCACTAGTTACCTTCCTCCAACCGGAAAAACACCCATTTATTCCGACTCTTTGCTTCCTGTCGGATAGCCAGTCCCCAATCCACTTTAACACACTACCCCCAACTCCGTGTGCCCTAATCTTCTTCAGCAGCCTTTTATGGGGCACCTTATCAAACGCCTTTTGGAAATCCAAAAACACCGCATCCACCGGTTCTCCTCCATCAACCGCCCTGGGCGGTCTGAAGTAAGACTGAGGAGACTCAGGCTTGTGGGCAGGTGACGGAGAGGTAGTCTGACTGGGGTTTCTGAGACAGAACACTGTATCGCAGAATCATGAGAAATGAAAATGTGAGGTGAAGGAAAGCACTGATATTTGGGAGTTATTTTTGCACAAAAACATAATCATCAGAGGAATGGACTCTGGTGTCAGCAGTGAAGACAAAAACCTGCAATAATTTGGAGGACAACTGGAGGGAAAGGAGGATTGGAGGAAGTTGTCAGGACCCGTGCTGGTGTTAGATGTCAGGCAAACTCAGGGTTAAGTTTAACACTGCTGCCCTCCGTACTCAAATCACCTCCTCATTGGCTAGAGGCGAACTTCACCTTGGATGGCATCGCAAAGCAGGCAGCAGCGAATCAGCAGGCAGCTTTAATCTCACCAATATCTCATTTCCACTCAGTTTCCTGCAAATTTACTAATGCCCGTCTTGGCGATAATTCCAAAGACCAATTTCATTGTCTCTGTATCGAGGATTCCATCTGAAGGAAGGTGATTTTGACATGGTCTCAGAGAATAGCTGAAACCTAAAACCTTAAATCTCACGGGATCAGGGGTGAATTAACTAGATGGATTCAGAACTGGCTTGACCATAGAAGACAGGGTAGCGGTGGAGGGGTGTTTTTCTGAATGGAGGTCTGTAACTAATGGTGTTCCGCAGGGATCAGTGCTGGGACCTCTGCTGTTTGTAATATATATAAATGACTTGGAAGAAAACGTAGCTGGTCTGATTGGCAAGTTTGTGGTTGATACTAAAATTGCTGGAGTTGCGGATAGTGATGAAGATTGTCAGAGAATACAGCAGGATATAGGCTGGAAAATTGGGTGAAGAAATGGCAGATGGAATTTAATCCGGACAAATGTGAGGTGATGCATTTTGGTAGATCCAATTCAGGTGGGAGCTATAAAATAAATGTCAGAACCATCAGGTTAAAGTCCAACAGGTTTACTTGGTAGCAAATACCATAAGCTTTCGAAGCACTGCTCCTTCGTCAGATGGAGTGGAAATGTGCTCTCAAACAGTGCAAACAGACACAAAATCAAGTTGCAGAATACTGATTAGAATGCGAATCCCTACAGCCAGCCAGGTCTTAAAGGTACAGACAATGTTGGACTTTAACCTGTTGGACTTTAGCCTGGTGTTGTGAGACTTCTTACTGTGTTCACCCCAGTCCAACGCCGGCATCTCCACATCAGAACCATCAGGAGCAGAGACACACAGAGAGATCTGGGAGCACAGAGCGATCTGGGCCACAGATCCTTAAAAGTAGCAGCACAGGTGGGAAAGGTGGTGAAGAAAGCATATGGAATGCTTGCCTTCATTGGCCGGGGCATCGAGTACAAAAGTTGGTAAATTATGTTACAGTTGTATAAAACATTCGGCAACATTTGGAATACTGTGTCCAATTCTGGTCACCGCACTACCAGAAGGATGTGGAGGCTTTGGAGAGGATGCAGAAAAAGTTTACCAGGATGTTGCCTGGTATGGAGGAGAGATTGAATAAACTGGGATTGTTCTCCCTGGAAAGACAGAGACTGAGGGGCAACCTGATAGAAGTTTATAAAGTTATGAGAGGTACGGATAGGGTTGGAAGATTTTTCCCAGGGCAGAATTGGCAATTACAAGGGGGCACAAGTTCAAGGTAAGTGGGCAGGTTCAGTGGAGATGTGCGGGGGAAGTTTTTTACACAGAGGGTGGTGGCACTGCAAGTGAGGTGTTTGAAGCAGACACGTTAGCGACTGTTAAGATTTACCTTGATAGACATATGAACAAACAGGGAATAGAGGGATACAAGTGGTTGCTCTCGATAGGACAACGTGATTGGCTCAGTCTTGGAGGGCTGAAGGCCCTGTTTCTGTGCTGTACTGTTCTTTGTTCTTGTCAAGTTAGAATTAATACCTTCATGAGATCTATAAAGAGAAAATAAATCCCTGTGCAAAGGAAGTCTCGCAAAATATCAAAAACGTTCTCCTTCAGGACCCCTTCGGCACACCTCCTCAACCCCTCGATTAGATTCCAGTCTGTAACTCACTCCCGGGTATCTGTTATTCTATATATAAACCACCCCAAACCCCTTGATTAGATTCCAGTCTGTAACTCACTCCCGGGTATCTGGTATTCTGTATATAAACCCCCCAAACTCCTCGATTAGATTCCAGTCTGTAACTCACTCCTGGGTATCTGTTATTCTGTATATAAACCACCCCGAACCCCTCGATTAGATTCCAGTCTGTAACTCACTCCCGGGTATCTGTTATTCTATATATAAACCCCCCGAACTCCTCGATTAGATTCCAGTCTGTAACTCACTCCCGGGTATCTGTTGTTCCATATATAAACCACCGAACCCCTCGATTAGATTCCAGTCTGTAACTCACTCCCGGGTATCTGGTATTCTGTTTATAAAACCTCCGATTCCTTCGTTTTTTTCTCTCCTTAAAATATTTGTGGAAATTGATAAATCAACTGCTTTTTTTCGCTCAATTATGTTCACAAGTAATGAGGCTGGACGAGGAAGGAGATAGTGGCAGGTTATAAATAAATCCTGATTTCTACTTGGCAGTGCAGTCACAGTGCAGCTGTTTAACATGCAGGGCCAGTTTATTAGCTTCTTGTATTGGTAACCGTTTTACTTCGGGGAGCAGGCACAATTGGAAGTAAATCTGTCTTCGGTCTCACTGATTTGTGCTGGCAGATTGATGAGGTGTGTTTGAGCAGCAGGCAGGCTGCAGAGTGACAGGTCCTGCCACAGTGCCCAGGCTGAGTGCCCAGGGCACAGGCTGCCTGCCACAGTGCCCAGGCTGTCTGCCCAGGGCACAGGCAGCTCCTGGGTTTCACACTCAATATACCAGTCACCTTCTATGATGTTAGCAGAATGCATGCCCTGACTGCCTCCGACATATTGGGATGTTCCCTGTACCTATTATGATTAATTTATGCTGTATTCTAGTACCCGAGAGCCTTGTAATCCTCCTGATGAATTTAGGATCACTATCCTATTTATTTTTATTTATTTATTAGTGTCACAAGTAGGCTTACATTAACACTGCAATGAAGTTACTGTGAAAATTCCCTAGTTGCCACAAGGGTGGCACAGTGGCAAGCACTGCTGCCTCATAGCGCCTGGGACCCAGGTCCAATTCCCGGCTTGGGTCACTGGCTGTGTGGAGTCGGCACGTTCTCCCCGTGTCTGCGTGAATTTCCTCCGCATGCTCCAGTTTCCTCTCACAATCCAAAGATGTGCAGGTTAGGTGAATTGGCCATGCTAAATAAGTGGACATATTAGTGAGAGGCAACATAGTTTTATGAAGGGGAAGTCGTATCTCACTAACTTGTTTGAGTTTTTCGAGGAAGTGACGAAGATGGTTGATGAGGGTAGGGCAGCGGATGTTGTCTACATGGACTTCAGTAAGGTCTTTGACACGATCCCTCATGGCAGACTGGTGCAGAAGGTGAAGTCGCATGGGATCAGAGGTGAGCTGGCAAGGTGGATACAGAACTGGCTCGGTCATAGAAGACAGAGGGTAGCTGTGGAAGAGTGTGTTTCTGAATGGAGGGTGTGACAAGTGGCATTCCTCAGGGATCAGTGCTGGGACCTTTGCTGTTTATAATATATGTAAATGGAGGAAAATGTAACTGGATTGATTAGTAAGTTGGCAGACGACACAAAGGTTGGTGGATTTGCGGGTAGCGATGAAGACCCTAAGAGGATATAGCAGGATATAGATCGGTTGGAGATTTGGGCGGAGTGATGGCAGATGGAGTTTAATCTGGACAAATGTGAGGTAATGCGTTTTGAAAGGTCTAATACAGATAGGAAATGTACAGTAAATGGCAGAACCCTTAGGAGTATTGATAGGCAAAGGGATCTGGGTGTACAGGTACACAGGTCACTGAAAGTGGCAATGCAGGTGGAGAAGGTAGTCAAGAAGACATACGGCATGCTTGCCTTCATCGGCCGGGGTATTGAGTTAAAAAATTGGCAAGTCATGTTGCAGCTTTATAGAACCTTAGTTAGTTCGCACTTGGAATATAGTGTTCAATTCTGGTCGCCACACTACCAGAAGGATGTGGAGGCTTTGGAGAGGGTACAGAAAAGATTTACCAGTATGTTGCTTGGTATGGAGGGCATTAGCTATGAGGAGAGGTTGGAGAAACTTGGTTTGTCCTCACTGGAACGACAGAGGTTGAGGGACGACCTGATAGAAGTCTATAAGATTATGAGGGGCATGGACAGAGTGAATAATCAGAAGCTTTTTCCCAGGGTGGAAGAGTCAATTACTAGGAGGCATACGTTTAAGGTGCGAGGGGCAAGGTTTAAAGGAGATGTACGAGGCAAGTCTTTTACACAGAGGATGGTGGGTGCCTGGAACTCGTTGCCGGGGGAGGTAGTGGAAGCGGATACAATAGTGACTTTTAAGGGATGTCTTGACAAATACATGAATAGGATGGGAATGGAGGGATACGGTCCCTGGAAGGGTAGGGGGTTTTAGTTCAGTCGGGCAGCATGGTCGGTGCAGGCTTGGAGGGCCGCTGTGCTGTAATTTTCATTGTTCTTTATGCTTTTGTTCTTAATTCTCCCTCAGTGTACCCAAACAGGCGCCAGAGTGAGGCGACTAGGGGATTTTCACAGTAACTTCATTGTGGTGTTAATGTAAGTCCACTTGTGATTAATAAATAAACTTTAACTTTCACTTTAACTCCGGTGCCTGTTCGGGTACACTGAAGGAGAATTTAGCATTGAGTGCACCGACAACACTTCTACCCAGGTCCTATTCCCGTAGCCCCACACATTTACACCGCTAATCCCCCTGACACTAAGGGGCAATTTAGCACAGCCAATACGTCTAACCCGCACATCTTTGGACTGTGGGAGGAAACCGGAGCACCCGAAGGAAACTCGCGCAGACACGGGGAAAATGTGCAGACTCCACACAGACAGTGACCCAAGCTGGGAATCGGACCCGGGTCCCTGGTGCAGTGAGGCAGCAGTGCTAACCACTGTGCTACCATGTCGTCCGTCCTATGGACATTAATCAGATATTTACAATTCATGAAATGGAACTTGTACAGAACATTACCCTCAGCTGCCACCAGCTGATTCTATCCCAATTGCATTAAGAAACACCAAATACCACAGTTAAAATTTACCAACTATAGTACAGGGCGCAATGCACCATCTGCCACAGAACCTACATTTTCACAAATGAAAGCAAGAGCTTCCATTTCGACAACACCTTTCCTTAATTTCAGGGTGACCCAAAGTGTTTTACAGCCCATGAAGTACTTTTTGAAATGTGGTCAGTGTTTAGAGTCGAGAATGGACCAGTCAATGCTCATGGCTGGCTCCCAGAAACAGCAGTGTGACAATGACAGGATAATCTGCCTTTCGTGATGTTGATGGAGGGATGAATGTTGGCTCTGCACACCGGAGAGAAGTCCTCTGCGTTTCTTTGAAAGAGTGACATGGGATATTTTCTGTCCATCTGAGAGGGGTGTCGAATCCTCTGTTTAATGGCTCCTCCAAAATGGTGCGCCACCAACAATGCTGCACTCCTTGAGTTGTACTGGAGTGTCAACCTGGTTTATGGGCTCAAGTCAAGGAGCAGGACCTGATTTCATGATCTTTTGATTCAAGAGGTGACACTGCTACTCACTGAATCATGATGACAACTATCTAATGTCAGATATAATTAATAATCATGGGCATCTATCTCCACAGACTGACAACTTCAGAAAACACTGGACTGGACAGCCACCTAAAACAAAGAACAGGAAATTCACAGTGCATCAATCCGATTAGACTGGAATGTTTCGGGAGCAAGCCAGGAAGGTGAACAATGGAGAGATGTCAAGAGTTGAAACTTCCCACCACTGTCACAGAGACACCTTGATGCAACAACAGATGGGGAAGCACACACACGGAACTCCACACTATTTAGGTAAACCCATCAAGGAGTAAAGATGGCATGCTTTCTAAGAAAGTTTGGAAGAGCTGTAGGAGGCAGACTCGAGAATTGAGGAGTACGATGTGCAAAGCAGCTCGGTCCTGGTGCGGGTTTATAATCCTACCCTGACCAGCCAAAGGAAAGCTATGTATTAACATTCTGAGTGGGTGAAGCTTGTGGTGGTTTGTGTGCAGGACAAAACTGCCAGCAATTAGCAGGTTGGCTCGGAAAGGCTGCTGGAGGAAATAGAGAATCTCCCTCTGTCGCAGTAAGTGCTGTTCTCCTTAACTGGGAGATTAATGACTATACTGTTGACCTAACCCGTACTATATTGGATGTCGGTGCTCTCAATATAGCCTGCAGTATCTGTCTTCAGTCTCCTATCACATCCTGGGTTAGAACAAGTTGTTACTTCCCAAAAACTGTTGGCAGAACAGTTATGACACAGGTGAACTAATTTGATCACTGAGATTGATGCAGTGGAATTTTCGTATCATTCTATTAGCTTCCTGCCTAACTCTACAAATTAAATATGTTTCCAAAATTCATCTTCCAAAGATTCTGCTATTTGGCCTAAGTGGTGCTGCAGGGGTCAGTCCTTGGACCTCAATTGTTTACAATCTATTTAAATGATCTGCAAGCAGGGACAGAGTGTAACATAACAAAATTTGCAGATTATACTAAAATGGTGTAAGTTTAATTTATTAGTATCACAAGTCGGCTTACATTAACGCTGCAATGAAGTTACTGTGAAAATCCCTAGTCGCCACACTCCGGCACCTGTTCAGATACACTGAGGGAGAATTTAGCACGGCCAATGCACCTAACCAGCATGTCTTTCGGACTGTGGGAGGGAGTGTGCCTGGAGGAAACACGCAGACACGGGGAGAACGTGCTGACTCCACACAGACAGTGAACCAAGCTGGGAATTGAACCCGGGTCCCTGACGCTGTGAGGCAGTAGTACTAACCACTGTGCCACCGTGCCACTGTGCTGGTCATGGTGGGAAAGCAGCAGGGAAGATTTTACAGGTGGATATAAATAGGCTCGGAGAATGGACCAAAATTTGGCAGATGGAGTTTAATGTGGATAAGTGTGAGGTTATCCATTTTGTCAGGAAAGGATAGAAAGGCAAATTATTACCCAAATGGAGAGCAGATTCAAAATGTGTCTGGGCAGAGGGATCTGGGTGTCTGTGTTCATGAATCGCAGAAAGTTGGTATGCAGGTGCAGCACGTAATAAAAAAGGCAAATGGGATGTCAGCATTTAATGCAAAGGGACTGGAGTAAAAAAGTAGAGAAATGTTGTTGCAATTGTATAGGGTGTTGCTGAGACCACATCTGGAGTATTGTGTCCGGTTTTGGTCTCCTTATTTGAGGAAGGATGTGGTGGCTTTGGAGGCAGTTCAGAGGAGGTTCATCAGATTGATTCCGGGGATGAGAGGGTTGACGTATGAGGAGAGATTAAACAGTTTGGGCTTGTACACGCTGGAGTTTAGGAGGATGAGAGGGGATCTGATCGAGGTATATAAAATACTAAAAGGGACTGAAAAAGTAAGCTTACACCCCTTGTGGGGCGATCTAGAACAAGAGGTCACAGGTATAGGTTGAGAGGCAGTAGATTTAAAACTGAGATGAGGAGGAACTACTTCTCGCAGAGGGTGGTGAATTTGTTGCTGCTACCTTGTCTCCTCCTGAGACTGAAACACGGCTTCCTATATCCTGATTTGCATCAAATCCCAGTTACCCATCACTTTTGTACTCACTGACCTACATTAGCTCCCAATCTGGCAACACCACAATTTTAAAAATCTCAACCTTTTTTACAAATCTTTCCATTGCCAACCTGCTCCCTCTCTGTGTAATCTGCAATCTTCTCCAGCCCTGAAATGCTTTGAGATATCTGCTTTTCTTCAACACGGGCCTCTTCCGCATTCCTATTTACAATCGCTCCACCACTGGTGGCCCTGCCTTCAGCTGTTTGGGTCCCATGTTCCTTCCCTAAACTCCCTCCCTAAAACCTCCCTTTCCTCCTTTGAGATGCTCCCTAAAACTTACCCTCAATGTTGCCTCATGAAGCTGGGTTGGAAATCTGGTCTGATCACGCTCCTGTGAAGGGCCTTGGGATGTTTTCATGTTTAGTGGCACTGGGAGTGCTGTTGTTCAAGGTTCTTTGTAAATGCAAATTATAGACTGGGGCAGGGGGCAGTATTTCTCACAGGGAACACAAGGGAAAACACCGAGTGTTTTAGGTTCTACTGCATAATCATAGAATCCCTACAGTGCAGAAGGAGGCCATTCGGCCCATCGAGCTTGCACCGACAACAATCCCACCCAGGCCCTATCCCTGTAACTCCACGTATTTACCCTGCTAATCCCCCTGATACTAAGGGACAATTTAGCAGGGCCAATCCATCTAACTTGCACATCCGGTTTCCTCCCACAGGTCCAAAGATGTGCGGGTTAGGTTGATTGGCCAGGTTAAAAATTGCCCCTTAGAGTCCTGGGATGTGTAGGTTAGAGGGATTAGCGGGTAAATATGTGGGGATAGGGCCTGGGTGGGATTGTGGTCGGTGCAGACTCGATGGGCTGAATGGCCTCCTTCTGCACTGTAGGGTTTCTATTCTATTCTATTCAAATCTTTGGACTGTGAGAGGAAACCGGAGCACCCGGAGGAAACCCACGCAGACACAGGAAGAACGTGCAGACTCCACACAGACAGTGACCCAAGCCGGGAATCGAACCCAGGTCCCTGGTGCTGTGAGGCAGCAGTGCTAACCACTGTGCTACCGTGGTAAAGAAAAACCTCAGAGCTGTTGTTTCAACTGATTTCATTTTCATAACTGATTTGGATGTTGCCCATTTAAAATTAATTTCCAGGAATAGAGCAATGCTGGCTGCTGGAATGGGTACAGTAAAACTCGCAACAGGGCAGATGGTGCAGCCAAACCTTTTGCCTGTAGGGAGGGTCTAAAATACTCCACTCAGGTCGAACTGCACCTGTACCATGTTCCAATTGAATAAAGATCCCTTAAACAGATTGAACACTATAAACGCTGCAAGATTAGCAGCAGCAAATGAAACTGCAGATTGGGTAACACGGCAGACTACACAACAGCTGTAGAGAACAGGAAGATGTCCTTCTTCACTCTGCCACCAGGCATTATTCCCCAACTGTTAGCCATCTTGCTAATCTGTGCATCTGTTTTTTTTCCAACCTGGCTGAAAAATATAAATAAAACCTGATCCAAACATGCTGATTAAAACAAATTAACCATTCATTACATACACGGGATGCTGAGTGGGTAATTAATTACAAAAGAATATTTACATGTAAAAAATGAAATTCCAGCAGTAATGTAATAAATAGGGCAGCGGCAATGCCAGGAGCTCAGCGCACGGACAAGGATCGGCTTCAACAGCATCGTCAAAGAGACAATTTTCAAATCAGTTTAATAATTCATCAAAGATTCACTGCATTAAAAAAAGTCAGCAAAGCATTAACAGTCTGAATGTGATCAGGACTGGGTAACACACTCCAATCTGAGTGTGATCAGGACTGGGTAACACACTCCAATCTGAGTGTGATCAGGACTGGGTAACACACTCCAATCTGAGTGTGATCAGGACTGGGTAACACACTCCAATCTGAGTGTGATCAGGACTGGGTAACACACTCCAATCTGAGTGTGATCAGGACTGGGTAACACACTCCAATCTGAGTGTGATCAGGACTGGGTAACACACTCCAATCTGAGTGTGATCAGGACTGGGTAACACACTCCAATCTGAGTGTGATCTGGACTGGGTAACACACTCCAATCTGAGTGTGATCAGGACTGGGTAACACACTCCAATCTGAGTGTGATCAGGACTGGGTAACACACTCCAATCTGAGTGTGATCAGGACTGGGTAACACACTCCAATCTGAGTGTGATCAGGACTGGGTAACACACTCCAATCTGAGTGTGATCAGGACTGGGTAACACACTCCAATCTGAGTGTGATCAGGACTGGGTAACACACTCCAATCTGAGTGTGATCTGGACTGGGTAACACACTCCAATCTGAGTGTGATCAGGACTGGGTAACACACTCCAATCTGAGTGTGATGATATGGACTGGGTAACATACTCCAATCTGAGTGTGATCAGGACTGGGTAACACACTCCAATCTGAGTGTGATGATATGGACTGGGTAACACACTCCAATCTGAGTGTGATGATATGGACTGGGTAACATACTCCAATCTGAGTGTGATATGGACTGGGTAACATACTCCAATCTGGAAAGACGGAGGATGAGGGGTGACCTAATAGAGGTGTATAAAATTATGAAAGGCATAGATAGGGTGAACGGTGGGAAGCTTTTTCTCAGATCGGTGGTGACGTTCACGAGGGGTCATAGGTTCAAGGTGAGGGGGGGGGAGGTTTAACACGGATATCGGAAGGACGTATTTTACACAGAGGGTGGTGGGGGCCTGGAATGCGCTGCTGGGCAAGGTGGTGGAGGCGGACACACTGGGAACGTTTAAGACTTATCGAGATAGCCACATGAACGGAGTGGGAATGGAGGGATACAAAAGAATGGTCTAGTTTGGACCAGGGAGCGGCGCGGGCTTGAAGGGCCGAAGGGCCTGTTCCTGTGCTGTATTGTTCTTTGAATGTGATACGGACTGTGTAACACACTCCAATCTGAGTGTGATATGGACTGGGTAACACACTCCAATCTGAGTGTGATATGGACTGGGTAACACACTGTGGGTGTGACAATAACTTTGCAGTATGGTCCAGTCTCCAGGTTACATTTAGGTTGTTTTACATGCTCTGGATAGTTTTTCCATTGACTCCCGGAACCGTTTACAGGCTGCTCTGTAATTGAAGGAGTTGGATCACGTAAAATAGCACAGCAAACATGAAGAATTTTACAATTCCCAGTTGGGCTTCCTGCTTACCCGAAGATGATTTAAGTTAACATAGAAACGTAGAAACTAGAAGCAGGAGGAGGCCATTCGGCCCTTCGAGCCTGCTCCGCCATTCATCTCGATCATGGCTGATCATCGAATTCAATATCCTGATCCCCCCTTCCCCCCATATCCCTTGATCCCTTTAGCCCTAAAAGCCAAATCTAATTTCTTCTTGAAATCAGACAATGTTTTGGCCTCAACTACTTTCTGTGGGAGTGAATTCCACACATTCGCCACCCTCTGGGTGAAGAAATTTCTCCTCCCCTCAGTTCTAAAAGGTTTACCCCTTATCCTCAAACTATGACCCCCAGTTCTGGACTCCCCAACCATTGAGAACATTCTTTCTGAATCTATCCTGTCTAACCGTGTTAGAATCATAGAAATCATAGAAACCCTACAGTGCAGAAGGAGGCCATTCGGCCCATCGAGTCTGCACCGACCACAATCCCACCCAGGCCCTACCCCGACATATTTACCCGCTAATCCCTCTAACCTACTCATCTCAGGACTCTAAGGGACAATTTTTAACCTGGCCAATCAATCTAACCCGCACATCTTTGGACTGTGGGATGAAACGGGAGCACCCGGAGGAAACCCACGCAGACACGAGGAGAATGTGCAAACTCCACACAGACAGTGAACCAAGCCGGGAATCTAACCCAGGTCCCTGGAGCTGTGAAGCAGCAGTGCTAACCACTGTGCTACCGTGCCACCCTATTTTATAAGTTTCTTTATAATTTTATAAGTTTCTATGAGATCCCCTCTCACTCTTCTAAACTCCAGTGAATATAATCCTTACGACTTAGTCTCTCCTCATATGACAGACCTGCCATTACAGGAATCAGCCTGGTAAACCTTCGCTGCATGCCCTCGATAGCAAGGACATTCTTCCTCAGATAAGGGCAGCACAGTGGCACAGTGGTTAGCACTGCTGTCTCACAGTGCCAGGGACCCGGGTTCGATTCCCGGGGGCACGGCGGCACAGTGGTTAGCACTGCTGCTTCACAATGCCAGGGAGCCGGGTTCGATTCCTGGCTTGGGTCACTGTCTGTGCTAAGTTTGCACATTCCCCCCATGTCTGCATGGGTTTCCTTCCACAGTCTGAAAGACATGCTGGTTAGGTGCATTGGCTATGCTAAATTCTCCCTCAGTGCACCCGAACAGGTGCCCGAGTGTGGCAATTAGTGAATTTTCACGGTAACTTCATTGCAGTGTTAATGTAAGCCTTGGTAGAGTGCGGGCTTCCAGGATCTGCAGCTGGAGACACTTCCTGCACACACTGGAAATGTTCCCGGCCTCCCACACGGAACACGAAGAGCAGACCACGGCCTGGAACTCTCCTGTCATGACATACCCATTTAAATTATACTTTTGAAGGATGTTTTGTGTCAGAATATACCCAATTCTCTTGGGCCCTTCTTTCCTGCTCCTGGTCACTACCGAATATAACCTTTACAAACTATAAACCACAGAAATTACCTCTGAGACTGCAAGTGATAAAATGATTAAATACTTCTTCATAATCTTTGCAGTCTGTCCGGCTGACAGCAAGCACACATCAAAGTTCATTGATTCATGATCGTGTCCACTTTAGACAATGAATGAATTATTCACAATCATTAAAGAATTTGCAAAAGATAGTCACAGGAGATCCATAGAATCCCTACAGTGCAGAAGGAGGCCATTTGGCCCATCAAGTCTGCACCAACCACAATCCCAACAAGGCCCTTATTCCCTTAACCCCACGTATTTACCCTGCTATTCCCCCTGACACTAAGGGGCAATTTAGCATGGCCAATCAACTTAACCCACACAACCTTGGACTGTGGGAGGAAAACAGAGCACCCAGAGGAAACCCACGCAGACACGGGGAGAATGTGCAAACTCCACACAGTCACCCAAGGCTAGAATTGAACCCGGGTCCCTGGCACTGTGAGACAGCAGTGCTAACCGCTGTGCCGCCGTGCCCCCGGGAATCGAACCCGGGTCCCTGGCACTGTGAGACAGCAGTGCTAACCGCTGTGCCGCCGTGCCCCCGGGAATCGAACCCGGGTCCCTGGCACTGTGAGACAGCAGTGCTAACCGCTGTGCCGCCGTGCCCCCGGGAATCGAACCCGGGTCCCTGGCACTGTGAGACAGCAGTGCTAACCGCTGTGCCGCCGTGCCCCCGGGAATCGAACCCGGGTCCCTGGCACTGTGAGACAGCAGTGCTAACCGCTGTGCCGCCGTGCCCCCGGGAATCGAACCCGGGTCCCTGGCACTGTGAGACAGCAGTGCTAACCGCTGTGCCGCCGTGCCCCCGGGAATCGAACCCGGGTCCCTGGCACTGTGAGACAGCAGTGCTAACCCGCTGTGCTGTCCTGGAATAACAGATACTCGGAGTGAGTTACAGTGAGATGGTGGGGAGAGTCACCCAACAATACTATCTGGATATTGTTTGCTGATTTGTCAAAGAAATTGTTTGTCTTTAAGCCCCTTATTGATTTACACTCATTCATGAAATTTGAAACAATGCAGAGGCAATGTTAATGCTGCTCTGGAGTCACTGTAACCTTAACACCAACGCAACAGCAGCACCTTTACATCGTACCCTGACAAAGAAGCTGCATAGAACAGTATCAAACATTTGACACTGAGTCACGCAGGGAGATACTATAGGGCACAATAAGAAGTCTCACAACACCAGGTTAATAGGGCAGGTAACAAAAACTTGGTCAAAGAGGCATTTTAAAGAATTATCTCAAAAGTGGAGAGGTCGGGATTCGGAGGGGATTCCTAAAGTGTGGGGCCTAAGAACTGAAGGCACACCAGCGATGGTGGAGTGATTGAAAAATCAGCAATGCAAGAGGACTGAATTGGAGGAACGCAGAGATCTGAAAGAGTTACAGGAGCACATGATTTGAGCAAAGTGGCAATGGAGATGGCACCAAGCAAGACACAAGATTAGAACAATCTCCTGGAACCAGGAAGCTGAACTGCCCACAGTGCTGCCATCTGCCTTCACTCGAGGAGGTACATTCTACCTGTGGTCTGTGAGCAAGAGGCAGTACCAGCTGAAGGCGAGAGAAATATTGATGAGGAAGTAATTATAAAGAGAGCTTCATTGGCAGTGTGCTTGCAGAAATAAATGAGACGGTAATTGGTACTTTTGTTTGGGCTTGTTCTATATTTTTAGTGAGAAATGATGGGATTACTGAGGGAAACTGGCTTGGACCAGTTTCCAGAGCCTGAATGTGAATGAGCTGCATTAGTATCAGCACAGGCACAGACAGTAACACTGGGGTGCTGCACTCATCTCATTTCTCCCACTGTGCACACGTGTTCTTCCAGCTCCCTCGCTCAGCCAGTTTCCCCCGATGATGTCATTGCCACTCACTCTGAAATCAAAATCTATTGAAAGCAATCAAAAAGAAATCGAGGAAATCAAACAGCGAGGGATGCGAGTCACACTTCTTCAGTAATGGCTCAATTTTTACAAGGATGAAGCATCATGTAGTCTTATCTTTAATACTGATGCTTGCCCAGGCTGGTGCCAGCTCTCAGCATTCGCACGGCTAAATCTAACCCACATGGCCCAGTGACAGAAGCACAGACTAATTTAAGATGGGATTTAGTCCTCTGGCCTACCGTATTCATCCTAAACAAGTGGCAACCCAAAAGCAGTTGAAACTATAGGTTATGTTTGAGCTTCTGTGAAGACCCAAACCAATCACTCAGTGACATGACAGATTCACCCACCATCCCTGCCCTACTTTACAGGAACAGACTGCAAAAGCCAAAAGACAGCTGGAGCAATTACCCCTTAACCTAATGCATATAATGGAGTGCGAAAGGACTTAACCACTTGGCTTAGCCGGGCTAGGGCTGTTGGACTGACATCAGTTACACGCACACAGAGCTGGTCAAATACTCTGGCTTTATGAAGCAAAATAAATTTCCTTTCAACCAATTATCTGGAAACCAGTCGCACTGTGTCACTGCACAAAACGTTTTTCCAGCTTTTGGTACCGGTGTCAGCAAGAATTCTGGTGATAGCTGGGGGTAGGTCAAGCTCCTTCTACACAGTGCCTGGACTCTGATTCAGCAGCATTGCATTAAGGGAGGCCACACTCAAGAAAATACAGGCTTTTGCTGGCATACAGGTCGTGACACATTGACTGGGTTTGTTTACAAAGAATACCAATTGTGTAACGCAGTCTAATCGCACTGTCAGAGTAAGAGGGACCAGGACTGCATAGATTGATAAGTGTCTTATCTCAGTCAGGCTGTTAGTGAAGGAGAGACCATCCATAAACAGCAGGAGGGGTGGGCAAAATAAAACAGCAAGTCACTGCAATGTGGCTTTGTCTCAGGAGGTCTCTGGCAGTGTTACAGGAGCAAATCATAAACCTCTTAACTGAGGGTGGGGCTGGGAAGTTTGGGGAATGAACTAGAATCACAGGCAGGATTTTTCCAGGCCAGTGGAGGTTGGTTCTGGATAGCACAGGGTGGGAAATCCCAGAAATTGATGCTGGGTGAGACTCCAACGTGACCCCCTCCTCCTGCAGTTTTCTTTGGAGAAGATTGTGAGTCCAGTGGGGATCCTTTGTGGGGGATCTGTCAGGAAGGCAATTGAAGTGATCAAATGACAGTCTTTTTAACCAGAAATTCATTCTTTCTCACCAACACACAGGTTCCAAGCTGTGTCTGCGCCTAATCGGGGTCACCATTCAAAGTGCATTGCTGGAAGAACTTTTTCAGTGAGACAGACAAACAGGGAGACCGATCAATTCTACTGAAGTTCTCCAGTTATGACAGACTGCTGCTCAAAGCATTCCTTCTCTCAGTGTGCTTTCACTGCTTGACAGGTGAGTGATAAATTCTTGGAAGTCTCCTGTCCATCTCTTCATTCACCGGAGGTTGCTCTTCTTCTCTGCCAGCCTCCCACACAGCTTCACTTTCCGCCTCAGCTGATTGCCAACTGCAAAGGGGCTCCGGGCAGCTTCAAGTACAGCAGGCAACACCAGCAACAGTACCAGCTGCCTTCTCCTCAGCCTCATACCCCTCCACAGGACAGAGGGGATGCACTCGATAACCTCCATCCTGGAGCAGGTGGCAACACATTGCCATTGGCTAACAAGCTTGCCACTGGAAACCTGGTGACACACTGCAATTGGAACTGTGCATTTGATTTACAGTGCCATGTTCAGTTCCTGAATGGGAAGGTTCACAAGGATGAGGTAAAATTATCTTTAGGAAGAGGAAAAGGCTATTTGGCCCAGAAAGCCTGTCTCTCTCACAAATCAATCCCTATCCCTCAATCCTCTCTGTGGAAGTGAATCCAGTTGTATAAACTGCATGATACAATTTGAAAAGGGTGCCACAACCTGGGTCTTGGGTTTGTGTGTGTAGAAATCATTGAAGGTGGCAGGACAAGTTGGTTAGACTGTTAAAGAGACATATGGGATCCTTGGCTTTCTAAACAGAGGCACAGGATTGAAATTCATCTTGAGCCTTGGTGCAGAATGTGCGATATTGAATCACTTATTTGCCACATTCAACACCGGATATTCAGTTCCACTGCAGTCAATGGAATTAAATGTCAGGCGGGATGTGTAACAGGTAACTGATCCAATGCCGTTTGTTCTGGGCACTGCCAGGGGCAATTTCTATCAATGGTTCCCTAAGGGCCACATGGTCAGGCCGGACCCTATGCAGTGTTGAGGCGGGAAACTAAGCCAATCGAGTGCGAGGTCGCATATCCCAGGCTGAAGGAGGATCCGCAGTTGGAGCAGGGAGGAGTAGTGTACAGTCGCATAGTTATTCTGTCTGACCCTGTTGTAGATATAGTTATTACTGGCAATAATGCCTTTTGTTCATTTTTAAATTCATTCATGGGCGTCGCTGGCTGGCCAGCATTTATTGCCCATCCCTAGTTGTCCTTGAAACTGAGTGGCTGGCTGGGCCATTTCAGAGGGCAGTTGAGAGTCAACCGCATTGCAGTGGCTCTGGAGTCACATATAGGCCAGGCCAGGTAAGGACGGCAGATTTCCTTCCCTAAAGGACATTAGTGAACCAGGTGGGTTTTTTGACAATCGACAATGGTTTCATGGTCATCAGTAGATGCTTAATTCCAGATATATTTTATTGAATTCAAATTCCATCATCTGCCGTGGCGGGATTCGAACCTGGACCTCCAGGGCATTGGCTGAGTTTCTGGGTTAATATTCTAGTGATAATACCACTAGGCCGTCGCCTCCCCTCATTGAGTCAACCTCAATTTATTACACTGGCAACAAGGAATAAATTCCCAAGTCCTTGGGATCGCAGTGCACCGGTAGAGGGAGAAGAGACTGGAGCATCAAAAATACGAAGAAGCAAGGTACAGGCACATGTTAAGATGCCTTTGAACAGAAAATTAGAACAATTTGATCCCAAAGTAGAAAGCTGAGGGCAGTATATTGAAAGACTATGCTAAAAAAAAAGGGGGCATGGGCAAGTTGGGCCGAAGATCCTGTTTCCATGCTGTAAACCTCTATGACTCTATTTCTTTATAGCAAATGAGTTAACAACTCAAATGAAGTGGAAGGTGATTCTGCTCACAGTTTGTGGCCCTCGAGTCTCTCTCGATTTATTACAGAGTGCAGAGGAGATTTAATAGAATGGTGCCAGTAATGAGTGACTTCAATCGTGTGGAGAGACGAGAATAAGGAAAACTGTTTCATATACAAAGTATAACATTCTGACAGGGCTGGATGGAATGGATGCAGGATGTTGTTTCCTCTGTCTCTAGATCAAGGGGTCACAGTCTCAGGGTACAGGGGAGGCCATTTAGAACTGAGAGGAGGAGAAATCTCTTCACTCAGATGGTGGTGAACGTGTGAAAATCGCTGCCACAGAAAGCTGTGAAAACCAAATCACGGAATATATTTAAGATGGAAATAGATTCCGAGACTCTGACTCCCTGCCTCTGGGATAAAAGTTCCACGCGACTTCCCTTACTCTTACCTTCACTTTATTCCCCTTCGCCCTTTAGTCCCCTTCGCCCTGAGATTCGAACCCCTCAACCAAGGTGAACAGCCAGCTTGGATCAGCCTCCTTCAACAGCTTAAAACTAGCTCTTCCTCGATGTCTCTTTTCCAATGAAAGCAGACCAACTTCCTTAACCCTGAGCACTGAAATATGTAGACAATCGTTTAAATACTCAATCGTGTAAGAACTTCCTTTCAGCCTTTCCATTAGTCAGGTAATGGATGGAACACTTGTGAAAATTGGTTGACTGGCTTTCAGCCCCATCTGTTTCCTGCACTTCATGCTCCAGCAAGGATACTGTGAAGCCAGGCTCTAACAAAGCCACTTAGATTGTGTATTCAAAGGCTCTGTACTGACTTTACAAAGGTCAAACGGAGCACCAAACAAGCTCTGTCATAAACACACACATTACAAAATGATCTGAAATTGCTTGTGGGCTGTAATCTTACTATTTCTTCCTAATGAAATCTCTGCTATGAAAAAAATATATAAAAAAGGTAAATTAGCTGTCCATTACTTCATCATTTCACAGTGATTCCATCTCGTTTGCGCACACGAGAGGTTGTTTTGGTAATGACCCTTCATAAGTATTCAGAAACAAATTTAACACAAAGAAGTGAATCTTCTTTAGCCCTCCAGCACACCTTCAACAGCACCTTTCAAAGCCGTGATCTCTACTACCCAGAAGGACAATGGCAGCAGACGGATAGGAGCACCTGCACCTGCAAGCCGCTTGCCATCCTGACCTAACTATGTCGCCGTTCTTCACCTGCACTGGATCACAATTCCGGAACTCTCTTCCTCACAGCCCTGTATCTGCACCACATGGACTGCAGCGGTTCAACAAGGTGGTTCATCACCACTTTGTCAGGGCAATCAGGAATGAGCTACAAATGTTGGCCTAGCCAGAGATGTTCATATCCCATGGAAGAATAAAACACACCTGAGATTTCTGCACTCTTTGAATTCCCTCTTACATAAGAACATAAGAACTAGGAGCAGGAGTCGGCCATCTGGCCCCTCGAGTCTGCTCCGCCATTCAATAAGATCATTGCTGATCTTTTCGTGGACTCAACTCCACTTACCCACCCGCTCACCATAACCCTTAATTCCTTTACTGTTCAAAAATGTATCTATCCTTGCCTTAAAAACATTCAATGAGGTAGCATCAACTGCTTCACTGGGCAGGGAATTCCACAGATTCACAACCCTTTGTGTGAAAAAATTCCTCCTCAACTCAGTCCTAAATCTGCTTCCCCTTATTTTGAGGCCATGCCCCCTAGTTCTAGTTTCACCCGCCAGTGGAAACAACTTCCCTGCTTCTATCTTATCTATTCCCTTCATAATCTTATATGTTACTACAAGATCTCCCCTCATTCTTCTGAATTCCAATGAGTTTTGTCCCAGTCTACTCAGTCTCTCCTCATAAGCCAAACCTCTCAACTCCGGATTTCAATCGCTCCATTATTGGTGGTTGTGGCTTCAGCTGCCAAGACCCAAAACTCCAGGTTCCCTTCCTAAACTTCACCACCTCTTTGTCTCCCTCTCCTCCTTTAAGACGCTCCTTAAAACCTACCTCTGACCAAGCTTTTGGACACTTGTCCAAATATTTCCTTAAATAGCTCAGTGTCTAATTTTGCTGGATTCCTGTGAAGCACTTTGGGATATTTTAGGATGTTAAACAGAAGTTGAGGTTGAAAGGTTAAAACAAATGCAAGGTGCGTCCTACAGTGTGAGTTATTCTTCACTCAATCTGACAGAGTAATGGACCTTTGTCAGGGCCTTGGCTTCTGGTTTGCAAAACATTTACCTCAGGAGAGGAGAGTGATAGGTGAGGACAGAGAGTTCATAAAGCTGTTTCGCCGCAATAGGAAATAGTCTGCTGTCACCTTGTTTTGGAGCACCAAGCAGGATTCTGACTGGCTAAAACTTGTTGCAGCACCTAAAGTGATTTCAGTTACGTTTTTCATGCACACACATACAGACAAACACACACACTCTCCTGAACACTCACTAACGCACTCAATTCTAGTCAGGGTTTGGGACAGATGCAGTGTTGGCAGATTTTCTCCTTTTTATATTAGAGTCGCTGAGGTCAATTGCACTGCCCATTCAGAGATCCCATCGGAAACCTGATTGAACCATTACACACTGCCTTCACTAACTGACCCACTGGGAGTGGGGAGGGCAATTGTCCAGGGCAATTGTACATTTCCAGGCAATTACCATGCAGACCTTACCTGGGAATATCCGGGGGGGCTCCCCAGCACATCCTGGGCCCCCCACCCTCCCCAAAATAAGCCTGGAATTTGTAAATTACAGCCGAAAGTTATTATCTTTTGCTTTCATGTAACGAAAACTGACACAGTGGTCAGCACTGCTGCCTCACAGCGCCAGGAACACGGCTTCAATTCCAGCTTTGGGTCACTGTCTGTGTGGAGTTTGCACGTTCTCCCCGTGTCTGCGTGGGTTTCCTCCGGGTGCTCCGGTTTCCTCCCACACTCCAAAGATGTGCAGGTTAGGTTGATTGGCCATGCTAAATTGCCCCTTAGTGCAACAGCTTCTTCCCTGCTGCCATCAGACTTTTGAATGGACCTACTTTATATTAAGTTGATCTTTCTCTACACCCTAGCTGTGACTGTAACACTGCATTCTGCACCCTCTCCTTTCCTTCTCTATGAACGGTCTGCTTTGTCTGTACAGCGTGCAAGAAACAATACTTTTCACTGTATACTAATACATGTGACAATAATAAATCAAATCAAATCAAATCAAATAGTGTCAGGGAGATTAGCATGGGTTATGAGGATAGGGCCTGGGTGGGATTGTTGCCGGTACAGGCTGAACGGACTGAATGGCCTCTTATTGTACTTTAGGGATTCTATATCATAGAATCATAGGGGTGGCACGGTGGCACAGTGGTTAGCACTGCTGCCTCACAGTGCCAGGGACCCGGGTTCGATTCCTGGCTTGGGTCACTGTCTGTGTGGAGTTTGCATGTTCTCCCCGTGTCTGCGTGGGTTTCCTCCGGGTGCTCTGGTTTCCTCCCACATTCTGAAAGACGGGATGGTTAGGTGCATTGACCTGAACAGGTGCCGGACTGTGGCGACTGGCGGAATTTCACAGTAACTTCATTGTAGTGTTAATAAATAAACTTCACTTTTATATGGTTTGATTTTTAAAGGTAAACCTTTAGTTTGGAAAAAAGGGGGATTTTGTGATAAGAGGTACATGCACCTTTGAAGAAATGTATCTTAAACTGCTGAAAATCCTCACACACCTCGACACAAAGAGATGTATTAGTTCTGTGACTTGTAGTAATGTTTTCAAGCAGCAGAAATAGAGATCAGATGCACTGTAATCAGCCTCCTGGTACACACTATCTGTATATAGTTTTATCCTCAGATAAAAAACCCACATATTTGATTCACCAATTATTCTGTATGATTTGCATGTTTAAGTCAAAGGAGAATGTAACAAAAAGAATCCTGGTGATGATAACATGTATTAATAAAACTAAACAAAGAACACAGGAGGTAAGCAGCATTTTTCAGTGAAAAGGCTGGTGAATATTTTGGTGGAGATCTTCATCATGACTTGATGCTAATTGGATTTCAAACGTGCACCAATTTTCGGACTCCTCAGAAACTGTCATTTATTATTCCAGCATTTCCGGTTTTGTTTCAGATTCCCAGCCTTTATGGTTCTTCTTTCGATATCTCCTCGTCATGTTTTGCACAATTGTGAAATTGAGATATACGGGGTAACTGATGTCTGGCAGAGAGGCACAAGGTGGTATTTAACAACCAAAAGAGAAAATACTGGAAAATCTCAGCAGGTCTGGCAGCATCTATAAGGGGAGAAAAGAGCTGACGTCCAGATGACCCTTTATCAAAGCTGGTATTTAGTAAGTTGGTTCTAATAATAGGGTGATCAATCTGTAACCCCAGTCTTATGTCGGTTGACAAGCGGCTCACTTGCACTGCCCAGCAACTTGGGAGGAAGCCTTTACACTTAGCGATAGCTGAAAATAGCCCAGGCATTAGTACTGTGCAAATCTTTAGTCACACACTGATCTGGCATTACATGTCTGCATTACAAAGTACCAGTGCGCAATGTCAGATACATATCCCAGTTATAGATACCCCAGTATAATAGACATCCCAGTATTATTGATATTTCAGTTATTGATATCCCAGTATCATAGAACATAGAACAGTACAGCACAGAACAGGCCCTTCGGCCCACGATGTTGTGCCGAGCTTTATCCCAGTATTATAGATAACCCACGATCATAGATACCCCAGTTATAGATACCCCAGTATTATTGATACCTTGGTTATCAATATTCCAGAATTATAGACATCCTAGTACTATTGATACCCCAGTTATAGATATCCCGGTAGTGAGCTTACCTCCCTCTACATCAGCCCTAACTATTCATCTTTTAAGGCGTTCAAAAAGTTGTCTTCCTGTTTCAGCCCCTTTAGGTCCACACTGTGTCTTCAGACACTGACAGAAATTAAACTTCTCATGTTGTGAGTGACTGGTTGCCTCTTTATAACGAGCATTGGGATGTGTTCTTCTGGTAAAGGTTCTATATAAATACAAGTTGTCTTTTTTGGAAGTGATCCAGTCAGAACCCTGCCCAGCTCGCAAATAAGACTGACTCAGAAAAAAAGGGCTCTGTGGTTACGCTGGGGAGTCACAGTAATTTGTGGGCCACTAACCCCCCCCCCCCCCCCCCCCCCCCCCCCCCACAAGAGCTGGGAATCCCAGCCCTGCATATTCTACATCACAGAGCATTTACACTTGTTCACAGCTCCTTGCCAGCTGGTTGGGAGATTTTTAGACGGTAATTACATTTCTCCTTCAAACATTGGACAGAAGGGAAGTTAGAGAGTGCATCAGGAGTTGGTGTGACTCCTGAAAGAATCAGTTTCTACTCCTGAGGTAAGGAATGTCAGGCAGCTCACACTAAAACAGTAACGCAAGGATGGCCAGCTGGGGCTTATTGCCATTCCTGCCGGTCACTTATATACAGTTTATTCGCCATATTCACATGGTGAAACCATGGAAATCTTCATGTTTTAGAAGTAATATATTTCCAACTACAATTTATAACAGCTCATTTCAGCTGTTTATCCAAAATCCACAAGGGTCGGGCAGGGTGATGTGGTTTTTGGGGAGGTTGATGGGCAATATCTCAAATAGGGGCCATAAATATAAAGTGGTCAAGAATACATCCAACAGGGAATACAGGAGAAACATCTTTACCCAGCAAGTGGTGAGAACTCTCCTTGCTACCCCAGGGAGTGACTGGGATGAGTAGTGCAGATATATCCATTAGAGAGGCTGGATAAACACTGAAAGGAAAAAGGAACAGAAGGATAGAGATAGGGTGAGATGGAGCAGGGTGGAAGGAGTCTCTTGTGGAGTTGAACACTCATACAGACCAGTTGGGCCAAATGTTTTTCTGCTGTAGACTCTGCTGTGGCGCCCGGCTGTGTTTTTCTCCCTGTACATTCTTAGTATTTCTGACTTTGAAGTGGAACGTATCCTCAAACCCGGACAATTCCACTCTCCCCATCTGTCACTGGATCAGTTATCTATGGCATAATATGGATTGATTTGTATTTGAGTTGTCATGTACCTCTCCATGAAGAACATCGACTCCTGATACCCCAAGTAGGGAATCCGCTTTGAAAATTTACTGATGTGAGACTTTGGATCAATGCCAATCTCAGTCAGATTGAATTTCACAGCGATTATTGAGCGAAATGTTCAGTCAGTCAGTCTTCTGTGGAGACAGGTCCACTAATGTTGGTGTTGTAAACCTGTCTTTATCTTGTCCAGTACAGGGTAAGATTGCTTTTTACAATTCCCATAAACTGAACTCACTTTATCTGGACAGCAACATTCACTGACATACTGACTGCACCGATATCATGATGGGGTAAGCAGACTGGCTCACTGCGGGCCCACATGATGATTGGGGTTGGAATTAAAATGTCAGAAGGAAGTGCTCATTCAGCATTAGGCCTTGGGCACTTTGTGTAACAGAGAAGGGAGAGCTTTCCGACCTATCTAACTAGTCTTTATGTGCAGCACTGCATAGGAAGAGAATTGGACCTGTACCTCCCTTTGGAGTATATGGTGGGACAATAGAGAGGGTCCTTTTCCTGGACTATTAAATTGAACAGTGTAGAGGGAGCTTTAGTCTGTATCTAATCCTGTGCTGTATCTGTCCTGGGAGTGTTTGCTGGGGACAGCGTAGAGGGAGCTTTACTCTGTATCTAACCCCGTGCTGTATCTGTCCTGGGAGTGTTTGATGGAGACAGTGTAGAGGGAGCTTTACTCTGTATCTAACCCAGTGCCGTACCTGTCCTGGGAGTGTTTGATGGGGACAGCATAGAGGGAGCTTTACTCAGTATCTAACCCCGTGCTGTACCTGTCCTGGGAGTGTTAAATGGGGACAGTGTAGAGGGAGCTTTACTCTGTATCTAACCCCGTGCTGTACCTGTCCTGGGAGATATTTTAAATGGATTAATGATTGGATTAAAATAGTGCATGAAAGAGTTTTACATGAATTCAATGACCAATGTGCAATCTGCGAGGACAAAACCCATTCTATTTATAACAGCAAAAAAGACTTAGGAAGAATATTTTCCATTTGAAAGGAAAAACTCATTGTGGGAATGAAAGAACAAGGACTATGGGACAACACTTTCTGCAAATTGCACAGGCCTTACAATATCTAGATTCTCAAAATGCCCAAGTTCAGTTTCCACCTTCTCCAGCGTGGAGTAAGGGCTCACTCAGCTTGTGCTGAAATACCGAGGTGTAACATCGGAGTCAGTGTAGATCTTGGCCTTTTCCCATGCACAACACGTTTTGCCTTTTCCTGAAACTTCGCCTGAGCTGTGTCCTTTGACAGTGCTTGCAATAATCCGTCGTCTGCCTTTCTGGAGTATGTTCTCTGATACTCTTCGGGCTATCACTGCCGTTCCTTGTCTGTCTGGTGGTGACATGACAGTTGCTATATCAACTGGGGCCCTTTTACACCTGATTTACACAAGACATTGCTGCTTGATGCCCCTGTAGTTCCTGAGCCTCTTTTTCCACATTCTCAAGTGAAAAGGTTCTCTCAATGACTTTTTAAAGTTCAAATTGGGTTCCGCCAAGAGCTTCTTTTGGGCGGTTCGGTCAATTATGTCACATACCAATCTTAATTCACAATATTCGGCCAATTTCCGTAACCTAGCCAAGAACTCAGTGACAGGTTCCCCAGGAATTCTCTCAGCCATGTTGAGGTGATATCACTGGAGGATTACAGGGGGCTTTCAGATCGTTGGAGGTTTTTTTACCAGGTCATTAAAAGTATTTGAATCAGAGACATCCGGATAAGTCAGACTCTTTATCACACTGGAAGTCGGGGCCCGGCATGCCGTCAGCAATATCACCTTTTGTTTTTCGTCTCCTTCAATGTCGTTAGCACAAGAGAAGTAACGCGTGTGCTCAGCATATTGGGTCCAGTCTTCCCCGCTGGGTTCAAGTTTCCCGAAAAGAGGTCTCATGGCTTTTTTTTAAACCAGAGAAGATTCTTGACAGACGGAAGTTGAGTGGAGGAGGGAGCTGGAAAAGTCAATCTAGTCATTCAGCCAAATGTCCGTTTCCAGTCAGCAAGCACCTTTTAATGAGAACTAAGAAAGAGACCCCTCCCACGGCTCACAGCTACGCAACACCTCGGGACCTACAACACTGGCCCAGGTGAAACAGGCCCCCACTGAATGCTTCCTATTGGATAAGCCTGTGCTTGCTCAATAAGGCAGCCCGTACTCACGGGGAGATCTATCGATGATTCCCCCATGGACTTCGTGGCCATCATAACTCTCCCCATGAAATTAAAAGCTACAGCGGACAACAGCTGCGATACAACTTCAACTCAAATTAAAGGCACAGTGTCTCCACCCTGTTTATACCTGCACCTTTCAATAACAAACTCTGAGTTACAACCAACATTTAACTGCCTCTCTGTCCCAGTAATGAAGGGGTCATAACAACAGCAAAGACTTAGATTTTGGTAAAGAGCCTTTTCAATATATTCCAAATGTTACCCTAAGCAGGTGGCCAAATACCCATGGGTTTTAAACAAAATCTACAAGGCGATGATGTCAGGAAGAAGATAGGCGCTGAGTCTCCGTAATTACTTCAATCAGGCCATTGAGGTTGGCCTATTGGAATATGGACTCCCTTATTAAGGAATCAATTGATGAGCCAATCAGAGAGTAATTTCCTTGTATTTAACCAGGAGTGTCAGTTCCTCTGTCACTCCCGAGGGTAGACTGCTGACTGCGAGCACTCTGTGTACTGCCGTTGGAATTGTAAATAAAGGGATTTTGGTGAAGGGACTTCTGTCTCCAAAGACTTAGCCACTAGCTTTCGGAGCGCTGCTCCTTCATCAGGTAAGTGGGAGTTCTGTTCACAAACAGGGCATATAAAGACACAAACTCAATTTACAAAATAATGGTTGGAATGCGAGTCTTTACAGGTAATCAAGTCTTAAAGGTACAGACAATGTGAGTGGAGAGAGGGTTAAGCACAGGTTAAAGAGATGTGTCTTGTCTCCAGACAGGACAGTTAGTGAGATTTTGCAAGCCCAGGCAAGTCGTGGGGATTACAGAAAGTGTAACATGAACCCAAGATCCCGGTTGAGGCCATCCTCATGTGTGCGGAACTTGGCTATCAGTCTCTGCTCAGCGACTCTGCATTGTCGTGTGTCATAGAACATAGAAACCCTACAGTGCAGAAGGAGGCCATTCGGCCCATCGAGTCTGCACCGACCACAATCCCACCCAGGCCCTACCCCCACATATTTTACCCGCTAATCCCTCTAACCTACGCATCCCAGGACTCTAAGGGGCAATTTATCTTAACCTGGCCAATCCACCTAACCCGCACATCTTTGGACTGTGGGAGGAAACCGGAGCACCCGGAGGAAACCCACGCAGACACGAGGAGAATGTGCAAACTCCACACAGACAGTGACCCGAGCCGGGAATCGAACCCGGAACCCTGGAGCTGCGAAGCAGCAGTGCTAACCACTGTGCTACCGTGCCGCCCACTGTGCTCACCGTGTTGTGAAGGCCGCCTTGGAGAACGCTTACCCGAAGATCAGAGGCCGAATGCCCGTGACCGCTGAAGTGCTTCCCAACAGGAAGAGAACAGTTTTGCCTGGTGATTGTCGAGCAGTGTTCATTCATCCGTTGTCGTAGCGTCTGCATGGTCTCCCCAATGTACCATGCCTCGGGACATCCTTTCCTGCAGCATATCAGGTAGACAACGTTGGCCGAGTTGCAAGAGTTTGTACCGTGTACATACTACATTGGGGAGACCATGCAGACGCTACGACAACGGATGAATGAACACCGCTCAACAATCACCAGGCAAGAGTGTTCTCTTCCTGTTGGGTCGCACTTCAGCGGTCATGGGCATTCGGCCTCTGATCTTCGGGTAACCGTTCTCCAAGGCGGCCTTCACGACACACAACAACGCAGAGTCGCTGAGCAGAGACTGATAGCCAAGTTCCGTACACATGAGGATGGCCTTAACCGGGATCTTGGGTTCATGTCACACTATCTGTAAGCCCCACGACTTGCCTGGGCTTGAAAAATCTCACTAACTGTCCTGTCTGGAGACAATACTCATCTCTTTAACCTGTGCTTAACGCTCTCTCCACTCACATTGTCTGTACCTTTAAGACTTGATTACCTGTAAAGACTCGCATTCCAACCATTATTTTGTAAATTGAGTTTGTGTCTTTATATGCCTTGTTTGTGGACAGAACTCCCACCCACCTGATGAAGGAGCAGCGCTCCGAAAGCTAGTGGCTTTTGCTACCAAATAAACCTGTTGGACTTTAGCCTGGTGTTGTGAGACCTCTTACTGTGTTTACCCCAGTCCAACGCCGTCATCTCCACATCCAAAGACTTATTACAGTAACGTTGATTCATTGTAAGCTATTTGGAGAAAGAATCTGTGTGAGAATCTTCAGGTTGACTGGCAGCTGTATAACACAGGGCCAATACTGAACCTTTCCAGTTCCTCTACTTTCTGCCTCGTCTCTGTGGGTACAGAGATTGGCCAATGTCGCCTCACAAACATCTCCCGCTAGCTATGGCAGGACACAGGAAGAGGAGGTGGAATACCGGAATATATCTTCTGTCCATCGATGGCAGGGATCTTCAAAGCTGAACAGCACAAATAAACCATGCTGCTCTTTGAAAGCATTCACTCTGTCTTTGCCTGTCACCAAACAGCTGTGCAACACAATGAGTTGAACAGGTGATGTGGCAACAGATCCTGTAACAGATGCCACAAAGCAGTGATTATCACCAGCAACCATTTATTTACCACAAAAGATCTTCCGAAAAATCATAGGCTAGATGACAAGCAACCTGTAAAATCCTTCGATTTGTAAATTAATTGTTCTATAATATCGATCCGGGAAGTGTTTGTATCCGTTTCTTATTCCTCTTTTACAAAATAATTAGTTACTTCTTTCCTCAACTTAGTCTAAAATCAGCGCCAGGTGCCCAAGCTTAATATTATTGTGCCTATTTTTGGGCCTAAAATGGATGCAACAAGACCAAATTTAGCCTCGTTCGGCCAGTGCTCCAAAAGCTCGTGCTACCAAATAAACCTGTTGGTGTTTTGAGACTGCTTACAATAAATAGATAAACTTTAGTTTAAAACTAAACATTCAGGCGGTGAGTTCAGACCTGGGTCGTTAAATTGGTTTCACTCTCCCGGTGGATCCCGATGCTCTGATTGGGTGAGCAGCATCTACATCCCACCCTCTATCCTTCATTGGATAGTGGGCCCCGGGGGTGTCCAGTCGAACCAGTCTTACTGCCGGCAAGGGCAGACTCCTGACCCCCATTTAATCTCCATGTCAGGGTCCTGAACCCTGCAGTAAAATCCTGCAACTTCGGGTGACCATACGCTGGTTCTCATCTCAGTGATGTTACAAAAGGAGCTTCCCTTAGTTGGGCTCCTGATCAGTTCTTCCCGAACTCGATGCTGTCTCACAAGGCCATTCACAGCTGGGCAGCTCATGTGGAAATGGTGAATTCACCTGGTATAATAATCAGGTTACGGGTACCTGCACAGTTGTATGTGCAAACGGTTAACTGAGAATGATAACTGAGTCAGTGTGAGCATTGAGAGTGAGGTACAGTAACAGGTGCTTTAACAAAACGACTGTCAGCTTGTCAGAGCTAGCCTAAAGGTTCATTCTGCTGACTGGCAGACGGCACTGACTCCATCAGAGGTGACAATTTACAGAGCTAAATGACACTTATCTACAGAAGCAGACAACAATCATGTGGGACACAGCCTCTTCCTTTAATATTTCTGGCACTTGTCTCCGCTTCCAGTTTGCCATTTTCAAAGCATTACAAGGAAGTTAATTGGGGTCACTGACTCATCTTCCTCTTGCATCCCTTGGGCATAGGGTGTATTTCCAGGGACACATAAGGTATCTCCAGAGCCGGACAAGCCCCATGGTAACCTCCCCCATGCCATGTGTCGTACCCCCTGGGCCGCCGCCTACCAACCCCAGACATTGGGTCCTGAAGCCTTGAAGATTCTTATCTTCCTCTCTGGCCTTGCCTCTCTCCATCTCTGCAATCTCCTCCAACCCTACAGCACTTCAAGATATCTGCACTCCTCCAATTCTGGCTTCCAGCACATTCCAATTTATAATAATTCCATCACTGGTCGCTATACCTTCAGTTGCCTGGGCCCTGTGTTCTGGAACTCACTCCCTAAATCTCTCCACCTCACTAACTCACTTCCTTCTTTAAGCTACTTCTGGAAACATGTATTTTTGAGCACCTTTTTTCACACCAGATTAACTTCCTTCTTTAGCTTGATGCTAATTTTGACCAATCAGACTTTTGTGAAGCACTTTGGACATTTTCTGTTATATAAGTGCAGATGTTGTTATGAACTCTCTTTCTTTATCCTCAGTTATCTTGTGGAGCTCCTGTTCAGTTTGTAAATCTCTCATTAATGATCAGATCAAGGGGAAGTGTTTCAGCTAACAGGTGTCAACAATGCATCATTTTTATTGCAGTGACCAGGTATCCAGTTTGGACACCTCAAAAACCTCTGGGTCCATAGTGTAATGTATCCAAAATGGGGCCGAAAGGACAACCAACAGTTCCTTAGCATTCTTAGCAGACAGTTCTGGTGGTTGGAGGTCAATCATCTCCGCTCTAGGACAGCTCTGCAGGAGTTCCTCAGGGTAGTGTCCTCGGCCCAACCGTCTTCAGCTGCTTCATCAATGACCTTCCTTCCATCATAAGGTCAGAAGTGGGGATGTTCGCCGATGATTGCACAATGTTCAGCACCATTTGCAACTCCTCAGATACTGAAGCAGTCCATGTCCAAATGCAAGAAGACCTGGACAATAACCAGGCTTGGGCTGACAAGTGGCAAGTAACAAGTGTCAGGCCATAACCATCTCCAACAAGAGAGGACTGAACTAACCATTGCCCCGATACATTCAATGGAATTATCATCATTGAATCTCCCACTATTCTGGGGGGTTACTTTTGACCAGAAACTGAACTGGACTAGCCATATAAATTCTGTGGCTACCAGAGCAGGCCAGAAGCTGAGAGTCCTGCAGCAAGTAACTCATCTCTTGACTCCCAAAACCTGTCCACCATTACAAGGCACAAGTCAGGAATTTAATGGACTACTCGCAAATTGCCTGGATGGGTGCAGCTCCAACAACATTTGAGAAGGTCAACACCATCCAGGACAAAGCAGCCCCACTTGATTGCTACCCCTTACACAAAGATTCAATCCCTCCACCACCGACAAACAGTGGCAGCCGTGTACCATCTACAAGATGCACTGAAAGAACTCACAAAGGTTCCTTAGGCAGTACCTTCCAAACCCATGACCACTAACGTCGAGAAGGATAAGAGCAGCAGGTACCTGGGAACATCAATCACCACCTTGGAGGTTTTCTCCAAGTCACTCATCATTCTGATTTGGAAATATATCGCTGTTCCTTCACTGTCGCAGGGTCAAAATCCTGGAATTCTCTCCCTTGGTGCACTGTGGGTGTACCTACACCTCAGGGACTGCAGGGGTTTAAGAAGGCAGCTCATCACCACCTTCTCAAGGGTAGCTAGGGATGGGTAATAAATGTTGGTGTTACCAGCGATGCCCACATTCCGTAAAATGAAAAAAAAATTATTTAACTTTCGACAACTTGATACAAGAAAAATAACACACAGTTTTCCCTCAGACTTCACTTTCCTGCAGATGTCAAATGTCCTTTAATAGAAAGATTCCACACTATTGTAAAGTCATGAACAGCACTGTGGATATCTAGATTCCCACTGGGACTACACTCAGACAGCTAACTTATTTAACTCGTGACCTTTCATTTTTCCAAAAGCTAAATCCCACAGTCTGTCAGAATTCACATGTCTGCATGTGAGAGACTATTTATCTCTATTGTCCTCACACCGACTCCACTGTGGGGATGTTTTATTTTGCAAAAACTTTGCCAGTAAAAACAGCGTTGTAGTAAATGGTTCAGAGCTCCTGACTGTGTGGAGAGCAGGCATCAGTTTGAACTTTCCTGAGTTAACCTTTGACTCATAGAACGTCCAAATTGAATTGGAAACCCAGGAAATGAATTATACATCAAAAGAGAAGCGTGTATTTGGCAAGTTCGACTCCCCATCAGCCAAACACAGGACAAGTGGAATTCTGGAGTCTCAAATAAAACACTAATAAGATCATGGGGTGCATCTTGAACTAGTCACTAACTTTAGCAAAACTGTGCTTCATACTGTTAACCAAAGGTATTAAAGGAGAGATGAATGGAGTTGGATCGCAGATCAGCCAAATGGCTAAATGGCTCCTCCTGTTCTTATGTCTTCATGTCTATTTTTCTGTGAAAGTGAGTGAACAGCATGGAATGTATCTGCTTATCGTTCAACATCATGTTAGAGGATAGAGTGGAGTAGTGTGCGGGACAGTATTCCCATCTCTTCAGAGATTCCCATACAGGGCGGCACGGTAGCACAGTGGTTAGCACTGCTGCTTCACAGCTCCAGGGACCTGGGTTCGATTCCCGGCTCGGGTCACTGTCTGTGTGGAGTTTGCGCATTCTCCTCGTGTCAAACCCTCCTGCGTGGGTTTCCTCCGGGTGCTCCGGCTTCCTCCCACAGTCCAAAGATGTGCGGGTGAGGTTGATTGGCCATGCTAAAATCGCCCCTTAGTGTGCTGAGATGCGTAGGTTAGAGGGATTAGTGGGTAAAATATGTAGGGATATGGGGGTAGGGCCTGGGTGGGATTGTGGTTGGTGCAGACTCGATGGGCCGAATGGCCTCTTTCTGTACTGTAGGGTTTCTATGATTCTATGATTTACTAAGAACATTGCTCCCACAGTGAGGAATGGCATGGAATTCTCAAGATAATTTTGCCATAAGAATCTTCAGCCACTCTGGAAACTCTGGAAAGGGGATTGAAAATTTCAGAGGAAACTGGGCTCCAGAAATATCCACTTTGAGAGAAATGCACCTTTGTTCTCTGGTTATGCTGCTGGTTTTGTGTCAATGCAATGCACAGACTGTATTGTGTTCTTACATAATGCAATCAAATTGGATGACTATATCAGGGCTGGCACTATTATGCCGTGTTCAAACAGACCTCCAGGGCAGCTGTGATCAGTCATGGTACAGGTGCACTGTCCTAAAATCATTCAACATCAAACAGCCCAAGTATGCACTCACCATTTAAATCTACTTTCTGCAGGTGCTCCTTGGAAGCCAGGGCCTTGATCACTTCATTCGCTGCTTCTTTCTTTATTTCCCCATAGGAAAGATTCAGCTCCTATTCAACACACAGGAAATTCAGGTCACTACCCGGGAGAGAAATTAATTCACTTTCCTGAGCTGCTCATTCATGGTTTTTATAGTATTCTGGTTGCTCTGTGATTGTCGACTGGATTGCATAAGTTCATAAGTTCATAAGATATTGGAGCAGAATTAGGCCATTCGGCCCATCGAGTCCGCTCCGCCATTCGATCATGGCTGATATGCTCCTCATCCCCATTTTCCTGCCTTCTCCCCATAACCCTTCAACCCATTCCCAATTAAAAATCTGTCCAGCTCCTTTTTGCAGCATTAACTGCTTCACTCTTTAAATTGCTGTACTCTATTTCACGAAAGGAATGTATTTTAACCGAAGAACTCATCATGCCCTTCTTTAGCCAAACCTCACCTGCTCAGTGCTTCTCCCAGCACCTTCAATGATGATGGCCAGATAACTCTCTATCTGCTTCATACCTTACCACTGTTTAATTGGCAGTGAGTGCCAGGGGTATGCCCGCTTGACTAAGCACCCCTGTCACATCAGGCCATTGATGGAGTGTTGATTGTGGAAATAATTTGTGCCCATGTACAAATGGTAATTACCTGCCTCCCTTATCAAATCCATGCTATGGTGGTTAAAGTCAGTTTGGAACATTTCCTGCTCTGCCATTTACATCCTGGTCCCAATTTCTAAAGGTTTTCTGCTTAAGATGGGAAATAGGCCCTCACAGTGCATTGCTTCATTTGGGTCTTGTACATTTGAAAATGGAACACTGGTAAAATGGGGAAATAAGAGTATTGTTCTGAACTGGCCAGGGAAATGACTGTCCATACGAGCAAAAAAAAGGAAATCTGCCAAGTTTCTCCTTAATTACAAACAGAATTGAGTAACACAAGCACAGGATCCACAGAGCTTTTTTTGCCTTTATCCTTCTAACTGGAAGGATGTAGTGATGTAGGAGCTGGTGAGGACTTTCAGCTACACTCCTGGTTTATGCCAAGCTGTCTTTCACACCCTGTTTACTTGGGCAGCTTGATGAAAAGCAGAATTAGGGAAAAAATGATTTCCATTAATAGATCATCTTCCAAGACCATCCATTGCATTAGAACAAAAATAGACCACACAGCCCAAACATAGAACATAGAAAGCCACAGCACAAACAGGCCCTTCGGCCCACAAGTTGCGTCGATCACATCCCCACCTCTAGGCCTATCTATAGCCCTCAATCCCATTAAATCCCATGTACTCATCCAGAAGTCTCTTAAAAGACCCCAACGAGTTTGCCTCCACCACCACCGACGTCAGCCGATTCCACTCACCCACCACCCTCTGAGTGAAAAACTTACCCCTGACATCTCCTCTGTACCTACCCCCCAGCACCTTAAACCTGTGTCCTCTCGTAGCAACCATTTCAGCCCTTGGAAATAGCCTCTGAGAGTCTACCCTATCCAGACCTCTCAACATCTTGTAAACCTCTATCAGGTCACCTCTCATCCTGCGTCTCTCCAGGGAGAAGAGACCAAGCTCCCTCAACCTATCCTCATAAGGCATGCCCCCCAATCCAGGCAACATCCTTGTAAATCTCCTCTGCACCCTTTCAATGGCTTCAACATCTTTCCTGTAATGAGGTGACCAGAACTGCGCGCAGTACTCCAAGTGGGGTCTAACCAGGGTCCTATAAAGCTGCAGCATTATCTCCTGACTCCTAAACTCAATCCCTCGATTAATGAAGGCCAGTACGCCGTACGCCTTCTTGACCGCATCCTCCACCTGCGAGGCCGATTTAAGAGTCCTATGGACCCGGACCCCAAGGTCCTTCTGATCCTCCACACTGCTAAGAATGGTACCCTTCATATTATACTGCTGCTTCATCCCATTGGATCTGCCAAAATGGATCACCACACACTTATCCGGGTTGAAGTCCATCTGCCACTTCTCCGTCCAGTCTTGCATTCTATCTATGTCTCGCTGCAACTTCTGACATCCCTCCAAACTATCCACAACACCACCTACCTTGGTGTCGTCAGCAAACTTACCAACCCATCCCTCCACTTCCTCATCCAGGTCATTTATGAAAATGACAAACAGCAAGGGTCCCAGAACAGATCCCTGGGGCACTCCACTGGTCACTGACCTCCATGCAGAGAAAGACCCCTCCACAGCCACTCTCTGCCTTCTGCAGGCAAGCCAGTTCTGGATCCACAAGGCAACAGCCCCTTGGATCCCATGCCCTCTCACTTTCTCAAGAAGTCTTGCATGGGGCACCTTATCGAACGCCTTGCTGAAGTCCATATAGACCACATCCACCGCTCTTCCTTCGTCAATGTGTTTGGTCACATTTTCAAAGAACTCAACCAGGCTCGTAAGGCACGACCTGCCCTTGACAAAGCCGTGCTGACTACTTTTGATCATACTAAACTTCTCTAGATGATCATAAATCCTGTCTCTCAGGATCCTCTCCATCAACTTACCAACCACTGAGGTTAGACTCACCGGTCGGTAATTTCCCGGGCTGTCCCTGTTCCCTTTCTTGAATATAGGGACCACATCTGCAATCCTCCAATCCTCCGGAACCTCTCCCGTCTCCATCGACGATGCAAAGATCATCGCCAAAGGCTCCGCAATCTCCTCGCTCGCCTCCCACAGTAACCTGGGGTACATCCCATCCGGTCCCGGCGACTTACCAACCTTGATGCCATTCAATAGTTCCAACACATCCTCTTTCTTTATGTCTACATGCTCGATCCTTTCTGTCCACCGCAAACCAGCAGTACAACCACCCAGATCCCTTTCCACCGTGAATACCGAGGTAAAGTATTCATTAAGCACCTCCGCCATTTCTAACGGTTCCGCACAAACTTTTCCCCCTTCACCTTTTAAGGGTCCTATGCCTTCACATCTCATCCTTTTACTCTTGACATATTTGTAGAAAGCCTTGGGATTCTCCTTAATCTTACCCGCCAAGGCCTTCTCATGACCCCTTCTCGCTCTCCTAATTTCCTTCTTAAGCTCCTTCCTACATCCCGTATACTCTTCTAAATCCTTAACACCTCCTAGCTCTCTGAACCTTCTGTACGCCTCTCTTTTCTTATTCACCAGGTTCATCACAACCTTCATGCACCACGGTTCCCGTACCCTACCAACACCCCCCTGTCTCATCGGAACGTTGTCATGCAGAGCTCCAGACAAACATTCCTTGAAAATCCTCCACTTTCCTTCGGTACTTTTCCCCAAGAATGCCTCCTTCCAATTTACCCGTCTAATTTCCTCCCTGATGACACTGTATTTCCCTTTACTCCAGAGAAACACTTTCCTAGCCTGCCTGATCCTATCTCTTTCCAATGCTATCGTGAAGGAGATAGAATTATGATCGCTATCCCTGAGATGCTCACCCACCGAGAGATCCTCCACCTGTCCAGGTTCATTAGCCAGCACCAGATCAAGTACAGCCTCTCCTCTAGTAGGCTTATCCACATACTGTGTCAGGAAACTCTCCTGGACACACCTAACAAACTCCTCTCCATCCAAACCCCTAGCCCTAGGGATATTCCAATCTATGTTTGGGAAATTAAAATCTCCCATCACGACAACTCTGTTATTCCTACATCTCTCCAGGATCTGTTTCCCCATCTGCTCCTCAACATCTCTGTTACTATTGGGCGGCCTATAGAAAACACCCAGCAACGTTACCGACCCCTTCCTGTTCCTAACCTCCACCCACAGAGACTCCGTAGTCAATCCCTCCACGGCGTCCACCTTCTCTACAGCCGTGACACTATCCCTGATCAACAGTGCCACTCCCCCCCCTCTCTTGCCTCCCTCCCTGTCCTTCCTGAAACATCTAAAACCCGGCACCTGAAGCACCCAGTCCTGTCCCTGAGACATCCAAGTCTCCGTAATGGCCACCACATCACAATTCGAAGCAGCAATCCACGCTCTAAGCTCATCCACTTTATTCACTACACTCCTGGCATTAAAATAGACACATCTCAGACCTTCAGCCTGAGCACTTCCCTTCTCCATCACTCGTCTAACCTCCCTCTTACCCTGTTTACATTCCTTATCTATTTGCGAGCTAACCTCCTCGCTCTCAGTCCCCTCATTTCGATTCCCTCCCCCCAACCTTTAAAACGATTCCCTCCCCCCAACCTTTCAAACGATCTAGTCTGGTTTTTATGCTCCACATGAGCCTTCTTCCACCCTATTAATCTCACCATATTGATATTATATTCCGTTCTCCCTCATGTGGGATGATCAGTTTCCCCTTCAATCCATTTTTAATACTTGCCTCAACTACTCCATGTTCTACATTCTAACCACTCTCTGGGTGAAGAGATTTGCCCTGACTTCCTCATTGGATTTATGTCACTCACACTGAGAAAGAGACGATTGGGAGCAAGAACTGAAATTCTTTCCGTAGAGCTAGAGAAAAGAAACAATGAAGTCCTTTCATGTCTCTCTGTACCTCAGTAAAACCAGCAGTCAGCCCCAGAGGGTCAGTAATGGTGGTTAGGAATTAGGTCAATATTTAGTGTATGGGAGGAGGAAAGGTAGTGTGAAGAGAGAGAAGATTATATTGGAAACTTCTAGAATACCAATTGTTATAAACTCAAAAAGTACAATGTTTCTTGTACTATGGGCAAGATTCTCATCCACAGTCGCCCTCCTGCCAGTGAGAACGGAGACTTTGGCATTCCAGCCAAAACTCCATCCCCTGTCAGCAACACCGGAGAATCCCAGCCGCGAACCAGGACGGAGGGTTTCGGCACCTGTCTTTATTAGAACTGAACATAACATGGCTGCCTCCAGCCGGTGCCTCATGGCAGAGGTCACATGACTACAGCATGCCCAGGTAGTAGCTTTAATACGTGATTGCATTTCAATCCAAACACCAATTCTGTCTGAAACATGATGAGAATCATTGCTCCTTATAGCGTGAGGAGCATTTACACAAGTCAGTAATTGGTTAATATGAAACCAAAGCCATTTTCCTCACCACCCAGCCCTTGTCCATCGATATATCGGCTGAGAAACAAACAGTGCCAGACCTCCAGCTTGGATTGACGACTATGAAATGTGTGTAGCTAAGCCAGCTGTCTCTTTGCCAGTCTGTCTCTAATAAGCAGAGTAAAGGCATCACTTGTTCACACTACTGGATAATTGTAATGAGCCAGGGGAAGGGAGACACTTTCAAAGGATCAACCATAAAAGGGTTGTGGATTGTCTGCATCCAAATACACCTCAGGCCACACACCAGCCAGGATTCCGATTTAGATGTTTATTTTGCAAAGCTCCCTGGATCACTGCAATCATCACACAATTCATGATGTGTAATCCCTGGTATGTAGTTCTATAGTGGATTCTTACCCCAGCCTGATGTGGGAGATTTCTAACCAGTTAATAAGGTTTTTAGACAGAAAACATTAAGACACTGACAGGATTACCAGCAAAGAGTTAAATGATTCTTGGAACAAGTTAATAAGCTAACGAGACAATGGTTCACACATATGAAGTAAGAGAATTAATTATGATTTAAAACATATATGCTGATATTTTAATGTATTTTAAGTATTGTATGAATCATTGTTCGCTTCAGCCGAAAACAGGTTACCGCAAGGTATGATGGTAAAGGCGAATAGTTCAGAACCGAAGTCCTGGGAACCCTGTAGTTAGCAACATTCACATCAGAAAGTCGCTTATGCGGGAACACATGTTACAACATGTAAGAATAGGTATATTCACTGTCCAGACTCAGGATGGAAACGTGCCCGGACATGGGATCACGTGTCTATCCAGTTTGGCAATGATCCGGTGGGAACATCCATTTTGACCCCTGTAGTAAGTGTTCAAGGTAACCAGGCAACAGGGAGTGACTTTAGCCAAGATGGGAGTTAGCGTCCGGATTTAATGGATGAATGAGATATCATTATGCTGGATGGTAGAATGCAATTGGCTGAGGTGAATGTCAGGGATTATTATTGCTGTGTCTATACTAAATGTAATTGATTTTAAGCTCATGTAAGGTGGGAACGATTGATAAGAAAAATCTATAATTGATCCGTTTTTGACTGTATCATTAGATTCATTGGACAGATTCTGTCGCTCTATCTCAGGGCTACTTAACCTTTTTGGTAATCTCCTTGCAGCTGCTTGTTTTTCTTTGAATAAATGTTACGTCTTTATACAGAGATATCTGCCTCGTTGTTTAAAGTTAAGACAGTACCAGTCATCTTGATTTTACCCCACAATACAGCCCCTCCCTTCATTCTGAGTTCTGAACTACTTTAGTTGTTCACATGGCCTGATCGACCTGTCCACAGCTCCTCATATTAGATTAACTCTTTCCTGACATGCACGTTTTTTGTTTGAATGACAAGAACCTTTTTCTTCAAATACATACATCAACCACACAACAGATTAGAAATGATCTCAGACTGAAAACTCATTCAAGCTTCTTTTTGGATTTGTGATTTGCCCAGGTCTGTCGAGGCAGTCAGCACACAAACTTCATGCTGCTGCCTTGTTTAAGTGATTGTAGCAATGGGCTGTGTGGGGCCTCTGCTACTGGTTAGCCGAGTGCTCAGAATCCCAGCTACATGTGCTGACAACACACAGTGCATTTTGCCTGCCTCTCTAAAAGGGAAGCTGCACTGATGGAAGGGAGTTGCCGCTGCTGCCTGCCTATACTGACACTGGCTGCAAGAGTTAGTGGAGCAGAGAAAAGAGAAGAAAGGCTCATAGGGTCATGGATACATCACAGGAGGCCTTCATGAAGGAGGTCGACAGGTTGTGAGTGAAGCTGAATAGATAATTGTTGCTTGTATGATTGGATATTAATAAAGATGTAAAGGCAAGGTTTTTGCTGGTGTCTTTTATTGTAATATACTGGCTAACAGCACGCTGTGATGGGACATTGCAAGTGAATGCAATGTTGGCATAATGGAGTGATGATGTTGCGGATGGTTCTCAGGAAACCAGAGTCTGAGTTGGCACTCATGGGCAACCCCTCTGGAGCAAAGGTGCTGAAGATACATCCCTCCTGCCTCCTGGTAAAGATCCCCCTTCCTGCAGCACCTGCTCCATCTCTCTCTCATCTTGCAGGCCTATATCACAGACTTTGTGTGAACAAGTCACCAAATCCTCTGTCTTAGCTGGAGGATGCAGCAACACACTCTGTCAAACCCAGCAATTCACCCCAATGCCTTCAAAAACACTCCATAGCACTCAACAATATTTGGTCTAAATTACCTTCCCTCCAAATTAGATGGTTGACCCTTTATGCACGAATGCGGGTTTCCTCTGGCAGCTGAATGCGTGTTCTATTGTGAGTGGGCAGTGTTTGTATTCAGTGGACCCGTATACAGTCATAGATGTTTACATGGAAACAGGCCCTTCGGCCCAACTTGTCCATGCCGCCCTTTTTTTTAAACCCCTAATCTAGTCCCAATTGCCTGCATTTGGCCCACATCCCTCTATACCAATCCTACCCATGGAACTGGTTTTTAAAAGACAAAATTGTACCCGCCTCTACTACTACCCCTTGTTCCAGACACTCACCACCCTCTGTGTGGAAAAATTGCCCCTCTGGACACTTTTGTATCTCTCCCCTCTCACCTTAAACCTATGCCCTCTAGTTTTAGACTCCCCTACCTTTGGAAAAAGATGTTGACTATCTAGCTGATCTATGCCCCTCATTATTTTATAGACCTCTATAAGATCACCCCTCACCCTTCTACGCTCCAGAGAAAAAAGTACCAGTCTATCCAGCCTCTCCTTATAACTCAAACCATCAAGTCCCGGTAGCATCCTAGTAAATCTTTTCTCAACTCTTTCTAGTTTAATAATATCCTTTCTATAATAGAGTTACCAGAACTGTACACGGTATTCCAAGTGCGCCTTACCAATGTCTTGTACAACTTCAACAAGACGTCCCAACTCCTGTATTCAATGTTCTGACCAATGATACCAAGCATGCTGAATGCCTTCTTCACCACTCTGTCCACCTGTGACTCCACTTTCAAGGAGCTATGAACATGTACCTCTAGATCTCTTTGCTTTGTAACTCTACTCAATGCCCTACTATTAACTGAGTAAATCCTGCCCTAGTTCAATCTACCAAAATACATCACCTCGCATTTATCTAAATTAAACTCAATCTGCTATTCGTCAGCCCACTGGCCCAATTGATCAAGATTCCATTGCAATCCGAGATAACCTTCTTCACTGTCCACTATGCCACCAATCTTGGTGTCATCTGCAAACTTACTAACCATGCCCCCTATATTCTCATCCAAATCATTAATATAAATGATTTGGACGAGAAATATATGGTTTGCGTTTCATAAACAGACATCAAATCAGTTGTTATGATCTGATCAACTGGGAAGCTTCCTGTGCACATACAGCACTACCACGCTGACAGCACGGTGGACCATGTGGGGGACATGCTGGAAGCAACCTGAAGCACTGTGATCCCATTCTGAAGCTACAGAGAAGAATTTCCAGCTCTAAATATCACAGCGGCATCAACTGGACAGGAGAAATTAATGACCTGACAATTAAGTTACCTTCCTCTTATGTAAGCAATACTTCCTAGATACAGAACATTCTTTGATTTGATTTGATTTGATTTATTATTGTCACATGTATTAACATACAGTGAAAAGTATTGTTTCTTGCGTGCTATACAGGCAAAACATACCGTTCATAGAGAAGAAAACGAGAGAGTGCAGAATGTAGTGTTACAGTCATAGCTAGGGTGTAGAGAAAGATCAACTTAATGCAAGGGAAGTCCATTCAAAAGTTTGATAGCAGCAGGGAAGAAGCTGTTCTTGAGTCGGTTGGTACGTGACCTCAGACTTTTGTATCTTTTTCCCGAAGGAAGAAGGTGGAAGAGAGAATGTCAGGGGTGCGTGGGGTCCTTAATTATGCTGGCTGCTTTTCTGAGGCAGCGGGAAGTGTAGACAGAGTCAATGGATGGGAGGCTGGTTTGCGTGATGGATTGGGCTATATTCACGACCTTTTGTAGTTCTTTGCGGTCTTGGGCAGAGCAGGAGCCCATACCAAGCTGTGATACAACCAGAAAGAATGCTTTCTATGGTGCATCTGTAAAAGTTGGTGAGAGTCATAGTTGACATGCCAAATTTCCTTAGTCTTCTGAGAAAGTAGCAGCGTTGGTGGGCTTTCTTAACTATAGTGTCGGCATGGGGGGACCAGGACAGATTGTTGATGATCTGGATACCTAAAATCCTGAAGCTCTCGACCCTTTCCACTTCTACTGGGAACATAAAACAGCCACCACTTTGGAACATTAATTTGATTGAAGCTCTGTAAATACTGCTGTACATTCCTACAGGTAGGAGAAAAGGTGTTAAAAAGGTACCAGCTCTAATGTTGCTCTTGTGATTTATTAAGGTCCAGAATAAACATGCGTGTCGGTTGTATGCAGCAGCTGTCAAGAGGCGACTTGTGTGGGATATACAGCAGATGCCACTTATTTTACAACTAATGGGCTCACTTGCACTTTAGCCTTTTCTCTGTTACAATCCCACAATTAAAATGGTTAACGAAGAGTAATTACTGAGCGATAATCCAATCAAGAGACTGAATGATATCAAACTGAAATAGCAAAGCTCAGGGGGGCTGGATTATAACTAACTGAGCCTTCAGATTGGATTAGAGACTTGAAAACACTCCCTAATACTTAAAATGTTAACTTTTCCAGTACGAGGCAGGGTCATTATTTGTTTTTGGCTCATTTTCTGCTGAGGGGTGGGAGTTCTGTGCCCCCATGAGTGACAATGTTTAAACAAATACCATTGTGACAGTGATTTCATTATTGTATATTTATCAAGAAGTTAACTGGGAATTGAGTGGCCAAGAGTCAGAATGGCACCGAGCATGGCCACATAATGCTGATTAAATTTACAAACACATCTTGGTCCACTCAGTTCCTCGTCTGTGCTCAGGTAAGTGGGGATTGAAGATTAGATGGTAAGAGTTCTTGCAGATGGGAGCATGTCATTGGCAGCCCAGGTCACTTCTGGGATATAATAGTGCGATTAAAGCACATCCTTGGGTGTTGAGTTGAGTACTATTGGCACACTTTTCACAGTTCACAAGAGAAACAGACACAGGGAGAAATTGCAAACTCCAGACAGACAGTGACCCGAGGCTGGAACTGAACCCGGGTCCCTGGCGCTGTGAGGCAGCAGGGCTAACCACTGCGCCACTGTGCCATCCCTGTGAGATGTGAGTATTCGACGGAATGTGTCTTGCAGTGATTGTGACATTTACTGTCAAGAGAGTTGACAGAGAAAGGCTGAATTCTAACAATGCCATTAAAAATATCAAAATATATCTGTGAATGATTTTCCATGAATTCCACGCTCAGTGTCCTTTGTATTTGGCTGTTGCAGTCTACATCATCACAGGACTGCTCTCTGATAAACTGACACATTATCCTAAATGTTTTGGAGGGAAATGTCAAGTACATTTAATTCAAAGTTCTTGCAGATGAACATCTTGAAAAACACACGCTCAAATTGCGGTCCCCATTCAGATTAATGCAGTGGAGTTTACACAAAACATCTGCTGATTCTACCCAGGAGTCTGAATGCACAAACAGAATAATGTGCAGTGACACTGGGCCAATAATAAATATGTTTGTCATGTTTACATCCTTCTGGACTCAATGCTCAATCATTTCAGATCATGATCACTGCACCAATATTTTTTGGGCTGCAGCTATTGGCAATTTATTATTACCATCAATCCTCCTCTAGATCGTTCCTTTACTTGTTCCATCACCTTTACCTTCCATCTTTTCACACACCTTCCCCTCTGCTTTAAATGGCAGAACCATCAGGAGCATTGACACACAGAGAGATCTGGGAGTAGGGGTTCACAGATCCTGAAAAGTAGCAGCACAGGTGGAAAAGCTGGTGAAGAAAGCATATGACATGCTTGCCTTCATCGGCTGGGGCATCGAGTATAAAAGTTGGCAAATTATGTTACAGTTGTATAAAACGTTAGTTAGGCCACATTTGGAACACTGTGTCCAATTCTGGTCGCCGCACTACCAGAAGGATGTGGAGGCTTTGGAGGGAGAACAGAAAAGATTTACCAGGATGTTGCCTGGTATGGAGGAGAGATTGAATAAACTGGGATTGTTCTCCCTGGAAAGACGGAGGCTGAGGGGCGACCCGATAGAGATCATAAAATTATGTGGGGTATAGATAGGGTTAACAGTTGGAAACTTTTTCCCAGGGCAGAAATGACAATTACAAGGGGGCACAAGTTCAAGGTAAGGGGGGAAAGGTTCAGTGGAGATGTGTGGGGGAAGTTTTTTACACAGAGGGTGGTGGGGGCCTGGAATGCGCTGCCAAGTGAGGTGGTTGAGGCAGTTACGTTAGCGACATTTAAGACTGATCTGGATAGGCACATGAACAGACAGGGAATAGAGGGATAGAAGCGGTTGGTCTCGATAGGACAACGTGATTGGTGCAGGCTTGGAGGGCTGAAAGGCCTGTTCCTGTGCTGTACTGTTCTTTGTTCTTTGCTTTTTCCTCCCCTCCTGCCTTTCCCTGCCTCTTCACTTACGTCCTGCCTGTTACATCCGTAACTTTTTCCAGTTTTGATGAAAGGTTACAGAACTTGTAAGCTTTGGGTGGCCGTGGCAATGGAGTGTTGGAATTTAAAAATGTGATGACTCCTCGCCCATTTAAAGTAATGGAAGCAGCAGACAGACCTGGTGCTCTGGCTAATACAATGATTGTGCAGTAAAATTCAGGCCTAAAAGTACCACCGGGTTACCCAAGCTCATGTGAGGTTAACACCACTTAAATGCATGCCTGAACTGCTTAACCCCAGCCCGTATCCTTAACAGGCTGAGTTACTCCTGCAGAGAGTTGACAAGCACTTGGTGGATCGAAGGACATCCTACTGTAACTGTTCTATTATTCAATTCTATACTCTCCTACTGTCCTGCCATTATGTTTTCCGATATCCCGGAGCTGCTGCCTGGCCAGCGAGTGATGTGCGAGATGGAATCTTCGAGGGCACTGCTGAAGAAGAAAAGCCGTCGCTCGATTTCACAATCACAGCCACCGACTCTGAAATCTTCACAGGTTAACTTGGGGAGACAGGGGGCTGGAACCTGCAACCCCTGCCGTCGCTGCAAGCCAGAATGGAGAATTTGGCGCTCAGCCAAGTCTCCGTTCACTGCAGCGAGACCGGAGAATCCCAGCTGCAGGTGAGGTCGGAGAATCCGCCCCAGGATCTGCATGTGATGAGCCATGGGGCATGACTGGGCTACGGCAAGGTTTGGAGGGAGAGGGCAGCTTAGGTGCCAGCTCCCTGGAGAATGAGTTGACGAGTTCTGCTGCAGAGAACTCAAATGAGATAGTGCGTAAAGGCTGATAGGCAGAAATGCTTACATTTATATAGCATCCTTCACAAGCACCGGACATCTCAAGTGTGTTACAGCCAATGAAGTACTTTTGAAGTGTGGTTATGGGTATGATATAAGGAATACAAGATCTCACAAACAGCAATGTGATAATGACCACATAATCTGTATTTTTGTGATTTTAATCATAGAAATCATAGAAACCCTACAATGCAGAAGGAGGCCATTCGGCCCATCGAGTCTGCACCGACCACAATCCCACCCAGACCCTACCCCCATATCCCTACATATTTACTCGCTAATCCCTCTAACCTACATATCCCAGGACACTAAGGGACAATTTTAGCATGGCCGATGCACCTAACCCGCACATCTTTGGACTGTGGGAGGAAACCGGAGCACCCGGAGGAAACCCACCTGAGGAGCAAATTGAGGACCCTGGGTATAACTCCCTGGGTATAACTCCCTGGGTATAACTCCCTGGGTATAACTCCCCCGCTCTTCTTCAAAACAGAACCATGGAATATTTTATACCCCATAGAACAGAGCAGTCAGAGCCTCAGTCTGAAAGGTGGCACCGCAGCAGTGCAGCACTCTCTCAGCACTGCAAGGCAGCATCAGCCTTGACTTTGTGCTCTGGTCCTAGACTGGTTGTAAACACATAACCTTCTGACTCAGGGGTGAGAATGTTACCAGCTGAGCCGCGGCTGCCACATGCAAATGCTTGGTGCATTGGCACACCTTCCACAAAGCCTGCTGTCACTGTCAGGGAGCAGGGAAGAATCCAGCCCTAGCTTGGCACAGCGGGCTTGATACAGAGCTCAGAGAGTGGAGGTGGCGGCCAACTCCATGAGAACATTTGAGGACTCAACTATGATGCAGCAAACTGTGGGCCAATGTCTCAGCTTCCACTGTCAAAAGCCATTTAACAACTCAGTGCAGCAGTGGAAGCTCAAATTGAGATTGTGAAATTTCAACTTACTGCCACATAGGCTGAGAATGCTGCCATTTTGCCTATTGGAACCAGCACTCAAAGGGACTTGCAGGATCCCATTACAATCAGGGGTGGGGTAGAGGAGTGTGTCAATATTTGTGGGCGTAGGACAGGGGAGTGTATCAGTAGCTTCAGGGAGTCCCCCACTCAGTGTGAGGAAATTGCTAACCACCGCTTTAAGGCTTAAAGCACAATAGAATGTTTGCCAAGTTTTACATGGATCGCTATTTATGAAGCTTGGCTTATGACAAGCACATGGTAACATGGAACCAGTGCATTGTTAATTATTATTCTGGGATCACATTCTGAAAGCTGGACTTATTACAAGTAATTATAGAGCTACAAAATGAATCTGAGAAGTTGCAATGTGCTTTCACCACTCTTAAATATGGGACAAACAGCTTGCTGCCTTCTAATTAGGTTTTGCTGTGTTAATGTGTGCACAGTATGCCTTCAAGTCCTGGATGTAACAGCAAACTGCTCAGATGTTCTGGTAATCCATGCCACGACATTTTTCCATCATCCTCTCCAGCAGCAACTATGATCAGGCCATAGTGCATGAAGGTGATCAACATCAACAGTGTTGTACAAAGAGAAAATCATCTCATATCAGAGCAATATTTAAGTGCCAGAAGCAAGACTATAAAATCAGCTTCATTTTATTTCAATGCACTAAGTGTTTCAACACACTTGGAAACAGTATATTAAACATGTTCTGTGATTTTGAACATGGGAGTGAGGGCAAGATGTTTAACCCATATTACCCATGAAAACATGGTGGTATGATGGCACACTGGTTGGCACTGCTGCTTCACAGCGCCAGGAGCCCGGGTTCAATTCCTGGCTTGGCTGACTGTGTAGAGTCTGCACGTTCTCCCCATGTCTGCGTGGGTTTCCTCCTGGAGCACCGGTTTCCTCCCGGGGTGTGATAGTGAGGGAGTGACAGTGTGGTGTGATAGTGAGGGAGTGACAGTGCGGTGTGATAGTGAGGGAGTGACACTGTGGTGTGATAGTGAGGGAGTGACAGTGCGGTGTGATAGTGAGGGAGTGACAGTGCGGTGTGATAGTGAGGGAGTGACAGTGCGGTGTGATAGTGAGGGAGTGACAGTGCAGTGTGATAGTGAGGGAGTGACACTGTGGTGTGATAGTGAGGGAGTGACACTGTGGTGTGATAGTGAGTGAGTGACGGTGTGGTGTGATAGTGAGGGAGTGACGGTGCGGTGTGATAGTGAGGGAGTGACACTGTGGTGTGATAGTGAGGGAGTGACACTGTGGTGTGATAGTGAGTGAGTGACGGTGTGGTGTGATAGTGAGGGAGTGACGGTGCGGTGTGATAGTGAGGGAGTGACAGTGCAGTGTGATAGTGAGGGAGTGACACTGTGGTGTGATAGTGAGGGAGTGACACTGTGGTGTGATAGTGAGTGAGTGACGGTGTGGTGTGATAGTGAGGGAGTGACGGTGCGGTGTGATAGTGAGGGAGTGACAGTGCGGTGTGATAGTGAGGGAGTGACAGTGCAGTGTGATAGTGAGGGAGTGACACTGTGGTGTGATAGTGAGGGAGTGACACTGTGGTGTGATAGTGAGTGAGTGACGGTGTGGTGTGATAGTGAGGGAGTGACGGTGCGGTGTGATAGTGAGGGAGTGACACTGTGGTGTGATAGTGAGGGAGTGACACTGTGGTGTGATAGTGAGTGAGTGACGGTGTGGTGTGATAGTGAGGGAGTGACGGTGCGGTGTGATAGTGAGGGAGTGACGGTGCGGTGTGATAGTGAGGGAGTGACACTGTGGTGTGATAGTGAGGGAGTGACGGTGTGGTGTGATAGTGAGGGAGTGACGGTGCGGTGTGATAGTGAGGGAGTGACACTGTGGTGTGATAGTGAGGGAGTGACAGTGCGGTGTGATAGTGAGGGAGTGACACTGTGGTGTGATAGTGAGGGAGTGACACTGTGGTGTGATAGTGAGTGAGTGACGGTGTGGTGTGATAGTGAGGGAGTGACGGTGCGGTGTGATAGTGAGGGAGTGACGGTGCGGTGTGATAGTGAGGGAGTGACAGTGCGGTGTGATAGTGAGGGAGTGACAGTGCGGTGTGATAGTGAGGGAGTGACAGTGCGGTGTGATAGTGAGGGAGTGACAGTGCGGTGTGATAGTGAGGGAGTGACGGTGCGGTGTGATAGTGAGGGAGTGACAGTGCGGTGTGATAGTGAGGGAGTGACAGTGCGGTGTGATAGTGAGGGAGTGACAGTGCGGTGTGATAGTGAGTGAGTGACGGTGCGGTGTGATAGTGAGGAGTGACAGTGCGGTGTGATAGTGAGGGAGTGACGGTGCGGTGTGATAGTGAGGGAGTGACAGTGCGGTGTGATAGTGAGGGAGTGACAGTGCGGTGTGATAGTGAGGGAGTGACAGTGCGGTGTGATAGTGAGGGAGTGACAGTGCGGTGTGATAGTGAGGGAGTGACGGTGCGGTGTGATAGTGAGGGAGTGACACTGTAGTGTGATAGTGAGGGAGTGACACTGTAGTGTGATAGTGAGGGAGTGACAGTGCAGTGTGATAGTGAGGGAGTGACACTGTAGTGTGATAGTGAGGGAGTGACAGTGCAGTGTGATAGTGAGGGAGTGACACTGTGGTGTGATAGTGAGGGAGTGACGGTGCGGTGTGATAGTGAGGGAGTGACGGTGTGGTGTGATAGTGAGGGAGTGACGGTGTGGTGTGATAGTGAGGGAGTGACAGTACGGTGTGATAGTGAGGGAGTGACGGTGCGGTGTGATAGTGAGGGAGTGACGGTGCGGTGTGATAGTGAGGGAGTGACGGTGTGGTGTGATAGTGAGGGAGTGACAGTGCGGTGTGATAGTGAGGGAGTGACAGTGCGGTGTGATAGTGAGGGAGTGACAGTGCGGTGTGATAGTGAGGGAGTGAAATTGCGGTGTGATAGTGAGGGAGTGACGGTGCGGTGTGATAGTGAGGGAGTGACAGTGCGGTGTGATAGTGAGGGAGTGACAGTGCGGTGTGATAGTGAGGGAGTGACAGTGCGGTGTGATAGTGAGGGAGTGACTCTGTGGTGTGATAGTGAGGGAGTGACGGTGTGGTGTGATAGTGAGGGAGTGACACTGCGGTGTGATAGTGAGGGAGTGACGGTGTGGTGTGATAGTGAGGGAGTGACACTGCGGTGTGATAGTGAGGGAGTGACAGTGCGGTGTGATAGTGAGGGAGTGACAGTGCGGTGTGATAGTGAGGGAGTGACAGTGCGGTGTGATAGTGAGGGAGTGACAGTGCGGTGTGATAGTGAGGGAGTGACAGTGCGGTGTGATAGTGAGGGAGTGACAGTGCGGTGTGATAGTGAGGGAGTGACAGTGCGGTGTGATAGTGAGGGAGTGACAGTGCGGTGTGATAGTGAGGGAGTGACAGTGTGGTGTGATAGTGAGGGAGTGACGGTGCGGTGTGATAGTGAGGCAGTGACAGTGTGGTGTGATAGTGAGGGAGTGACAGTGCGGTGTGATAGTGAGGGAGTGACAGTGCGGTGTGATAGTGAGGGAGTGACAGTGCGGTGTGATAGTGAGGGAGTGACAGTGTGGTGTGATAGTGAGGGAGTGACGGTGCGGTGTGATAGTGAGGGAGTGACGGTGCGGTGTGATAGTGAGGGAGTGACGGTGCGGTGTGATAGTGAGGGAGTGACAGTGCGGTGTGATAGTGAGGGAGTGACAGTGTGGTGTGATAGTGAGGGAGTGACGGTGCGGTGTGATAGTGAGGGAGTGACAGTGCGGTGTGATAGTGAGGGAGTGACTCTGTGGTGTGATAGTGAGGGAGTGACACTGCGGTGTGATAGTGAGGGAGTGACGGTGCGGTGTGATAGTGAGGGAGTGACAGTGCGGTGTGATAGTGAGGGAGTGACAGTGCGGTGTGATAGTGAGGGAGTGACAGTGCGGTGTGATAGTGAGGAGTGACAGTGCGGTGTGATAGTGAGGGAGTGACAGTGCGGTGTGATAGTGAGGGAGTGACAGTGCGGTGTGATAGTGAGGGAGTGACAGTGCGGTGTGATAGTGAGGGAGTGACAGTGCGGTGTGATAGTGAGGGAGTGACAGTGCGGTGTGATAGTGAGGGAGTGAAATTGCGGTGTGATAGTGAGGGAGTGACAGTGCGGTGTGATAGTGAGGGAGTGACAGTGCGGTGTGATAGTGAGGGAGTGACAGTGCGGTGTGATAGTGAGGGAGTGACAGTGCGGTGTGATAGTGAGGGAGTGACACTGTAGTGTGATAGTGAGGGAGTGACAGTGCAGTGTGATAGTGAGGGAGTGACACTGTAGTGTGATAGTGAGGGAGTGACAGTGCAGTGTGATAGTGAGGGAGTGACACTGTGGTGTGATAGTGAGGGAGTGACGGTGCGGTGTGATAGTGAGGGAGTGACGGTGCGGTGTGATAGTGAGTGAGTGACGGTGTGGTGTGATAGTGAGGGAGTGACGGTGCGGTGTGATAGTGAGGGAGTGACACTGTGGTGTGATAGTGAGGGAGTGACAGTGCGGTGTGATAGTGAGGGAGTGACGGTGCGGTGTGATAGTGAGGGAGTGACGGTGTGGTGTGATAGTGAGGGAGTGACAGTGCGGTGTGATAGTGAGGGAGTGACAGTGCGGTGTGATAGTGAGGGAGTGACAGTGCGGTGTGATAGTGAGGGAGTGACGGTGCGGTGTGATAGTGAGGGAGTGACAGTGCGGTGTGATAGTGAGGGAGTGACAGTGCGGTGTGATAGTGAGGGAGTGACAGTGCGGTGTGATAGTGAGGGAGTGACAGTGCGGTGTGATAGTGAGGGAGTGACGGTGCGGTGTGATAGTGAGGGAGTGACACTGTAGTGTGATAGTGAGGGAGTGACACTGTAGTGTGATAGTGAGGGAGTGACAGTGCAGTGTGATAGTGAGGGAGTGACACTGTAGTGTGATAGTGAGGGAGTGACAGTGCAGTGTGATAGTGAGGGAGTGACACTGTGGTGTGATAGTGAGGGAGTGACGGTGCGGTGTGATAGTGAGGGAGTGACGGTGTGGTGTGATAGTGAGGGAGTGACGGTGTGGTGTGATAGTGAGGGAGTGACAGTACGGTGTGATAGTGAGGGAGTGACGGTGCGGTGTGATAGTGAGGGAGTGACGGTGCGGTGTGATAGTGAGGGAGTGACGGTGTGGTGTGATAGTGAGGGAGTGACAGTGCGGTGTGATAGTGAGGGAGTGACAGTGCGGTGTGATAGTGAGGGAGTGACAGTGCGGTGTGATAGTGAGGGAGTGAAATTGCGGTGTGATAGTGAGGGAGTGACGGTGCGGTGTGATAGTGAGGGAGTGACAGTGCGGTGTGATAGTGAGGGAGTGACAGTGCGGTGTGATAGTGAGGGAGTGACAGTGCGGTGTGATAGTGAGGGAGTGACTCTGTGGTGTGATAGTGAGGGAGTGACGGTGTGGTGTGATAGTGAGGGAGTGACACTGCGGTGTGATAGTGAGGGAGTGACGGTGTGGTGTGATAGTGAGGGAGTGACACTGCGGTGTGATAGTGAGGGAGTGACAGTGCGGTGTGATAGTGAGGGAGTGACAGTGCGGTGTGATAGTGAGGGAGTGACAGTGCGGTGTGATAGTGAGGGAGTGACAGTGCGGTGTGATAGTGAGGGAGTGACAGTGCGGTGTGATAGTGAGGGAGTGACAGTGCGGTGTGATAGTGAGGGAGTGACAGTGCGGTGTGATAGTGAGGGAGTGACAGTGCGGTGTGATAGTGAGGGAGTGACAGTGTGGTGTGATAGTGAGGGAGTGACGGTGCGGTGTGATAGTGAGGCAGTGACAGTGTGGTGTGATAGTGAGGGAGTGACAGTGCGGTGTGATAGTGAGGGAGTGACAGTGCGGTGTGATAGTGAGGGAGTGACAGTGCGGTGTGATAGTGAGGGAGTGACAGTGTGGTGTGATAGTGAGGGAGTGACGGTGCGGTGTGATAGTGAGGGAGTGACGGTGCGGTGTGATAGTGAGGGAGTGACGGTGCGGTGTGATAGTGAGGGAGTGACAGTGCGGTGTGATAGTGAGGGAGTGACAGTGTGGTGTGATAGTGAGGGAGTGACGGTGCGGTGTGATAGTGAGGGAGTGACAGTGCGGTGTGATAGTGAGGGAGTGACTCTGTGGTGTGATAGTGAGGGAGTGACACTGCGGTGTGATAGTGAGGGAGTGACGGTGCGGTGTGATAGTGAGGGAGTGACAGTGCGGTGTGATAGTGAGGGAGTGACAGTGCGGTGTGATAGTGAGGGAGTGACAGTGCGGTGTGATAGTGAGGAGTGACAGTGCGGTGTGATAGTGAGGGAGTGACAGTGCGGTGTGATAGTGAGGGAGTGACAGTGCGGTGTGATAGTGAGGGAGTGACAGTGCGGTGTGATAGTGAGGGAGTGACAGTGCGGTGTGATAGTGAGGGAGTGACAGTGCGGTGTGATAGTGAGGGAGTGAAATTGCGGTGTGATAGTGAGGGAGTGACAGTGCGGTGTGATAGTGAGGGAGTGACAGTGCGGTGTGATAGTGAGGGAGTGACAGTGCGGTGTGATAGTGAGGGAGTGACAGTGCGGTGTGATAGTGAGGGAGTGACACTGTAGTGTGATAGTGAGGGAGTGACAGTGCAGTGTGATAGTGAGGGAGTGACACTGTAGTGTGATAGTGAGGGAGTGACAGTGCAGTGTGATAGTGAGGGAGTGACACTGTGGTGTGATAGTGAGGGAGTGACGGTGCGGTGTGATAGTGAGGGAGTGACGGTGCGGTGTGATAGTGAGTGAGTGACGGTGTGGTGTGATAGTGAGGGAGTGACGGTGCGGTGTGATAGTGAGGGAGTGACACTGTGGTGTGATAGTGAGGGAGTGACAGTGCGGTGTGATAGTGAGGGAGTGACGGTGCGGTGTGATAGTGAGGGAGTGACGGTGTGGTGTGATAGTGAGGGAGTGACAGTGCGGTGTGATAGTGAGGGAGTGACAGTGCGGTGTGATAGTGAGGGAGTGACAGTGCGGTGTGATAGTGAGGGAGTGAAATTGCGGTGTGATAGTGAGGGAGTGACGGTGCGGTGTGATAGTGAGGGAGTGACGGTGCGGTGTGATAGTGAGGGAGTGACAGTGCGGTGTGATAGTGAGGGAGTGACAGTGCGGTGTGATAGTGAGGGAGTGACTCTGTGGTGTGATAGTGAGGGAGTGACAGTGCGGTGTGATAGTGAGGAGTGACAGTGCGGTGTGATAGTGAGGGAGTGAAATTGCGGTGTGATAGTGAGGGAGTGACAGTGCGGTGTGATAGTGAGGGAGTGAAATTGCGGTGTGATAGTGAGGGAGTGACGCTGCGGTGTGATAGTGAGGGAGTGACAGTGCGGTGTGATAGTGAGGGAGTGACAGTGCGGTGTGATAGTGAGGGAGTGACAGTGCGGTGTGATAGTGAGGGAGTGACAGTGCAGTGTGATAGTGAGGGAGTGACAGTGCGGTGTGATAGTGAGGGAGTGACAGTGCGGTGTGATAGTGAGGGAGTGACAGTGCGGTGTGATAGTGAGGGAGTGACAGTGCGGTGTGATAGTGAGGAGTGACAGTGCGGTGTGATAGTGAGGGAGTGACAGTGCGGTGTGATAGTGAGGGAGTGACAGTGCGGTGTGATAGTGAGGGAGTGACAGTGCGGTGTGATAGTGAGGGAGTGACAGTGCGGTGTGATAGTGAGGGAGTGACAGTGCGGTGTGATAGTGAGGGAGTGACAGTGCGGTGTGATAGTGAGGGAGTGAAATTGCGGTGTGATAGTGAGGGAGTGACAGTGTGGTGTGATAGTGAGGGAGTGACAGTGCGGTGTGATAGTGAGGGAGTGACAGTGCGGTGTGATAGTGAGGGAGTGACAGTGCGGTGTGATAGTGAGGGAGTGACAGTGCGGTGTGATAGTGAGGAGTGACAGTGCGGTGTGATAGTGAGGGAGTGACAGTGCGGTGTGATAGTGAGGGAGTGACAGTGCGGTGTGATAGTGAGGGAGTGACAGTGCGGTGTGATAGTGAAGGAGTGACACTGTGGTGTGATAGTGAGGGAGTGACAGTGCGGTGTGATAGTGAGGGAGTGACAGTGCGGTGTGATAGTGAGGGAGTGAAATTGCGGTGTGATAGTGAGGGAGTGACAGTGCGGTGTGATAGTGAAGGAGTGACACTGTGGTGTGATAGTGAGGGAGTGACAGTGCGGTGTGATAGTGAGGGAGTGACAGTGTGGTGTGATAGTGAGGGAGTGACAGTGCGGTGTGATAGTGAGGGAGTGACAGTGCGGTGTGATAGTGAGGGAGTGACAGTGCGGTGTGATAGTGAGGGAGTGACAGTGCGGTGTGATAGTGAGGGAGTGACAGTGTGGTGTGATAGTGAGGGAGTGACACTGTGGTGTGATAGTGAGGGAGTGACAGTGTGGTGTGATAGTGAGGGAGTGACAGTGCGGTGTGATAGTGAGGGAGTGACAGTGCGGTGTGATAGTGAGGGAGTGACACTGTGGTGTGATAGTGAGGGAGTGACAGTGTGGTGTGATAGTGAGGGAGTGACAGTGCGGTGTGATAGTGAGGGAGTGACAGTGCGGTGTGATAGTGAGGGAGTGACAGTGCGGTGTGATAGTGAGGGAGTGACAGTGCGGTGTGATAGTGAGGGAGTGACGGTGTGGTGTGATAGTGAGGGAGTGACAGTGCGGTGTGATAGTGAGGGAGTGACGGTGCGGTGTGATAGTGGGGGAGTGACAGTGCGGTGTGATAGTGAGGGAGTGACAGTGCGGTGTGATAGTGAGGGAGTGACAGTGCGGTGTGATAGTGAGGGAGTGACTCTGCGGTGTGATAGTGAGGGAGTGACAGTGCGGTGTGATAGTGAGGGAGTGACGGTGCGGTGTGATAGTGAGGGAGTGACAGTGCGGTGTGATAGTGAGGGAGTGACGGTGCGGTGTGATAGTGAGGGAGTGACAGTGCGGTGTGATAGTGAGGGAGTGACAGTGCGGTGTGATAGTGAGGGAGTGACAGTGCGGTGTGATAGTGAGGGAGTGACAGTGCGGTGTGATAGTGAGGGAGTGACAGTGCGGTGTGATAGTGAGGGAGTGACAGTGCGGTGTGATAGTGAGGGAGTGACAGTGCGGTGTGATAGTGAGGGAGTGACAGTGCGGTGTGATAGTGAGGAGTGACAGTGTGGTGTGATAGTGAGGGAGTGACAGTGCGGTGTGATAGTGAGGGAGTGACAGTGCGGTGTGATAGTGAGGGAGTGACAGTGCGGTGTGATAGTGAGGGAGTGAAATTGCGGTGTGATAGTGAGGGAGTGACAGTGCGGTGTGATAGTGAGGGAGTGACACTGTAGTGTGATAGTGAGGGAGTGACAGTGCGGTGTGATAGTGAGGGAGTGACGGTGTGGTGTGATAGTGAGGGAGTGAAATTGCGGTGTGATAGTGAGGGAGTGACAGTGCGGTGTGATAGTGAGGGAGTGACGGTGTGGTGTGATAGTGAGGGAGTGACACTGTGGTGTGATAGTGAGGGAGTGACAGTGCGGTGTGATAGTGAGGGAGTGACAGTGCGGTGTGATAGTGAGGGAGTGACAGTGCGGTGTGATAGTGAGGGAGTGACAGTGCGGTGTGATAGTGAGGGAGTGACAGTGCGGTGTGATAGTGAGGGAGTGAAATTGCGGTGTGATAGTGAGGGAGTGACAGTGCGGTGTGATAGTGAGGGAGTGACAGTGCGGTGTGATAGTGAGGGAGTGACACTGTGGTGTGATAGTGAGGGAGTGACAGTGCGGTGTGATAGTGAGGGAGTGACAGTGCGGTGTGATAGTGAGGGAGTGACAGTGCGGTGTGATAGTGAGGGAGTTACAGTGTGGTGTGATAGTGAGGGAGTGACACTGTGGTGTGATAGTGAGGGAGTGACAGTGCGGTGTGATAGTGAGGGAGTGAAATTGCGGTGTGATAGTGAGGGAGTGACAGTGCGGTGTGATAGTGAGGGAGTGACACTGCGGTGTGATAGTGAGGGAGTGACACTGTGGTGTGATAGTGAGGGAGTGACAGTGCGGTGTGATAGTGAGGGAGTGACGGTGTGGTGTGATAGTGAGTGAGTGACAGTGCGGTGTGATAGTGAGGGAGTGACAGTGCGGTGTGATAGTGAGGGAGTGACGGTGCGGTGTGATAGTGAGGGAGTGACAGTGCGGTGTGATAGTGAGGGAGTGACGGTGTGGTGTGATAGTGAGGGAGTGACACTGTGGTGTGATAGTGAGGGAGTGACAGTGCGGTGTGATAGTGAGGGAGTGACGGTGTGGTGTGATAGTGAGGGAGTGACAGTGCGGTGTGATAGTGAGGGAGTGACAGTGCGGTGTGATAGTGAGGGAGTGACTCTGTGGTGTGATAGTGAGGGAGTGACAGTGCGGTGTGATAGTGAGGGAGTGACGGTGTGGTGTGATAGTGAGGGAGTGACGGTGCGGTGTGATAGTGAGGGAGTGACAGTGTGGTGTGATAGTGAGGGAGTGACAGTGCGGTGTGATAGTGAGGGAGTGACTCTGTGGTGTGATAGTGAGGGAGTGACACTGCGGTGTGATAGTGAGGGAGTGACTCTGTGGTGTGATAGTGAGGGAGTGACAGTGCGGTGTGATAGTGAGGGAGTGACGGTGTGGTGTGATAGTGAGGGAGTGACAGTGTGGTGTGATAGTGAGGGAGTGACAGTGCGGTGTGATAGTGAGGGAGTGACAGTGCGGTGTGATAGTGAGGGAGTGACGGTGTGGTGTGATAGTGAGGGAGTGACGGTGTGGTGTGATAGTGAGGGAGTGACGGTGTGGTGTGATAGTGAGGGAGTGACGGTGCGGTGTGATAGTGAGGGAGTGACAGTGCGGTGTGTTAGTGAGGGAGTGACGGTGCGGTGTGATAGTGAGGGAGTGACACTGCGGTGTGATAGTAAGGGAGTGACGGTGTGGTGTGATAGTGAGGGAGTGACACTGTGGTGTGATAGTGAGGGAGTGACAGTGCGGTGTGATAGTGAGGGAGTGACGGTGTGGTGTGATAGTGAGGGAGTGACGGTGTGGTGTGATAGTGAGGGAGTGACGGTGTGGTGTGATAGTGAGGGAGTGACGGTGTAGTGTGATAGTGAGGGAGTGACGGTGTGGTGTGATAGTGAGGGAGTGACACTGTGGTGTGATAGTGAGGGAGTGACAGTGCGTTGTGATAGTGAGGGAGTGACGGTGTGGTGTGATAGTGAGGGAGTGACGGTGTGGTGTGATAGTGAGGGAGTGACAGTGCGGTGTGATAGTGAGGGAGTGACGGTGTGGTGTGATAGTGAGGGAGTGACAGTGTGGTGTGATAGTGAGGGAGTGACAGTGCGGTGTGATAGTGAGGGAGTGACAGTGCGGTGTGATAGTGAGGGAGTGACAGTGCGGTGTGATAGTGAGGGAGTGACAGTGTGGTGTGATAGTGAGGGAGTGACACTGTAGTGTGATAGTGAGGGAGTGACAGTGCGGTGTGATAGTGAGGGAGTGACGGTGTGGTGTGATAGTGAGGGAGTGACAGTGCGGTGTGATAGTGAGGGAGTGACACTGTAGTGTGATATTGAGGGAGTGACAGTGCGGTGTGATAGTGAGGGAGTGACAGTGTGGTGTGATAGTGAGGGAGTGACAGTGTGGTGTGATAGTGAGGGAGTGACGGTGTGGTGTGATAGTGAGGGAGTGACAGTGCGGTGTGATAGTGAGGGAGTGACAGTGTGGTGTGATAGTGAGGGAGTGACAGTGTGGTGTGATAGTGAGGGAGTGACGGTGTGGTGTGATAGTGAGGGAGTGACAGTGCGGTGTGATAGTGAGGGAGTGACAGTGTGGTGTGATAGTGAGGGAGTGACAGTGTGGTGTGATAGTGAGGGAGTGACAGTGTGGTGTGATAGTGAGGGAGTGACAGTGTGGTGTGATAGTGAGGGAGTGACAGTGCGGTGTGATATTGAGGGAGTGACACTGTAGTGTGATAGTGAGGGAGTGACAGTGCGGTGTGATAGTGAGGGAGTGACAGTGCGGTGTGATAGTGAGGGAGTGACAGTGCGGTGTGATAGTGAGGGAGTGACAGTGCGGTGTGATAGTGAGGGAGTGACAGTGTGGTGTGATAGTGAGGGAGTGACAGTGTGGTGTGATAGTGAGGGAGTGACAGTGTGGTGTGATAGTGAGGGGGTGACAGTGCGGTGTGATAGTGAGGGAGTGACGGTGTGGTGTGATAGTGAGGGAGTGACAGTGCGGTGTGACAGTGAGGGAGTGACACTGTGGAGTGATAGTGAGGGAGTGACAGTGCGGTGTGATAGTGAGGGAGTGACACTGTGGTGTGATAGTGAGGGAGTGACAGTGCGGTGTGATAGTGAGGGAGTGACAGTGCGGTGTGATAGTGAGGGAGTGACACTGTAGTGTGATAGTGAGGGAGTGACAGTGCGGTGTGATAGTGAGGGAGTGACACTGTGGTGTGATAGTGAGGGAGTGACGGTGCGGTGTGATAGTGAGTGAGTGACGGTGTGGTGTGATAGTGAGGGAGTGACACTGTGGTGTGATAGTGAGGGAGTGACACTGTGGTGTGATAGTGAGGGAGTGACAGTGCGGTGTGATAGTGAGGGAGTGACAGTGCGGTGTGAGAGTGAGGGAGTGACAGTGCGGTGTGTTAGTGAGGGAGTGACACTGTGGTGTGATAGTGAGGGAGTGACAGTGCGGTGTGATAGTGAGGGAGTGACAGTGCGGTGTGATAGTGAGGGAGTGACAGTGCGGTGTGATAGTGAGGGAGTGACACTGTGGTGTGATAGTGAAGGAGTGACAGTGCGGTGTGATAGTGAGGGAGTGACGGTGCGGTGTGATAGTGAGGGAGTGACACTGTGGTGTGCTAGTGAGGGAGTGACAGTGCGGTGTGATAGTGAGGGAGTGACACTCCGGTGTGATAGTGAGGAAGTGACTCTGTGGTGTGATAGTGAGGGAGTGACACTGTGGTGTGATAGTGAGGGAGTGACAGTGCGGTGTGATAGTGAGGGAGTGACAGTGCGGTGTGATAGTGAGGGAGTGACGGTGCGGTGTGATAGTGAGGGAGTGACAGTGCGGTGTGATAGTGAGGGAGTGACAGTGCGGTGTGATAGTGAGGGAGTGACGGTGCGGTGTGATAGTGAGGGAGTGACAGTGCGGTGTGATAGTGAGGGAGTGACAGTGTGGTGTGATAGTGAGTGAGTGACGGTGTGGTGTGATAGTGAGGAGTGACAGTGTGGTGTGATAGTGAGGGAGTGACGGTGCGGTGTGATAGTGAGGGAGTGACGGTGCGGTGTGATAGTGAGTGAGTGACGGTGTGGTGTGATAGTGAGAAGTGACAGTGCGGTGTGATAGTGAGGGAGTGACAGTGTGGTGTGATAGTGAGGGAGTGACGGTGTGGTGTGATAGTGAGGGAGTGACAGTGCGGTGTGATAGTGAGGAGTGACAGTGCGGTGTGATAGTGAGGAGTGACACTGTGGTGTGATAGTGAGGGAGTGACAGTGCGGTGTCATAGTGAGGAGTGACAGTGCGGTGTGATAGTGAGGGAGTGACAGTGTGGTGTGATAGTGAGGGAGTGACAGTGCGGTGTGATAGTGAGGGAGTGACAGTGCGGTGTGATAGTGAGGGAGTGACAGTGCGGTGTGATAGTGAGGGAGTGACAGTGCGGTGTGATAGTGAGGGAGTGACAGTGCGGTGTGTTAGTGAGTGAGTGACGGTGTGGTGTGATAGTGAGGGAGTGACAGTGCGGTGTGATAGTGAGGGAGTGACAGTGCGGTGTGATAGTGAGGGAGTGACAGTGCGGTGTGATAGTGAGGGAGTGACAGTGCGGTGTGATAGTGAGGGAGTGACAGTGTGGTGTGATAGTGAGGGAGTGACACTGCGGTGTGATAGTGAGGGAGTGACAGTGTGGTGTGATAGTGAGGGAGTGACGGTGCGGTGTGATAGTGAGGGAGTGACAGTGCGGTGTGATAGTGAGGGAGTGACTCTGCGGTGTGATAGTGAGGGAGTGACAGTGCGGTGTGATAGTGAGGGAGTGACAGTGCGGTGTGATAGTGAGGGAGTGACAGTGCGGTGTGATAGTGAGGGAGTGACTCTGCGGTGTGATAGTGAGGGAGTGACGGTGCGGTGTGATAGTGAGGGAGTGACACTGTGGTGTGATAGTGAGGGAGTGACACTGTGGTGTGATAGTGAGGGAGTGACAGTGCGGTGTGATAGTGAGGGAGTGACAGTGCGGTGTGATAGTGAGGGAGTGACAGTGCGGTGTGATAGTGAGGGAGTGACAGTGCGGTGTGATAGTGAGGGAGTGACAGTGCGGTGTGATAGTGAGGGAGTGACAGTGCGGTGTGTTAGTGAGGGAGTGACAGTGCGGTGTGATAGTGAGGGAGTGACAGTGCGGTGTGATAGTGAGGGAGTGACAGTGCGGTGTGATAGTGAGTGAGTGACAGTGCGGTGTGATAGTGAGGGAGTGACGGTGCGGTGTGATAGTGGGGGAGTGACAGTGCGGTGTGATAGTGAGTGAGTGACGCTGCGGTGTGATAGTGAGGGAGTGACAGTGCGGTGTGATAGTGAGGGAGTGACAGTGCGGTGTGATAGTGAGGGAGTGACGGTGCGGTGTGATAGTGAGGGAGTGACACTGTGGTGTGTTAGTGAGGGAGTGACACTGTGGTGTGATAGTGAGGGAGTGACAGTGCGGTGTGATAGTGAGGGAGTGACAGTGCGGTGTGATAGTGAGGGAGTGACAGTGCGGTGTGATAGTGAGGGAGTGACACTGTGGTGTGATAGTGAGGGAGTGACAGTGCGGTGTGATAGTGAGGGAGTGACGGTGCGGTGTGATAGTGAGGGAGTGACACTGTGGTGTGATAGTGAGGGAGTGACAGTGCGGTGTGATAGTGAGGGAGTGACACTCCGGTGTGATAGTGAGGAAGTGACTCTGTGGTGTGATAGTGAGGGAGTGACACTGTGCTGTGATAGTGAGGGAGTGACAGTGCGGTGTGATAGTGAGGGAGTGACAGTGCGGTGTGATAGTGAGGGAGTGACGGTGCGGTGTGATAGTGAGGGAGTGACAGTGCGGTGTGATAGTGAGGGAGTGACAGTGCGGTGTGATAGTGAGGGAGTGACGGTGCGGTGTGATAGTGAGGGAGTGACAGTGCGGTGTGATAGTGAGGGAGTGACAGTGTGGTGTGATAGTGAGTGAGTGACGGTGTGGTGTGATAGTGAGGAGTGACAGTGTGGTGTGATAGTGAGGGAGTGACGGTGCGGTGTGATAGTGAGGGAGTGACGGTGCGGTGTGATAGTGAGTGAGTGACGGTGTGGTGTGATAGTGAGGGAGTGACTCTGTGGTGTGATAGTGAGGGAGTGACAGTGCGGTGTGATAGTGAGGGAGTGACAGTGCGGTGTGATAGTGAGGAGTGACAGTGCGGTGTGATAGTGAGGGAGTGACAGTGTGGTGTGATAGTGAGGGAGTGACGGTGTGGTGTGATAGTGAGGGAGTGACAGTGCGGTGTGATAGTGAGGAGTGACAGTGCGGTGTGATAGTGAGGAGTGACACTGTGGTGTGATAGTGAGGGAGTGACAGTGCGGTGTGATAGTGAGGAGTGACAGTGCGGTGTGATAGTGAGGGAGTGACAGTGTGGTGTGATAGTGAGGGAGTGACAGTGCGGTGTGATAGTGAGGGAGTGACAGTGCGGTGTGATAGTGAGGGAGTGACAGTGCGGTGTGATAGTGAGGGAGTGACAGTGCGGTGTGATAGTGAGGGAGTGACAGTGCGGTGTGTTAGTGAGTGAGTGACGGTGTGGTGTGATAGTGAGGGAGTGACAGTGCGGTGTGATAGTGAGGGAGTGACAGTGCGGTGTGATAGTGAGGGAGTGACAGTGCGGTGTGATAGTGAGGGAGTGACAGTGCGGTGTGATAGTGAGGGAGTGACAGTGTGGTGTGATAGTGAGGGAGTGACACTGCGGTGTGATAGTGAGGGAGTGACAGTGTGGTGTGATAGTGAGGGAGTGACGGTGCGGTGTGATAGTGAGGGAGTGACAGTGCGGTGTGATAGTGAGGGAGTGACTCTGCGGTGTGATAGTGAGGGAGTGACAGTGCGGTGTGATAGTGAGGGAGTGACAGTGCGGTGTGATAGTGAGGGAGTGACAGTGCGGTGTGATAGTGAGGGAGTGACTCTGCGGTGTGATAGTGAGGGAGTGACGGTGCGGTGTGATAGTGAGGGAGTGACACTGTGGTGTGATAGTGAGGGAGTGACACTGTGGTGTGATAGTGAGGGAGTGACAGTGCGGTGTGATAGTGAGGGAGTGACAGTGCGGTGTGATAGTGAGGGAGTGACAGTGCGGTGTGATAGTGAGGGAGTGACAGTGCGGTGTGATAGTGAGGGAGTGACAGTGCGGTGTGATAGTGAGGGAGTGACAGTGCGGTGTGTTAGTGAGGGAGTGACAGTGCGGTGTGATAGTGAGGGAGTGACAGTGCGGTGTGATAGTGAGGGAGTGACAGTGCGGTGTGATAGTGAGTGAGTGACAGTGCGGTGTGATAGTGAGGGAGTGACGGTGCGGTGTGATAGTGGGGGAGTGACAGTGCGGTGTGATAGTGAGTGAGTGACGCTGCGGTGTGATAGTGAGGGAGTGACAGTGCGGTGTGATAGTGAGGGAGTGACAGTGCGGTGTGATAGTGAGGGAGTGACAGTGCGGTGTGATAGTGAGGGAGTGACGGTGCGGTGTGATAGTGAGGGAGTGACACTGTGGTGTGATAGTGAGGGAGTGACGGTGCGGTGTGATAGTGAGGGAGTGACAGTGCGGTGTGATAGTGAGTGAGTGACGCTGCGGTGTGATAGTGAGGGAGTGACTCTGCGGTGTCATAGTGAGGGAGTGACGGTGTGGTGTGATAGTGAGGGAGTGACTCTGCGGTGTGATAGTGAGGGAGTGACGGTGTGGTGTGATAGTGAGGGAGTGACAGTGTGGTGTGATAGTGAGGGAGTGACGGTGCGGTGTGATAGTGAGTGAGTGACGGTGCGGTGTGATAGTGAGGGAGTGACAGTGCGGTGTGATAGTGAGTGAGTGACGCTGCGGTGTGATAGTGAGGGAGTGACACTGTGGTGTGATAGTGAGGGAGTGACGGTGCGGTGTGATAGTGAGGGAGTGACAGTGCGGTGTGATAGTGAGGGAGTGACTCTGCGGTGTCATAGTGAGGGAGTGACACTGTGGTGTGATAGTGAGGGAGTGACGGTGCGGTGTGATAGTGAGGGAGTGACACTGTGGTGTGATAGTGAGGGAGTGACGGTGCGGTGTGATAGTGAGGGAGTGACAGTGCGGTGTGATAGTGAGTGAGTGACGCTGCGGTGTGATAGTGAGGGAGTGACGGTGCGGTGTGATAGTGAGGGAGTGACGGTGCGGTGTGATAGTGAGTGAGTGACGCTGCGGTGTGATAGTGAGGGAGTGACTCTGCGGTGTCATAGTGAGGGAGTGACGGTGTGGTGTGATAGTGAGGGAGTGACTCTGCGGTGTGATAGTGAGGGAGTGACAGTGTGGTGTGATAGTGAGGGAGTGACAGTGTGGTGTGATAGTGAGGGAGTGACAGTGTGGTGTGATAGTGAGGGGGTGACAGTGCGGTGTGATAGTGAGGGAGTGACGGTGTGGTGTGATAGTGAGGGAGTGACAGTGCGGTGTGACAGTGAGGGAGTGACACTGTGGAGTGATAGTGAGGGAGTGACAGTGCGGTGTGATAGTGAGGGAGTGACACTGTGGTGTGATAGTGAGGGAGTGACAGTGCGGTGTGATAGTGAGGGAGTGACAGTGCGGTGTGATAGTGAGGGAGTGACACTGTGGTGTGATAGTGAGGGAGTGACGGTGCGGTGTGATAGTGAGTGAGTGACGGTGTGGTGTGATAGTGAGGGAGTGACACTGTGGTGTGATAGTGAGGGAGTGACACTGTGGTGTGATAGTGAGGGAGTGACAGTGCGGTGTGATAGTGAGGGAGTGACAGTGCGGTGTGATAGTGAGGGAGTGACAGTGCGGTGTGTTAGTGAGGGAGTGACACTGTGGTGTGATAGTGAGGGAGTGACAGTGCGGTGTGATAGTGAGGGAGTGACAGTGCGGTGTGATAGTGAGGGAGTGACAGTGCGGTGTGATAGTGAGGGAGTGACACTGTGGTGTGATAGTGAGGGAGTGACAGTGCGGTGTGATAGTGAGGGAGTGACGGTGCGGTGTGATAGTGAGGGAGTGACACTGTGGTGTGATAGTGAGGGAGTGACAGTGCGGTGTGATAGTGAGGGAGTGACACTCCGGTGTGATAGTGAGGAAGTGACTCTGTGGTGTGATAGTGAGGGAGTGACACTGTGGTGTGATAGTGAGGGAGTGACAGTGCGGTGTGATAGTGAGGGAGTGACAGTGCGGTGTGATAGTGAGGGAGTGACGGTGCGGTGTGATAGTGAGGGAGTGACAGTGCGGTGTGATAGTGAGGGAGTGACAGTGCGGTGTGATAGTGAGGGAGTGACGGTGCGGTGTGATAGTGAGGGAGTGACAGTGCGGTGTGATAGTGAGGGAGTGACAGTGTGGTGTGATAGTGAGTGAGTGACGGTGTGGTGTGATAGTGAGGAGTGACAGTGTGGTGTGATAGTGAGGGAGTGACGGTGCGGTGTGATAGTGAGGGAGTGACGGTGCGGTGTGATAGTGAGTGAGTGACGGTGTGGTGTGATAGTGAGGAGTGACAGTGCGGTGTGATAGTGAGGGAGTGACAGTGTGGTGTGATAGTGAGGGAGTGACAGTGCGGTGTGATAGTGAGGAGTGACAGTGCGGTGTGATAGTGAGGAGTGACACTGTGGTGTGATAGTGAGGGAGTGACAGTGCGGTGTCATAGTGAGGAGTGACAGTGCGGTGTGATAGTGAGGGAGTGACAGTGTGGTGTGATAGTGAGGGAGTGACAGTGCGGTGTGATAGTGAGGGAGTGACAGTGCGGTGTGATAGTGAGGGAGTGACAGTGCGGTGTGATAGTGAGGGAGTGACAGTGCGGTGTGATAGTGAGGGAGTGACAGTGCGGTGTGTTAGTGAGTGAGTGACGGTGTGGTGTGATAGTGAGGGAGTGACAGTGCGGTGTGATAGTGAGGGAGTGACAGTGCGGTGTGATAGTGAGGGAGTGACAGTGCGGTGTGATAGTGAGGGAGTGACAGTGCGGTGTGATAGTGAGGGAGTGACAGTGTGGTGTGATAGTGAGGGAGTGACACTGCGGTGTGATAGTGAGGGAGTGACAGTGTGGTGTGATAGTGAGGGAGTGACGGTGCGGTGTGATAGTGAGGGAGTGACAGTGCGGTGTGATAGTGAGGGAGTGACTCTGCGGTGTGATAGTGAGGGAGTGACAGTGCGGTGTGATAGTGAGGGAGTGACAGTGCGGTGTGATAGTGAGGGAGTGACAGTGCGGTGTGATAGTGAGGGAGTGACTCTGCGGTGTGATAGTGAGGGAGTGACGGTGCGGTGTGATAGTGAGGGAGTGACACTGTGGTGTGATAGTGAGGGAGTGACACTGTGGTGTGATAGTGAGGGAGTGACAGTGCGGTGTGATAGTGAGGGAGTGACAGTGCGGTGTGATAGTGAGGGAGTGACAGTGCGGTGTGATAGTGAGGGAGTGACAGTGCGGTGTGTTAGTGAGGGAGTGACAGTGCGGTGTGATAGTGAGGGAGTGACAGTGCGGTGTGATAGTGAGGGAGTGACAGTGCGGTGTGATAGTGAGTGAGTGACAGTGCGGTGTGATAGTGAGGGAGTGACGGTGCGGTGTGATAGTGGGGGAGTGACAGTGCGGTGTGATAGTGAGTGAGTGACGCTGCGGTGTGATAGTGAGGGAGTGACAGTGCGGTGTGATAGTGAGTGAGTGACGCTGCGGTGTGATAGTGAGGGAGTGACACTGTGGTGTGATAGTGAGGGAGTGACACTGTGGTGTGATAGTGAGGGAGTGACGGTGTGGTGTGATAGTGAGGGAGTGACAGTGTGGTGTGATAGTGAGGGAGTGACGGTGTGGTGTGATAGTGAGGGAGTGACTCTGCGGTGTGATAGTGAGGGAGTGACGGTGTGGTGTGATAGTGAGGGAGTGACAGTGTGGTGTGATAGTGAGGGAGTGACGGTGCGGTGTGATAGTGAGGGAGTGACAGTGCGGTGTGATAGTGAGTGAGTGACGCTGCGGTGTGATAGTGAGGGAGTGACACTGTGGTGTGATAGTGAGGGAGTGACGGTGCGGTGTGATAGTGAGGGAGTGACAGTGCGGTGTGATAGTGAGTGAGTGACGCTGCGGTGTGATAGTGAGGGAGTGACTCTGCGGTGTCATAGTGAGGGAGTGACACTGTGGTGTGATAGTGAGGGAGTGACGGTGCGGTGTGATAGTGAGGGAGTGACACTGTGGTGTGATAGTGAGGGAGTGACGGTGCGGTGTGATAGTGAGGGAGTGACAGTGCGGTGTGATAGTGAGTGAGTGACGCTGTGGTGTGATAGTGAGGGAGTGACAGTGCGGTGTGATAGTGAGGGAGTGACGGTGCGGTGTGATAGTGAGTGAGTGACGCTGCGGTGTGATAGTGAGGGAGTGACGGTGCGGTGTGATAGTGAGGGAGTGACGGTGCGGTGTGATAGTGAGTGAGTGACGCTGCGGTGTGATAGTGAGGGAGTGACTCTGCGGTGTCATAGTGAGGGAGTGACGGTGTGGTGTGATAGTGAGGGAGTGACTCTGTGGTGTGATAGTGAGGGAGTGACGGTGTGGTGTGATAGTGAGGGAGTGACAGTGTGGTGTGATAGTGAGGGAGTGACGGTGCGGTGTGATAGTGAGGGAGTGACGGTGCGGTGTGATAGTGAGGGAGTGACAGTGCGGTGTGATAGTGAGGGAGTGACAGTGCGGTGTGATAGTGAGGGAGTGACAGTGCGGTGTGATAGTGAGGGAGTGACGCTGCGGTGTGATAGTGAGGGAGTGACGTTGCGGTGGGATAGTGAGGGAGTGACTCTGCGGTGTGATAGTGAGGGAGTGACGGTGTGGTGTGATAGTGAGGGAGTGACTCTGCGGTGGGATAGTGAGGGAGTGACAGTGCGGTGTGATTTTGAGGGAGTGACGGTGCGGTGTGATAGTGAGGGAGTGACGGTGTGGTGTGATAGTGAGGGAGTGACACTGTGGAGTGATAGTGAGGGAGTGCCGTATCGTCAGTAATCCAATACTTCTTCTGAGATGTGAGGTTCGATGCTCTCAGCTCATTTGTTCATTTCTTTTACTTGTGATAGGATTGGGGCATCACTGGCTAGGGCAGCATTTATTGCCCTTCCTGATTGCCCCGAGAAGGTGGTGGTGAGCTGCCTTCCTGCGTTGATTTGATGAAGTTACTCCCAGAGTGTTGTTCAGGACAAAGTTCCAGGATTTTGACCCAATCACAGTTCTCAGCTGCCACATGTCCACCTGTTCCACCAGCTTCTCTCTGCCCTCTTGAAGTCACTATCCCCCTCACAGTTCACAATCATTCCAGGTTTTATATCATCGGCAGATTTTGAAATTTCCGCCGGACAGCTAAGCCTGGACCATGAATAGAGATCCAGAAAAGAAGTGGCCCTGACACCAGCCCCAGGGGAACCGCACTACATACCTTCCTGTAGTCTGAGAAACAGCTGTTCAGCATTGTGTTCTCTGCCAATCAGCCACGTTTGTATACATGCTGCTAAGATCCCTTTTATTCCATGGGCGTTTGATAAGGTCCCCCATGGTCGGCTTATGATGAAAGTGAGGAGGTGTGGGATAGAGGGAAAGTTGGCCGATTGGATATGTAACTGGCTGTCTGATCGAAGACAGAGGGTGGTGGTGGATGGAAAATTTTCGGACTGGAGGCAGGTTGCTAGCGGAGTGCCACAGGGATCAGTGCTTGGTCCTCTGCTCTTTGTGATTTTTATTAATGACTTAGAGGAGGGGGCTGAAGGGTGGATCAGTAAATTTGCTGATGACACCAAGATTGGTGGAGTAGTGGATGAGGTGGAGGGCTGTTGTACGCTGGAAAGAGACATAGATAGGATGCAAAGCTGGGCTGAAAAATGGCAAATGGAGTTTAACCCTGATAAATGTGAGGTGATTCATTTTGGTAGGACTAATTTAAATGTGGATTACAGGGTCAAAGGTAGGGTTCTGAAGACTGTGGAGGAACAGAGAGATCTTGGGGTCCATATCCACAGATCTCTAAAGGTTGCCACTCAAGTGGATAGAGCTGTGAAGAAGGCCTATAGTGTGTTAGCTTTTATTAACAGGGGGTTGGAGTTTAAGAGCCGTGGGGTTATGCTGCAACTGTACAGGACCTTGGTGAGACCACATTTGGAATATTGTGTGCAGTTCTGGTCACCTCACTATAAGAAGGATGTGGAGGCGCTGGAAAGAGTGCAGAGGAGATTTACCAGGATGCTGCCTGGTTTGGAGGGTAGGTCTTATGAGGAAAGGTTGAGGGAGTGAGGGCTGTTCTCTCTGGAGCGGAGGAGGCTGAGGGGAGCCTTAATAGAGGTTTATAAAATGATGAAGGGGATAGATAGAGTGAACGTTCAAAGACTATTTCCTCAGGTGGATGGAGCTAATACAAGGGGGCATAACTATAGGGTTCATGGTGGGAGATGTAGGAAGGATATCAGAGGTAGGTTCTTAATGCAGAGAGTGGTTGGGGTGTGGAATGGACTGCCTGCAGTGATAGTGGAGTCAGACACTTTAGGAACATTTAAGCGGTTATTGGATAGGCACATGGAGCACACCAGGATGATAGGGAGTGGGATAGCTTGATCTTGGTTTCAGATAAAGCTCGGCACGACATTGTGGGCCGAAGGGCCTGTTCTGTGCTGTACTGTTCTATGTTCTATAACTTTGTTGAAAAGCCTATTATATGGCACTTTATCAAATGCCTTCTGGAAGTCCATGTATACCACATCAGCTGCATTACCCTCATCGACCCTCCTTGCTACCTCATCAAAAAACTCAATCAAGTTGGTTAAACGCAATTTGCCTTTAACAAATCTGTGTTGACTTTCCTAAATTAGGAACTAAGGGATATTGAGAGGAGGCAGGCAACTGGAGTTGATGAATAGCTCTGGGTGATCTAATTAAATGGTGGAACAAGCTCGAGGGACTGAATGACCTCCTCCTGTTGCTATTTTGCATGAAAATGTTTACAAGTACAGTAATAACACAAACAAATGTGATTTGAGGGATGTGGGCTGTGCTCAGGCAGCACCATCTGTCCTTAATTTGTGAATGTGCAGCACAGCATTGAGAGTTTACCAGCGCACTGACCCAGTCTGAGAGGCACTGAGGTTTAAATAGTTATTCTGCGTGAGTTACAACCAGAGGATCCCACATTGTTACTTCTGCCACTATTACTTCCGATGTCAACACACATGAGGTTTACCCTCAGCCCTGAACCCTCCATGGACAATCCAAGTGCGGATCAGCACATCAGTTCAGCCAAGCGTCCAAAACTTGCCAGAGTCTATCAGGAGAGTTTCAGCGCTCTGTTTCGGTCTCTACACATTAGGATTGGTGACTGATTGCAACTGAGGCACATTCTGAGCAATTAGCCTGATTGCCGAGAGAGAGGAGTTGATTGCAAAAGCAGGAAAGTTATGCTTCCTTTGTACAGGTGAGACCACATGTGGATTATTATTACAGATATCTTATCTATCCCCTTATCTATGGAAAGATGTAGATGCATTAGAAACAGTTCAGAGAAGGTTTAGCATACTAATACCAGGAATGAGTGGGGTTATCTTATGAGGAAAGCTTGGAGTGGTTAGGCTTGTACCCACTGGATAGAAAAATAAGAGGTGACTTAATCGAAACCTTTAAAATCTTGAGGGATATTGTCAGTTTAAGTCTATTTATTACTGTCACAAATAAGCTTACACTGTAATGAAGTTACTGTGAAAATCCCCCAGTTGCCACACTCCGGCGCCTGTTCGGGTACACTGAGGGAGAATTTAGCATGGCCAATGCACCCTAACCAGCACGCCTTCCTCCAGGAAACTGGAGCACCTGGAGGAAACCCACGCAGACACGGGGAGAATGTGCAGGCTTGGCAGACAGTGAATCGAACACAGGCCCCTGGGGCTATGAGGCAGCAGTGCTAACCACTGTGCCATCGTGCTGCACCAGGGTGGATGTGGAGAGGATGATTCCTCTCAGAGTATCTCTAACTAGAGGTCACTGTTTAAAAATAAGGGGTTGCCCATTAGATGAGGAGAAATTCTTTCTCTCTGAGGATCATGGATCTCTGGAACTCTCTTCCTCAAAGGCAGAGAAACAGAATCTTTGGATGTTTTTAAAATCGAGCCAGACAGATTTTTGATTGATGAGGGGGTTGAAGGTTATTGGGGGTAGGCAGGAATTGTAGGGTGATCGGATCAGGCGAAGCAGGCTTGAGGTGTCGAGTGGCCTCCTCCTAATTTGTATGTTTGTATAAGCCAGCTTCAACATGCCAAAAGAAACTTGTCCTCAGTTCCAACCCGGATTGGTTTAAAAACTTTCATTCCTATTTCTTCTTCACATGGAGATATAAAAGAACATTCTGGGGTTAGTAGCTGCAGCAAAACCTTTCTTTTAAAGCTACAAGTGTTTTGTTTGATTCAATTCCTCTTCACACTCCCATCTTCCAAATCTGCATATGGAGCAGAGCCCGGATGAGATGGACAGGGATTATTGTGGTAAACTCATGGACTTACCTTCAGTTTGTTCAGTCCATTCTGCAGGGACTTTGCAATAGCACAGGCTCCTGTTGACCGAACCAAACAATCTCCAAAGTTCACGACTTCCAGCTTCTGCAGAGTTTTCAATGCCTTAAAAAAGGAGAAGAGCAGAAAACAGGCTAATAGCTCGAGTCCAACTATGGAATGAACACTGTTCCCAGGATCACAGTAGGTTTGTTTCGACTCAGTCTCCACGGAATAGGAATTGTGAGACAAACAAATAATAAATCCAACACAAATCCTCATTCTGCAGTTTCCAAAATGGTGGCATGGCATTGACAACAACAGAGAAAGATCTTGGAATCAAAGGGTGGTATTTAATGCCCTTCCCCATGGCGAGTTTGGTGGCAGGGGCATCCAATCAGACAGGAGGATGGCGGGTGGGCACCCTGCCTCCAAACACGGATAGCCATCCCACCCTGCCACAAACTGAAGCCCATAGGCGGACAATTAATACCCACTAAAGGATCTCATCCCACTGCCATGGCTGTTCACCCAGGCGGCGGGGGGGGGGGGCCTCCATATGGGGAGCAGGATAAGAAAACTACTGCAGGTTGCTCGTGATCTCCCAGAGGGTCCCTCGTTTAAAGGTACTCAGTGCCTGGTCCTGGAACCCAGGATTGGGAATGGGAGAGCCCAGTCAGAGCCAACTCCCCGTCCCTGCTGCTGACCCATCCCTTTCCCCTTCACCATGAACATGACCCTGCAAAACCCCTTCCGCCATCACTGACCTCTGGCTTGGGTTGCTCCGTGATCCTTGACCTCTGGTGGGTGCATTTCCAGCAGCAGCCACCACCTCCCTGGTGGCAATGCTGAGCAAAAAAACAGCTGGCCTCTGACTGGCCAGCAGCTCTTGGCGAGCAGGGGATTTTCACAGTAACTTCATTGCAGTGTTAATGTAAGACTGCTTGTGACTCATAAATAAACTTTAAACTTTAAAACTTTAACTTTCCTGCCCTGAGGGTCCTGATCCCATGGCAGACCGCTGATGGCCTGTTAATTGAAAGATTGGCTGATATTGAGTGAGCCTTATCTAAAGGAAGTACAGAGTCTCTAACTGGCTTTCTGCTTCTGGCCGAGACCCGCTTCACCATCATAAAATTCCCTCATAGAATCTCACATCACAGGAAGAGGCTATTCATTGTACCTGGGCAGATTCTTTGAAAGAATTGGAATTCACACATCCCAATTTCCTCTCCATAATCTTACAAATTAATCCTCTCCAACTGCAGCTGCTTTAGGGCTAAAGCATTGACCTCCTTCCTCTTGGACGTTTGGGTCTTGATGTGTTCATCAGTGATCGCACAAGTTGATGATCAGTCCATGAAGCATCAGTCCCTCGCATGGATCGAGTGATACAGACATCACTTAGATATTTGACCAGAAACATGCAATAATCCAGGAGGTGATAATGCTTTGATCCCGGATGCCTCCGTGTGGTTTTGTACTTGTTCTGGTGGAAGAGGGTGTGCGTTATAATGAGGCTGTGCTGAGCACACTTTGTCAGCTGGAGGACACCATTTCATTGGCTTTTCCCAATTCATTTTTCCCAATGGTTCCTCTCCAGACATCGGAGTCAGGGCCAAGCCCGGGATTAAAGTTCCCCAGAAGAATGATCTTTTTTCTTTTGGGATGGCAGTGAGGACTTCATCAAGATCAGAATAGAACCTTTCCCCAACATCTTCATTGGAGTCAAGGGTCAGGACACAAGCGCTGATGACTCTGGCATATTGATTCCAGCTGAACTGTCGGTGAAGTGACCTGAGTCTTTCATTTACACGTTTGGGGAGTTCTGGCTGTGCATCCAAGATCCTAATCTGGATGGAGAGAAAACTCTGTGGATATGAGAGCCTCTGTCAGCCTTTCCTTTTCACTCGGTGTATCTCCCTGCTTGACCATTCAGTTGCTGCTCCCCAGGGAGCTGTGTCTCACTGAGGGCAGTGACGTCAGTTTGGGGTCTTGATAGTTCATGTGCGTACGACCACAGTTCTTCTTTTCGGACAGTCACTACCGGGATTATCTGCATGTGTTCCAACATTCCAAGTGGCAAAATTTAAACGTTTTCCATCTTTGACCACAAAGATGGTGATGCCTCAGGGTTTGGTTCCCCAGCCACGAGAAAGTGGCATGGCCTGTTTTTAGGTCCCCCTTTCTGGCTACTTTTCCATTTTGGGTGAGCAGAGGGTATCCTGAGGAGGATTGATCAGTCACAGATGCTGCTGCCCAAGGACACCCCTGCCCCAACAACTTGCATGTGTCTGTTGCCCGTGTGCAGATTCTTGGCTTGGGACTCCCAGATTCACAGCGCTGTCCCTGTCACCAATTCTCCATCGCCCCAGCACTTAGCAAATGGACCCTGGTAGAAGCCTGTGCGTGACTTTGTTTAATGTAGGGCACTGTCATTTGATCTTGACAGGTTAATGATCAGATTTCAGTCATGTGTCAAGCCACAATGACGAGGACCACCTTGGCACTGCAGCCTTCTTCCATCTTCTCAGCCAGTGAGATTCACAGCTGTCCTTCACCCGTTCTGCCATTGAGGACTTTTTGGACCACGCTGTGGCCCCTCTCCCTGTCCTTACCACCATGTGCAATACGACCGCTTGGTTGGATCGTCACCTTGGCATGGGGGAGAGGCTTGTTTTCTCTGACGGTCCCTTGAGTGATACTGTTGAGCGCTCCCTGCCCCTGACCCAGTCTCCCATCTGAGGCCAAACCTGGAATTTGCGTTTCTTCATCTAACCCGATCAGCAAAGCCTTCGACTCGTTTTCTCCCTCAGGTACTTATCTAGCTTCTGCTTAAATATATCGATGCTATTCACCTTACTCATTCCATTGGGTAGTGAGTTCCACATTCCCACCAGTCTGGCTGAAGAGTTTTCTCCTGAATTCCCTGTTAGATTTATTAGTGACTATCTTATATTTATGACCCTTCGTTTTGGTCTTTGCGAAAAGTCTTCTCTACAACTAGTCAACACAAGTATGATGGGCTGAATGGCCTCCATGCTCACATTCTGCAATGAAACAGTTAATTTGCAGTGGTTACCACTCTGACATTCTTTGTTGTTTTATTGTAACTATCTCAGAAACTGCGAAAGGGGAAAGTCACCTATATACACACTTGTCTGATCTGCGCGCTGAAACAGTTTCTCTCAGTGATATTGGGGCAACACTTCATTACATCCAGCTCCTGCAACATGCAATAGCAGCACTGAGTGCTACAAGTGAGAAAATATTTCAATTCCCAGGTCTGTCATCACTCACTCGGCAGCATGTGATAACACCAAAATAGATCTTCAGCATTGCTTCCCTGCAAGAGGCTGTCCACAAACACATTATAGCAGAGTGAAATATTTTCTTCATTGAAAATTCCAGCAACCACACAGAAAGCAAATATCTCAAAAGCTATAGTGGTGGGTAAGGAAAAAGATGTAGATCAGGGATCAGGCTCAATGACTGTCCAGTTACTCTGGTGCAATGGCAGCAAATCTAACCAAGGAGAAAGGCAGTCAATCATCGTGTCAAACCCATCAGCGGAATCAGATGTGAGGCTGTCGGGGAAAGAACTTGACACCAATGGCTGCCTTCAAAAAGCAAGCAAAACACATCGACAGGATATGACTTCAGCACGAAAAGCCTAGGTTTATGACCCAGAGAATATGGCCGGAACTCTACCCTCTTGTCCGCCACGGAATTAGAGCGGGCGAGGGTCCAACAAGAGGAATCTCTGTTGACCTCGGATGGGAATCTCTAGTCTTGCTCGAGCGGGCTGGTAAAATCCCACCCACAGAATTCAAATCCCATCACACAGGCAGTTTGAGAATTTGAAATCAATAAAAACAAAATCTGAAATTAAAAAGCCGGTGTCAGTAAAGGTGGTCCCAAAGCTGGTAAATTGTTGCAAAAGCCAAAACGCTTCCCGAACGTTCTCTGGGGAATGAAACATGGGTTCCTTACCTGTTCTGGGCCTACTTGTGACTCCAGTGCCATACTATTGTGTTTGTGTCTTAACTGCCCTCTGCAGTGGTCAAAGTACTGCCAGTAATGGAAGAAGGTTCATCACCACCTTCTCAGGACAACCTGTGGATGGCCAATAAATGCCAGTATCGGCAGCGATGCCCTCATCCTGAGAATAAATTGTAAGAAAGGGGTCTCTCTGAGGAAAGGATAAGACCCAACAAGACAGCCGAGGAACTGGAGTTTAATTAAAGCAATACCATCCAAGGGACGCTGGGATTGAGTTCTGCCCTCAGGTTTTTAACAAAGTATTGGCTGAAAGCGAGTGATAAAGAGATGAGATCACAGAACTTCCACCAAATCAGTTTGCAAGGGTTAGTGAGACTCAAACGGGTTAAACTCATCATCATTCCACCCAGCCTGGAAAATATGGCCAAAGATTGAAGAGGAAAGATCATTTCAAAAATACTGCGGCTTCAATAAGTATTGGCCAGGACCGCAGTAACAGCCAGCTCAGCAATATGGCCTTCCCCTCCATCCACCCGCTAGACAGCCTGGCAGCATGCAGTCTGGAGTCCTGTCTGGAGACAATACACATCTTTTTAGCTTGTCTTGATGCTCTCTCCACTCACGTTGTTCGTATCTTAAAGACTTGATTAGTTGTAAGTATTCGCATTCCAACCATTATTCATGTAAATTGAGTTTGTGTCTTTATATGCCCTGTTTGTGAACAGAATTCCCACTCACCTGAAGAAGGGGCTTGGAGCTACGAAAGCTTGTGTGGCTTTTGCTACCAAATAAACCTGTTGGACTTTAACCTGGTGTTGTTAAACTTCTTACTGTGTTTACCCCAGTCCAACGCCGGCATCTCCACAGCATGCAGTCTGCCAGCTTAACATTAAAGTTTATTTAGTAGTCACAAGTAGTTTTACATTAACACTGCAATGAAGTTACTGTGAAAATCCCCTAGTTGCCACACTCCAGCACCTGTTCGGGTACACTGAGGGAGAATTTAGCATGGCCAATGCCACCTAACCTGCACATCTTTGGACTATGGGAGGAAACCGGAGCACCCGGAGGAAACCCACGCAGACACGCGGAGGATGTGCAAACTCCACGCAGACAGTGACCCAGGCCAGGAATCGAACCCGGGTCCCTGGCGCTGTGAGGCAGCAGTGCTAACCACTGTGCCACTATGCCACCCCTCCATTGGAAGACCAGCAGAAGGTCAATAGCCACACATGAACAATACTTCATTTTTGTCACTTCACCCCCGTAAGAGTGAGATGTCCGCACAACATCCCAGACTTCCTGGAATGCATCACTGCCCTGAATCATACACTGAAACACAAACCACAGGCACAAATGCTGTACTGTGCAGAATAATATAACAACAGCTCTGCAATGCAGTGAATCACTGCCGCAGAAACACGAGTCAACCATAGAGATTGGAGCACCTCTGTTGCTTCAGGGTGGTTTGGAGAAGCCAGGGATGGACTGAAAGCTTCCAGATAGACCATAGAACATAGAACAGTACAGCACAGAACAGGCCCTTCGGCCCTCGGTGTGGTGCCGAGCTTAGTCCGAAACCAAGATCAAGCTATCCCACTCCCTATCATCCTGGTGTGCTCCATGTGCCTATCCAATAACCGCTTGAAAGTTCCTAAAGTGTCTGACTCCACTATTACAGCAGGCAGTCCATTCCACACCCCAACCACTCTCTGAGAAAAGAACCTACCTTGGACATCCCTCCTATATCTCCCACCATGAACCTTATAGCTATGCCCCTTAGTAACAGCTCCATCCACCCGAGGAAATAGTCTCTGAACGTCCACTCTATCTATCTCCCTCATCATCTTACAAACCTCTATTAAGACACCTCTCATCCTCCTCCGCTCTAAAGAGAAAAGCCCCAGCTCCCTCAACCTTTCCTCATAAGATCTACCCTCCAAACCAGGCAGTATCCTGGTAAATCTCCTCTGCACTCTCTCCAATGCTTCCACATCCTTATAGTGAGGTGACCAGAACTGCACACAATATTCCAAATGTGGTCTCACCAAGGTCCTGTACAGTTGCAGCATAACCCCACAGCTCTTAAACTCAAACCCTCTGTTAATAAAAGCTAACACACTATAGGCCTTCTTCACAGCTCTATCCACTTGAGTGGCAACCTTTAGAGATCTGTGGATATGGACCCCAAGATCTCTCTGTTCCTCCACAGTCTTCAGAACCCTACCTTTGACCCTGTAATCCACATTCAAATTTGTCCTACCAAAATGAATCACCTTGCACTTATCAGGGTTAAACTCCATCGGCCATTTTTCGGCCCAGCTCTGCATCCTATCTATGTCTCTTTGCAGCCTACAACAGCCCTCCACCTCATCCACTACTCCACCAATCTTGGTGTCATCAGCAAATTTACTGACCCACCCTTCAGCCCCCTCCTCCAAACCATTGATAAAAGTCACAAATAGCAGAGATATCCCAGCACTGATCCCTGTGGTACACCGCTGGTAACTGGTCTCCAGTCTGAAAATATTCCATCCACCACCACCCTCTGTCTTCTATGAGATAGCCAGTTACTTATCCAATCGGCCAAATTTCCCTCTGGCCAAATTTCCCTTAATATCTTAAGAGGGTTTAAATACAGAGGCAGAGTGAGGAGGGAATTGTTTTAAAGTGAAGATGTTTGAGCTCCACCATGATGTGGAATTCATTACCACAGGAAGTAGTTGATGCCAAAACATTGAATGTATTCAAGAGGCGGCTGGATACAGCACTTGGGGCGAATGGGATCAAAGGTTATGGGGAGAAAGCAGGATTAGGCTATTGAGTTGGACGATCAGCCATGATGGTGGTGAATGGCGGAGCAGGCTGGAAGGGCCGAATGGCCTCCTCCTGCTCCCATCTTCTATGTTTCTATGTGAGAAAGCTGAATGGCTCAGTGATTCAGAGGTGCACTGGATTCCAGGAGCTCTTAGTTATTTTCTGGACAGAAAGAAGTGTGCATCATCACAATACTACAGAGGCGAAATGATACAGACTAAAGTACAGGTAACATGTAGGTACTGGCCAGTCTGCAGGAACTGATCACAATGTTGACCTGGCCTTCTCCTTGATTCATGGCACCATGTACACAATGATGAACCAGCCCAGAGATGGGAAACTCTAACTCTGCTATACAGAGTATGTAGGACCAGTAATTGATTTGAAAGGTTTATGGTGTTCCTTCTGGTAAGATTTTGACACAGTAAGAAGTTTAACAACACCAGGTTAAAGTCCAACAGGTTTATTTGGTAGCAAAAGCCACACAAGCTTTCGAAGCTGCAGCTCCGAAAGCTTGTGTGGCTTTTGCTACCAAATAAACCTGTTGGACTTTAACCTGGTGTTGTTAAACTTCTTACTGTGTTTACCCCAGTCCAACGCCGGCATCTCCACATCAAGATTTTGACAGCCAGAAGCCGATGGTGATTGTGAGACCTCTGTGGCATAATTAAAACCCTCAACATCATCCTTTATCATAGAAGGGGAGATTAGTGCCAAACTATTGATCCAGAAGCCCAGCTAATGTTCTGGGGACCCGGGTTCGAATCCAGCCACAGCAGATGGTGGAATTTGAATTCAATAAAAAATATCTGGAATTAAGAATCCACTGATGACCATGAAACCATTGTTGATTGTCCATCTGGTTTATTAATGTCCTTTAGGGAAGGAAATCTGCTGTCCTTACCTGGTCTGGCCTATATGCGACTGCAGAGCCACAGAAATGTGGTTGACTCTCAACTGCCCTCCAAGGGCAACTAGGGATGGGCAATAAATGCTGGCCAGCCAGCGACGCCCATGGCCCATGAATAAAAAAAAGAATAAATGAATCCCTGCAGTGCAGAAGGAGGCCATTCGGCCCATCGAGTCTGCACCACCTCATTTAATGGCTTACCCTGGAACTCCACGCATTTGCTAATCCTCCTAACCTATATCTTGGGATACTAAGGTGCAATTTAGCATGGCCATTCTACCTAACCTGTACTTCTTTGTATTGTGGGAGGAAGCCGGAGTACACGGAGGAAACCCACTCAGACATGGGGAGAACGCGCAGACTCCACACAGACAATCACCCAAGGCTGGAATTGAACCCAGGCCTCTGGCGCTGTGAGGGCACAATGTTCTGACCCTTCGAGGGTATCTTCACCTGACAGTCCTGCCCATCTGCAGTGACCACCCGTTCATCACATAAAAGGATCTTGACAACTATATTAACAGCTAAACCCAAGTTGTTGTCCAGCTGCTGTGTCTGGCGGTGGGTTTATGTGTTCAGTAGTGACTCAGAATGACTCAGGGTACATATGTGCCAGTCCTTGAGATTACTGGAAATGTGCCCACAATAATTGGAGCCACAACTTTAACACATTGCTGTTTAAAACCTAAAGCTTTGCTGGTTTTCAATAGCCAGAATGTGCGCCTTTTCGGGTCTTGGAAGTGGAAGTGGCAAATTCAGAAAAACACCACTGAGTTTGCATCATCCCACTTTAGAACTGGACAAAGCTGAGCTCAGAACCGATTGTGAAGATCAGTTTAGTCAGACAAAGCTGCCCAGTGCAGCAACAATTGGTATGAGCAGCGAATGAGCTTCTCAACCAATGGTGCTGGAATTCCTATTTCATTTTCAAGTTATATTCCCTACTCACCTTGCACGATTATGTAAGATAATTTATATTCAGATCAGACCTAAGTTCTGCAGTCCTGCCACGTCCAGCCGTGAATGATAGTGGGCAATCAAACAACTCACTGGAGGAGGGAACTCCACAAATATCCCCATCCTTAATAATGGAGGAGCCCAGCACATCAGTGCAAAAGATAAGGCTGAAGCATTCGCAACAATCTTCAGCCAGAATTGCCGAGTGGATGATCCATCTCAGCCTCCTCCAGTGGTCCCCAGCATCACAGATGTCAATCTCCAGCCAATTCGATTCACTCCACGTGATATCAAGAAACTGCTGAAGGCGCTGGAAACTGCAAAGGGAATGGGCCCCGATAACATTCTGGCAATAGTGCAAAAGGCTTGTGCCCCAGAACTTGCCATGCCCCTAACTAAGATGTTCCAGTACAGCTACAACACTGGCATCACCCGGCAATGTGGAAAATTGCCCAAGTATGTCCCGTACACAAGAAAGAGGACAAATCCAACCCGGCCAATTACCGCCCCATTAGTCTACACTTGGTCATCAGTAAAGTGATGGAAGGGGTTGTCAACAGTACTCTCAAATGGCACTCACTCAGCAACAACCTGCTCAGTGACACTGCCCAGTTTGGGTTCTGCCAGGGTCACTCAGCTCCTGGCCTCATTACAGCCTTGGATCAAACATGGATAAAAGAGCTGAATGCTAGAGGTGAGGTGAGAGTTACTGCCCTGACATCAAGGCAGCATTTAACCCAGTGTGGGATCAATGAGCTCTAGCACTTGTGTGCCATGAATGTTACTTTCATTTGTCAGCCCAAGACAGGATATTGTCCAGGTCTTGTTGCACTTGGACATGGATGCTTCATTCTCTGATCAGTTGTGAATGGTGTTGAATATTATGCTGTCATTAGCGAACACTCCCATTTCTGATCTTTGCAAAACTGGAGTCAATGGGAATCGGGGAAAATTCTCTGCTGGTTGGAGTCACACCTGGCACAATAAAAAATGGTTGTGGTGATTGAAGGCCAGTCATCTCTGTTCTAGGACATCTCTGCTGGGGTTCCTCAGGGTAGTGTCCGAAGCCCAACCATCTTCAGCTGCTTCATCAATGACCTTCCCTCCGTCATAAGGTCAGAAGTGGGGATGTTCACTGATGATTGCACAATGTTCAGCACCATTCGCCACTCCTCAGATACTGAAATAGTCCATGTCCTAATGCAGCAAGACCTGGACAATATCCAGGCCTGGGCTGACAAATGGAAGTAACATTTGTGCCACAGAAGTGCCAGACAATGACTACCTCTGGTCAGAGAGGATCTAACCATCACCCCTTGACATTCAATGGCATTGCCACTGTGAAATCCCCCACTATCAACATCCTGGGGATTGTCATTGACCAGAAACTGAACTGGCCATATAAAAACTGTGGCTACCAGAGCAGGTCAGAGGCTGGGAATCCTGTGGTGAGTAACTCACCTCCTGGCTCCCCGAGGCCTGTTCGCCATCTATAAATCACGTGTCAGGAGTGTGATGGAATACTCTCCACTTGCCTGGATGGGTGCAGCTCCAACAACACTCAAGAAGCTCAACACCATCTAGGACAAAGCAGCTGCTTGATTGGTTTCCCCTTCCACAAATATTCAATCCCTCCACCACTGACGAACAGTGGCAGCCGTGTGCCATCTACCATCTACAAGATGCAATGCAGGAATTCACCAAGGTTCCTTCAGCAAATCTTCCAAACCCACGACCATCAAGAAGGACAAGAGTAGCAGATACCTGGGAATACCACCACCAGGTGGATCTCCTCCAAGCTATTCACCATTCTGCCTCGGGAATATGTCGCCATTCCTTCACTGTCGCTGGGTCAAAATTCTGGAACTCCCTCCCTAACAGCACTGTGGGTGTACCAACACATCAGGGACTGCAGCGATTCAACAAGGCAGCTCACCACCACAGTCCCCAGGGCAATGAGGGTTGGGTGGTAAATGCTGGTCTAACTCGTGACACCCATATTCCATCAATCAATAAAAAGAAACTCATTACAATCAATATTTACCACTATCACATACGTCACACTGGGAGTGCTCCAGTGGGGTACGGGGAAGGGGATACATAGAAAGAAACCCTACAGTGCAGGAAGAGGCCATTCGGCCCATCGAGTCTGCACCGACCACAATCCCACCCAGGCCCTACCCCCATATCCCTACATATTTTACCCGCTAACCCCTTTAACCTACACATCTCAGGACACTAAGGGACAATTTTAGCATGGCCAATCAACCTAACCCGCACATCTTTGGACTGTGGGAGGAAACCGGAGCACCCGGAGGAAACCCACGCAGACACGAGGAGAATGTGCAAACTCCACACAGACAGTGACCCGAGCCGGGAATCGAACCCAGGTCCCTGGAGCTGTGAAGCAGCAGTGCTAACCACTGTGCTACTGTGCCACCCGGATGCAAGGAGTGAATTTCCTGTTTAGATCACCTTGGCAGTCATTCCAAATTGGAGGGGGAAACATTGTTGTAGGCAACCTAGGGCTTTATCTTAGGGTGTTCCATATATTGCACTTCACTCTAAACTTGGGGCAACATGAGAGAGGGAGATGAGAGAGGGAGACAGCATTGCACTTTACCAATTGCTCATCTTTCCACAGCCAGAGACAGGTATTCCACATTTATCAATGTGTCCGCCCAACCAGTGACCCATTAAACATGGCAGCAATGCTGCCACCTGAATGCAACATTTTCAGCAAATACCATTGTCATTGCTGACTCTGGCTGGCCATTCATGTGTATCATTCTGTTCTTGCAGTTGTATTTGGACAGCACGGTGGCACAGTGGTTAGCACTGTTGCCTCACAGTGTCAGGGACCCGGGTTCGATTCCCGGCTTGGGTGACTGTCTATGTGGAGTTTGCACGTTCTCCCCGTGTCTGCGTGGGTTTCCTCCGGGTGTTCCGGTTTCCTCCCACAGTCCACAGATGTGCGGGTTACGTGGATTGGCCATGATAAGTTGCCCATTGCTGTCAGGGGGATTAGCTAGGGTAAATATATGGGGATAGGGCCTGGGTGGGATTGTGGGTCAGTGCAGACTTGATGGACTGAATGGCCTCCTTCTGCACTGTAGGGATTCTATGAATTTTATGAATGCATGAACCCATTGCCTTTTCTTTTCCTGGACAGCATTGGGGAAAGTCGGGGTGGTGGGAAGCAGATGCCCAACACCATTATGGGCATTGGAGATGGCTTTATCAGCTGAGACATCAGTAGTTTCTAAACGTACTCATTGTTTAAAAGGAGACTAATTGTAGCATGCAAGTCATTCAAAGTTCCTGCTTCCCAATTTAATTGTTCAGAAAGGAGGAAACTCTCTAAATAGTAAAACAACTATTACATTTATGAAAGCTCTTCCAGTTTTAGGACCCTCCAGATCTCTTTACTCCTCCAATTCTGGCCCCTTGCGTAACCCCCGCTTCCATCGTTCCACCACTAATGGCCATGCAGTGAGCTGCTTAGGTTCCAAGTTCTGGACTTCTCTCCCTGAACCTCTCTGCCTCTTTACCTCACTCTCCAAATTTAAGGCACTCCTTAAAGCTGATTTTTTTGACTAAATGTTTGGTTACTGTAAGGGAAATTGTACTGGATATTGTATGAGTTTAGTATGAAATTCAGATTCACTTGTAAGGGAAATTGTACTGGATATTGTATGAGTTTAGTATGGAATTCAGATTCATAGGTTTTAGTGAAATAATAAAGCAGATTTAGATAAGTAGTGAAAATGGGTATATAACCTAAAGTAACTTCGTGTGACCTAATATAATCAAGTGTAGTCGATATGATCAAAGTGGAGGAACTAGAGAAGTAATATAGCAATCACTAATTAAGGAAAGCAGACAATAGTCACTTAAGAAAACAAGGAAGACTGCTCGGTGGTTCAACTTAATAGTGGACCATAAACCAGCAGAGAGAATGTCTTTTCTGCTAAACACATTAGTGGACCATAAATCAGCAGGGGGATGTCTTTTCTTCTAAACACATTCGCCTTAGCTTACAAAACCACGATTATTGTACAAACAGAAAAGTTCAGATAAGAGCAAGAGTTATAACCACCATGGTTTAAGAAACGAAGAGATATAACAGGGAACGACCAAATGTAAAGAAAACAGATAAAGGGTCAACTAAAAATAATGGTGGCCAAAGAAAGATAGGGCTGTAGGGTAAGATAACAACCAAGGACAGGCTGTAAAAGGGAGAGGAGGATCTTGAGATATGAGGCTGAAATGTACATAAAAGAGTGTAAGCCCAAGGGCTCTTTGGAGTGTTCCGGACGTTCCCGACTTTATCTCTTGTGCTGAGAAATAAAGTCTATTGCTTGGAAGATCGCTGCTCAGACTCTCTGTTTTAATTGATGTGAATAAATTGTCGTCCTGGGGAACCACGACAAAATTGGCGCTGCTTAGCAGGGTTGGTGAGAGATCGCCCAGAAAAGCATCTGGAAGGAGTAGCGGAGACGGTGGTCCGACCGGAACCGAGAAGTCCCCAGCCGGCCTTCTGTCAACAAGGTAAGCAGATTTGCATGCATGTAAATCCTTGTTGTCAGAAAGGGGTTTTCTCGAGGCCCGGCGCACCCGGCTCTCTGCTGGTCCTGGATCTCCCCAACCCAAAAAGATATCCTGCACAGGTAAAACCAAATTGTGTAAAAATTTTTGAGAGACTGAGTCTGATCTGAAGAGCAGAATTTTTGCATGCAAAAGCGCGCTGCGAATACTGTATTGTCTGTGAATGGGTAAAAAGTGAGACGGGAAAAAGGCCGAAAGCTAAAGTAATGCAATTAGGTTAAGTCAAGCGGTTTGGAGCGGGTTTTTCAGGTCACGACTTGCCCAGAAGAGAGTAAGTGTGGGAAAACCTGCCAGTCCAAACCTACCCAGGACCTCGGGTAAGGGACGTCAACCGAGAGGGAGAGAGATCAGTGAGAGATCACTCTCTGACCTAATACAGTAGTCAAAAGCACAGGAGTGGATTTTAAGCACAGGAAAGGGGAGTAGCAGCTAGAATAGAGGAAGTAAAAGACCAATTTGAACAAACTGGTCTGAGAAAACAGCGTGAAGGACAGAAATAAGAGAGAGAGTCGGAATATAGGTAGGGTAATAACTAACAACTTGAAAAATTACCCTGACAAAACTGCCTGGTGACAAGATTGAAAATAACTAATCTTTGAATAATAACAAAAACGGAAGCAACACTGGATTGGAAAAAGATTACACACATAATTAACTTAGAGGAGATAAAGAATGAGTGGCCGTATGTAAAATGGGAAAGAGTAGTCGATAGGAATTGGATAGACGAAATAAAATTGGAAACCCTAGAGAAATTAATAAAGGGATCTGACCGATACAGGATTCTTATACACATAGACGAGCAAGTGAAAACCTACTACCCTCTGGCCCGGGAGAGGAAGATAGTGCCGGGACAGGGGACTACGGGGAAGTGGATATCAGGACCCCGGTTAGAATTACAGATAGTGGCAAAAGAAATCCAAAGGAAAGGTAAACAGGGGACTGAGCACGGAAAAACAATACAGCAAGTAATAATCACTGTGATACCTAACTCTGACAGATTAAGTGACAAAAATTGCGACAGTGATCCAAAAAGACGAGTAATGGCGCACCAAGTTAAGACACCAGTGGAGATATTAGGGGATAAGTTCCCAGCCCTCAGGGGAGATATAGAACACGTCTCTAAAAAATGGGCCAAAAGGACAAATAAGACCAATACACAGTGGCCGGAGGAAGGCACATGGTCCATAGAGAGGTGTGAGGACCAGAAGGGAATGATAAAGAACTATAAGATTAAGGATAAAACGAGCAAAAGAAGGGAGAAGCGAGAAAAGGAGTTAGAGATATTAGCCCTATTCCAACAAGAAGGGAAAGAGAGAAGAGGGGTATGGAGGGGAGGTAGAATGCAGATGCCAGTACAACTTGAGGAAAAAGCAAAATTGGAAGATCCAAACGTAGCCCCACCCCCATACTTAGAGAAACAGAGCTCCACGGGACTGTACCCAGTTATATCGGGCACAAAGGGAGAGAGAAAAGAGACAAGATACAGAGAGATGGTAGGAGAAACAGAAGAGAGTAGTGAAGACGAAGGGAGGCAATCAGTGTTAGGGGTGCAAAGAAAATCAAGGCGGGAAAGGCACCCACCTGTAAAGTTTCCAGATGTGGATAGGAGAGGGAAAAGGGTATTCCCGGTGATTCTGAAGGGTGGCAGACCGCAGTATATCCCTTGGTCAGGTCAGGATTTGCCTAATTTAATTAATGAATTACCCAATATTTTGGATGGGGCTGGAAGGTGGATTGGACAGTTGGAGGCAGGGATGGTGGGAAAAAGGATGGCACTGGGCGACATCAAAGCTCTCCTGACAAAGGTGCTAGGAATGGACCAAATGGCGGAAGTAATGAGACGTGCTGGCATCCCGACCGCAGCTTATGACCCAGCGGTGGATGGGATACTAATGGACCAGTACCGCCAAGACATCTGGCAGGCACTGCGGGATATGTACCCCAATCGAATGGATGTAAAAACCCTAAAGGGAGAGCCACTGGGTGAGGAGGAGAATGCAGCTGTGTATGTGGAGAATCAATTAAAAAGGTGGAGAAGGGACACGGAGAGGGACATTTTAATAGACCCACTGACCAACTCCATGTTCCGGGCTGCAATCCTAGAGGGCTTGCCAGCCCCAGCTAAGACAAGGCTGGAGGAAGTGGTGGGCTTGGACTCAAAAAATTACCGAGAGTTTGTGGATTATGTTGCCCATGCAGTAGAGAGACATCGCAAAGATGAAAAGAATGCAGACAAACAGCTGAAGGAGGTACAACGTAAACTCCTTCAGGCACAGTTGGAGGAGATCAAAAGCAAGGATAAACTGAAGGCAAAAGAGGATCTCGCACCCAGAAAAATAGCACCAATGATGGTGGAGCAAAAGCCAGAGGAAATACCTGCACTAATCAAAGGGGGGAGCGGAGATGGAGGCCAGCCCGTCATAACCTATAACATTTCTGCCTTCCCACTGTCCATGAACCCAGGAGCCTATGGCCTAAATTATCAAAACCCATACGCCCTGCAAAGTCAGACTGACTGGAATAGAAATGGGAAAGGACAGGGAGGTGGTAGGCCACCCTATCAGAATCAGAGAGGACAGGGACAGGTTAATCATCAGACTCCGAGACAGGGACCACTGCCTGGCCCTTCAGGTGTGTGTTGGGGGTGCGGGGAGGCAGGGCACATAAAAAGGAATTGCCCGCGGAATTTCCCCAGACAGGGAGAAAACCAGCAGCAGACAGGCCAACAACTGATCCAAGGATCGCCAAACAGCATCCCGATGTTTCAAGGGCCGGTAAACCATCAGAATTCCCCATAGGGAGGCCCAGAGAACCCCGAAATGGTAGGACAGTACGTACAGATAACAGAAACTGCAGAGCAGGAACCTATAGTTAACGTTAGAGTAGGAGGGATCGAGGTCCCCATGATGATAGACACCGGCGCCACATGTACGTGCATGCAAACGAAATATGCGGATCACTTACCATTGTCAAACCAGTTTGTAAAAACTGTGGGGTTCTCGGGGAAAGTAACATTAGCTCGAATGACGACGCCGGTGCCTGTTACCATTGGAAATAAGACAACCCATGTACCTATTTTAGTATGTGATAAAACTCCTTTAAATCTATTGGGAAGGGATGCAATCCTAGGTTTAGGACTGAAATTAGAATGCACTGAACAAGGAATTGATTTGATGGGAATGTATCCACTTGAAATACCAGGAAAGGAAGGGGTTAATGTATATTGGTTGGGAGATATAGAGGAACAAGTTAAAAAACAGATATGGGAAGTTTGGGGAAAGCTTATAAACACTTGGGTTCCACAAGCCAAATGGCCAAGAACAGAATTACACAGTACAATGATATTTGATGAAGGGCAGGAACCTGAGATACAGGAGAAATGGGAAAGGGAGGCAGGACGAGAACAGGAAATAAAGTCAGGAAGTATTTTAATCGGACTAGAGGGAGTAGCCCTCACAATTGTTAGGAATGAATGGGTTAACAAATGGTTCTCTGTATCTGGGGCGGAGCCACATGTCACATTGAAAGTGAATCCGGGATACAGATCAAAAGACCTAGGACCAATGGTGTTGAGAGCACAAGATTTAGAATTTGTCCAGACAGACAATGTAGATATTTGGACGTCCAGCAATGGACAAATGACGAAAATAATTTTGGATGTTAAAATGCTTGGGAAACCGAAGCAGATAACAATAGGAGTGCAAATCGAGAAACAGGAACTGGAGTGGAGAGAGAGGTTAGAGCAGGATTTGAACTCCCTCCCGCAGGAGTTGTGGTCCAGACAGGACACGGATGTAGGGAGGGTCAAAAACGCTAATCCAGTTGAAGTCAGATTAAAGATAGGACGTCAGGGGCTGTATAGGCCGCAATACCCAATCAAGACAGAAGCAATTGAAGGAATTAGAGGGACAATTAAGGGATTGATAGAAGCAGGGGTATTAAAAGAAACCCGGAGCAGGTGTAATACACCGCTACTACCAGTGAAAAAGGCGGACGGAGAAAAATGGAGATTGGTGCATGATCTAAGGGCAATTAATGAGGTAGTGGAAGATATGCCAGCAGAGGTTCCAAACCCTTATACCTTGATGACAAATATACCACCTGAAAGTAGATGGTTTACTGTAATAGACCTATGTTCGGCATTTTTTAGTGTGCCACTAGCTCAAGAAAGTCAGTATCTCTTTGCATTGACGTACGAGGGGAAACAATACACATACAATAGGATGCCCCAAGGATTTAAACATTCCCCACATGTATTCAATCAGGTGTTGAGAGCAGATTTAGAAGGAATACAGTTGGAAGGAACACTAATACAATATGTGGATGATTTATTATTATGCACAGGAACACAAGAACAATGCAGGAAGGATAGTTTAAAACTATTGAAAAGACTAGCAGAAGGGGGCCATAAAGTTTCCAGGAAAAAGCTGCAGCTGTGCCAGAAAAAGGTAGAATACTTGGGAAGAGAAATATCAGCAGGACAGAAGGAGATAGCTTCACAGCAAATAGAAGCAGTACTGCAAGTTCCGAAACCACAGACGGTGGGACAAATGATGACATTTTTGGGAATGACAGGATTCAGTTCAGAATGGGTGGAAAGCTATGCCGAAAAAACGCAGGCACTACGAAAGATAATGAAGGAGGCAGGGTGTGACGAATTAAAAGCCAAACTAAAATGGGATAAAGATGCTTCAGACGCATTTGAAAATGTGAAAAGAGAAATGGCACAGGCACCAGCCTTGGCTTTACCGACCTATGACAAGCCCTTTGACTTATTTGTGAGTAACAGAGAAGCTGGATTTGCTACAGCAATGTTAATGCAGGAAAATTGCAAGGGTAGACAAAGGCAGGCTGTAGCATATTACAGTACCAAGCTAGACGACGTAGCAATGGGATACCCTCCGTGCTATCAAGGTCTGGCAGCAGCTTGGTGGGCGTACGAAAAGGCAGCCACGGTCACAATGGGATATCCGATAAACATACATGTATACCATAAGGTAGCTGAATTGATTGAGCAAGGAAAATTTGTGCTGACACCTGCTAGGATCCATCATTATCGAATGCTAACCACATTTCCAGATATCACGATAATAAAGTGCAACAGAGTAAATCCAGCTGATTACATGCCATTACCTCATGAAGGAGAAGAACATGAATGCTTAAGAGAAGCAAAAACATTTATGAAACTGAGAAAAGATTTAAGAGCAGAGGGACTAGTGACAGAAGGGAAAAGGATACTGTATCTAGATGGCTCATGTTACAGGGATCACTTAGGAAACCACGCAGGCTATGCCATAGTCGAACAAAGACCAGGAGGACTTGAAGTTATAGAAGCAGAGAAATGTGAACAGCCCTGTTCGGCCCAATTAGCAGAGCTTAAAGCATTGACCAGAGCATGTGAGTTAGCAAACGGGGAAGCATTGGAAATTTATACTGATTCGGCCTATGCCCACGGGGTCTGCCATCTGTTCGGGGCAATATGGAAGCAAAGGGGATTTATGAAAAGCGGAGGAGGACCAATACAACACGAAGGTCAAATCAGGGCTTTAATAAGGGCCATGATGGGTCCAAGGGAATTAGCCATAATTAAGTGTCAGGCGCATAAAAAGGGAGCAGACAGCATCACACAGGGAAACACCAAAGCCGACAAGGCAGCTAAAGAAGCGTCAGGATGCATTGAGGCTACGATAGCCCCAGTAGAAATAGCAAGGCCGCACCCAGGGCCAGGTACGGGGGATATCGAACCTCATATCACATTAGAGGATGTAGCGCAGTTACAGGAGGAAACCTCTGTAGCTGAAAAGGCAATGTGGAAAGATAGAGGAGCACTACAGGGACAACAGGACAGGATATGGAGAAATGGGGAGGGATTAGTCATAGCACCCACATCATTACTAACCGTACTAATTAGCGAAGCGCATGGAGTGGACCACTGTGCAAGAGGAGAAGTGGCTAGAAAGATCAAGAAGGAAGGATTCTGGTCACCATACCTGCAAAACTCGATTGACTACATACTAAGTCAGTGTGAGGAAAAAGCCAAGGAGGAGGAGAATCCGGTAACAGAACATCAGATCAAGCCTGGAGATCGAGTATACATCAGAAAGTTCCGGAGACGTTGGAACGAACCGAGACGAGAAGGACCGTTTGAAGTCACCAAAGTGTCTCCCACGGCTTTGCAAGTAGAAGGCAGTACACTGTGGTATCACTTGAACCATGGTACCAGAACGGTACCAGGGGTGGGGGAGAGAAGGGAAATTGAAGAAGTACACAGAGTGGATAGAGGTGATAGCAAGGAAGAAATAGAAATACACGGGGAGAATCGTGGGGAGGAGGAACAGAGCCAAGGAAGAACAAAAAGAATAGAGGATGATGAAAGTAGTTCTGTACATGAGCTGGCTGATGATACAAATGCCCAGCCTGAGCCTATTAGTCAAGGTGCCGAGGGAGGTGAGGACAGGGAAGGGGCCCCATTCCCCACCTGGGAGTTGGAAACTATTTCCCTTAGGAACTTCCGTGACCCATAGAAAAGGAGAATGGGATACAGAAGACATAAGGGTGCAGAATCAGGAAGATAGAGTATTAAGACGAACAAAACGTGAACGATTTGTGAGCACAAATACTATTTGGGAGAAAGCGCAGAAAAACAAATGGTGGAAATGGGCTGAGTATACAGGTCAGAAAAACAGTGATGGGAAAGAGTGTGTAGTATGTGCATCAGAGAAACCTAACACCCAAGTAACTGATATACCATGGGGATCAGGAGACTGTGGAACCAGGCAACAAAGCTGGAGAAAGGAAAATTGCCGTCCATATACCACATATATACGGAATTATACAATAGGGAATCGGAACTACACGTATGAGATGATAAACTGTTCCGGATCCGCATGTGCTAACCTTTGTAAAGGTAAGCCGCCGTTGTGTCAATACCACTGCATCCTGTTTGCTGGGGTAAAAAAGGGCATCTACAACTTGACCCACAGATGTCCAAAGTGGCCAAAAACGGCAGTAGACGCGGTCCCAAAGGAATGGAGTGTAGAGCCCAACTTACAAATCCAAGATTGCTATTGGAGGGAAAGTAGCACAGGAAGTAGTGTGGGAAATTACACAGGAGAGTGTGAAAGGATTTGGAATATAACCGATGCTCTTAATCTGATCCTCTCAGGAGGGGGATGGGCACCCCCTCCTTATGTGTTAGACTATCAAGAAAATCAACTGGCCGATCTCTGGTGGCTTTGTGGCCCGGAGAAAGGGCTATTGGCAAAACTACCACAGAATTGGAAGGGACTATGTGCCCGAGTTATGCTTGCCCAGAGCACTGTGATACTACCGGTGGAAAGAAAAATTAAATCACAAAGAATTAAGAGGGCATATACCCCTGACCCTACGATAAAATTGGATGCAATCGGACAGCCCCGCGGCATCCCGAATGAGTTCAAAGCTAGGAACGAAATAGCTGCAGGGTTTGAATCCCTCTTTGTTTGGATCACACCCAGCAAGAATACTGAGTGGATCAATTACATCTATTATAATCAGCAGAGGTTTATTAATTATACGAATGATGCCCTGGAGGCCTTAGGAGAGCAGTTGGATGCGACTAGCAAAATGGCGTGGCAAAATCGACAGGCGTTAGATTGGCTCCTGGCAGAGAAAGGAGGGGTGTGTGTTATGTTTGGGGATCAGTGCTGCACATTTATCCCTAATAACACTAATCCAGAAGGGTCATTTACACAAGCCATGAATAAGTTAAGAAATCTTAAGAAAGAAGTGAAAGAAAATGCTGGGTTTGGGCATGAGGTGTGGAGTTGGCTGGACAGAATATTAGGAAGATGGGGGGCGTGGTTTGCCAAAGCTGGAGCTGTAGCAATAGCAACAATAATCATTCTGGGATTGATATTTTGTTGTTTTTTACCCGCCCTGAGATCCTTCCTTACCAGAGTGGCAGCGCGGCAGATGGTGACGCGGGTGCTAAGCAGCTCACGCTCAAGAGAAAAAACAGAGGAATGGGAAAATCTTGAGCCGCCCCCGCTGAGTGGATTCACAATGACCTTGGTCGAAGTTGAAACTCGTCACTCTGTAAAATAACTACAATAGTGGAAGATCACCTTGTGGAAACAACAGCACCTTGCTGAAGTCCGCACGAAACCAGGAGAACTTAGTCTGTACACAGGAATCAGTCTTTTTCCCTTCCCTAGACAAGAGTGGGAAGGTTTTTGGCTGATGACTGTCAGGGGCAGGCAATCTGGAGGAGCAACCCAAAAATCAGAACCGGGATAGACAAATTATGATAAAGTTAGAATAGGGACACTGATCCCTGACCAAAATATTCGGCTCCTCCACATCGCCTGCAAAGAGTGATTAAAATAAAATACAAATGGGATTGAGCGAGGGGATTATTTGAGCTTGGTAATTGGGATGAGGCTAGGGAATAGCCTCAAAGGGGGGACTTGTAAGGGAAATTGTACTGGATATTGTATGAGTTTAGTATGAAATTCAGATTCACTTGTAAGGGAAATTGTACTGGATATTGTATGAGTTTAGTATGGAATTCAGATTCATAGGTTTTAGTGAAATAATAAAGCAGATTTAGATAAGTAGTGAAAATGGGTATATAACCTAAAGTAACTTCGTGTGACCTAATATAATCAAGTGTAGTCGATATGATCAAAGTGGAGGAACTAGAGAAGTAATATAGCAATCACTAATTAAGGAAAGCAGACAATAGTCACTTAAGAAAACAAGGAAGACTGCTCGGTGGTTCAACTTAATAGTGGACCATAAACCAGCAGAGAGAATGTCTTTTCTGCTAAACACATTAGTGGACCATAAATCAGCAGGGGGATGTCTTTTCTTCTAAACACATTCGCCTTAGCTTACAAAACCACGATTATTGTACAAACAGAAAAGTTCAGATAAGAGCAAGAGTTATAACCACCATGGTTTAAGAAACGAAGAGATATAACAGGGAACGACCAAATGTAAAGAAAACAGATAAAGGGTCAACTAAAAATAATGGTGGCCAAAGAAAGATAGGGCTGTAGGGTAAGATAACAACCAAGGACAGGCTGTAAAAGGGAGAGGAGGATCTTGAGATATGAGGCTGAAATGTACATAAAAGAGTGTAAGCCCAAGGGCTCTTTGGAGTGTTCCGGACGTTCCCGACTTTATCTCTTGTGCTGAGAAATAAAGTCTATTGCTTGGAAGATCGCTGCTCAGACTCTCTGTTTTAATTGATGTGAATAAATTGTCGTCCTGGGGAACCACGACATTACCTATCCTGATATCTCCTCCATGTCAAACATTGTTTAACAACGCTCCTGTGAAGTGCCCTGGGGCATTTTACCATGTTAAAGATGCTATATAAATGCAAGTTGTTGGTGTTTACCTTCTCATTCCAATGTGCTATATATTTAAGATTTTGCATGATTGCTTTTAAGAGCCAAGCACATGATTTGATGGCGATTGGCTGTTTCAGAGTCTCCTACATTAGTTTCATTTTCTACTTTGTACAGGCAATAGTCCCTGCAATAAATTGTCAGTTTGAATCTACATGTGCAAGCCACGGGCGGAATTTTCTGGCCGTTCACTCTGGCAGGAGTTTCTGGTCCCGCTGCAGTGGATGGAGATTTGGCTGAGCGTCAAATTCTCCAACTTCGCTGCAGCAGCAGTGGGGCGTGAAAGGCCGATAAGATTGTGCCTCATATCTTTCTCGTTTTGTTTTAAACCCACAATCCTTAACATAGTTAGGACTTTACAAAAATAAAATTGGCGACTTGTCAGGATTTTGTTTTGTTGAGAACATCGAGAAAAGATCCCAAATTTAATAAAAGATTCTGGGTCCTCGTACTCCGAGTGTTAGAAGACTGGGGAAAATCAACAACAGGATTAAAGACTGAAGTGCCAGTTAAGGAAAACCATGTAAGAAAAAAGAAAGGAAAAAAATATTGGGCTGGATTTTACGGCCTTGCTCATCCTGAAACCGTAAAATTCCACCCGAGGTCAACGGATCTTTCCATGGATGGCCCCTCGCCTGCTCCGATTCCCGTGGCGGGCAGGACGGTAAAATTCCAGCCAGTGTGTTTCTTACCGGAAATAAAATGGGGTAGAGTTGTCTGAGCTGCAGGGTCCGTGCACGTGTTGCAGTGTGCAGCGGCAGAGAGGGAGAAGCAGCTCTGTGTGTGTCAGAGAAAGGTGAGATTCCAGGCAGTATCTGGCATTTCTGAAAAGAAGGGATGCTTTGCTGTAGAGCTGGGGCCATTTGAAAAAAATACATCAAGTCATTGGTCTCTAGGGTAAAAAGGAAAGTACTGGGAAGACAGTAAAAAATATATACTGAGCAGTCTCGAGTCGCTAGTGCCTACAAAAAAATGGTGGGTCAATTAGGAGCCAAGGATCCTTTCAATGAAGAAAATAAATCATGGAGTTTCCATGCCGAGTGCTTTCAGTGCTTTGTAGAAGTGAATAAAATTGCAAAGGAGTTGCCTGCACTGGTTTTCTCAGTACAATAGGAAGTAAAACCTTAAATTTGCTCGGGAATTTGGTTCATCCAGCAAAGCCAGGAACCAAAACTTACACTGACTTGACAAAGATCCTTGAAGAGCATTAATCTCCAAACCCACTGATCATCGCGGGACGGTTCAGGTTCCACTGAAGGAATCAAGTGGAAGGTGAAAGCATGGCTCAGTTTGTGGCAATCTTAAAAAGGCTGCACAACATGGTGAGTATTTGAGGCATTAGAAGACACTCTTCGAGATCGTCTAGTTTGTAGTCTCCAAAATATGGCTATTCAATGAAGATTGCTCACTGAACATACTGACTTTAAAGACAGCGTTAGAAATCACAGTGTTGATAGAATTGACTGTTAAAGAGGCTTCACAATTCGGTGCAGGAATGAAGATCCACAAGAAGTCAAAGCAGCAATAAACATGTCACAGATGTACCCAAAATGGGCTATTCAGTGGAGCAAGGATAGTCAATGCAAGAATATTGACAAAATGGATCACATGCAAAAGCTTGCTGGGCTGGACCAGCTTCCTCTGAGGAAAACATTCAGAAGAAGAATCTGGGTACCTTTGAGAAGAAAAACAAGATGTATTCTACAAAAATAATTTGCAACATGGAAGGAAGATATTACGACTGTGAAGAAGAGAATGTCCACAGATATGATCAAGAGCTCCAACTGAACACCTTGTCCATACAGGATGGATCACATTGATTCTGGGTGTTTCTGAAGATGGGGATTGATACAGGTACTGCTGTATCTTTAATTCCTGAGAGTATTTTCCTTTAAGTAAGTATTAGAGATAAGGCCCAATGTTACTAGGGATCAACAAATAAGGATGGAGAGAGAGAAAGACAAATCAGTAAGACTTATTTAAAGACCTTATACCCAAATGCACACAGTATTCGAAACAAAGTTGATGAGCTGACAGCACAATAGTGACACGTGGGTCTGACCTGGTCGGGATGACTGAACCGTGGTTACATGAATATCAGGACTGGGAGTTTAATGTCAAAGGATACAAAATATTCTGGAAGGACAGATGATAAGAAGTCGGAGGTGGAGTTGCTCCAATGGTTAATGATGCATTCAGAAATGATATTGGCACTGGAGACCAAAACGTTGAGTCAGTCTGGATAGAAATAAGAAGCAACGAGACAAAAACACATTGCTCGGAGTAATTTACAGAACCCTGAACAGTACTTTGGGGAGATGCCAGATGATTGGAGAACAGTTAATGTGGTCCCACTATTTAAGAAAGGTCATAGAGAAAAGCCAGGGAACTATAGACCAGTGAGTCTCATGTCTGTGGTTAGGAAACTAATGGAGACGATTCTGAAGGAGAGAATCTATCTCCGTTTGGGGAGGCAAGGTTTGATCAGGGATAGTCAGCATGGTTTTGTCAGAGGGAGGTCATGCCTAACAAAGTTGATTGAATTTTTTGAGCATGTAACCAGGAGTGTGGATGAGGGTAGTGCGGTTGATGTAGTTTACATGGATTTGAGCAAAGCCTTTGACAAAATCCCACATGGAAGACTTATTAAGAAGGCAAATGAACATGGGATACAGGATGATCTGACAAGGTGGATTCATAATTGGTTTAGCGGTACGGAACAGGGTGGTGACAGACGGCTGCTTTAGTGACTGGAGGCCAGTGACCAGTGGCGTACCACAGGGATCTGTGCTGGGCCCCTAGGGTTTGTCATTTATATAAATGACATAGATGACTATGTGGGGTAGGATCAGTAAGTTTGCCGATGACACAAAGATTGGCCGGGTGGTTAACAGTGAGGTTGAGTCTCCTGGGTTACAGGAAGATGTAGACGAGATGGTCAAATGGACGGATAAGTGGCAGATGGAATTTAACCCTGAAAAGTGTGATGTGATACATTTTGGAAGGAGTAATTTGACAGGGAAGTATACTGTGAAAGGTTGGAGACTGGTAAGTTCCAAAGAACAAAGAGACCTTGGCGTGTTTGTCCATAGATCTCTGAAGGCGGAAATACAGGTTAATAGGGTGGTGAAAAAGGCAGATAGCACACTCGCCTTTATCAATCGGGGTGTAGATTACAAAAGCAGAGAGGTCATGATGGAGTTGTATAGAACTTTGGTGAGGCCACAGCTGGAGCACTGTGTGCAGTTCTGGTCACCACATTATCGGAAGGATGTGATTGCACTGGAGGGGGTGCAGAGGAGATTCACCAGGATGTTGCCTGGGATGGAGCATTTAAATTATGAAGAGAGGTTGGATAGGCTTGGGTTGTTTTCGTTGGAGCAGAGAAGACTGACTGAGGTGTTCAAGATTATATGAGGGGCATGGACAGGATGGATAGGGAGCAGCTGTTCCCCTTAGTTGAAGGATCAGTTACGAGGGGACACAAGTTAAAAGTGAGGGGTGGGAGGTTTTGGGGGATTTGAGGAAAAACCTATTTACCCAGAGGGTGGTGAGGGTCTGGAATGCGCTGCCTGGGAGGGGGGGGGGGGGGGGGGGGGGGGGGAGGCGGGTTGCCTCACATCCTTTAAAAAGTACCTGGATGAGTACTTGGCGCATCATAACATTCAAGGCTATGGACCAAGTGCTGGCAAGTGGGATTAGATGGGCAGGTCAGGGCCTTTCATGCGTCGGTGCAGACTCGATGGGCTGAAGGGCCTCTTCTGCACTGTGGGATTCTGTGTTCTGTGAATATTTTACAATGCATAGCTGTTAAATATATACAACAATATCAGTGTAAACTCCTGATGCAACATGAACAGTCACTCTGAGGGGATTCCAAGATGCACAGGCGGACGGCATTCACATCCATGTCTGTTCTGCCATGCTATAAATTCTATGAAATCATTACCTGATCATCTCCACTGCCATAGCCTTTGCTCCATGTCTTTTAATACTTTTGCACAACAGAACTCTGTTGATCTGTTGAAAACTGCAATCGATTACAATCTTTCACAGTTCAGGGAGCCATTGACTACCATTCGCGTGATCCTACTTTGCAACAGGGTGGTGATGACTTGCAGTGGGGACAGTGCATTGTTGCACAAAAAGCTACTGCGAGAGTTTGACTCTTGACTGGCTGAAGGCAGCTCGCTTTTCTCAGCGACCAGGGTCCTATCAGGATGATGTCATGTGGAAACTTTCATGTCTCCTGATCTAGGCTTGCCCTGAGTTACCTGTGCTATTGAGGTTCCACCTCACTGAAGGCTGATGCACACTGTTCACGAGGCTCTCGCCATTGGGTCACATGTGCAGAGAGCAAACATTGACAATGACTGGGTTGAGTGACAGTGCCCTGAGCATTGTGGGGGATGTCCTCATTACCAAGGAGAAACGGATGTGACTGATGCATTTTGTCACTCTGAGGGGATGCTAAGCAGTGTGCTGGCAACTGTGCAGAGACCAGATGGAGGAAGCTCTGGACTGAGCATCCAGTTGTTTTTTCAACACAAATATAGTTGTCTCAGCAGCACGACAAGAAGACCAGGGAGTCATCGAGAGGTTGCAATGAATGAAAGTTTATTTTCAAAGGTGGACTCTATCTACAAATGACTAACACAATGTGCAACTGGACCTTAACCTTTCTAACCCTGCTGCTACGTCTTGGTGTTTCCCCAGGATCCACATCAGACATGGAGGCAGCCTGCTGTCTGCCATGACTGTTGTTAGTGATGGCCTTGGCGGGCGTTCTCTGGATGGCCAACATCTGGAGAGCCCCGGCCTGTTTTGGGCTGCTGCTGTGTGGCAATGCCACCCTCTTCGGCTTGTGGGGCTGGAGCTGAAGCGGTCCCAGGAAGGAGGGTTTTGGACAGGATGGACACTCCTGCAGATGTTTGGGTGGATTGTCCCGCGCTGTGCACCAGCTTCTTTTTCACCCAATGGGTGCTCACGATCCCCTGGCCTCCTCCTTGGGATACAGTGGCAGCTGGAGTCAGTTCGAGAAGCCCAGCATCCTCTGGCATTGGCACCCCATTGAGTGCACGCCATGCAGCACAGAGGTCAGTCGCTCCACCAGTGCAGGAGAGAGCTCTTGCACCAGGGGCCCACTGTGGCTGTCAGCCTCGCTGTGTGTCCTGGTTGCCTCAGACATTCAGCACGATTACATTGGACATCCTGGCTTTCAGTCTGAGGAGTGTAGCTGACATCCTTTCCTGATGTCCCCAACTTTGCCTTTGTAGCTCCAGCAACTGACTGAGGCTCAGCACATTCCTGGCCTCCAGCAACCCTCTGAGTGCCGGCACCCTGGGAAGTCCTTGCCTCCACCTGCCGTGGATCAGAGAATGCGCGGTGCTCACCAGTTTGTGACCCTGAGGCCTCCCTAATACTGAGTTGCACCGAGGTATGTGACCCTGTGCTGGTGGAGGGTGTAGGTGACAGCTGTGATGGCTCCTGTGCGTGGGTAGAGGACATCATTGTTCCATAGCATCCTCCTTTGCAGCCATCGTCTGCATTGGACCTTGTACAAGTGGTTGGGGAAGGTTGCTGGAGGCTGGGGCAGCCTTTGAATGGAATGCCCCACTGACTGGACTGCCCAGCTGATGGTGCGGTCGGTGAATCGGAGGCTGCGCACCATGGAGATGGTGTGAAACCCGTGAAGTAATTCTTTTTTCAAAGTCCCTAAAAATACAGCACAAAATCTGGTGGGCTAACGCTGCTTTTACTGCCCGCTACCCACTCTGCCAAAATACGGGAAAATTCCATCCTGTTAGCCTTTACATTGAAACATACACACATTTGAAATCCTTATTGTTTTCTATGCATGAACAAATGGATTTTCTAATATAACATCAGTATGAATGTTTTATGCCAGTGATAACGACTACATTCTCCTCTTTTTCACACCCCAACGCACTGACTCCTGGCACATTAACTCACAGCAAAAAATATTTAAGGTGTCCTGGGTCACTCATTTCAGTTTGATTGTCTGCATAATAACTGTATTTCAAAAGTAATTCACTGGATATGAGGCACTGAGAACAGGATGAAATGCTGTGTAAATGCAAACTCTTTCTTACTGCCTTTCATTAGTAGAAATGATATGGCGACTTGTACATGAAGCTATCGGGCAGTTTGCATCTATTCAAAGGCCACATAAAACAGGAATATTGTGGGTGAGGTGCAATGAGCCGCAGAATGGAGTTAGGATGGGTAGACCACATACTGAAAAACAGCAGCACAGCCTCAGTGGCTTATTTGCGCTGTAGCATTCTACAATTTTGCAATTGTAGATTGTCTCAAACAGCTCAGGTTTGGCATGCCTGCAATCACCGACAAAGAAAACATAAATCTTTTGCAGGTAGTCCAATAATGCCATTGGATAGTTGACATCTTTCAGAGTCCATGGAGTGTGAGTGATCGGGAGCTTGGTGGGTGGAGAGTAACACAGCCAGCAGTATAATTCTGTTCTCACAACTCCACTCCATTTTCTGTGAATTGTTTTAGGATGTAAAATGAGCTCGAGAAATGCATTTTCTTTCTTTCCAAATACACACCAATCTTCACAAGCAATTATTTTTAGTTAATCAGTCCTGTACCATTCTAAACAGGAACCAGTCTCAAACCAGAGGTTGTTATAAAGTCACCCGAGTCCCGAATGACCGGAGGCCGTTCTCCCCTTTGATGGGGAGAGCTGGCTGGTGGTGAATTAACCTGAGGGTCACCACACCTTAGGCAACAGAAGGTTGAGAAGGTGCTGCCTTCGTGAATAACCTCGGGCGATACAGGGAATTGAACCCACGCTGTTAGCATCGCTCCGTATCTCGCGCCAGCCATCCAGCCAACTAAGCTATTCCCTGCAATTTCCTCCAGCTCTGTCAGCTCCGGAGATCACTGCATTTCTCTGCCGCACACTTTCCACAATCTTTGCCTCACTTCAGCTGCTGAGACGGCCTGGAATTCCCCCCCAGTCCTCTCTGCTTTTCCATTTCTCTCTCATCTTTTAAGACATCCCTTAAAACCCACCTCTTTGACCCTCCTAATGTCTCCGTCTTTGGATCAATATCCATTTTATCCTCTTGTTTCTGTGAAGCGACTTGGGATGTGTTGTTACATTGAAAGGGCTGAATAAATACAATCTGTTTTTGCTAATCTCCTGAGAGATGATAAACAATCTATTTACACGCTTCATTATTCAGAAACAAATACGGGGCTGCAATTTCTTATGAAAACCTTTAAATATGGAGCAGATCCTGCTGCAGATAAAATCTGCCTGCTTTTCTTCCTGCAATCATTTCACTATTCTCATTTACAATCCCCTGTGGACATGTAATACCAAACGTCCCAGAATCTGTGTTATCCAGATCATTTCGTGCAGATTAGATGGGGGACCTTATGTGTGAAGGAAGGTGGGTGGGGATGGGGGTGGGTGCGTGGGGGTGGTCAGGCGAGGCTCGGTTTATGCAATGGTTTATTAGTCGCCACAATTCCAACTGGAAAATAGAAATTATTAGCTAATAGGTGAACAATTTCACTCCTTTGCATCCCTTGATGGGTTCATCCCACTCCCAAATCTCCACCCAAACCCAACACAGAATTCTGGAGAAACTTCTGTACCCAGAGAGTGCTGAGATTGTGGAACTCACTACCACAGGGAGTGGCTGAAGTGAGAAGTGGTGGAGCTAGGTAAGAACATGAGGGAGAAAGGAATAGAAGGAAACGTTAATGGATTGGATGGGGTGACAAGCATTTATGTGGAACATGAGCACCAGCATGGACCAATTGGGCCTGTGCTGACAATGCTCTGTACTCTGTCACCTGTTTTCACTCTCTCCTCCTTCCTGCACTGCTTGTCCATGCAACATTTGAGATACTGTGGAACAGTGAAGGAGCAGCTCTCCCACAGATACACACATACCTCTGCCATGCTGACTGCCCCTGGTTCAGTGAAGGTGTTGTCATTGAGGTTGAGGATTCGGAGATTGGTGTTCTTTGTGAAAGACAAGGCCAAAGCCCTGATGCCCTGGTGGGTAATTCCATTCTGTGGCATCTGCACTTCCTCCAAAGTTCCAATGAGCTGAACAAAAAGAGAAATATTTCAAATTCTCCTGCAGCAGAGAGACATTAAATCATGTAACATTTCTAGTGTTGGACACAGGTTAGGGAGCTGCCAATTGTGGCTTTGCCTGATTGGTGGGTAACAGAATGTATGCATTGATCTTATTGCAAATTGGTTTCTTAGGGCAGATAATCAATCACTGGTGATCTGTTAGAAGCCAGTTTGAAAGGGTAACTCTCTCAGAGTCAACGTAAATGAGACACGATGTTTAACCAGTCTTATCAGATGCAGCACCATTGATTAAACTGCATAAGAGAAACCTGCAGCAAACAAATTAGAATCGACTTCCGCAGTTCAGGAAAAGTTAGCATTTCGATAGCATGATCTCAAGACATACAAAATACTTTACAAAAAATGAAGCACTTTTGAAATATAATCACTGGTGTAAAATTAGCAGCCAATTTGCACACAGCAAGATCCCACACACAGCAATGAGATAAATGGCCATTAATGTTTGAATGAGATGATGGGAGTACATTACTGGCTGCGGTAAAACTTGGCAACATTCCTCTGCTTGTCTTTGGAACAGTGCCTTGGGATCTTTTATGTCCACTTGAGAGGGCAGACAGGACCTTGCTTTAATGTTTCATCCAAAATGTAGCACTTCCAACAGTGCACCTCTCCCAATAGTGCAGCACTCCCAACAATGCAGCACTCTCAACAGTGCAGCATTCCCAGCAGTGCAGCACTCCCAACAGTGCAGCTGTTCCAACAATGCAGCACTCCTAGCAGTGCAGCTGTTCCAACAATGCAGCACTCCTAGCAGTGCAGCACTCCCAGCATTGCAGCTGTTCCAACAGTGCAGCACTTCCAATAGTTCAACAGTCCCAATAGTGCAGCACTCATCAGAACATAAGAACTAGGATTGGGAGTAGGCCATCTGGCCCCTCGAGTCTGAGATCATGGCTGATCTTTTCGTGGATTCAGCTCCGTTTACCCACCCACTTACCATAACCCTTAATTCCTTTACTGTTAAAAAAATCTATCTATCCTTGCCTTAAAAACATTCAATGAGGTAGCCTCAACTGCTTCACTGGGCAGGGAATTCCACAGATTCACAACCCTTTGTGTGAAGAAGTTCCTCCACAACCCAGTCCTAAATCTGCTTCCCCTCATTTTAAGGCTATGCCCCCTAGTTCTAGTTTCACCTCCCTGCTTCAATCTTATCTATTCGCTTCATAATCTTATATGTTTCTATAAGGTCTCCCCTCATTCTTCTGAATTCCAATGAGTATAGCCCCAGACTACTCAGTCTCTCCTCATAAGCCAACCCTCTCAATTCCAGAATCAACTGAGTGAATCTCCTCTGCACCCCCTCCAGTGCCAGTATATCCTTTCTCAAGTAAGGAGACTAAAACTGTACGCAGTACTCCAGGTGTGGCCTCACCAGCACCTTATACAGCTGCAACATAACCTCCCTGTTTTTAAACTCCATCTCTCCAGCAATGAAGGACAAAATTCCATTTGCCTTCTTAATTACTTGCTGCACCTGCAAATCAACTCCTTGAGATTCCTGCACAAGGACACCCAGGTCCCTCTGCACAGCAGCATGCTGCAATTTTTTACCATTTAAATAATAGTCCATTTTGCTGTTATTCCTACCAAAATGGATGACCTCACGTTTACCTACATTGTACTCCATCTGCCAGACCCTCGCCCATTCACTTAAACTATCTATATCCCTTTGCAGACTTTCAGCGTCCTCTGCACACTTTGCTCTGCCATTCATCTTAGTGTCATCTGTGAACTTTGACACACTACACTTGGTCCCCAACTCCAAATCATCTCCCAATAGTGCAGCACTCCCAACAATGCAACAGTCTCAGCAGTGCAGCACTGGAGTGATGCACTGGAATCAATGGGTTTGATTTGATTTGATTTATTATTGTCACATATTGTATCAGTATGCAGTGAAAAGTATTGTTTCTTGCGCGCGTTACAGACAAAGCATACCATTCATAGAGAAGGGAAGGAGACAGTGCAGAATGTAGAGTTACAGTCATAACAAGGGTGTAGAGAAAGATCAACTTAATGCGAGGTAGGTCCATTCAAAAGTCTGACAGCAGCAGGGAAGAAGCTGTTCTTGAGTCGGTTGGTATAAGACCTCAGACTTATGTATCTTTTTCCTGACGGAAGAAGATGGAAGAGAGAATGTCCAGGCTGCATGGGGTCCTTAATTATGCTGGCTGCTTTGCCGAGGCAGTGGGAAGTGTAGACAGAGTCAACGGATGGGAGGCTGGTTTGTGTGATGGATTAGGCTACATTCATGACCTTTTGTAATTTCTTGTGGTCTTGGGCAGAGCAGGAGCCATACCAAGCTGTGATACAACCAGAAAGAATGTTTTCTATTGTGCATCTGTAAAGGTATCGGGGGCAAACACTCCGCTGGTTAGAGTCATACCTGGTACATAGGAAGATGGTTGTGGAGGGTCAGTCATCTCAGCTCCAGGACATCTCTGCAGGAGTCCCTCAGGGTAGTGTCCTCGGCCCAACAATCTTCAGCTGCTTCATCAATGACCTTCCCTCCGTCATAAGGTCAGAAGTGGGGATGTTCGCCGATGATTGCAGAATGTTCAGCACCATTCGCGACTCCTCAGATACTGAAGCAGTCCATGTTCGAATGCAACAAGATCTGGACAATATCCAGGCTTGGGCTGACAAGTGGCAGCTAACATTCGTACCACACAAATTCCAGGCAATGACCATCACCAATAAGAGACACTCCAACCACTGCCCCTTGACATTCAATGGTGTTACCAGCACTGAATCCCCCACTGTCAACATCCTTGAGGTTACCATTGACCAAAAACTCAACTGGACTCACCACATAAACACAGTGCCTGCAAGAGCAGATTAGAGGCTAGGAATACTGCGGTGAGTAACTCACCTCCTGACTCCCCAGAGCCTATCCACCATCTACAAGGCACAAGTTAGGAATGTGATGGAATACTCCCCACTTGCATGGATGGGTGCAGCTCCAACAACACTCAAGGACAAAACAGGCCACTTGATTGGCACCACATCTACAAACATTCAATCCCCCCACCACCAACGCTCAGTAGCAGCAGTGTGTACCATCTACAAGATGCACTGCAGCAATTCACCAATGATCCTTAGACAGCACCTTCCAAACCCACGACCACTTCCATCTAGAAGACAAGAACAGCAGATACATGGGAACACCACCACCTGCAAGTTCCCCTCCAAGCCACTCACCATCCTGACTTGGAAATATATCGCCGTTCCTTCACAGTTGCTGGGTCAAATTCCTGGAATTCCCTCCCTAACGGCATTGTGGGTCAACCCACAGCACATGGACTGCAACGATTCAAGAAGGCAACTCACCACCACCTTCTTAAGGGGCAACTAGGGATGGGCAATAAATGCTGGCCTAGCCAGCGACGCCCATGTCCCACAAAGAAATAAAAAAACTCCCAACAGTGCGGCACTCCCCCAGCATCAGTTTAGATTACAGTACGTGTTCAAGTCTCTGAAGCGGGACTGGCACTCACAACCATCTGACTCAGAGTTGAGAGTGCGACTCTGAGAGAAAGCTGACACGATGAAGTTGTTTAGGGCAGTGTGTTTAATGATGTAATTCTGTAGTTTAAATCAGAATGTTTGTGTCATCCTCCAGTCAGAAATTTAGCAATCGACATGGCATGGAAGTGTGAGACTCCTTTGCTCTGATGGGGTACTGTACTGAGGTATATCTCCTTTGCTCTGATGGGGTACTGTACTGAGGTATATCTCCTTTGCTCTGATGGGGTACTGTACTGAGGTATATATACACCAGTGCCTACCCAGGCTGATCTCAGTCAAAGCAGTAGTCAGAATGCAAACAGTATCCTGGGCTAACATGGACAAATAATCAGCCAGGTTCTTGTTCTTAAGTCCCACACAGTATCTCATGCTGGAAAGCAAAACTAACTTGCATTTATATTGCACCACGCCACATCTCCAGAGAATATCCAATACTTTGTACACAGTGAATTACTTTGAACAGTATTCACCAGCTCTGTGGAAATATTGCTGCAGGATAATATATGAATATTATCGCAGTTCCAGGAGTCAGGCCTCGGATGCACAACTATAAAAATGAAAATAAGATCTGTGAGGGAATGACTGCGTAGAAGAGGAAGTTGCAAATAAACAAGAAGTAAGTTAATGGGCAGCCTGACGGCAGATACAGTTTAGCACAACAATGTGTGAGGTATTACCTCTCACTGTCAGAATTGCTGATGGAAGAATGATCTGAACAGGCAAAGGGACGGGTGATAGATGAAGAGAAGGATTTGTGTTACTCTGTTCTGTTTGTAAGTACATAAAGCACTGAAATCTAACTCAGATTAAAATAGTGACCCAAAAGCAAGGGTTCAATCTTCTTAGATTAAATGTTTAAAGTTTATTTATTAACATTACAAGTAGGCTTACATTAACACTGCAATGAAGTTACTGTGAAAATCCCCTAGTCGCCGCATTCCGGTGCCTGTTCAAGTACACTGAGGGAGAATTTAGCATGGTCAATGCACCTAACCAGCACGTCTTTTGGACTGTGGGAGGAAACCGGAGCACCCGGAGGAAACCCATGCAGACACGGGGAGAACGTGCAAACTCCGAACCTGGGTCCCTGGCGCTGTGAGGCAGCAGTGCTAACCACTGTGTCACCCTTGTTTCACATTAAAGTCTGTGAGGATGTGCAATATACTGTTTGAGAAGGGAGGTGAAGAAATAAGTTCATCGAGGTGACTAAAAGAAGGATAAATTCTATGGATATTGAGGAATATGTAGAAACTGTAGTTTAAATCAGAAACTTGATTTACCTTGGCTAGCAAAAATGATAGAGTAAGTTCATTTGGTTAATGACACCCTCCTTACTTGTACCCTTTGTGCTGAAGAAAACTTCGGCTGAAAATGAATGGATAACCTTTACGATCATATTACTGAACACGCAAGATAAATATATAATCAGGGCTGGATTAAAGGTAGTTTGAAGGAATGTAGCTCCAAGGCTATATGAAAAGTGCTAAGTAAGCCTATAGAGGAAGCAAGGGAACCACTGGTGTGAGACAGGGCCCTTCAATATATATTTTTATAAAGGCAGTCAGAGGGGTAAAGGAGGAGTTCGCTTTGAGCGTTGCTACAGAAACCTAGCAAACAGCAATAAATTCTTCTTTAGAATCATAGCAGGAAGTGGGTGCTCAGTGCAGAACAATAATCTCTTGAGAATGAAAATGGAGTTAAAGCTGGATTAAACTAAAAATAGTTATCATATTCATAGAATCATAGAAACCCTACAGTGCAGAAGGAGGCCATTCGGCCCATCGAGTCTGCACCGACCACAATCCCACCCAGGCCCTACCCCCATATCCCTACATATTTTACCCACTAATCCCTCTAACCTACGCATCTCAGGACACTAAGGGGCAATTTTTAGCATGGCCAATCAACCTAACCCGCACATATTGAAGGATAACTTCCTGGGAGAATTCACTGGACAACACTTGAATAGCACGGGACCCATCAGAGGTTCTGCAACAAAACTCAAAGGCGATCCAATCACTTATTTGGAGATATTGATGGACATAAGGCACTCAAAAGCAATAATTCCCTATGGGTGGACTATATAATTGAGCATGCCAAAACAAGTAGGGAAGAAGACTACAAAATGCTGACAATCTTGAAGAGATCTCAGCCTCACATTCTGGGATTTGCTACAGGAATCCCTCTGCCTTTCTATAACTCTCCTTAAGACTTTCCTCTTTGATCGAACTTGAGGTCAACCCCTCTTAATACCTCCTGGCTTGGCTCACCATCCTTCATTTATCTAATGTTCCATGTAGCTCTTTGGGAAATTCTTCTCCGTTAACTCCACGGTCCATTGAATTAGTCAGCCTCATTAAATAAAGCAAAGATTCCAGTCATTTGGAAATGAGCCAACAAGCTACCTATTTTCAGTGAAGGTGATAAAATGAATGCAGGTAATAACACTCATTTGTCTTAGTCGTTTATAATGAAACTGATCACTGGCAACAGAGCTGAGGAGGATTTAGATGAAAACATCTCAGTCAGTGTAAGCCAGCGCTGTTTCTCGAGACGAAAGCCTGCTTGGCTGAGCTCCCAAGGTCTGCTTCAAAGGAGTGATATCCCAAATGCAGAATTGAAAGTCTTAGGGTATAATACGTACTTAGGCAATCTGAGAGCTACCTTACATGAGCTCGAGTCTCCTCATCCTTTAGAATAATGTCAAACTCCACATGCAGAAGCGACAGGCACTTCATGTTGGAGCTAACACTTTGCCCTTAGTAATAATAGAAATAGCTGGTTAATTTAGCCCACACTGAAGATGGATGATAAAGTTAAAGTTAATTTATTAGTCACAAGTAAGGCTTACATTAATGCTGCAATTAAGTTACTGTGAAATTCCCTTAATCGCCACACTCTGGCACCTGTTCGGGTCAATCCGCCTAACCAGCACATTGGAGGAAACCAGAGCACCCGGAGGAAACCCACACAGACACTGGGAGAGCGTGCAAACTCCACACAGACAGTGACCCAAGCCGGGAATTGAACCCGGGTCCCTGGCGCGGTGAGGCAGCAGTGCTAACCACTGTGCCACACATGGTGTTTCCCAGCTCTTGCTGAATCTCTGAATCTGTCTTGTTGATTCCATTTTTGTCTGTGGAGGTTCACCAAATGAGGAAAATCCTCCCTTTTGACATATTTGTCTCCAAATTCAGAAGAGGAACCCCCCCCTCCCTCCCATTCCCCTCCCCACTCCCCGTTCCCCCCAGCCAGCTCCCCTGCCTCAAATAATTTAAAGAACAATCAGAGGCTGTATTGGATGAACTGGTGAGGCAGGGTGCTGGTGGGTTGGGTGGGGCGAAGGGCGTGGGTGAGTGGGGTGGGGAGGGGGTGCTGGTGGGGGTAGTGGGTGTGGGTCAGTTGGGTGGGGTGGGGTGGGGTGGGGGTGTGGGGAGGGAAGGGGGGTGTTGGGTTGGGTTGAGTGGGGAGAGGGTGGGTGGAGTGGGGAGGAGGGGAGGGTGTAGCTGGGTTGAAAGGGGAGGGGGCGTGGGTCAGTTGGAAGGGGAGGGGATGTGTGTGGATTGGGTGCGGAAGGAGTGGGCGGGGTGGGTGAGGAAGATAGAAGGGTTACCTTCCTTCTGTTTCCTCAGCCTATGACAGAGCCTATCTGGTGCCAATTCCCTTCCACATTATCTGCTCAGGACTTTATAAAATGTCTTGCTAGGTATCAAAACACACCATTTTCTAGGATGGACATTTTGAATGTAGTTAAATGCTGTTGCACCATGTCTAAACGTGGTGATGCCTCTGGGTGGAACAGCTGTCTGCTGCCTCAGGCCGGGCCTGCAAACCCTTCCTTCAAATGTCCTCTGAACATCTCCAAAGGGCTCCTGAAATTGTAGCTCTTCAATCACTCCTCTGGAGAGTGCCCTCAGCACTGCGCTGCTCCAGGACCTCTGCTGTCTCCATGATCTTCCCAATGGTGAAATTGCAAGTTGCTGTTTTGGGTGTTAGGTGCTCCAAATACTCACAACATAAATGGGGTACAGGAGTATCGCGGCTGTACGACTGGATTAGAAAGCTAAAGGCCGATATTGATGATCCAGTGATATGAGTTTGAACCAAAACAGCAAATGGGGATTTTAAATTAAATACATTTGGAACATAAGGCTAGTATCAGTAATCGTGACGATGAATTGTTGTAAAAACCCATCTGGTTCAGTAATAACCTTTAGCAAAGGGAATCTCCCATCCTTACTTGCTCTGGCCTGTTGTGATTCCAGACCCGCAGTAATGTGCCTTACTCTTAACTGCCCTCTGAAAAGGCCAAGAAAGACACTCATTCAAGAAGGCGCCTTGCCACCGCCTTCTCAAGAGAAATTAGGGATGGGCAACAAATGTTGCCCTAACCAGCAACTCACGCACATCCCTTAAAGGAATAAAAAATACCATGCATGGCGAATCGTTGCTCTGATTTATGCACAAGAGGCTTTCTGCTCCTGACTGGGGGAGACAAATAGCACCTCAGCTCAGGTTGACCTCTCTGACCAGAAGCCTCTTGGCCAGCAACGGTGCACAGAACCCAAGAAAAACAGAAGGACGGGCAGGGAATTCACGCATCGACTGCAAAAGAGGAAGAGGGAAGTTTTCAGTGAGAAGAATGCATAAATAAATTCAGGCCAGCTGTTTCTGCAGTTTCATCGCAATCAAGAGAGTTACATTTGACAGCATCTCATTAATATATATATATATAAAACAAATCAGAGAATGTCTGCAATTTCTGCGAAACATCATGGAGAGATTATTTAATTCTGAACAATCTTTCACACACTGCCACATAGGGGATTAGAAAGCTTACATACCCTGAAGGCCTCTGCTAATGCAACTGCGCCATCATTCTCCAGGCGATTTCTGCCAGCCACAAAGACTTTCAGAGCTAACGGCTGTCCCTTGGCACTTGATTTCTCATAACATTCTTTTAAGGCTTTGGCTAAAATCTGCAAAAGAGAAAGGGGATTGGGGGGGTGGGATGGGGGGGAGGGGGGCGGTGGTGGGGAAACATGGAGAAGAAGAAAAATCCTTAATGATGTGTAACTGAAACATGTGAAGCCTGGCCAGCTGTTTTCGACAAGTGATTGGCAGCTTGTTCAGTGTAATTACTTTCAGAAGCATCAGCTTGAATAAAGTATGGCAGTCGAATGAGGACAGATTTGGCACAAGTTTGTGGTGATGCCACTGCAGCTAAGACCAGTGTGTCGGGTGCTGGAGGCCGTAGCAGTGCCCAGCGTTACCTGAGTTAGTGAAAAAGCGGCGAGAGGTGGAGGAAAGCAAATTACTGCGGAAGCTGGAATCTGAAACCAACAGGGAAAACGCTGGAAAATCTCAGCAGGTCTGGCAGCATCTGTAAGGAGAGAAAATCTTTGACAAAGGGTCATCTGGACTCGAAACATCAGCTCTTTTATCTCCTTACAAATGCTGCCAGACCTGCTGAGATTTTCCAGCATTTTCTCTTTTGGAGCGAGAGATGAAGCTTCAGTTTGAAGGGTCAATTTATAGGGCAGGATTTTCCAGGTCATGCCCGCCCCGAAGCCGGAAATTCCCGCCCAAGGAGGCATAATGCCTCACAGCGCCAGGGACCTGGGTTCAATTTCAGCCTCGGGTCACTGTCTGTGTGGAGTTTGCACATTCTCCCCGTGTCTGCGTGGGTTTCCTCCGGGTGCTCCGGTTTCCTCCCGCACTCCAAAGATGTGCAGGTTAGGTGGATTGGTTATGCTAAATTGCCCCTTAGTATCCCAAGATGTGTAAATTAGACGGATTGGCCATGGGAAATGTGTGGGGTTATGGGGATAGGACAGGGGACAGGGCCTGGGGAAGGTACTCTGTTAAGAGGGTCGGTGCAGACTCAATGGCCTCTTGTACTGTAGGGATTCTATGATTCTATGAAGGTCAATGGACTTTATATGGTCCATCAAATTTTCTGTCCACCCACAACAATTCCCACAGTGGGTGGGACTGGAAAATCTATCCAGTAATGTCCACTGGAGTTTAAGACAATGAACAACATCTCAAAGCAAAAAAGCACCAAAGATGTAACACTGTGATAATAACAAATGAACACTTTACAGAGCAGTATAAGTATATTTTGTCTGTTATTTCAATGGAGTTATCCATGGCCTCACTGATCCCTATCTCTGTAACCTCCTCCAACTCTATACTCTCTGAACTCCTCCAATTCTGGCATCCTCAATTTTAATCTCTTCAGCATTGCCATCTGTGTCTTCCACTGCCTAAACTCTGAAATTCCCTCCTTAAACCTCTCTGCCTCCTTCCTGCTGTAAGATGCTCCTCGAGGACTATCTCTTTGAACAAGTATTTGGTCGCCTAAGATCTCTTTATGAGCTCGGAGTCATGTTCTGTCCGATGAAGCACCTGTCAAGTGCCGAAGGATACTGTGCTGCATCAAGCTCCCCATCCCACAGTTTCTCACCCCACCCAAAATTCTGCTGCACTCCTTTCCCCTGGAGCTCTCTCTAAATGTCCCCTTAATGTTGCACCCTCTGACTCCTCCTCCTTGGGGGGCTGCTGTGAAACAAATTCAGTAACACCCCCCCCCCACCCCTGAACAATCTCACTTCACCAGCATCCACCTTGCTCTCCTGAGATGCGCTCAGAGATTTATTTAACATTAGAAGTGCTGTATGAATGCTAATTCTTTGCAGATTTAATAGAGTCACAGATGCAGGACACAGTGATCTCAACCCCTCTAGACATGTCAGAGACTTCTTTTGGCCACTCAACTTGAAGAAGTGATGCAGCATTGAGTGTTTAGGTTTGTAAACTGTCTCAACACACAAGATTCATCTGATTCAATTGACAAACTTCAATTAAAACAGTCCCAGTGTAATTATCTCCAGAAACGTGAACACAGGTATAAAGTACCATTGAATTTTTAAGAAGTACTTTCCATACTGAGGCAATTTAACTCCACAGAGGTACATTTCACACAAGTAGGGATCTAATAATAGATGCTTAATTCTCAGTGTGGCAGCTGCATTCTCTCCACAAATAACACGATGCGCTCAGAATCAAACACTGCCCAGGCCCCGGCAAATGTGGGTCTGTGAATCTCCCTAAAGTTTGTGGTTGTCATTTCCTACGGTGAATCTGGGGAGTTGGCCCTCTCAGCTTGTGCCCTATTACCAACAGAACCCAGTACACCACAGAGCAGGGAACATTTGGGACTGGCGGCCTTGATAAGAACACTGTTAAAGGGAGTGTTAAAGGCCTTTTAAAGCCCACAGAACATTCATAAACTTCTCTATGAAGCCACACCAAAAATGATCTAAAGGTCTCGCATAGAGGAAGGAGACCTCCACTGCACCGTGCAGTTATACAGCTTTGCGTTTGGTATACACCATCTTTGAATAATGATACAGGGCAACGGTGAGGCTGATGGAACTCTGTCTGCAGTCTCCTCACATATGGCAGGACATATATGCCCGAAAAGAAGATTCATTACAGGGTTGCTGCGAAGAGGTGATTGTCCTATGAGAGGGATTGAGTAGACTAGCCCTTCCTCCCTGCAGAAAGCATATAAAATTCTTAAAGGACTTGTCAGAGCAGATACTGAGAAAACATTTTCCCTGGTTGGGAAATCTAGAACACAAGGTCATAGACACAGAATAAGGGGTCGGTCATTTAGGCCTGGGATAAGGAGAAATTTCTTTATTCAAAGGGTTGTGAATCTTTGGAATTCTCTATTCCCGAGGACTATGGATGCTCAGTTGTTGAGTACATTCAATACTGATATCAATAGATAGGTTCTAGGAGAATGAAGAATATTCCTTTCTTACTAGCAGTCTCTTGAATAAGGAGGACACTTGTCATGGGGTACCTGGCAAGAGCTTGCATGTGGAGGTTTTTAGTGTGGGAAGGCTGTTGCAATGCAGCTACTAATCTGTCCAGCCCGACCAGGAGGCCTTCCTGCTCTCAGTGCAGTGCCTGCTGTTTGTGTGTCAGAAGGATTTGCAGGATGATAACTAAAATGTTTGGCCACGTTATGAACGCACATTCTATGGCCACCAGTTCTGGGGTGGGATATAAACCTGGAGTTTCTGGCTCAGAGGTAGGAATGCTACCCACTGCCCCATAAACCTCCCTCATCGAGGGATATGGAGAGGGTGTAGAAAGGTGGAACTGAGACAGATGATCAGTCGTGCTCTTGTGGAGTGGCAGCACAGGTCCGAAGGGCCAAATGGCACACTCCTGTTCTATTTCTGATGTCCTTACCTTTTTATTGTGTACTGGGAATTAGCAGAGAAACAAAAGGAACTCAGTGGAGTGTGCTATGTTAAATCTGTATTATACTGAACAATGAATTCACTCACATTTATGGGCTTACTACGAGTCTGTCTAAGATCATCAACAAGCACCGGGGAAGCCACGTGTTAGAGAATTGATTATTGGCAGCTAACTTGAATGTGTACATGGAGATCCCTTATCTTGGAAGGGAATTACCTGATGATATAGGAATTGATGTGGAAGATCACATACAGGAAGCAAGCTTGGCCTTTGGTTGACTTTTTAAGAAGGTTTGGAATCAAAGGGCTGAGTTCTTGCTCTTGAGTTGGGAGCACACACTCAGGAAACTTCCTGATTCTGCAAACCCGGGAGTGGCCCGGACATTCCCATTTTCATTCTGGGGGTTGTGGAGGACGGGGGATGGAGGGGGGATGTGGAGTTTTAATGGGAAAAGGGCTTGTCCCCTCTCAAGAAACTGCAGAGGCAGCCACAGGGGCTGTTGGGTGTAGTCAGATTGGCTCAGTGAAAAGCCCAACTCGCTGCTCTGGAACCATGAGAAAAAGTTTAACACTAGAAAGTCCCTCTAGCCCTCCCCCCTCACACCCCATCATACACACCCCTTGCCCCATCCAGGGCAACTCATGCCAGCTTTTTTCCCACTGAGCCTCCATGCCCCTCATACCCCCTATGCCAACTCCTGACCCCATCCCTATACCCCTTTACAGCCCCATGCCGAAATAGTGCCATCTCATGTCAGCCCATGAAATGCAGACACCATTTGCCTTTACATCCTCAATACCAGTGTACCTAGTATCCACAATGGGCATGCCTCAGGAGGACGGCTAAATGTCTAAGTGTCTATTGATGGATTTACGATTTAAAAAGAACATTCTCAGTGATAAACACATATTCACTACATTTAACTTCCTTCAATTACTTAATCACTTAAAAAAAACCATTTTATTCAAGTACTTAATCTCTTATAAAAACAAGCATTTGTATTCACAGTCCCAAATCATAGATTTTATAAGTGTTTGAAACTGTCAATCAAACAGTGAACTGACAGGTACCCCACTGTAATCAAGATAGGTTGTGAAATCAGTCATGCAGCAGATCTCCTACAGTGACATTTCCCTCATGCTTATGGCAACAGGCAGATGAAAGAGCAGCATTTTTTAAAACTACAGACGTTTTTAAACTTTAAAGGATGGGGGATTTAAATTTCTTGACAGCTTGTCAGTTCCAATGAATTTATCCACTTCTTACACTCATTTGTGTCTACTTTCAATAACTCCAAAGGCACGCAACCTCTCCCAAAGGACCACCCACTCCCGGCAAAAATAGTGGGTGTTGGATTCAGTGGCAGGACCTCTAGAATTAGGACTCTGACACCATTTTGGCTAAGCCAGGGACCCCTCTCCGTTCCCATGAAAATTCAAGCCAACGTGTTATCGAGGTTCCGTCTGAGCTGAGGTTTAGCATGGCACATATTCTTAGCAATCTCCTGTGAAATATGGAGACTGTGGTGATGGCACTCGGCAGCTGGAAGGAATTTATCGGTGTACTGGGGGACAAGAGAAAATCACTGAAAATACTGCACTGGAATGTGGCGGTAGCATCAACATTGACATTCCAACAATCAGTGCTCAGCGCTATGGTCAAGGTGGGTGAAGTACGGTTTCCAAAGCAAGTGCTTTGTGGCTAACTGGTGGATGATGGAATGAAAGCGGGGCTGACCACAAAGGCCATCAAGACACACTGATGTTTCATTTGAAGCAGGACCACACGATAGATTCCTGAGGACCCTGGCTACTGACAGAGGCCAACGGCGTGAGCTGCACTGAGGGAAAGGAAGGGCTTTCAGGAAGCAAGAATTTACTTTTCTATAGTGTCTCTTACAGCTGTAGAATCTCCATTTCAAGCTCCACCACCACGAGACACCTTTCCCATGGGCAGATGAACCTCCTGTATCTTTAATCCCCATCTGCCATCAACAGTCTGAGGTAATGTTTTAGGAGGGCAAATAGGGCAAGAGAATGTACAATAAATGATGGGATACTAAGAAACGTAGAGGGACAGAAGCACCTTGAAGGAGATGTCCACAGATGGTTGAAGGTAGCAGGACAGATAGATAAAGGTGATTAAGAAAGTGTACGGGGTGCGTTCCCTTTTTAACATGGAGTATAACAGCAGGGAAGTGAAGCCTACAGTTCTGATGCAGGGTCAATAGCGTGAAATGTTACTCTGTTTTTCTCACTACATCATGTGGAGATGCCGGTGTTGGACTGGGGTGGGCACAGTGAGAAGTCTCACAACAGCAGGTTAAAGTCCAACAGGTTTATTTGGAATCACGAGGTTTCGGAGCGCTGCTCCTGCTGGAGAGGCCGGCAGCGTAGCGCTCAGCGGGCCACTGCGCATGTGCCGATCTGTCAGCGCCGAGATTGGTGCATGTGCTTTGGCCCCGCACTGCCAGCCTCCCGATCGCTGGCCAGCTCCATCGTTGGCCAGCCCCGGGATCCCTGCATCTGACCCCATCAGCGCCCAACCGCTGGTCCCCCAAACATGTCCGGGCCAGCCTCGACTCCCCTGCCCCCGGCCCACCTTGATCTGCGCCCCCCCCCCCCCACTACCCCGCAGCGTCTATTTCCTGATCATCCCCCCACCGGCAGCCCCCACAACCCCACCCGCAATCTTGACTCCACCCTCTCCTGCAGCCCCGACATCCCCCCGCTGCTGGCAGGATGACCCTCCCTCCCCCCACCCCAATGCCCAGCTCCGATCGCTGGCCTCCCTCTCTCTGATTGCCATCCCAGTGCAGAGTGGCAGCTGGACTTCCCTATAGTAAACGCCACTGGAGTGAACCACTCCTGGCGGGGTGGGAGGGTTGGAGGGGGCGGCCGGGGGGGGGGGGGGGGGGGGAGGCTAAGGGGCCCAGATATTTCAGTCCCAGCTTGCTAATGATAGTTAAAACAGATTTAAATGCGCATTTAAATAGATTATGCAGCTCCGCACCCTGACCACGCCGGAAATTCGAGTCCCCCGACCCAGCAGCACAGCGGGCTGGGGGAATCGCCCCTACACCTGTCACAGCCATTCATCATGTGTGTCCATCGACTTCACTCAAGGAGAGGTAGGATGGGCTGCCTTGGGGATATGTGCTGAACAGCAACTGGGAAAGGGGAAGAGGAACATGCTCAGTGTAAGAAAAACTCGGTATAAAATGTGTAAGTGTTTCCTATTGAAAAGCAAGTGTTATGAATGTTAAAAGCAGCAGAATGATTCAAGGAATGACTTTCACTGGTAAGGACCAGAATCCACTCATGGCTGTCACAGATAATTTATCAGCAACTCCTTATTTCTGAAGATCTTTCTTGTATGGCACTGGTTAGAACACGACTCACCTTAGCCTTGCATGAAACATCTTCATCTTTTGTCCAACCTACTTTTCCTATCATCTCAGTTCGTGGATTCAGGGATGAGCTGGGGAGCAGGAAGGGGGCAATGTACCCATGGGTCGGGGCAGTGTAACATGGGGCTGAGTGGGGAAGGCAGCACACCCATGGACTGGGAGCATTGTATCCAACTGTGGGGGGCTGGAGGAGGTGTACTCAGGGCTGGAGAGAGCACAAGGACCCAGGGAGCTGTCCTCTAACGGGGATGTTACTAAAGTGGCTTGGACAGATGGTCCAACATGGTGCACTGAAAAGGAATGGAATTTTGAAGTTAATTTTTAGGAATGTATGCTTTTTATAAAACTTATTTTTCATCTACAAAGAGTTAGAGGTTGAATTTACTGCCTTGTGAGAAAGAGAGCCACACAAGCCAGACAGGTCCTGAATTCAATCGCTGCCGGGTAGTGGAAGCAGATACGATAGCGACTGTTAAGGAGCGTCTTGACAAATACATGAATAGGATGGGAATAGAGGGATATGGTCCCCGGAAGGGTAGGGGGTTTTAATTCAGTCGGGCAGTATGGTCGGTGCAGGCTTGGAGGGCCGAAGGGCCTGTTCCTGTGCTGTAATTTTCTTTGTTCTTTGTTCTTTGAATGGTGCTACAATCCCTGAACTCATCCGATAAGGCTTTGGTTGGTCTCTGTTCCAGAGGGAATGGAGACAAAGAGAGATATGGAACCAGACAGAGGGAGGTGGAGAATGATTGAGAGAGGGATAGAGAAACAAAGAGACACTCCGAGCATGGACACAGAGAGTGGGAGGGAGACACAGAGAGATCGAGAGCTTTCAAGGAAACCCAGTCTGTTTGGTCATCAGGTGGGAGTTGAGTCAGGATTGATTGTGACCAAAAGCCCAATGAGCAGAATTGGGCCATTCAGCCCATCGTGTCTGCCCCACCATTCAATGAGATCACGACTGATTTGATATGATCCTCACTTCCACTTTCCTGCCTTATCCCCATAACCTTTGATTCCCTTACGGATTAAAAATCTGTCTATCTCAGCCTTGAACATACTTAATAACCCAGCCTCTCCAGCCCTCTGCGGTAAAGAATTCCACACATTCACTACCCTCTGAGAAAAAGTCCCTCCTCATCTCTTTTAAATGGGTGACCCCTCACTCTGAGATTATGCCCTCTGGTCCTAGACTCTCCCACAGGAGGGCATCCACCTGTCAGCATCCACTCTGTCAAGCCCCTTGAGAATCCTATGTCTCAATAAGGTCACCTCTCATTCTTCTAAACTCCAATGAGTACAGTCCCTATTCAACCTCTCCTCATAAGAAAATCCCTCCATACCCCCGCATCAACCTAAAGAACCTTCTCTGGACTGCCTCCAATGCCAATATATCCTTCCTTGGATTGGGGGAACAAAACTGTTCACAGTATTTCATTTGCGGTCTAACTAGTGCCTTGTATAGTTTTAGCAAGACTTCCCTATTTTTATACTCCGTTCCCTTTGAAATAAAGGTCAAGATTCCATTTGCCTTCCCTGTTACCGGCTGAATTTGCATGCTAGCTTTTTGTGATTTGTGCACGAGGACCCCAAATCCCTCTGTGCTGCGGCTTTCTGCAGTCTTTCCCCATTTAAATAATATTCCGCTCCTTTATTCTTACGACCAAAGTGCATAACTCCACATTTTCCTGCATTATATTCCATCCACCAAGTTTTTGCCCACATATTTAATCTGTCTACATCCCTCTGTAGATTCTTTGTGTCAATCTCACCACTTGTCTTTCAACTTATTTTTGTGTCATTGGCAAACTTTGCAACAGTACATGCAATTCTCTCATCCAAGTCATTAAATATACTGTAATTAACTGTGGCCCAGCTCTGATCCCTGTGGCACTCCAGGTTGCCATCCTGAAAATCCCCCTTTTAACCCAACTCTCTGTCTTCTATGAGTTAGCCAATCCTCTATCCATCCTAATATACAGCCCCCAACACCATGGGCTCTTATCTTATTAAGTCGCTTTCGTGCGGGACCTTATCAAACGTTTTTTGGAAACCCAATTATATTATATCTACTAGTTCCCCTTTATTTATCCTGCTTGTTACCTCCTCAAAGAATTCTAATAAACTTATCAGGCATGATTTCCCTTCATGAAGTCTTGCTGACGCTGCTTGATTGTATTATATATTTTGAAATGCTCTATTATTACATCCTTTATAATGGACTCTAACATTTTCCCAGTGACAGATGTTAAGCTAACTGACCTATCGCTACCTGTTTTTTCTATTCTTCCCTTTTTGAATAAGGGTCATCCATTGGCAGTTTCCCAAACCTCTGGGACTCTTCCAGAATATAAGAATTTTTAGAAGATTATTACCAGTGCATCCACTGTCTCTGTAGCTACTTCCTTTAATATCCTGAGATGCAACCCATCATGTCCAGGGGACTTGTCGGCCTTTTGCCCCTTTAGCTTCCCTCGTACTATTTTCTCTAGCAATAGTTATTGTATTTATTTCCACGTCCCCTTTTGCCCCTTGATTATTTAGTGCTTTTGGAATGTTATTAGTATTGTCCACTGTGAAGACTGACTCAAAGTTTTTATTTAACTCCTCTGCCATTTCCTGATTCCCCATTATTATTTCCCCAGGCTCATTCTCTAAGGGGCCTATGTTCACTTAGGCCTCTCTTTCTTTTTATACATTTAGAACAAAGAACAAAGAAACATACAGCACAGGAACAGGCCCTTTGACCCTCTAAGTCTGTGCCGATTATGATGCCCTAACTAAATTTCAAAAAACCATTCTCTGCGTGAAAAACTTCCCCCATACATCTCCCTTAAACTTTCTCCCTTTCACCTTGAACCTGTGCCTCCTTGTAATTGACACTTTCACCCTGGGAAAAAGCCTCTGACTATCCACCCTGTCTGTGCCTCTCATCATTTTGTAAACCTCTATCAGGTCTCCCCTCAGCCTCTGTCTTTCCAGTGAAAACAATCCTAATTTATTCAACCTCTCCTCATAGCCAACACCCTTGAGACCAGGCAACATCCTGGTGAACCTTCTTTGTACACTCTCAAAAACTTCCAGGTCCTTCTGGTAGTGTGGTGACCAGAACTGCACGCAATACTCCAAATGTGGCCTAACCGAGGTTTTATATAGCTGCAACATGATTTCCCAACTCTTGTACTCAATGCCCTGGTTGATGAAGGTAAGCATACCGTATGCCTTCTTAATCACCTTGGCCACCTGTGTTGCCACTTTTGGGGAACTGTGGACCTGCACATTCAGATCCCTCTGTATGTTAATTTTCTGAAGGGTTCTGTCATTTATACTACAATTCACACCTAAATTTGATCCTCCAAAATGCATCACCTCGCATTTGTCTGAATTAAACTCCATCTGACATTTCTGTGCTCTTAAAGAAACTCTTACTGTCCATTTTTATATTATTTGCTAGTTTACCCTCATAGTTTATCTTCTCCCTCTTTATTATATTTTTGGTCATCTTTTGTTGGTTTTTAAAATTTCCCAATCCTCTGGTTTACCATTAATCTTTGCCACATTGTGGGCGGGATTTTATGGCATTGCTCATCCTGAAACAGTAAAATCCCGCCCGAGGTCAGTGGACCTTTCCATTGTCCGCCCCTCGCTCGCTCCGATTCCCGTGCTGGGCGGGACGGTAAAATTCCGGCCTGTTTTTCTTTCGGTTTTATACCATCCTTAACTTTCTTGGTTAAACGTTGGTTGATTTAACCTCCTTCCTGGAGATCCTTCTTCTTCATCTTTCTTGTGAGTCATGAAGTATTTTCATAATCGTCGTGATGCCCACACAGTCCAACAGCTGGTCAACGTGTTGCCTTCGCTCTAACGTGCAGCGTGAGCACGAGCGTGTTGTACAGTGAGGCTGTTAGCGTGTGTGGAAAGGAGCAGCAGCTCCAGAGAGAAGCAGGGAACAGAAGGGGAAATTGGAAATTAGCAAAACCAAAAAAAAAATGAATAATACAGCACTTCAACTGCAGGCTGATTGGACAGAGTCTTCCCTCAGTGCAGTTGCAAACACGAGATTATGGAGTGACAGCAGAAATCAGGCTGCCCTCACTGGGAATTGAAGGGACGCCTATCACTATCTTGCGAACAGAATGACATATTCTTTCAGCTAAGAAAAATATATCCTGACAGCCTGTGAATATTTTATAAGGCAGTGGGGCAATTCTGTATGTAGAGCTGAACACAGTGAGAGCGGAACCAGATCAATTCCAATAAAACACAATGAGCTTAAAACGTTAAGGACACTGAGACTGAGAATTCAAAGGCTCCCTTTTTATTTGGAGTTCTATAGACGGAGACATTTTTTATTTTTTTTCCCCATGGTGACGGCAGCTCTGAAAGAATGTTTGATTGAATGCTTTTCCCAGTCCACTCGCCTAACAAATCAGTGTGCGAGAGACCAAGTGCAGAGTGTAAAGTCAAGGCTGTCGAGCACTGGACAATGACGCTATAGTAGCTGACAGAAACCATCAGTGAGCTACAGAAATAATGGAGACTAAGGGAGGTGTTTCCCATACTTTATATGCTCTCCACACAACAGCACCCAACATTATTGGAATCTTTTATTCTCACATGCAATGGGGGCATCCCTGCCAAGTCAAACTTTCATTGCCCATCCCTAATTGCCCTTGAACTGAGTGTCTGGCTAAGCCATTTCAGAGGGCAGTTAAGAGTCAGCCCACAGTGTTGTGGATCTGGTGTCACATGTGGCCAGATCGGGTAAGGATGGCAGATTTCCTTCCCTAAAGGACATTGATGGACCAGTTTCACAGTCACTATTACTGAGATGAGCTTTAATTCCACATTTTAAAAAATGATTAGCTGAATTTAAGTTCCACCAGCTGCAGTGGTGGGATTTGAACCTGCGTCCCCAGAACATTAGCCTTGGCCTGTGCATTACTTGTCCAGTGACATTAATTGACATTAGCACTATATCATCATCGCTCCTCACAGCTCTTCCTGGAGGTTTCATCAAACACCTCCAAATGTTCCAGCCAGGCACCTGCCTGTATTCCCACCACCACAAATCTGATGGACAGAAGTTTTCAAAAGAAAATTAAGCAAAAAACGCACCATTTTATCTAATCCCCCTATGATGGGGTGACACGGTAACACAGTGGTTAGTACTGCTGCCTCACAGTGCTATGGACCCAGGTTTGATTCCCAGCTTGGGTCACTGTCTGTGTGGAGTTTGTACGTTCTCCCCGTGTCTGTGTGGGTTTTCTCTGGATGCTCCGGTTTCCTTCCACATTCTGAAAGACATGCTGATTAGGTGCATTGACCCGAACAGGTGCTGGATTGTGGCCACTAGGGGAGTTTCACAGTAACTTCATTGCAGTGTTAATGTAAGCCTCACTTGTGACTAATAAATAAACTTTACTTCTTTCTCCTGCATTACTCGGAGCAGTGTCAATTTTGATTGTTAAATTCTAGAGACTCCAGGACAATGCTCGAGAGTTTGCACCCTGCTCCATGGCCCAGTGCTCACTGGAAGTAGTGGGGCCTACATTCGTTAGGCCTCACCACCATAATACAGACAGAGCACCAATCAGGAACTGGAGGCTTGGGGCTGAACCAATTACAGTCGGGGGCCCAAGATCCTTAATACGAGGCGCTTGGGAATGCAATGAGGGGGATAGCATGGGTAAGGCTCAGAGTGGCCTCTGGGAGCGCCTGCTCCTTCTGACTCCACACAAAAAAAGCATTGTACAAATTTTATGACGTGGTCTCTGGTGGACCCCTGAAGGAGCACTGATTGGAAAGCTCATGACCTGGAAAAACAGGTCAGAATTAGCGCACTGTAAACTCTGAAAGGAAATTTAATCATCCAGTTTGAAATGGCACAGGAGCCACAGGTCAATTTTGAGATGAAGCCAATTTTGCAGGCAGCCTGGTCCTATTAAATCGCTCATTGCTGCTCCTGTTTTATGGGCATAAGGCAGACACATAAGGCCTGGATTTTCATTCTTAAGGTGGGCAGGGAGAGTTGGGGAAATCCCCAGCTCAGCCCGCCTACCTCAGGAGAACCTGCCCATAATTGTGGCAGCTGTTTTAACAAACTTAATGGCTGACTGGGATTTCAGCCCAGTCATAGAGTCATAGAGGTTTACAGCATGGAAACATGCCCTTCGGCCCGACTTGTCCATGCCGCCCTTTTTTTTAAAAACCCCTAAGCTAATCCCAATTGCCCGCATTTGGCCCATATCCCTCTATACCCATCGTACCCATGTAACTGTCTAAATGCTTTTTAAAAGATAAAATTGTACCCGCCTCCACTACTACCTCTGGCAGCTTGTTCCAGACACTCACCACCCTCTGTGTGAAAAAATTGCCCCTCTGGACACTTTTGTATCTCTCCCCTCTCACCTTAAACCTATGCCCTCTAGTTTTAGACTCCTCTGCCTTTGGGAAAAGATATTGACTATCTACCTTGTCTGTGCCCCTCATTATTTTATAGACCTCTATAAGGTCACCCCTCAGCCTCCTACGCTCCAGAGAAAAAGGTCCCAATCTATTCTTATAACTCAATCCATCAAGTCCCGGTAGCATCCTAGTAAATCTTTTCTGCACTCTTTCTAGTTTAATAATATTCTTTCTATAATGGGGTGACCAGAATTGCACACAGTATTCCAAGTGTGGCCTTACCAATGTCTTGTACAACTTCAACAAGATGTCCCAACTCCTGTATTCAATGTTCTGATGAAACCAAGCATGCCAAATGCCTTCTTCACCACTCTGTCCACCTGTGATTCCACTTTCAAGGAGCTATGAACTTGTACACCTCGATCTCTTTGTTCTGTAACTCTCCCCAGTGCCCTACCATTAACTGAGTAAGCCCTGCCCTGGTTCAATCTACCAAAATGCATCACCTCGCATTTGTCTAAATTAAACTCCATCTGCCATTCGTCAGCCCACTGGCCCAATTGATCAAGATCCCATTGCAATTGGAGATAACTTTCTTCAATCTTGGTGTCCTCCGCAAACTTACTAACCATGCCCCCTATATTCTCATCCAAATCATTAATATAAATGACAAATAACAGTGGGCCCAGCACTGATCCCTGAGGCACACCGCTGGTCTCATTATGACTGATGTGGAGATGCCGGCGTTGGACTGGGGTAAACACAGTAGGAAGTTTAACAACACCAGGTTAAAGTCCAACAGGTTCGTTTGGTAGCAAAAGCCACACAAGCTTTCGGAGCCCCAAGCCCCTTCTTCAGGTGAGTCCCAGGGGCTTGGGGCTCCGAAAGCTTGTGTGGCTTTTGCTACCAAATAAACCTGTTGGACTTTAACCTGGTGTTGTTAAACTTCTTACTCATTATGACTGACAGCCCAGACAACTAGTATAGCACTGGAACACCTTCTCCCCAAAGAAAACAGCTAGCCTCTCTAGCTTCGACAAAGGGTCATCTGGACTCAAAACATCATCTTTTTTCTCTCCTTACAGACGCTGCCAGACCTGCTGAGATTTTCCAGCATTTTCTCTTTTGGTTTCAGGCTCTCTGATGTCTGCTGTCAGTTTCACAATGTGTGTTTACACAGATCAAGTGGTTTCAAGGGTTTGTGATTTGTGGGTTTTCATACATTAAAGAGCTGGATGATTAATACTTTTGTTTAGTTTGTGGTGCAGACTTTTCTTCCAGTATCGGAGAAAGTTATGAATGGACTTCTTTCTTTTTAAAAATGCATCATTATATACTGTGGGTTCATTTGTTCTAGAAAGTGTACAGTGAGTCAATGGGCATGGAAGTGCCATAGCTTGCCATAGGGAACATGAGGGGCCATAATGAGTGGGTGGAAGGGCAGAGGTTGACTTAGGAGGCATGATGGATATGGGAGGCTCATGCAGGGTGTAACTTGGCATGGGGCCACAAGGAGGAACTTTTAAAAGGTCCCCTCATGTGGTTTAAGGTTCACGGCTATTCTGAGGGGTCCTGAACCCTAATCCACATGACGGGACCTGTTAGAAACCTGCCCCGACACCATGGAAACTTGCAGAGGAGGAGGCCATGGCTATTTCCGCAATGGAGCCAGCCGGGTCACGAGTGCTGGATGTGGGCTTTTGGCAAGGATCAGCCACATCCTCCTGATAATCAGACAGTGCTGGAGTCCCAGAATCAGGACCTCTGAGTAAACCTGACTTGGTGAAAATCCAGGCCATGATGTTGAATCTATGCTCCAGTGAGCCCCCTACTGTGTAGCTAGCACACAGCACAACATGACTTACATTTCTGGCATGCCTTTCACAACCCAGGACTTGCCAAAGTCATTTACTGCCAATGAAGAACTTTAGAAGTACAGTCACTATTTTAATGTAGGAAATGCAGCAGCAATTTGTGCAAAGCAAGATCCCATGAAACTATGAGCCCCGAAGCAGGAGTGCCATCCACTGTGCAAGGGCTGGCATATGATCCATTGTAGTATAGTGACCAACAACAGATCAGATATTGCAACCATTTGACCTTGTCTCATTCCCACTCTGTGAATAGTCTACCGCCAACCAAGAAAACCGCACTCAGGTGAAGTGATGCTGAACTGAGCTCCCATGTATATATGTGAATGAGATGCTAACATTCTTTTCAATACACAATCCCACAGGCAAATAGTAAGAGCACCTTAATGCAAATCTCTGTTAGTTTCCACCAGGTTTGATGGAGGGGAGAACTCCTCTGAGGCATTTGTTCCCATGTCACTGCCTGAGGAGATATCCCAAATGATCTCCATGATAATCTCCATATCCCAATAATCTTCACGACCAACTCCATGAACGAATGACAATCTCCATTTACTAATGAGCTCCATAAACATCTTAATGTACCAATGATCTCTGTGATCACTTCCATGTCCCAGTGATCTCCAAGATAATCTCCGTGTACTACTGATTTCCAGGAAATTATCTGCAGGTTGGATTGTTCATGTGGGAAGTAGGGGGAGCAAAACAGAGGTGCAATTTTTTTCAGTTTCTTGATTTGATTTATTATTGTCACATGTATTAACATACAGTGAAAAGTATTGTTTCTTGTGCACTATACAGACAAAACATGCCGTTCATAGAGAAGGAAAGGAGAGAGTGCAGAATGTAGTGTTACAGTCATAGCTCGGGTGTAAAGAAAGATCAACTTAATGCGAGGTAGGTCCATTCAAAAGTCTGACTGCAGCAGGGAAGAAGCTGTTCTTGAGTCGGTCGGTACGTGACCTCAGACTTTTGCATCTTTTTCCCGACGGAAGAAGGTGGAAGACAGAATGTCCGGGGTATGTGGGGTCCTTAATTATGCTGGCTGCTTTGCTGAGGCAGCGGGAAGTGTAGACAGAGTCAATGGATGGGAGGCTGGTTTGCGTGATGGATTGGGCTACATTCACGACCTTTTGTAGTTCCTTGTCATCTTGGGCAGAGCAGGAGCCATACCAAGCTGTGATACAACCAGAAAGAATGCTTTCTATGGGGCATCTGTAAAAGTTGATGAGAGTCGTAGCTGACATGCCAAATTTCCTTAGTCTTCTGAGAAAGTAGAGGCATTGGTGGGCTTTTTTAACTAGAGCGTCGGCCTGGAGGGACCGGGACAGGTTGTTGATAATCTGGACACCGAGAAACATGAAGCTCTTGACCATTTCCATTTTGTTCCCATTGGCAAAACAATATGCGAGAGCTTTCAGCCCCGCGACAGCGCACCCCCGACAGTGAGGGGTAGATTCAATGGGAAATCTCAATGATAGTGGCAGGACAAAAGATCATACTGCCGGCCAATGGCGCGCCACCTCCTGCTGCCTGTGGGGTGGGGGGGGGGCAGGGGGGGCGAGTTGGCGGCAGCGGGGGTGGGGGGGGGTGGTGGCAGAGAATCTCGCTCGACAACCCCACTTGGCCAAGAGTTTAAAACTGTTCATCTGCAAGCACTGTACAACCTATCAGCCCCCCTACCTCCCACCACCCCCATGACCGTGTCAGCCCTGAGCAAGCATTAGCAAGAAAACTAGCAAGCACGATGATATCTTTGGAGAAAAATCCAGTTAGTCCCTGTACACTATCCAATCTGACCAATTTCTTATACCAAACCCAGTCTCCTTCCACTTCTTAGATAATAAGAAATTGATTCAATTATTCACTGATGGGGATTTTCCACCCTGGTTTCAGCAGGCGGGAGAATCAGAGGGGACGGAGAATTGAACGAAAGTCCCAAAGCAGCATCTACCCCAGTGGAATTTCCCGCTGAACCAGTCCCCGCCCCTCCCATGACATAATGGGGTTGCATCATGAAAGGTTGGGAACCATGACCATATATTTCAATGCCCTTTAGTGAGTCTCCCGACTCTATTCTCCTGCCACAAAGGATTTCTATCCTGCTGGTGTGACATCACATTGGAAAGGTTTACAACAGGCCCTGACAAATGGGAAGCTGGTGAAGGGTCTCTCCCGGGAGCGCACAAGTGCAGTGCCTGGGGGGAGGGGGGTGGGCAGGGAAGCGTCATGCCCAGGCAATACCCTGGGCACTGGACTCTACCGGGTGGGCTTCTGTTGGAGAGGTCCACTGTGGGATTTCCCTGGGTCTTGGGGAGAGGGTAGGGATGGCAGACATATACCTGTTGCAATGGGGTGAGGGGAGGTTCTTTAAAAAATGTTTTTCTTTGGTTGGGCACTCTGTCAGGAGCCGAGGTTGCTGGCGGGTTGGGCCTCATTAAGAGCCAGAAATACCAGCATGATGTTGTCAGGCCTTCCCCTTAACTATTTTTTCCGTGGGAAAATCCAGCAAGGCGGCTGGTGGGCTACCTCCGCTCTTCCCACCTGAGGCAAAACTTAGAAAAAACCAGCGGAGATCTCCACCCATTGCATCAATTTCTATTTCATTCGCTGACACCTGTTTGATATCAATGTCTCAGAGTGAAAGAAGTCACTCGGTTCAACTTGTGGTTTCTGGTTTATAACTGCTCCTGTGTTTTAGTGTTTTACAATTCATTCTGCAGATGTGGGTAATTGGCAATGCCACATATTATCCCCTGTTGTCCTGGATCCAACTGAGTTTCTTGCTTGAAAGGGCAGTTAGCATGCTGGTACAGCACTGGCGAGTTGGTTTGCTCAGTTAGCTGGACAGCTGGTTTGTGATGCCAATTATGTGGGTTCAGTTCTCGCACTGGCTGAAGCTATTGATGAAGGTCCTGCCTTCTCAACCATGCCTGAGATGTGGTGATCCTCACGTCAAATGAACACCAGTCAGCTCTCACTCAAAAAGGGGAGCAATCTGTGGTCATCTGGGACTACAGCAACTTTCCCTTCTTACAAGGCTGGAGTCAGATATAGGCTTAGACTGGGTAAGGACAGCAGGTTTCCTCCTGAAGGATATTAGTGAACCAGTGGTTTATTTAACAACAATCCAACACAGTCACTTAGCCTGAAGCCGCGTTTTATTTTGCAGAATTTTCAAACAACTCAAATTCTCAAACTACCGATGCTAGAATTTGAACTCAAAGGGTGGGATTTTCCAGTCCCGCTCGCCCCGAAACCGGAAAATCCTGCCCGAGGTCAATGAACCTTTATGTGGTCTGCCCCTCGCCCGCTCCGATTCCCTTAGCGGGCGGAACAGGAAAATTAGCCCCAAATTCTCTGAATTATTAGTCTAGGCTCATGTATTATTGGTCCAATAACCTAACCATGACACTACGATATCTATTACACAGAATACCTCTACATTCATCATCATTTTGAATCACTGGATCATGTTCCACTTCAATGTTTTAAGTGACTGTTATCCTCTCCTTGTGGCTCAGTGTTCAGAAACTCAGAATGATCTCTGGATGTTCTCTACTGCTTCTGAAATTCATCTCAAGAACAGAAGCCACAGTTCCATCACAGATTTAAAATTGTATGAGTTTCACATCCACACGATGATTTGCACTGTTACTGGGTCACGCATACATACACGGGCTAAATTTAGTTTCTGCAATTTTTAACTATGATCACCTTGTGAAGGAGAACCCAGCCTATTAATATAAATTATCAACAGCCTCCAGAAAATGTTTAAAAATTTATAAATAACAACTGAATAAGCACCACTGATCTACTAAGATATAAAGGTCATCTTAAAGGGGCCATTTGCCTTAATTGATGTTCCTGGTACTAGAATCTGCGTGAATGCAGCACCAATCTGCAAATTATACACCCACATATTAAGAACATTGGCGATGTCAAGGGCGTGAAAAACCATCAGGTTATTGACACTTAGCTCTCTGGAAATCTAACCCTCTTAATTGCAGCTTCCAACTGCATTTTGAACAGCATGTTCTTGTTTCAACTATCTGGTCTGGCAGATTAAATTGATGTACATTTTATATCAGAATTCACTCAAGGAGGGCTTCTCGTGGTGTGCACTGTCAGCTAGGAACCTTCTTACATCCTCCAGGGCAGTAAATTGCTGGGGGCACAGACAAATAAAGGCACAATGTGGGTAACAGGGTAGCAGGAATCTTAGGCAATTAAATTTGAGGATTGAGAAAGAAACAGAGAAATAACAGAGAGGGAAACTGGGTAAAAAAGCTGAGGGGTGATCTTATAGAGGTCTATAAAATAATGAGGGGCACAGATCAGCTAGATAGTCAATATCTTTTCCCAAAGGTAGGGGAGTCTAAAACTAGAGGGCATAGGTTTAAGATGAGAGGGGAAAGATGCAAAAGTGTCCAGAGGGGAAATTTTTTCACACAGAGGGTAGTGAGTGTCTGGAACAAGCCGCCAGAGGCAGTAGTGGAGGCGGGTACAATGTTGTCTTTTAAAAAGCATTTAGACAGTTACATGGGTAAAATGGGTACAGAGGGATATGGGCCAAATCCCTAGGGACTAGCTTTGGGGTTTAAAGAAAAAGGGCGGCATGGACAAGTTGGGCCGAAGGGCCTGTTTCCATGCTGTAAACTTCTATGACTCTATGAAATTAGAGTCAAATCAGCTGCAGAAAATGAAATAAAATGAGAGAAAGGAAGGTTGGATTAAGAAAAAGATAAAGGAAAAGAATCATAGAAACTCTATAGTGCAGAATGAAGCCATTCAGCCCATCGAATCTGCACTGACCACAATCCCACCCAGGCCCTATTCCCATAACCCCACATATTTACCCTGCTAATCCCCTGACACTAGGATCAATTTAGCATGGCCAATCAATCTAACCTGCACATCTTTAGACTGTGGGAGGAAACCAGAGCACCCGGATGAAACCCATGCAGACACGGGGAGAACGTGCAGACTCCACACAGACAGTGACCCAAGCCGGGAATTGAACCCGGGTCCCTGGCGCTGTGAAGCAGCGGTGCTAACCACTGTGCTACCATAAGAAGAAATAACTAAAATTCAAATGTTGACATTCTTAGAATCTCCAATGTGACGATCCAAGTTGATATTGTAATTGATGGAAGAATCTCAGAATGAAACCCTGGCTTACAACCTTTACTGTTTTATCAAACATGGAGGAACAGAATCCCAGGATCGCAAATTAGTTCCAAGAACAAAAAATTAACTGTGGAAATATTGGATAATAATAGAATACTCCTTTACCCCCTCCTTATCTTAACAAATACACAATGAACAATCATTATATTGTTAAAAATATACTTACACTATTAATTACCAGCCTTCACTTTCTGCGCTGAATTTAATGGGCAATCTTGTGAAAACCCTTCATTCCATGAAACTCAGAGTGGTCAAGTGACCATTTTAACATCGAAACCAATAGATAGGAGCAGGAGGAGGCCATTCGGCCCTTCGAGCCTGCTCCCCCATTCATCACCATCATGGCTGATCACCCAACTCAATAGCCTAATCCTGCTTTCCCCCCATAACCTTTGATCCCTTTCACCCCAAGTGCTATATCCAGCCGCCTCTTGAATACATTCAATGTTTTGGCATCAACTACTTCCTGTGGTAATGAATTCCACAGGCTCACCACTCTTTGGGTGAAGAAATGTCTCCTCATCTCCGTCCTAAATGGTCTACCCTGAATCCTCAGACTGTGACCCCTGGTTCTGGACTTCCCCACCATCGGGAACATCCTCCCTGCATCCATCCTGTCTAGTCCTGTTAGGATTTTATAAGTCTCTATGAGATCCCCCCCTCATTTGTCTGAACTCCAGCGAAAACAATCCTAACCTAGTCAATCTCTCCATACATGAGGCAAATGGTGGAAAGTCCAAATTATCGTGCAAATTGTCAACCAGCTTGTGGAGATTTCTACCTCCTGAACAATCACCTACTCACTGCTGGACCATTTTCACACTGATAACGTTGTGTGTTACTCATGTGCACTCATTTTGTTCAGCAAATTCCAGCCCTAACTAAGAAAAAATTATTAAAATACATCATAAATCACAATGGTTGAAAGGCATTTAAGAATAAGTTGATGGGGGAACATGGGAATTGTCATGGCAATATGGGGCAGGGTTATTCATTTGGGGTCGGGACACTTTGGAGTACCTGTCAGGCCCCTATGTACAAAACTGAAGAAAGGAAATGGCCACAGCTGCCAGGTCAGTATTGTGCAGGGCAAACAGCTCTACGGGGCAGCCTGTGCTCACAGCTGTGGCCAGGTATGAGCGGGGTTTGCTCAATGACCCTGCAACACTGCCCTCACCCCCATCTCCAGGCTACACTACAGGGGGTCCCACAGGCCAACTGGAAAATCCTAGTTGGCCTCTGATCAATGCCGTTAATTGGCGTCTGTCTGTTACCTGCTGCTGCTTGTGGGGGAGTAAGTGTCCCAGCCCTGAGGAAAATGGCCAGGAACTGGGACCACGGCAGAGAGCTGGCATGTTAGCTGGTGTAGGGAAATCCTGCCCATTCTGACTGCATTCCTGTATCGATATCAGCCTCAAAACCCTTCTCATTAACTAGATGGGTTGATTGGCCAACCTCATATGGACTTATCATTGTGATACACAGCTACAGGGATGGCACAGTGGCACAGTGGTTAGCACTACTGCCTCACAGCGCCAGGGACCCAGATTCGATTCTTGGTTTGGGTGACTGTGCGGTGTCTGCATGTTATAGAGTCATAGAGGTTTACAGCATGGAAACAGGCCCTTCGGCCCAACTTGTCCATGCCGCCCTTTTTTTAAAACCCAATTGCCCGCATTTGGCCCATATCCCTCTATACCCATCGTACCCTTGTAACTATCTAAATGTTTTTTAAAAGATAAAATTGTACCCGCCTCTACTACTACCTCTGGCAGCTTGTTCCAGACACTCACCACCCTCTGTGTGAAAAAATTGCCCCTCTGGACATTTTTGTATCTCTCCCCTCTCACCTTAAACCTATGCCCTCTAGTTTTAGACTCCCCTACCTTTGGGAAAAGATATTGACTATCTACCTTGTCTATGCCCCTCATTATTTTATAGACCTCTATAAGGTCACCCCTCAGCCTCCTACGCTCCAGAGAGAAAAGTCCCAGTCTTTCCAGCCTCTCCTTATAACTCAATCCATCAAGTCCCGGTAGCATCCTAGTAAATCTTTTCTGCACTCTTTCTAGTTTAATAATATCCTTTCTATAATAGGGTGACCAGAATTGCACACAGTATTCCAAGTGTGGCCTTACCAATGTCTTGTACAACTTCAAAAAGACATTCCAACTCCTGTATTCAATGTTCTGACCGATGAAACCAAGCATGCCGAATGCCTTCTTCACCACTCTGTCCACCTGTGACTCCACTTTCAAGGAGCTATGAACATGTACCCCGAGATCTCTTTGTTCTGTAACTCTCCCCAATGCCCAACCATTAACTGAGTAAGTCCTGCCCTGGTTTAATCTACCAAAATGCATCATCTCGCATTTGTCTAAATTAAACTCCAGCTGCCATTTGTCAGCCCACTGGCCCAAGTGATCAAGATCCCGTTGCAATTGGAGACAACTTTCTACACTGTCCACTTTGCCACCAACCTTGTTGTCATCTGCAAACTTACTAACCATGCCCCCTATATTCTCATTCAAATCATTAATATAAATGACAAATAACAGTGGGCCCAGCACTGATCCCTGAGGCACACCGCTGATCACAGGCCTCCAGTTTGAAAAACAATTCTCTACAACCACCCTCTGGCTTCTGTCAAGAAGCCAATTTTGTATCCATTTAGATACCTCACCCTGGATCCCGTGAGATTTAACTTAATGCAACAACTTACCATGCGGTACCTTGTCAAAGGCCTTGCTAAAGTCCATGTAATCAACATCAACTGCACTGCCCTCATCTACCTTCCTGGTTATCCCTTCAAAAAACTCAATTAAATATTTTCCTTGTGTCTGCTTAGGTGTCCTCCCACGGCCCAAAAGATGTGCTGGTTAGGTGCATTGGTCATGCTAAATTCTCCCTCAGTGTACCTGAACAGGCGCCGGAGTGTGGCGACTAGGGGACTTCCACAGTAACTTCATTGCTGTGTTAATGTAAGCCTACTTGTGACACTAATAAATACATTTTAAACTTTACCCTTTATTAATGTGGGGTAGGGGAGGTGGGAAGTTTGATGTGTTGTTGACAGACAGACCAGCACGGTATTCACCTAAAGAGAGCACTAATCCTGCTACCCTGCCATTTTAAATGCTGTAAGAAGTCTCACAACACCAGGTTAAAGTCCAACAGGTTTATTTGGTAGCAAATACCATAAGCTTTCGGAGCTTGCTGCTCCTTCGTCAGATAGAGTGGTCTCTGTGACCACTCCATCTGATGAAGGAGCAGCAAGCTCCGAAAGCTTATGGTATTTGCTACCAAATAAACCTGTTGGACTTTAACCTGGTGTTGTGAGACTTCTTACTGTGCTTACCCCAGTCCAACGCCGGCATCTCCACATCATTTTAAATGCTGGCATGGCATTATGTCCTGGCTACACCAGCTATCCTGAATAAAGCACTGATATTAAGTGCAGAATTTAAAGTTGCTATTTTTTATATTCATTCATGGGATGTGGGGCTTGCTGGTTGAACCAGCATTTACTGCCTTCATTGTGCATCAGGGGAAGTTGAGCATTGTCCATCCCAGGTTTTAAACAGCATTTTGAGTAAAAGCGTAGTGGCCACAGGTAAGGACATATTAATATAATCCAAGGCTGTGGATGCAACAGTCTCTTCTGCTCTGCATCGAGGTCCCCAGTACGCTGTCAGTCCTGTCCTCCTGTAGTTCCTTTATACGTACACACAGTCTGGCCTTTATCATTTCAATCTCACCGCAAAACAACATTTTAAGTCGAGGTAAAAAGTCAATTTGCATTTTCCACTGCTCGAAAGGAAAGCTATCGGGGACTTTTCAGCATTTTGACGGAGGCAGCCTGTATTCTTCACAGAGTCTCTTCTGTTCTCTCGAACACCGTTCCCTCACCTCATTAGTAACTGCTGCCTGAGGGTGAGTGTGTACTAGGAAGTCTATCACAAACGATGAACAGTGACGGACTGATATTGTAGGTATAATGGGCCCTCACACTTCTTGATCACAATAGATTCCAATTTCCTGTTGTTTGGGATTATACTGCGTCAACACTTAAATCTGCAGTGTTGTTTATTTTGACAGAGTTTGCCACGAAAGAGAAATCAAAAGTGTGATGTATTTTTTTCCTGCACCGATTCCTGAGTGATCTTAGTGCTGCAATTTGCAGTTACACCTTACGAGGGCACCACAGATCACAGACATTCACTCACTCGTCACTCACTGCACGTCAGCCTTGTCCAACAGTGAAAGGCTAATGTTATCAGGATCTGCAAAATCCCTTTCAATTCAGAAAGGCAATAGATCCAGATTCATCAAAGTAGTGCTCAAAACACCTCAACCCAACCCAACCTTGGTCCTTTTGATTTGATTTGATTTATTATTGTCACACGTATTAACATACAGTGAAAAGTATTGTTTCTTGCGCGCTATACAGACAAAGCATACCATTCATACAGAAGGAAATGAGAGAGTGCAGAATGTACTGTTACAGTCATAGCTAGAACGTAGAGAAAGATCAATTTAATGCAAGGTAAGTCCATTCAAAAGTCTGACAGCAGCAGGGAAGAAGCTGCTCTTGAGTCGGTTGGTATGTGACCTCAGACTTTTGTATCTTTTTCCCGACAGAAGAAGGTGGAAGAGAGAATGTCCGGGTTGCATTGAGTCCTTAATTATGCTGGCTGCTTTGCCGAGGCAGCGGGAAGTGTAGACAGAGTCAATGGATGGGAGGCTGGTTTGCGTGATGGATTGGGCTACATTCACGACCTTTTGTAGTTTCTTGCGGTCATGGGCAGAGCAGGAGCCATACCAAGCTGTGATACAACCAGAAAGAACGCTTTCTATGGTGCATCTGTAAAGGTTGGTGAGAGTTGTAACTGACATGCCAAATTTCCTTAGTCTTTACCAATTGCTTCATTCCCTCTGGCGGGGGCACCAGATGCCTCCTATTTTAAGGCATTGCCCCTTAATTGGATTGTTTGTAAGGGACATCTTCCATTCTGTATCTCCAGGGCAACCAGTGGGAGACTGAGATAAGCTTCTGCCGGCCTTTGCAGATTGCCTTTATTTGTGAGGGTGCCCAGTACAGCCAATGGTAAAATCACTGTCACCCCATCTCAGAATTACCACCCACGATCTTCTAATCACCATCACCCACATCTTAATTTTTAAATTCTTTTTACGGAATGTGGGTGTGATGACATCAGCCAGGCTAATGAGGTTGCCTTGTTAGAGTATGAGCTACCTGATGAGTCTTCCCCGAAAGAGATACCTGATGAGTCTTACTTGATGGTTAAATCAGGGAGCCTCATGCTCCCAATTTAAAGCGGGTGTGTCAGACTCCCACTTGCATTCAGCAGGGAGCAACTGGAGAGTTGGCTGTGTACAGATGTATGGTGTAAATAAAGTAACTTGGTGACGGGACTTCCGCATCCGTGGTGTTATTACAGTGGGTATCACTGGCTGGACCAGCGTTTATTGCCCACCCCTTGTTGCCTTTGAGAAGATGCTGCTGAGTTGCCTTCTTGAATCGCTGCAGTCCCTGAGGTGTAGGTGCACCCACAGTGCTGTTAGGGAGGGAGTTCCAGGATTTTGACCCAGCGACAGTGAAGGAACGGCGATATATTTCCACGTCAGGATGGTGAGTGGCTTGGAGGGGAACCTCCAGGTGGTGGTGTTCCAAGGTATCTACTGCTCTTCTCTTTCTCAATGGTACTGGCCTTGGGTTTGGAAGGTGCTGCCGAAGGAGCCTTGGTGAATTGCTGCATTGCATTGTGTAGTTGGTGCACACGCCTGCCGCTATTTGTCAGTGGTGGAGTGTTTGAATATTTGTGGAAGGGGTAGCAATCAAGCGGGGCTGCTTTGTCCTGGATGGTTTTGAGCTTCTTGAGTGTTGTTGGAGCTGCACCCATCCAGGCAAGTGGGGAGTATTCCATCCCACTCCTGACTTGTGCCTTGTAGATGGTGGACAGACTTTGGGGAGTCAGGGGCTAAGTTATTTACAGTAGGATTCCTACCCTTTGGCTTGCTCTGGTAGCCATTTTTATTTATATGGCTAGCTCAATTCAGTTTCTGGTCAATGATACCCCCAGGATGTTGATGGTGGGGGGATTCAGCGATGGTAATGCCATTGAATGTCAAGGAGTGATGATTAGATCCTCTCGTGTCAGAGATGGTCATTGCCTGGCACTTGTGAGGCGTGAATGTTAGCTGCCACTTGTCAGCCCAAGCCTGGATATTGTCCAGATCTTGTTGCATTTGAACATGGACTGCTTCAGTATCTGAGGAGTTGCAAATGGTGCTGAACATTGTGCAATCATCGTTGAACATCCCCACTTCTGACCTTATGATGGAAGGAAGGCTGTTGATGAAGCAGCTGAAGATGGTTGGGCCGAGGACACTCCCCTGAGGGACTCCGGCAGAGATGTTGATTGACCTCCAACCACCACAACCATCTTCCTTTGTGCCAGGTGTCACTCCAACCAGCGGAGAGTCAGATTCCCATTGACTCCAGTTTTGCTGGGGCCCCACTCAGTCAAATGCTGCGTTGATGTCAAGGGCATATAACCACCACCCCTACCCCCATCTTATAATCGTCACCCCCTCCCATTTTATAATCCCCATCACCCCCATCTCATAATCACCATCACCCTCCCATCTTATAATGATCATCGCCACCCTTACCTCATCACCTCCCCCCACCCAAATCCTGGGGGTCTGGGAAAGTAGCAGTCAGTTGGTTCTGAAATCAGCCTCTGATCAGCTGGTGGCCTCTTTTGTTGCTGGAATATAATCCAGGATTGGGACAGCTTTGGGAATTTTACTGACCTCCTCTCCCCGTTTCCTCCGCTATCCTGTGGAAGCATAAAATCCCAGTGTTTGTCTCATTTTATTTTTAACATTTCCACCCTTTCTACATGTTCTTTTTGATTCATATTATTTCTTTTGTTGCTCTGCACCAATCCCTCCCTCTCTTTACAATGATTAGCAGCCAACAACTCCAATACAATAGACTGCACACAGAATAAATCAGTGTTAGAGTACATGTCCTGATTAACTGAGCACCTAATACCATTGCCACTGGTAAGTGTTGTAAACCAAGATTATCCAGTAAAATACTGTAAGTTATTTCCTCATTAACTTGTGAGTACAATCACTAATTCTGTAATGGGAACATGTTCCTGCATCAACAGCAAAACAGGATCCTGCAATCAGCTTCCACACGAATAACTGATCCCAAAACACAACAAAACATCAGAAAAACTTAAATGTTCGACATTGCATAGGAAACAAAAGATATCTGAGCAGAACGGAGCGACAGGCTTATTGGATTGGAACGATCTTCTTCATATTGTTCATAAATATAGAACAGATACCTGGGAGTGAGTTACAGACTGGAATCTGATCGAGGGGTTTGGGGTGGTTTATATATAGAATAACAGATACCCGGGAGTGAGTTACAGACTGGATTCTAATTGAGGGGTTTGGGGTGATTTATATATAGAACAACAGATACCCGGGAGTGAGTTACAGACTGGAATCGGATCGAGGGGTTTGGGATGGTTTATATATAGAATAACAGATACCCGGGAGTGAGTTACAGACTGGAATCTGATCGAGGGGTTTGGGGTGGTTTATATATAGAATAACAGATACCCGGGAGTGAGTTACAGACTGGATTCTAATTGAGGGGTTTGGGGTGATTTATATATAGAACAACAGATACCCGGGAGTGAGTTACAGACTGGAATCGGATCGAGGGGTTTGGGATGGTTTATATATAGAATAACAGATACCCGGGAGTGAGTTACAGACTGGAATCTGATCGAGAGGTTTGGGGTGGTTTATATACAGAATAACAGATACCCGGGAGTGAGTTACAGACTGGATTCTAATTGAGGGGTTTGGGGTGATTTATATATAGAATAACAGATACCCGGGAGTGAGTTACAGACTGGATTCTAATTGAGGGGTTCGAGGTGGTTTATATATATATAGAATAACATAAACCCAGGAGTGAGTTACAGACTGGAATCTAATCGAGGGGTTCGGTGTGGTTTATATCTAGAATAACAGATTCCCGGGAGTGAGTTACAGACTGGAATCTACTCGAGTGGTTAAGGGTGGTTTATCTATAGAATAACAGATTCCTGGGAGTGAGTTACAGACTGGAATGTAATCGAGGGGTTAAGGTGGTTTATATATGGAATAACAGATATCCGGGAGTGAGTTACAGACTGGAATCTAATCGAGGAGTTTAGGGAGTTAATATGTAGAATAACAGGTACCTGAGAGTCAGTTACAGACTGGAATCTAATCAAGGGGTTTAGGGGGTTTATCTATAGAATAACAGATTCCCGGGAGTGAGTTACAGACTGGAATCTAATCGAGGGGTTAAGGGTGGTTTATCTATAGAATAACAGATTCCTGGGAGTGAGTTACAGACTGGAATGTAATCGAGGGGTTAAGGGTGGTTTATATATGGAATAACAGATACCCGGGAGTGAGTTACAGACTGGAATCTAATCGAGGGGTTCGGGGTGGTTTATATATAGAGTAACAGATACCCGGGAGTGAGTTACGGACTAGAATATAATCGAGGGGTTCAGGATGGTTTTTCTATAGAATAACAGATACCCAGAAGTGAGTTACAGACTGGAATCTAATCAGGAGCTGGCATGCGTGAGGGAGGGCAGGTGGGTTTATATGGAGAATAACTGATACCCAGGAACGAGTTATAGACTAGAAGTTTGAGATCAGGGAATTTGGGAATGTACATAGAAAATATCAGATAGTTTGTGTTGCAGACTGGAATTGAATGAAGGGGTTTGGGTGTTTTTTTAAAAACGATTTCAAGGTTTGTGGGCATCACTGTGAAGGTCAGTTTTTCTATTGCCCAGCCCTAGTTGCTCTTGATAAGGTGGTGGTGAGCTGCCTTCTTGAACTGCTGCAGTTCATGTAGTGCAGGTACATCCACAGTGCTGTCAGGGAGGGAATTCCAGGATTTTGATCCAGTGATGGTGAAGGAAGAGTGATATATTTCCAAGTCAGGGTGGTTTGTGGCTTGGAGGGAAAGTTGCTTCTGCTGCCCTTGTTCCTCCTGGTGGTTGGGGATGTTTAGAGGGAGTTGTTGAAGGAGCCTTGGTGAGTTGATGCAATGCATCTTGTAAATGGTACTCACTCCTGCCAGAACATTGGTGTTGGAGTAAGTGAATGTTTCAGGTATTGGATGTGGTGCCAATCAAGCGGGATGGTGTTGAGCTTCTTCAGTGTTGTTGGAGCTGCACCCATCCAGGCAAGTGGAGAGTATTCCATCGCACTCTTGACTTGTGCCTTGTAGATGGTGGACAGGCTTTGAGGAATCAGGAATGAGTTACGCAGCACTGGATTCCCAGCCTCTGTCTTGCTCTTATAGTCATAGTATTTATGCAGCTGGGTCCCATTCAGCTTCTGGTTAGTGGTAACCCCCGGGATGTTGATAATGGGGGAATTCAGTGATGGTAATGCCATTTAAGGGGTATGATTGGAATCTCTCTTATTGGAGAAGGTCATGGCCTGGCAATTGTGTTTTTTAAAATTCATTCGTGGGACGTGGGCGTCGCTGGCTCACCAGCATTTATTGCCCATCCCTAGTTGCCCTTGAGAAGGTGCTGGTGAGCTGCCTTCTTGAATCGCTGCAGTCCATGTCCTGTGGTTCAACCCACAATGCTGTTAGGGAGGGAATTCCAGGATTTTGACCCAGCGACTACGAAGGAATGGCTGGCATATTGCCAAATCAGGATGGTGAGTGGCTTTTTGATTTATCATAGAATCATAGAAATCATAGAATCATAGAAACCCTACAGTGCAGAAGGAGGCCATTCGGCCCATCGAGTCTGCACCGACCACAATCCCACCCAGGCCCTACCCGCTAATCCCTTTTTTTTTACCCGCTAATTTTACCCGCTAATCCCTCTAACCTACGCATCCCAGGACTCTAAGGGGCAATTTTTAACCTGGCCAATCAACCTAACCCGCACATCTTTGGACTGTGGGAGGAAACCGGAGCACCCGGAGGAAACCCACGCAGACACGAGGAGAATGTGCAAACTCCACACAGACAGTGACCCGAGCCGGGAATCGAACCCGGGACCCTGGAGCTGTGAAGCAGCAGTGCTAACCACTGTGCTACCGTGCCGGTAGCACATAAGAACATAAGAACTAGGAGCAGGAGTAGGCCAACTGACCCCTCGAGCCTGCTCCGCCATTCAATAAGATCATGGCTGATCTTTTCATGGACTCAGCTCCACTTACCCGCCCACTCACCATAACCCTTAATTCCTTTACTGTTCAAAAATTTATCTATCCTTGCCTTAAAAACATTCAATGAGGTAGCCTCAACTGCTTCACTGGGCAGGGAATTCCACAGATTCACAACCCTTTGTGTGAAGAAGTTCCTCCTCAACTCAGTCCTAAATCTGCTTCCCCTTATTTTGAGGCTATGCCTCCTAGTTCTAGTTTCACCTGCCAGTGGAAATAACTTCCCTGCTTCTATTTTATCTATTCCCTTCATAATCTTATATGCTTCTATAAGATCTCCCCTCATTCTTCTGAATTCCAATGAGTATAGCCCCAGTCTACTCAGCCTCTCCTCATAAGCCAACCCTCTCAACTCCGGAATCAACCTAGTGAATCTCCTCTGCACCTCCTCCTGTGCCAGTATATCCTTTCTCAAGTAAGGAGACCAAAACTGTACACAATACTCCAGGTGTGGCCTCACTAGCACCTTATACAGCTGCAACATAATCTCACTGTTTTTAAACTCCATCCCTCTCGCAATGAAGGACAAAGTTCCATTTACCTTCTTAATTACCTGCTGCACCTGCAAACCAACTTTTTGTGATTCATGCACAAGGACACCCAGGTCCCTCTGCACAGCAACATGCTGCAATTTTTTACCATTTAAATAATAGTCCATTTTGCTGTTATTCCTACCAAAATGGACCTCACATTTACCAACATTATACTCCATCTGTCAGACCCTCGCCCACTCACTCAGATTATCTATATCCCTTTGCAGACTTTCAACGTCCTTTGGACACTGTTCTGCCACTCATCTTAGTGCCATACTAAGCTATGATGCAACCAGAAAGAATGCTTTCTGCGGTGCATCTGTAAAAATTGGTGGGCGGCACGGTAGCACAGTGGTTAGCACTGCTGCTTCACAGCTCCAGGGACCTGGGGTCGATTCCCGGCTTGGGTAGCTGTCTGTGTGGAGTTTGCACATTCTCCTCGTGTCTGCGTGGGTTTCCTCCGGGAGCTCCGGTTTCCTCCCACAGTCCAAAGATGTGCGGGTTAGGTTGATTGGCCATGCTAAAATTGCCCCTTAGTGTCCTGGGATGCGTAGATTAGAGGGATTAGTGGGTAAAATATGTAGGGATATGGGGGTAGGGCCCGGGTGGGATTGTGGTTGGTGCAGACTCGATGGGCCGAATGGCCTCTTTCTGTACTGTAGGATTTCTATGATTTCTATGAGTTGAAGTGGACATACCAAATTTCCTTCATCTTCTGAAGTAGAGGCATTAGTGGGCTTTCTTAACTATAGTGTCAGCATGGAGGGACCAGGACAGATTGTTGTGATCTGGACACCTAAAAACTTGAAGCTCTCAACCATTTCTACTTCATCCCTATTGATGTAGACAGGGGCATGCCCTGCCCTACTCTTCCTAAAGTCTCGTTCGTTTTGTTGACATTGAGGGAGAGATTATTGTTGCCGCACCAGTTCACCAGATTCTTTATCTCTTTCCTGTACTCAGTTTCGTCATTTTTTGAGATCTGACCCACTACAGTGGTGTCATCAGCAAATTTGAAAATTGAGTTGGAGGGGAATTTGGCCACACAGTGATTGGTGTATAAGGAGTATAGTAGGGGGCTGAGAACACAGCCTTGTGGGGCACCAGTGTTGAGGATAATCATGGAGGAGGTGTTCTTGTCTATCCTTATTGATTACCGGGGCAATTTTCCACTTTGTCGAGTAGACACTAGTGTTGTAACTGAACTTGGCTAGGGGAGCGGCAAGTTCTGGAGCACAAGCCTTCAGTACTATTGCCGGAATGTTATCAGGGCCCATTGGCTATGCAGTATCCAGTGCCTTCAATTGTTTCTTGATACCACGTTGAGTGAATCGAATTGGCTGGAGACTGGCATCTGAGATGCTGGGGACCACTGGAGGAGGCCGAGATGGATCATCCACTCAGCAATCTTGCTGAAAATTGCTGCGAATACTTCAGCCTTATCGTTTGCACTGATGTGCTGGGCTCCTCCATCACTGAGGGTGGGGATATTTGTGGAGTTCCCTCCTCCAGTGAGTTGTTTAATTGTCCACCACCATTCATGACTGGATGTGGCAGGACTGCAGACCTTATAACTAAGGGTTTAGAACATAGAACATAGAACATAGAACATTACAGCGCAGAACAGGCCCTTCGGCCCACGATGTTGCACCGACCAGTTAAAAAAAAAACTGTGACCCTCCAACCTAAACCAATTTCTTTTCGTCCATGAACCTATCTACGGATCTCTTAAACGCCCCCAAACTAGGCGCATTTACTACTGATGCTGGCAGGGCATTCCAATCCCTCACCACCCTCTGGGTAAAGAACCTACCCCTGACATCGGTTCTATAACTACCCCCCCTCAATTTAAAGCCATGCCCCCTCGTGCTGGATTTCTCCATCAGAGGAAAAAGGCTATCACTATCCACCCTATCTAAACCTCTAATCATCTTATATGTTTCAATAAGATCCCCTCTTAGCCGCCGCCTTTCCAGCGAAAACAATCCCAAATCCCTCAGCCTCTCCTCATAGGATCTCCCCTCCATACCAGGCAACATCCTGGTAAACCTCCTCTGCACCCTCTCCAAAGCCTCCACATCCTTCCTGTAATGTGGGGACCAGAACTGCACACAGTACTCCAAGTGCGGCCGCACCAGAGTTGTGTACAGTTGCAACATAACGCTACGACTCCTAAATTCAATCCCCCTACCAATAAACGCCAAGACACCATATGCCTTCTTAACAACCTTATCTACTTGATTCCCAACTTTCAGGGATCTATGCACACATACACCTAGATCCCTCTGCTCCTCCACACTATTCAAAGTCCTCCCGTTAGCCCTATACTCAACACATCTGTTATTCCTACCAAAGTGAATTACCTCACACTTCTCCGCATTAAACTCCATCCGCCACCTCTCGGCCCAACTTTGCAACCTGTCTAAGTCTTCCTGCAAACTACGACACCCTTCCTCACTGTCTACCACACCACCGACTTTGGTGTCATCAGCAAATTTGCTAATCCACCCAACTATACCCTCATCCAGATCATTAATAAATATTACAAACAGCAGTGGCCCCAAAACAGATCCCTGAGGTACACCACTTGTAACCGCACTCCACGATGAATATTTACTATCAACCACCACCCTCTGTTTCCTATCCGCTAGCCAATTCCTGATCCAATTTCCTAGATCACCCCCAATCCCATACATCTGCATTTTCTGCAGAAGCCTACCATGGTGAACCTTATCAAACGCCTTACTAAAATCCATATATACCACGTCCACTGCCTTGCCCCCATCCACCTCCTTGGTCACTTTCTCAAAAAACTCAATAAGGTTAGTAAGGCACGACCTACCTGCCACAAAACCATGCTGACTATCACCTATCAATTCATTACTCTCCAAATAACTATAAATCCTATCCCTTATAATTTTTTCCAACATCTTGCCGACAACAGAAGTGAGACTCACCGGTCTATAATTCCCGGGGAAGTCTCTGTTCCCCTTCTTAAACAATGGGACAACATTCGCTAACCTCCAATCTTCTGGTACTATACCAGAGGCCAACGACGACCTGAAGATCAGAGCCAGAGGCTCTGCAATCACTTCTCTTGCCTCCCAGAGAATCCTTGGATAAATCCCATCCGGACCAGGGGATTTATCTATTTTCAGACCCTCCAGAATATCCTGCACATCCTCCTTATCAACTGTAATACTGTCTATTCTACTCCCTTGCAACCCAGTGTCCTCCTCAGCTATATTCATGTCCCCTTGCGTGAACACCGAAGAGAAATATTGGTTCAATGCCTCACCAATCTCCTCCGGTTCCACACATAACTTCCCTCTGCCATCTATAACTGGCCCTAAACTTGCCCTAACCAACCTTCTGTTCTTGACATACCTATAGAACGCCTTAGGATTCTCTTTAACCCTATCCGCCAAAGTCTTCTCATGTCCCCTTTTAGCCCTTCTAAGCTCGCTCTTCAACTCCCTCTTAGCCAATCTAAAGCTTTCTAGTGCACTACCCGAGTGCTCACGTCTCATCCGAACATAAGCCTCCTTTTTCTTTTTAACCAACAAAGAAACTTTTTTGGTGCACCACGGTTCCCTAGCCCTACCAATTCCTCCTTGCCTGACAGGGACATACCTATCACAGACTCGCAGTAGCTGCTCCTTGAAAAAACTCCACATGTCGGACGTTCCCAGTCCCTGTAATCTCCTAGTCCAACCTATGTTTCCTAATTCTCTCCTAATAGCCTCATAATTACCCTTCCCCCAGCTAAAACCACTGGCCCGAGGTTCATGCCTATCCCTTTCCATCACTAAGGTGAACGTAACCGAATTGTGGTCACTATCACCAAAATGCACACCAACTTCCAAGTCTAGCACCTGGTCTGGCTCATTTCCCAGCACCAGATCCAATATAGCCTCACCTCTAGTTGGCCTGTCTACATACTGAGTCAAAAAACCTTCCTGCACGCTTTGAACAAAAACTGACCCCTCTAACGAGCTAGAGCTATAACAATTCCAGTCAATATTAGTCAAGTTAAAATCCCCCATAACAATTGCCCTATTACTTTCACTCCTAAGCAGGATTGACTCCGCAATCCTTTCCTCAACCTCTCTAGAACTTTTAGGAGGTCTATAAAAGACTCCCAACAGGGTGACCTCTCCTCTCCTATTTCTAATCTCCGCCCATACTACCTCAACAGATAAGTCCTCATCAAACCTCCTCTCTGACACTGTGATACAATCTCTGACCAATAATGCTACCCCTCCCCCTCTTCTACCTCCTTCCCTACTTCGACTAAAACATTTGAACCCCGGGACCTGCAGCATCCATTCCTGCCCCTGCTCTATCCATGTCTCTGAAATAGCCACAACATCGAAGTCCCAGGTACTGATCCACGCTGCAAGTTCACCCACTTTATTGCGAATACTCCTGGCATTGAAGTATACACATTTCAAACCCTGCTCCACCCCACCTCTGCAATGCCGTGCATTGCAGTCCCCATCCATGCATCCCTCACTTTCAGCCCCACTACTCAGGATCCCTCCCCCCCCCCGAATCAGTTTAAACCTCCCTGCATGGCCTTAGCAAATTTACCCCCCAGGATATTGGTCCCCTTCTGATTAAGGTGTAGACCATCCTTCTCATAGAGGTCACACCTTCCCCAGTACGAGCCCCAATTGCTTAAGTACCTGAACCCCTCCCTCCTGCACCATCCCCTCAGCCATGGGTATATACAGAGAATAACAAATCCTCAGCAGTGAGTTATAGATTGGAATCAAAGCAATCCGGGGGGAGGGGGGGTGACATTGTGCGTGTGTGTATCTGTTGGGCAGGAGGGAGCAGTGGGAGGTGTAGAGAGGAGGTGGTTTACATGCAGAGTAACAGATACCTGGGAGTGAGTTACAGACTGGAATCTAATCGAGGGGTTCGGGGTGGTTTATATATAGAATAACAGGTACCCGGGAGTGAGTTACAGACTGGAGTCTAATCGAGGGGTTCAGGTGGTTTATATATGTAGAATAACAGATACCCGGGAGTGAGTTACAGACTGGAATCTAATCGAGGGGTTCGGGGTGGTTTATATATAGAATAACAGATGCCCGGGAGTGAGTTACAGACTGGAATCTAATCGAGGGGTTAAGGGTGGTTTATATATAGAATAACAGATACCCGGGAGTGAGTTACAGACTGGAATCTAATTGTGGGGTTCGGGTGGTTTATATATAGAATAACAGATATCCGGAAGTGAGTTACAGACTGGAATCTAATCAAGGGGTTTGGGTGGTTTATATGTAGAATAACAGATACCCGGGAGTGAGTTACAGACTGGAATCTAATTGAGGGGTTCAGGGTGGTTTATATATAGAAAAACAGATATCCGGGAGTGAGTTACAGACTGGAATCTAATCAAGGGGTTTGGGTGGTTTATATGTAGAATAACAGATACCCGGGAGTGAGTTACAGACTGGAATCTAATCGAGGGGTTCAGGGTGGTTTATATATAGAATAACAGATACCCAGGAGTGAGTTACAGACTGGAATCTAATTGAGGGGTTCGGGTGGTTTATATATAGAATAACAGATATCCGGGAGTGAGTTACAGACTGGAATCTAATCGAGGGATTCGGGTGGTTTATATATAGAATAACAGATACCCGGAAGTGAGTTACAGACTGGAATCTAATCGAGGGGTTCGGTGTGGTTTATATATAGAATAACAGATGCCCGGGAGTGAGTTACAGACTGGAATCTAATCGAGGGGTTAAGGGTGGTTTAGCTATAGAATAACAGATACCCGGGAGTGAGTTACAGACTGGAATTTAATTGAGGGGTTCGGGTGCTTTATATATAGAATAACAGATATCCGGGAGTGAGTTACAGACTGGAATCTAATCAAGGGGTTTGGGTGGTTTATATGTAGAATAACAGATACCCAGGAGTGAGTTACAGACTGGAATCTAATTGAGGGGTTCAGGGTGGTTTATATATAGAATAACAGATACCCAGGAGTGAGTTACAGATTGGAATCTAATTGAGGGGTTTGGGTGGTTTATATATAGAATAACAGATATCCGGGAGTGAGTTACAGACTGGAATCTAATCAAGGGATTTGGGCGGTTTATATGTAGAATAACAGATACCCGGGAGTGAGTTACAGACTGGAATCTAATTGAGGGGTTCAGGGTGGTTTATATATAGAATAACAGATATCCGGGAGTGAGTTACAGACTGGAATCTAATCGAGGGGTTCGGAGCGGGGGTTTATATACAGAATAACAGATACCCGGGAGTGAGTTACAGACTGGAATCTAATTGAGGGGTTCAGGGGGGTTTATATGTAGAATAACAGATACTCAGGAGTGAGTTACAGACTGGAATCTAATCGAGGGGTTCGAGGTGGTTTATATACAGAATAACAGATACATAGAAACAGGAGGAGGCCATTCGGCCCTTCGAGCCTGCTCCACCATTCATTATGATCATGGCCGATCATCGAATTCAACATCCTGATCTCCCCTTCCCTCCCAGATCCCTTGATCCCGTTAGCCCCAAGAGTGATATCTAAATCCTTCTTAAAATCAGACGTTTTGGCCTCAACTACATTCTGTGGTGGTGAATTCCACACATTCACCACCCTCTGGGCGAAGAAATTTCTCCTCACCTCAGTTCTAAAAGGTTTACCCCTTATCCTCAAATTATGACCCCTAGTTCTGAACTCCCCCCACCATCAGGAACATTCTTTCTGAATCTATCCTGTTTTATCCTGTTCGAATTTTATAAGTTTCTATGAGATCTCCTCTCACTCTTCTAAACTCCAGTCAATATAATCCTCACCGACTTAGTGTCTCCCCATATAACAGACCTACCACCCCAGGAATCAGCCTGGTAAATCTTCGCTGTACTCCCTCTATAGCAAGGACATCCTTCCTCAGGTAAGGACACCAAACCTGCACACAATACTCCAGGTGTGACCTCACCAATGCCCTATACAATTGCAGCAAAACATCCCTATCCCTGTACTCAAATCCTCTCGCTATGAAGCTCAACATACCATCTGCCTCCTTTACTGCCTGCTGTACCTGCGCGCTTACTTTCAGCAACTGATGCACGAGGACTCCAAGGTCTCGCTGAGTATTCACCTCTCTCAATTTACACCCATTCAACTAATAATTTGCCTTTCTATTATTGCGACCAAAGTGGATAACCTCACATTGATCCACATTATACTGCATCTGCCATGTATACGCCCATTCACTCAGCCTGTCGAAATCAGGCTGAAGCATCTCTGCATCCTCCTCACAGCTCACCCTCCCACCCAACTTAGTATCATCTGCAAATTTAGAGATTATACATTTAAAGTTGTTAAAGTTTATTTATTAGTGTCACAAGTCGGTTTACATTAACACTGCAATGAAATTACTGTGCCTGTTCAGGTATACTGAGGGAGAATTTATCATGACTAATGCACCTAACCAGCACGTCTTTCAGACTGTGGCAGGAAACCGGAGAACCCGGAGGAAACCCACGCAGAGAAAGTGCAAACTGTACACAGACAGTTATCCAAGCTGGGAATTGAACCTGGGTCCCTGGTGCTGAGAGGCAGCAGTGCTAACCACTGTGTTACTGTGCCACCAATTCCCTCTTCCAAATCATTAACATATGATGTGAATAGTTGAGGTTCTCGCACAGATCCCTGCACTAGTCACTGCCAATTGGAAAAAGACCCATTTATGCCAACTCTATGCTTCCCATGTGCTAACCAGTTTTCTATCCATCTCAAGACACTACCCGCAATCCCATAGTAGTCTACTATGTAAGACTTTGTCGAAAGTCTCCTGAGATTCTGAATAAACCACATCCACCAGTTCTCCTTGGTCAACTCCTGTGTTTGGGGTGGTTTATATATAAAATAACACATACCCGGGGGTGAGTTGCAGACTGGAATCTAATCGAGGGGTTCGGGGTGGCAAATATATATAGAATAACAGATATCCGGGTATTTGTTATTCTAAATATAAACCACCCCGAACCCCTCGCTTAGATTCTAGTCTGAGTTACAGACTGGAATCTAATCAAGGGGTTTGGGGGGTTTATATCGAGAATAACTGATACCCGAGAATGAGTTACAGACTGGAATTGAATCGAGGGGTTCGGGGTGGTTTATATATAGAATAACAGATACCCGGGAGTGAGTTACAGACTGGAATCTCATCGAGGGGTTCGGGGTGGTTTATATATAGAATAACAGATGCCCAGAGTGAGTTACAGACTGGAATCTAATCAAAGTGTTCAGGGGCTTTTATATATAGAATAACAGATACCCGGGATTGATAGGCTGGGATATAAGTTCATCAGACCATTAGACATAGGAGCAGAATTAGGCCACTCGGCCCATCGAGTCTGCTCCGCCATTCAATCATGGCTGATATTTTTCTCATTCCCATTCTCCTGCCTTCTCCCCATAACCCTCGATCCCCTTATTGATCAAGAACCTATCTCTGTCTTAAAGACAATGATGTGGAGATGCCGGTGTTGGACTGGGGTAAGCACAGTAAGAAATCTCACAACACCAGGTTAAAGTCCAACAGGTTTATTTGGTAGCAAATACCATAAGCTTTCGGAGCACAGCTCCGAAAGCTTATGGTATTTGCTACCAAATAAACCTGTTGGACTTTAACCTGGTGTTGTTAAAGACAATGACCTGGCCTCCACAGCCTTCTGCGGCAGAGTTCCACAGATTCACCACTCTTGATATAATTGAGGTGTTAGTGGCGTTTATATAGAATAAAAGATACCAGAGAGCGAGTTACAGGCTAGGATATAACTGAGAAATTTGGGTTTATATATAGAATAACAAATATTCGGCAGTGATTTACAGACTGGAATCTAATTGAGGAATTTGGATGGTTATTTATAGAATAACGGATACCCGAAACTGATTTGTAGGCTGGAATCTAACTGAAGATTCAGGATTTTTTCCCCTCCTTGCTGTTCAATTCCCCAGGTACCTATCACCATCTGTTCCCTTGCCCATAATTCAAGTATGAGCCTCGACAGCCAGTATAATGTGCTAGAACCATCAATCACACCAGTCCTCTCCTGAATCCCTCAAGTAGGTAATTGAATTGTGAGTCACTCAGAGACACCACTCATCATGTGTTAATGTATGACGCAGAATGTTGTGGGTAGTGAGGTCAGAGGCAGTTGATTTGTGGTCAGCAGATGCCTCTGTTCATAAAAAGCAATGCGCTTTCCTGCTCCACTCAGAGGACCATGAATTTCAGCAGGAACAGCCATTCAACCTTTGTTTTTTTTCCTCTTAACCTTGCACCGCATATTACACCAATTGCTGCCTCTGTTCAGTAAGGAACCTGCACACATCATACCTTTCAATGACAGTTCTCTCCTGTTTATCATTGTGGGAACAATATAGATCAAGCACATGTCAAAACAAGGAATTACTGTACCAGAAAGCAGGATGTTCGTTCAAAAAGTGCAACAGAGTGAGACGTGTTCAGCACACGAATATGGCAGCCCAATCGCCTGACTGCATTGAGCAAGCCAGCAAGATAATTACAGTTCACAGAAATAAATACAAAGTAGGATATACAGTTTAACCCCGGCAGGAGACGTAATGAGTCACGTTGCTGTAATATCCCTGGACTGGGACATGTAAATAAGTTTAGGATAGAGGAGGAACTAGGAATCTTTATACATACATACCCCACTTTGTGTAATCAAATAGTAAATCACCATGGGGTGACTAAATCAAACATTAATATCCAATCTAGGACACTGCCAGCTGTGTTCTTCCAGCGGAACATGTTTCCTCAGCAGTTTTAGTGGGATCACACTGTGTACAAAACGACTGCCAGAATTGTCTCCAAAGTCTGCTGCACTGTCAGACGTACCAATCTTTTGGATGAAATTTTAAACCAAAGTCATGTCTATCCTCTCAATGTGTGTAAACCATCCCAGGGCGCTCCTCAAAGAAGTGCAATGTCCTTGCCGTTATTTATCCCTCAATCAACATCATCTGGTCATGATCATGATGCTGTTTGTGGGAGGTTGCTGTGTGCAAAGTGACTGCCTTGTGTGTTACTTAGCAGTGGCTAGTACTTTATTGGTAATAAAGTGCTTTGGGATATTCTGAGGTTATGAAAAGTGCTACATAAGTGCAAGTCTTTCTTCATAAATCAAAGGAGACTGCGAAGGAGCAGTGAAACTGAAGTGTAGATGTAACTGCAGGAGGGTAGGATATCGGGCTCTGAGTGGGGCCTTTTCTATGGTAGGGCCGATTGAGGCCCGTGTGGGAACACCAAATGTACAGAAACCTTTCAGAGAAGTCAGTAGCCCACTGTTAAGATATAAATATATTTTAAACATGCTCCTTAAGCACATTATCCATGGTTCTAACAGCAGGCAGCATTCAGAAAGCAGGCAGTGCGTGCACAGCATGCGTAAGCACTAGCCTTAACATCATGCAGCCCTCATTATTGCCAAGTGTTAGCTTGGCTCGCTGCTTGTGTTAAATGGCAAAGTTTACTGCATGTTGAGCTACACACTAGGCTACGATTCTAGGTTGCTGTGAAGCACTGCATTCTCCCCACTCACCACCCGCTCCCCATCCCTGTCTCACACTCTCACAGAATCCTACTGTCACACTGATGAACATGTGACATTCCTCATCACACACGTCTACCTTGTATTATGTCAGGCTGGGTTTTGTCTGGCTTCCTGCCTCCAATTCCTTACAGAATACTCTGCACATCTATGAGACGAGCACTTGAATTTAAAACAAACTCTTTCCCCATCAATACCCCTCCTTCCAGCTTCAGAATCAACGTGGTCAAGTACATTTCAGTCTGCCATATCCTGGAGCTGATGTGAGTGCTGGGTCTGTAACTAATCCACAGAGACTTGTACTGAATAAAACACTGATGTGAAATGCATCAGCCTCACCGGCACAGCTCAGGCCTACACAGACAGAAATACAAACAGATTAACAATAGACGTGGAAGTCAAAGCAGCTGCCTGCGAGAAAACAAGAACAGTTTTTCTCCTTTATTTTCTTTCAGACAGTGCAGGAATAGGAAACTGGGATTGATGGCTGGTGAGGGGTGGATATTTTTACCCATTTCTTCCCAAACTATTCCTGTATCTCCCCCTCATCCTCAGACAAATGTCCCCGCCTCAAAGCATTGATGTGTGTGGGGGCTCCACTTTCACCGGAATCCACTGCTTTCTGGCATTTTCCGCAGTTGCTAGTTCTTTGAGGATGTGAGACTGCCAGAAAGTGACTGTTTATGGGACCAGACAAAGGAGTAGGTGGGTACTGGATGAGTAGGGGGAACAGGGTGACTGGGGTGAACTGGCTGGAATTTTCTGGCTGTCCACGCGGGATTCCTTGGTCCTGCTGCTGAGAACCAAATTCTCCGTCCTCGCTTGCAGTGGCAGTGCGGCGTGAATGGCCAGAAAATTCCAGCTCTTGTATCTTAATCTAACATCACGCAATTGCCAACCCACAAACAACCATTCAGAAGAAACTGGATAGCAGTCAGAAAGTGGGTTTGCTTGTTAATTTGACCCCTTTCCCCTGCCCAGGGGAACTGCAGGCAAATGTGACTCTCCCACTTGCCTGGCTGATTTTAGCTAACTCAACGCCATTGATAATTTCAGACCGAGGAACTTCCTAAACAGTACAGGCTCACTGAAGCTTACAGCACAGGAGGAATACGATATAATCCCTCGTGTTGTGCTGGCTCTTTGACGAGATAGCTGATTAGTCCCACACTGCAACTCTTTCTCTTTAAACCTCAAAGGGCTGTGAATCTTGGGAATTCTCTACCCCAGAGAGGGTTTGTGGATGCTGCAGTGTTGAATATATTGAAGGTTGGGATAGACAGAATTTTGGTCTCTCAGATAATCATGCAATATAGGGAGCAGGCAGAAAGTGGATTTGAGATAGATAGCCATGATGGTATTGATTGGTGGAGCAGTCCTGAGAGGCCAAATGGTCTTCTCCTGCTCCTGTATCTTATGTTCTTAAATTACAGCTAAAAGAGCTGGTGGAAATCTGTGTCCCAAAATCCACATAATTATCCAATCCCATCAAAAGCAGCACAGATCACTGAGCGAAGCTGCACTTTATATTAAAACAATGATATTGCCAGAGTGTTCTCAGCCTCCGCGGTAAAATGATTGCTAAGCATTAAACACTGAATAATTGAGCAACAATATAAACTTAGCTCAGTAATTCTTTGTCCCTGACAGATATAGGTAGGCATTTGTCTCATTGGTATTCTCTGACAATAGAGTGACTCAGAAAGGATTTGGTTTACTGGAATTCTACCCAAGGGAGTCAGTTTATTTCTCAGTGTTTGGGAGATGGGTTTTGCTGGAGAGGCCAGTCTTTGTCCCCATCTCTAATTGCCCTTTAGAAGGTGGTGGTGGTGAGTTATTTCTTGAACTGCGACTGTCCATATGGTGTAGGTACACCACACTGCTGATAGGAAGGGAATTCCAGGATTTTGACCCAGTGACAGTAAAAGAACACCAATTTATTTCCAAGTTGGGACGGTGAGTGGCTAGTATTCCCAGGCATCTGCTGCCCTTGTCCTTTTAGGTGGTAGAGGTCATGGGTTTGGAAGATGCTGTTAAAGGAGCCGTGATGAGATGCTGCAGCGCATCTTGTGGATGGTACACAATACTGCTATTTTTCGTCAGAGGTGAATATTTAAGTTGGTGAATGTGGTGCCAATCAAGTGGGGCTGCTTTGTCCTGGATGGTGTCGAGCTTCTTGAGTGTTGTTGGAGCTGCACCCATCCAGGCAAGTGGAGAGTATTCCATCAAACTCCTGACTTGTGCCTTGTAGATGGTGGATAGGCTTTGGGGAGTCAGGAGGTGAGCTACTTTCCAAAAGATTCTCAGCTTCTGGCCTATTTTTATGTATACCTGTCTCGTCCAGTTCAGTTTCTGGTCAATGGTGACCCCAGGATGTTAATAGTGGGGGATTCAGTGATGCTAATGCCATTGAATGTCAAGGGGAGATGATTAGAATCCCTCTTTTTAACAATAATTATTGCTTGGTGTCATGTGACACAAGTGTTACTTGCCATTTAGCTGAAGCCAGACTGTTATCAATGATATGAAAGCATATTCTTTGCAAAGTTATGGAACAGCTCGTTAGCAAACTGAGAACCGTTGGCTGATACCACAGTGTCTGTGAATGCCGTGTGTTGTAAAGATTCTTCTGATTGATGTAATGACTGCCTCTGCTGCGGTGCTGTGCAGGCTACTCATTTCAAACCATCTGGGGTAGCAATCAATGATGATGATGAAAACTTTGCCTTTGAACCTACTCCCAGACAGAGGCCTCAGAGGAAGGGTAGAGGGTGCAAGTGGTTCACCCTGTTGTTGGCTATGCACGGTACACGCAAGGCAATTTGTGATTAACTCTTCAATGGAATAACTGATGCCTGGCCAGCAAACTGATTGTTGGACTCTTACTCTGCATTTCATTACTCCCAAGTTACCCTGATGGATTTTCTGAAGAATGTCAAGTTGAAGTGTTTAAGTTGTTAGAAACTAAGAAATCATCAATGATTGTGGGATGCTTTCTTTGTTTGAGGTACTGAATTATTTGGAGTGCATTCTGACCATTCACTCTGGAATATTCTCTTATTGTGATACACTTGTCCACTGCTTATTGAAACTGTGTAATATTTATTAATGATCTGGATGAGGGTATAGTTGGGTGGATTAGCAAATTTGCTGATGACACCAAAGTCGGTGGTGTGGTAGACAGTGAGGAAGGGTGTCGTAGTTTGCAGGAAGACTTAGACAGGTTGCAAAGTTGGGCCGAGAGGTGGCGGATGGAGTTTAATGCGGAGAAGTGTGAGGTAATTCACTTTGGTAGGAATAACAGATGTGTTGAGTATAGGGCTAACGGGAGGACTTTGAATAGTGTGGAGGAGCAGAGGGATCTAGGTGTATGTGTGCATAGATCCCTGAAAGTTGGGAATCAAGTAGATAAGGTTGTTAAGAAGGCATATGGTGTCTTGGCGTTTATTGGTAGGGGGATTGAATTTAGGAGTCGTAGCGTTATGTTGCAACTGTACACAACTCTGGTGCGGCCGCACTTGGAGTACTGTGTGCAGTTCTGGTCCCCACATTACAGGAAGGATGTGGAGGCTTTGGAGAGGGTGCAGAGGAGGTTTACCAGGATGTTGCCTGGTATGGAGGGGAGATCCTATGAGGAGAGGCTGAGGGATTTGGGATTGTTTTCGCTGGAAAGGCGGCGGCTAAGAGGGGATCTTATTGAAACATATAAGATGATTAGAGGTTTAGATAGGGTGGATAGTGATAGCCTTTTTCCTCTGATGGAGAAATCCAGCACGAGGGGGCATGGCTTTAAATTGAGGGGGGGTAGTTATAGAACCGATGTCAGGGGTAGGTTCTTTACCCAGAGGGTGGTGAGGGATTGGAATGCCCTGCCAGCATCAGTAGTAAATGCGCCTAGTTTGGGGGCGTTTAAGAGATCCGTAGATAGGTTCATGGACGAAAAGAAATTGGTTTAGGTTGGAGGGTCACAGTTTTTTTTTTTTTTAACTGGTCGGTGCAACATCGTGGGCCGAAGGGCCTGTTCTGCGCTGTAATGTTCTATGTTCTATGTTCTATGCTGTGCTTTTTTAGTTTCTTGTAATCTCTTGTCAGTGGCTGGTCAGTGTTTGGTAATGAGCAAGGTGTATGCTTCCAATTTCTCAATAACCCTTCCAGTTTGATTCCTTCCATTGGTATTCTTGATAATGCATCTGCTGTTGTCTTGAAATTATTCAGTAAATGAATCTTATCTGATAAGTTTTAGTCTAAAATGTTGCATTCTAGTTTGTGGTTGGCTTCAATTTTAAACCTTGATCCCATGACATAATCAGAGAACTTCTCACTGGCCCATGTGGCTGCTAATGCTTCTTTCTCAATGAGTGCACATCTCTTGTGAGAGACCTTGAGGTGCACTGGTCTTCTCGTCCATTTCTTTGTATTTGAAGCAGTCCTGCGCCTTAGCCTGTAGACGATGTGTCCGCTGCAGTGATTCTTGGCAACTCTGGATCGTAGTACATGAGAATGTATGGTGATATGAAGATATTTTTGATCTTGTCAAAGACATTTTACTGGTCCACGTTCCAGCACAGCTGTTGACCTTGTCTCGATAGCTGCTCATTGATTTCTGCCAAGTTTGTTATGGATGACCTGCTCACTTGATTTACCATGCTAAGGAACCTTTGTAATTCTGTGATCTCTTTAGGCTGTGAGAACTCACCAATGACCTTGGTTTTCTGTGGGGTGGCTGTTATTTCCAAAGCTTGCAAATGTGGCCTAAGATTTTATCATGGGTTTTACAAATTCACATTTGTTGTTTAACATTAAACCTGCTTCTTGTAGAACTTTGAAGACTGTTCTTATATGATGGTCATGTTCTTCCTTTGATGAACCATGTATGAAGTTGTCTTCAATGTGACATATTATTCCTTCCATGCCTTCCAGGGTCTGAGACATTGTCCTTTGGAATATCTCAGCTGCAGATGCAAATGTGAATGGTAACCTGTTAAAACAATAACAACCAAATGAGGTGACAAAAGGAGTTAACAATCTGGGATTTTTATCCAGAGGCAACTGCAAAACACCGCTGTTAGCCATCTAATTTTGTGAAGAGAGTGCTTTTTGCTAATTTAGCGAAACTTTCATCATCTGATGCTATCGGGTGGATCCTGCACTCCACTGACTTGATCACTTGAGTCAAGTCCACGCAGAATCTAATTGAACCATTAGACTTTGGTACTATGACCATTCCTGAACATCAGTAAGGCCACTGGAGAGATGACCCCTTGTTCAATCTTGCTCTTGATTTTTCTAAGGCTGGGTGAGGGACCTTCCTCACTAGATTGAGATATACAGGCTTAGCATCTGCCCTTTGAGTTACACTGTATTCCGTTTTCAGCTTTCCTAAGCCTGAATAGGGATGGAAATTCATGCCTGAATATCTCACTGAACTGCTTGTCAGCAATTTCATCAACCTTGCAAATTCACCTTAGCCACAAACATGTTTTCTGCTCAGTAATGGTGGCTCCTGGTTCTGTATCACAAACAGGTGTTCCATAATATCTTTATTCTTGCATCTTAATCTTGTCCGGTGTTGGTCTATTCCCTTTAGTGTAGTCTCTCCTGAACCTTACAATGGGATGGAGAATAGAACATAGAACATAGAACATTACAGCACAGTACAGGCCCTTCGGCCCTCGATGTTGCGCCGACCAGTGGTACCAAGCTAAAGCCCCTCTAATCTACACTATTCCAATATCATCCATATGTTTATCCAATAACCACTTGAACGCTCTCAACGTTGACGAGTCCACCACTGCTGCAGGCAGGGCATTCCACGCCCTTACTACTCTCTGAGTAAAGAACCTACCTCTAACATCTGTCCTATATCTCTCACCCCTCAATTTAAAGCTCTGTCCCCTCGTGCTAGCCAACACCATCTGAGGAAAAAGGCTCTCACTATCCACCCTACCTAATCCTCTGATCATCTTGTATGCCTCTATTAAGTCACCTCTTAACCTTCTTCTCTCTAACAAAAACAACCTCAAGCCCCTCAGCCCTTCCTCATACGATTTTCCCACCATACCAGGCAACATCCTGGTAAATCTCCTCTGCACCCTTTCCAACACTTCCACATCTTTCCTATAATACGGCGACCAGAACTGTACGCAATACTCCAAATGCGGCCACACCAGAGTTTTGTACAGTTGCAGCATGACCTCCTGGCTCCGAAACTCAATCCCTCTACCAATAAAAGCTAACACACCGTACGCCTTCTTAACAACCCTGTCAACCTGGGTGCCAACTTTCAGGGATCTATGCACATGGACACCCAGATCCCTCTGTTCATCCACGCTACCAAGCAGCATGGCTGTCATGTGAATTTATAAGCCATTTAACGTTATCAGATATTACTGAAACACCCGCCCCAGCATCTCGCTTGAATCCTGTGGGCTGACCATCAACTTCTAATTTACTGCTTTAATTATTATTTTCTGTTTTGTTAACTTTTTGCAGGAAGATTATTTGATTTTACTGGTGGTTCTTCCAGTTCTTGAATTTTACTTGGTTTTGGTATTTTCTTTTTTTTCCCTGTGAGCTGTACACACTTTGGATCTGAAAACTATTTTAAAATGTCCTAACTTTTCATAGTTTTGGCTGTCGGCTCCAACTTCTGGGCCATCTTCCTTTTTGTGTAGGGTCTTTCTATCACTGAGAGCATCTCAAGGTGATGGTTGGCATGTTTTTTTCCCTGATTTTGCAGTTTTTTGCTTCACTGCACTTTCTCTTTTTAGTCTGACATATAGAATGACTTCACTCCTTTTTTTTCCCAAGGGATATCACTTTCCCCACTAACAACCGCTCTGTTTTGTTTCCTAAGTTCAATCAGTCACTCCAGTTGTATTGCCTTTTTGAGAGTTAAATCTTCCCTCATTGTCAAAAGATCTGACAGCATTTCATCCAAGACCACAACCACCACACAAATGCATATTAGGAGGATCCCATTCTCACAATTCTCCATGTGTCTGTGCAGGTCATTTAGAAATGAGCCTCGGGATACACACAGTCTTTGCTTCCTCTTTTTTTTTGCTCAATGATCACATTTTTTCAAACATTGATGTGTTAAGCAAATGCCTGGAGAGCTTCCTCATATCAGCTTGAAGCCTCATCGATGCTCTGCCAACAGCATCATCTGCTATGACCCCGACTGGGTAGAGTAAAGTATTAACCTTGTCCTTCTGTTCCCTATGCAAACCTGAAGCTCTTCACTATCTGGAGAATCTCTTCCTCCAATTGCCCCAGTGTTGAACTTGTTCTGAACTTTCAGCCCTTTGGAATGGTTCTGGGATAGCAATATATGATACATACCCTAAGCTTTGGATCTGCTGCCTCTTTGGTAGTTTGGCTATGTGGGGGATTTTCACAGTAACTTCATTGCAGTGTTAATGTAAGACTACTTGTGACTAATAAATAAATAAACTTTGCTTTACGTTATTTGACTGTGATCTGTGCTCACTGTTTTCTGGTCTGTGTGTCTGCTCCCACAATGCTCTGTTCTCGGGTTTCAATCTTTTTTCCTGTCCTTTTCCAAGGATTCGGAGGCCTCGGTCTGCGGTCTTTTAGTGAAGCTTTTCTGGGTCTCTACACTCAGTCTGCTGCCACAATATTTTGGGTGGTTCACATGAAGAATCTGTAGAAACAAATAGTTTCCACTGTGTTTGGTCTTGAGTGTGGGATCTAGAAGGGGTTTCTTTAGGGTTTGCCAATTATCCTGTGAATGCTACCATAGACTATTATCTATAAAAGCAACTCTTGTTATTTACATCCCAGTAACTCTAGATGAGGCTGTACTTCTGCATCGCACCAGACCTCAGTCTCTTAGTTGTGGTACATTGCATCATAGTGGCATCAGAATCAGGTGCTCTGGATGTTAACACTTCACAGAGTGTCAGCCTGGATTTCTGTGCTCAAGTCTCTCTCTCTCAAGACCTTCTGACACAGAGGTAAGAGTGTTACCAGAAATCACAGACATGGGCGGGAATTCCCCAGCTATTTACGATGGTGGGATTTTCCAATCCCGCCAGAGGCACACCCCCGCCCGCGGATATCCCACCGGTGTGGGGTGATGTAAATGGGAATTCCCATTGACAGCGACGGGGCCAGAGAATCCCGCCGCTAGCAAACAGCGCGCCACCTCCCGGCAGGAAACACGCGGCTGGGAGGACGGAGAATTTCACCCAATGCTTTCCAATTTGGATGAGCAAATAAAAGTAAATGGATCAGAAATTCTAAAAGTATGTTTTACTTCTGCAGTCTATATCCACGGAACAGCAATCCCTCTCTCCAGCACTTGTCTCTGGAATTCCATCATGGAGCTTGTGGTGATAGCATGTCAGAAATTCATTCATACTCCCTCTGTGAGCTCAAAAAAGCAATTCTTGTCTCTGATGCTGATGTTGACGGGTTGAAGCTTCACTCCAAGGACTTCACAATCTAATGTGGGCTGACACTCCAGCAAAGTTATGCCTCATTAAAGGCTGGAGCTGCTGCCTTTGATAAACTGATGTGCATCTGTTTAAATAAAATATCCCACGACGCTATTCAAAGGAGACGAGGGAGTCCTCCTAAAGCAAATGGATGAAAGCTCAGGGGTCTGAAACATTAACACCGATTGTCTCCCAACGGATGCTGCCTGGCTAGATGAGCATTTCCAGCATTTTCTGTTTATCCTTCGCCTAATCCCGCTGGCCAACATACCTCCTCGATCAACCCTATCACAGATTGATCAGAAATCCCTGGATCCTGTCTGCTTTTTCAACAACTTCATTGACTTATCCTGCCATCTTCAAAGATGTACGTTTGTGAATGCCAAGGTCTCTCTCTTCTTCTAATTTTAGAAAGTCTACCTCATGCGTTTTTTATCATGATGGGAACCAGGTGAGGAGCAAAGGTCAGTAACGTAGGGACGAGTGGAAGAGAAGCAAACTAAAGAGAGGAAGGAGGGAGAATTGATTGTGACAGCAAGCCTAAAGCTTACTGATTGTGGGAAGAAGGCGTGATGGTGTTTGGTGAACAGGCACACAACGTTAAGGCCCAGGGAAATTATAAACTGAAGTAAGCGTTGTGATACATTTTAATTTCAATAAGTAAGGATGCAGGGAAGAAGAAAACTGCGTCTATGCAGATATCTTGGTGGAAATAAAACCATTAGAGGATTGCTTTTAATTATCATTCCTTGCACCTCTAATTTATCATCCTTCATTTTTCAATCCATCAGAGTACAGAATTTTTCAGATGCAAATTTCAAGGAGCCTTTGAAAAGTGGAGAAATGTTATTCCAGTAAAACTCACATCAAGGTGCATCAGCCTGTTGAATACTGGAGCTCATGGGCCTTCTACACACTCCCCAATTCAGCACAGGATTTTGGATATTCACCAAGATTACTCAGTAGAGAAATATTGAAATCATAGAAACCCTACAGTACAGAAAGAGGCCATTCGGCCCATCGAGTCTGCACCGACCACGATAGCATTGGAAAGAGATAGGATCAGGCAGGCTAGGAAAGTGTTTCTCTGGAGTAAAGGGAAATACAGTGTCATCAGGGAGGAAATTAGACGGGTAAATTGGAAGGAGGCATTCTTGGGGAAAAGTACCGAAGGAAAGTGGAGGATTTTCAAGGAATGTTTGTCTGGAGCTCTGCATGACAACGTTCCGATGAGACAGGGGGGTGTTGGTAGGGTACGGGAACCGTGGTGCACGAAGGTTGTGATGAACCTGGTGAATAAGAAAAGAGAGGCGTACAGAAGGTTCAGAGAGCTAGGAGGTGTTAAGGATTTAGAGGAGTATACGGGATGTAGGAAGGAGCTTAGAACATAGAACATAGAACATAGAACATTACAGCGCAGAACAGGCCCTTCGGCCCACGATGTTGCACCGACCAGTTAAAAAAAACAAAAAAAAACTGTGACCCTCCAACCTAAACCAATTTCTTTTCGTCCATGAACCTATCTACGGATCTCTTAAACGCCCCCAAACTAGGCGCATTTACTACTGATGCTGGCAGGGCATTCCAATCCCTCACCACCCTCTGGGTAAAGAACCTACCCCTGACATCGGTTCTATAACTACCCCCCCTCAATTTAAAGCCATGCCCCCTCGTGCTGGATTTCTCCATCAGAGGAAAAAGGCTATCACTATCCACCCTATCTAAACCTCTAATCATCTTATATGTTTCAATAAGATCCCCTCTTAGCCGCCGCCTTTCCAGCGAAAACAATCCCAAATCCCTCAGCCTCTCCTCATAGGATCTCCCCTCCATACCAGGCAACATCCTGGTAAACCTCCTCTGCACCCTCTCCAAAGCCTCCACATCCTTCCTGTAATGTGGGGACCAGAACTGCACACAGTACTCCAAGTGCGGCCGCACCAGAGTTGTGTACAGTTGCAACATAACGCTACGACTCCTAAATTCAATCCCCCTACCAATAAACGCCAAGACACCATATGCCTTCTTAACAACCTTATCTACTTGATTCCCAACTTTCAGGGATCTATGCACACATACACCTAGATCCCTCTGCTCCTCCACACTATTCAAAGTCCTCCCTAAGAAGGAAATTAGGAGAGCGAGAAGGGGTCATGAGAAGGCCTTGGCGGGTAAGATTAAGGAGAATCCCAAGGCTTTCTACAAATATGTCAAGAGTAAAAGGATGAGATGTGAAGGCATAGGACCCTTAAAAGGTGAAGGGAGAAAAGTTTGTGCGGAACCGTTAGAAATGGCGGAGCTGCTTAATGAATACTTTACCTCGGTATTCACGGTGGAAAGGGTTCTGGGTGGTTGTACTGCTGGTTTGCGGTGGACAGAAAGGATCGAGCATGTGGACATAAAGAAAGAGGATGTGTTGGAACTATTGAATGGCATCAAGGTTGGTAAGTCGCCGGGACCGGATGGGATGTACCCCAGGTTACTGTGGGAGGCGAGGGAGGAGATTGCGGAGCCTTTGGCGATGATCTTTGCATCGTCGATGGAGACGGGAGAGGTTCCGGAGGATTGGAGGATTGCAGATGTGGTCCCTATATTCAAGAAAGGGAACAGGGACAGCCCGGGAAATTACCGACCGGTGAGTCTAACCTCAGTGGTTGGTAAGTTGATGGAGAGGATCCTGAGAGACAGGATTTATGATCATCTAGAGAAGTTTAGTATGATCAAAAGTAGTCAGCACGGCTTTGTCAAGGGCAGGTCGTGCCTTACGAGCCTGGTTGAGTTCTTTGAAAATGTGACCAAACACATTGACGAAGGAAGAGCGGTGGATGTGGTCTATATGGACTTCAGCAAGGCGTTCGATAAGGTCCCCCATGCAAGACTTCTTGAGAAAGTGAGAGGGCATGGGATCCAAGGGGCTGTTGCCTTGTGGATCCAGAACTGGCTTGCCTGCAGAAGGCAGAGAGTGGCTGTGGAGGGGTCTTTCTCTGCATGGAGGTCAGTGACCAGTGGAGTGCCCCAGGGATCTGTTCTGGGACCCTTGCTGTTTGTCATTTTCATAAATGACCTGGATGAGGAAGTGGAGGGATGGGTTGGTAAGTTTGCTGACGACACCAAGGTAGGTGGTGTTGTGGATAGTTTGGAGGGATGTCAGAAGTTGCAGCGAGACATAGATAGAATGCAAGACTGGGCGGAGAAGTGGCAGATGGACTTCAACCCGGATAAGTGTGTGGTGATCCATTTTGGCAGATCCAATGGGATGAAGCAGCAGTATAATATGAAGGGTACCATTCTTAGCAGTGTAGAGGATCAGAAGGACCTTGGGGTCCGGGTCCATAGGACTCTTAAATCGGCCTCGCAGGTGGAGGATGCGGTCAAGAAGGCGTACGGCGTACTGGCCTTCATTAATCGAGGCATTGAGTTTAGGAGTCGGGAGATAATGCTGCAGCTTTATAGGACCCTGGTTAGACCCCACTTGGAGTACTGCGCGCAGTTCTGGTCACCTCATTACAGGAAAGGTGTTGAAGCCATTGAAAGGGTGCAGAGGAGATTTACAAGGATGTTGCCTGGATTGGGGGGCATGCCTTATGAGGATAGGTTGAGGGAGCTTGGTCTCTTCTCCCTGGAGAGACGAAGGATGAGAGGTGACCTGATAGAGGTTTACAAGATGTTGAGAGGTCTGGATAGGGTAGACTCTCAGAGGCTATTTCCAAGGGCTGAAATGGTTGCTACGAGAGGACACAGGTTTAAGGTGCTGGGGGGCAGGTACAGAGGAGATGTCAGGGGTAAGTTTTTCACTCAGAGGGTGGTGGGTGAGTGGAATCGGCTGACGTCGGTGGTGGTGGAGGCAAACTCGTTGGGGTCTTTTAAGAGACTTCTGGATGAGTACATGGGATTTAATGGGATTGAGGGCTATAGATAGGCCTAGAGGTGGGGATGTGATCGGCGCAACTTGTGGGCCGAAGGGCCTGTTTGTGCTGTGGCTTTCTATGTTCTATGTTCAAACCCACCCAGGCCTTACCCCTATATCCCTACATATTTACCCACTAATCCCTCTAACCTATGCATCTCAGAACACTAAGGGCAATTTTTTTTTAGCATGGCCAATCAACCTAACCCGCACATCTTTGGACTGTGGGAGGAAACCGGAGCACCCGGAGGAAACCCACGCAGACACGAGGAGAATGTGCAAACTCTTGTATCGATCAAAGACTTTATGCTACAGTTGTGTTCTGGGCTTCTACCTTATCTCTCAATCCCTCCTCCCCTCGGTCTCTCAATCCATCCTCCCCTCGGTCTCTCAATCCATCCTCCCCTTAGTCTCTCAGTCCTTCCTCCCGTCTGTCTCTCAATGTCTCCTCACCTCGGTCTCTCAATCCCTCCTCCCCTCAGTCCCTCAATCCCTCCTCTCCTCTATGTCTCAATCCCTCCTCCCCTCGGTCTCTCAATCCCTTCTCCCCTCGATGTCTTAATCCCTCCTCTCCTCCTTCCTTCAATCCCTCCTCTCCTTTGTCACTCAGTCCCTCCTCTCCTCTGTCTCTTAATCCCTCCTCCCCTCGATCTCTAAATCCCTCCTCTCCTCTGTCCCTCAGTCCCACTTTTCCTCTGTTCCTCAGTCCCTCCTGTCTAGCCCCCTTCCCTCTGTCTCTCGGTCCCTTCTCTCCTCTGTCCCTCACTCTCTCCTCCTGTCTGTCTCTGCTGTTTCCTCCCTTCTGTCTCCCACTCCCTTGCTTCACCCTTCCCTCTCTCTTCCATTCCCTCTTTCATGCACCCAGTTCCTCATTCTGTTTTTTCACCCCCATTCCAACCCAGTTTATGTCCACAGGGACAGGCAGTAGCTTGTACCCTATGTGTTGATCAGTACCATCACGAGGAGTGAACATTCTCTGGCTTCTTACCCATGAGAGCTTGACAGGGTTGATGATGAGAGGCAGTTTTCACATGGCTGAAGATTCTAGAACCAGGTACCACTGTCTCAGTTAAAGACTGGGATGGGGAGTCATTTCCTCACTCACAGATTCTCAACTCCAGAGGGTTCAGTTGTTGTGTTTCTGGTTTGGTAAAATAGCGGATACCTTGCTGGAAAAGTAATTGATAGTCCTGGACAAATGACCCAGAGACGTGCATTCAAATCCCACACTGGTACTTGGGGAATTTAAGTGGAGTTCATTAAATAAAGTCAGGAATAAAATGTTAGTTTCAGAAATGGTGGCCATGAAACTACCAGATTTTCATAAAAATCCATCTGGTTTACTCTTGTCCTTTAGGAAAGGAAATCTGTCTTCCTTGTCCGGTTTGTCCTGTATGTGGCTCCAGATCCACAGTAATGTGGCTGACTCTTAACCACTCTCTGAAATTGCCCAGCAACTAGTTCCATTCAAGAAGGCAGTTCACCACCACCTTCTCAAGGAGAGTTAGAGAAAGACAAAACTTACTGGCAATGCCCACATTCTGTGAATGAATTTTAAAAATCCAGACAGTTCAATAGATTTTTAAAGGGAGTTAAACAATATGGGAATGGGGCAGGAAGGTTGAGTCGTAGTGGATATGCTTCCGCATGTCCGCTACGACTCTCACCAATTTTTACAGATGCACCATAGAAAGCAACCTTTCTGGTTGTATCACAGCTTGGTATGGCTCCTGCTCTGCTCAAGACCGCAAGAAACTACACAGGGTTGTGAATGTAGCCCAATCCATCATGCAAACCAGCCTCCCATCCATTGACTCTGTCTACACCTCCCTGCCACCTCAGAAAAGCAGCCAGCATAATTAAGGACCCCATACACTCCATACATTCTCTCTTCCACCTTCTTCCGTCAGGAAAAAGATACAAGAGTCTGAAAACACTTACCAACAGACTCAAGAACAGCTTCTTTCCTGCTGCTGTCAGACTTTTGAATGATCCTATCATATATTAAGTTGATTTTTCTCAACACCCTAGTTATGACAGTAAAACTACATTCTGCACTCTCCCCTTTCCTTCTCCCCTATGTACTCTATGAACGGTATGCTTTGTCTGTACAGTGTGCAAGAAACAATACGTTTCACTGTATGCTGATACATCTGACAATAATAAATCAAATCAAATCAAGACTATGTGTTTTTAGCTCTGTCCTGGTGGTGACATTAATGATACTCTGTGTTTGCTATAAAGAGCCTCTACCACCCTCCCAGGCAGTGCATTCCAGACTCTCACCACCCTCTGGGTAAAAAGGTTTTCCTCACATCTCCCTTAAACCTCCTGCCCCTCACCTTGGACCTAACCCTCGTGACTGAGCCTTGATTTGATTTGATTTGATTTATTAATCTCACATGTATTATCATACAGTGAAAAGTATTGTTTCTTGCACGCTCTACAGACAAAGCATATCGTTCATAGAGAAGGAAAGGAGAGAGTGCAGAATGTAGTGTTACAGTTATAGCTAGGGTATAGAGAAAGATCAACTTAATGTGAGGTAGGTCCATTTAAAAGTCTAACGGCAGCAGGGAAGAAGCTGTTCTTCAACTCAGGGGAACAGCTGCTCCTTATCCGCTCTGTCCATACCCCTCATAATCTTGTACACAGGACACAGGTCAGAAATCGCAAATCCATAATCGCCCTGGTCTGTTTACTGGTCCCTTTTGAGATGCTGAGTTTCAATGTGTTCACTGTTACTTGGCACGCTTAGGCGAAATGCACAACAAGATTTTTTTTAAAAATCAAAATATTGCGGATGCTGGAAATAAAATATAAACTGAAAATTCTGGAAATACTCGACAGCTCTGGCATCATCTGTGGACACAGTAAGAAGTCTCACAACACCAGGTTGAAGTCCAACAGGTTTATTTGGTAGCAAAAGCCACTAGCTTTCGGAGCGCTGCTTCTTCATCAGGTGAGTGGGATTTCACCTGACGAAGGAGCAGTGAGCGCTCCGAAAGCTAGTGGCTTTTGCTACCAAATAAACCTGTTGGACTTTAACCTGGTGTTGTGAGACTTCTTACTGTGTTTACCCCAGTCCAATGCCGGCAGCTCCACATCGTCATCTGTGGAGACAGAAACAGAGTTACCGTTTTGAGTCCAAAATTACTTATTTTTCAAAAATGCTTTGCTCCTATTTGAGCTGATCAGAAAAATACCGGTGTCAATTTCACATATTGATTTACAACATTGTATCAATTACTTCAAATCGGCTTAGGGCGAGAAAATAAAAGCAGATCATAGCTGAAACCCGACACTGTTCAGGAGATTTGGAAAGAAATGTGTGGTATAAACTAGGATTGATGAGATTTAATTTTGTTCCCTAAACAGCATTCTTCTATTTTAGATTACCTTCACCAGTTCAGCACAGATAGAAATAAAGAACGCCATTTCCTTTGATCTCAACTACATCCTGTACAGATCTAACCTTAAGTTAATTCCCAACACACGGTGCAAAGGTCTGGCACGAAGAAAGCATTTCTTCAACACAGAGAATCACGCTTGAATTCTGTTCTTTAATTTGATAAAACTCATTTGGAGAGAGCATTTTGTCCTAGTTTAAATGTGATTGAATGAGAGATTAGAACTTCCCACATTAGCCAACAATAGGCTGCACCTTTATAGCACCTTTAATATGGTAACGTCCCAAAGCACTTTGCGGGGTCATTAATATAAAAGGACTTGACACCAAGTCACGTAGAGTGAGATTAGGAGAGATGATGAAAAGCTTGATCAAAGTAGTTTAAAAAGACGCCTTTAAAGAAAGGCAGAGAGATGGAGAGGGTGAGAATTCGGAAAGGAATTCAAGAGGTTTGGGTCTCAGAAGCTGAAGGCATTCCTGTCAATGGTGGAGTGATCAAAACTGAAGATGCGCAAGAGGCCAGAACTAGACTTACCCACAGTCTGACTGTGATTACTTATGATGTGGAGATGCTGGCGTTGGACTGGGGTAAACACAGTAAGAAGTCTCACAACACCAGGTTAAAGTCCAACAGGTTTATTTGGTAGCAAACGCCACTAGCTTTCGGAGCGCTGCTCCTTCGTCAGGTAAGTGGGAGTTCTGTTCACAAACAGGGCATATAAAGACACAAACTCAATTTACAGAATAATGATTGGAATGCGAGTCTTTACAGCTAATCAAGTCTTAAAGGTACAGACAATGTGAGTGGAGAGAGCATTAAGCACAGGTTAAAGAGATGTGTATTGTCTCCAGGCAGGACAGTTAGTGAGATTTTGCAAGTCCAGGCAAGTCGTGGAGGTTACAGATAGTGTGACATGAACCCAATATCCTGGTTGAGGCCGTCCTCATGTGTGCGGAACCTGGCTATCAGTCTCTGCTCAGCGACTCTGCGCTGTCGTGTGTCGTGAAGGCCGCCTTGGAGAACGCTTACCCAGAGATCAGAGGCTGAATGCCTGTGTCCGCTGAAGTGCTCCCTAACAGGAAGAGACCAGTCTTGCCTGGTGATTGTCGAGCGGTGTTCATTGATCTGTTGTCGTAGCGTCTGCATGGTTTCCCCAAAGTACCATGCCTTGGGACATCCTTTCCTGCAGCGTATCAGGTAGACAACGTTGGCCGAGTTGCAAGAGTATGTACCATGTACCTGGTGGATGGTGTTCTCGCGTGAGATGATGGCATCCGTGTCGATGATCTGGCACATCTTGCAGAGGTTGCTGTGGCAGGGTTGTGTGGTGCCGTGGTCACTGTTGAGGACGGCCTCAACCGGGATATTGGGTTCATGTCACACTATCTGTAATCCCCACAACTTGCCTGGATGTGCAAAATCTCACTAGCTGTCCTGTCTGGAGACAATACACATCTCTTTAACCTGTGCTTAATGCTCTCTCCACTCACATTGTCTGTACCTTTAAGACTTGATTAGCTGTAAAGACTCGCATTCCAATCATTATTCATGTAAATTGAGTTTGTGTCTTTGTGCCCTGTTTGTGATCAGAACTCCCACCCACCTGACGAAGGAACAGCCTGTTCCGAAAGCCAGTGGCTTTTGCTACCAAATAAACCTGTTGGACTTTAACCTGGTGTTGTGAGACTTCTTACTGTGTTTATCCCAGTCCAATGCTGGCATCTCCACATTGTGATTATTTATCCATGGGTTGTGGCTGTTTCTGGCGAGGTCAGCACTTATTGCCTATTGCTACTTGCGCTTGAGAAGATGATAGGGAGCTGACTTCTTGAACTGTTGCTGTCCATGTGGTGTAGATCAATGTTGAGTAGTCTGTCAGTTTTATTGTTATTTGACATTTCTGTGGTAGTTGAATGATTTGCTCGGCCATTTGGGCCACGGTGGTTAGTACTGCTGCCTCACAGCGCCAGGGACCCGGGTTCGATTCCCGGCTTGGGTCACTGTCTGTGTGGAGTTTGAATGTTCTCCCCGTGTCTGTGTGGGTTTCCTCCGGGTGCTCCGGTTTCCTCCCACAGTCCAAAGATGTGCAGCTTAGGTTGATTGGCCGTGCTAAATTGCCCCTTAGTGTCAGGGGGATTAGCAGGGTAAATAGGTGGGGCTATGGGGATAGGGGCTGGGTGGGATTGTGGTCGGTGCAGACTTGATGGGTCAATTGGTCTCCTTCTGTACTGTAGGCATTCTATGAGTCATAGAGGTTTACAGCATGGAAACAGGCCCTTCGGCCCAACTTGTCCATGCCACCCTATGCTTCTGTGATATTTCAGAGGGCAGTTGAGAATCAGTTACATTGTTGTAGGATTAGAGTGACAATAGGCCAGACTAGGTCAGGGCTGCAGGTTTCCTTCTGTGAAGGGCACTAATGAGTCAGATGATTTTTACAACAATATGAAAGTTTCACAGTCATCATGACTGTGACAGATTGTTATTTGATATGAATTTGGTGAACTGTATTTGAATCTTACCAGCTGCCATGGTGAAATTTGACCTAATGGACAGGATTTTACGGCCTCGCTCATCCCGAAACCGTAAAATCCCGCCTGAGGTCAACGGACCTTCCCATTGTCCACCCCTCGCCCCTCCGATTCCCGTGGTGGGCGGGGCGGTAGAATTCTGGCGCATATCTTTGGAGCATTAGTCCTGACCTCTGAATTGCTAGTCCATCAACATCACCGCTATGCTACAATTCTCAATATCAAGAGCCATGAACGACATGCATTCTCAGCATGCAAGGGGAAGTACTGTACAGAACTGTGCAAAGGGCAGAGTAAAGAAAGATGACGATACCTCGAGAAACAAACAAACTCTGCACAGTCTGTCAGGAGAAAGGTGAAGGAAACCAGAAAGACTCGGCGAGCCTCCAATGTTCGTAAATTCATACAAAACATTGAGGAAGCACTTTGAAGAGAAAAAACAATCTTCCCTAACCTTTCCTTTTTAGGTCTGTGAAAAATGGTGTCCATTATCAGGGATAACATGAGATAACCCATTCCTGAGATACATCAACTGCAAGATAAAAATCCAGACCAAATGGAACAGCAGATAAATACACACACTAAATGCTTTATCAATGGAAGCTGAACTTTACTAACCGTACAATAGAAAGCATGCACATTACACAGCCTGCACAACATATCAAATAGAACTTGCGGTTTAAATAATATTATGTACATACTCAAAAATGCAATGTTCAGTTTCTTGTAAAAGTCAACACATGACAATATTTGCAAAATGTGGCTTTCAAGTCAAAGGAGAACTTATTTATCAATGCCGAGAAAGAGAGAAGAACATCAAAATGGTTTTCTAAGGGACAAGGATGTGATTGCATCATCCATTGTGGGGTTCCTAAGGCACACTGACTGCAGGAGAGCTGCAAACACTCAGTCTGTGCTGAACTCGTGCTCACAGACAGCAGGACAGTAATCATTAGTCACAGCAGCCCTGGGTATAAGAAGGAAATCTCCAGCTCCTGACAACAATGCTGAAACCTGTGGCAGGAAAATCCTTGCACAGATGTTACATGGGCATAAGGTAAGGCCCTGTCTGCAAGCGGTGACCAGCCCTCGGAACGGTGGCATGGGACAGGACAACATCCTAGAGAACTGTATCCAAACCGGCAGGTGTGAAGGGAAGAAAGGGTGAATCATTACGAGCGCTGTCACTTTGGAGCCCTGGATTCATAGGCTGATGCATGCAGCTTTGACTGAACATCTGTTATGGGAGATTACGGTGGTTATTTAGAGCAGATCTGATGGATTTCAGTCGTCTTGTCATGATTCAGACAGATAGCAGGTTTGCTTTCGACAGAAGTGTAAAACCTCCAAGCTACGGTGCAGTAAAAGAATAATTATCTGAACTGGGAGAGCGAGATCTACCTCACTAACCACCCATCGTTAGAGCACTGATACCAACAGCCCACTCTAATGCAGCATCACTTCTTCATGAATCATCTCTGTTAAGTACGATATGGTGCTGGTGTGAGATCACTCAGGAAGTCTGAGTCGCTGTGATAATATGAACGTCTTCATTATAGTCCAGAGCTATGGACAGTGATGGCAGAGGCTCCAATTTTCTTTTCATTACAAGGCTGACCAGGAATCTCTCCCGCTCTTACTGCCTGCCACTGGTGTGTGTTGGAAGGATTGGCAGGTCGATACTCAACTCCTTTGGCCGTGTTATGAACACACTTTCTGCGTTCATCAAGTCCTGGAGTGGGACCAGAACCTGGAGCTTCTGCCTCAGAGGCAGGAACACTTCCCACTGCGCCACAAGACCTCCTCTATAAGGTACCACATAAAGATCTTAGATTGTAATCTGGGAGCCAGGCCTATCAGAATGGGGGAAAGTAAGGGTTACAGTGGTGTGGTGATTCTGTTACTGAACGAGCATTCCAGAGAAGGGGAAAACAAATTTACCCAGTTTGAGAATCTCAAACACTGGAAATAGAATCATAGAATCATACAGTGCAGAAGAGACCCTTCGACCCATGAGTCCACACCAACACATTAGAAACACCTGAACTCCCACCTAATCCCATCTGCCAAGTGCTCATCCAAGTGCTTTTTAAAGGATGTGAGGCAACCCGCCTCCACCACCCTCCCAGGCAGCGCATTCCAGACTGTCACCACCCTTTGGTTTCCTCACATCCCCCCTAAAACTTTTGCCCCTCACCTTGAATCTATGTCCCCTCATGACTGACCCTTCAACTAAGGGGAACAGTTGTTCCTTATCCACTCTATCCATGTCTCTCATAATCTTGTAAATCTCGTTCAGGTCGCCCCTCAGTCTTCTTTGCTCCAATGAAAACAAACCAAACCTACGCAACCTCTCTTCATAATTTAAATGTTCCATCCCAGGCAGCATCCTGGTGAATCTCCTCTGCACCCACTCCAGCGCAATCACATCTTTCTGATAACGTGGCGACCAGAACTGCACACAGTACTCCAGCTGTGGCCTCATCAAAGTTCGATACAACTCCATCATGACCTCTCTGCTTTTGTAATCTATGCCTCGATTGATAAAGGCAAGTGTGCCATATGCCTTTTTCACCACCCTATTAACATGCCCTTCCGCTTTCAGAGATCTGTGGACAGACACCAAGATCCCTTTGTTCCACAGAACTTTCGAGCATCCGAACATTCTTTGAATACTTCCTTGTCAAATTACTCCTTCCAAAGTGTATCACCTCACAATTTTCAGGGTTAAATTCCATCTGCTACTTACCTGCCCCAGTTGACCACTCTGTCTATAACTTCTTGTAGCCCAAGATACCCCACCTCACTGTTAACCACCTGGCCAATCTTTGTGTCATCTTACCCCTCACATAGTCATCAATGTCATTTATATAAATGATGAATAATAGGGGACCCAGCATAGATCCCTGTGGTATGCCACTGGACACTGGCTTCCAACCACTAAGGCAGCCTTCTGTCATCATCCTCCGTCTCCTACAGGGCCAACTTTGAATCCACTTTATCAAATTACCCTGTATCCCATGTGAATTTACCTTCTTTACAAGTCTCCCATGTGGGACCTTGTCAAAGGCTTTGCTGAAATCCATATAAACTACATCGTCTGCACTGTCCTCATCTCCACACCTGGTCACCTCCTCAAAAAATTCAATCAAATTTGTTAGGCATGACCTCCCTCTGAAGAAGCCATGCTGACTATCCCTGATTAAGCTTTGCCTCTCCAGTGGAGATAGATGCTCCCCTTCAGAAGTTCCTCCAATAGTTTCCCTACCACTGAAGCGAGATTGACTGGTCTGTAGTTCCTTGGTTTGTCTCTACAACTCTTCTTAAACAGCGGAACCACATTATCTGTTCTCCAGTCATCTGGCACCTCCCCGGTGAACACAGTAAGAGTTTTAACAACACCAGGTTAAAGTCCAACAGGTTTATTTGGTAGCAAATGCCATTAGCTTTCTTAGCGCTGCTCCTTCGTCAGATGGAGTGGATATCTGCTCTCAAACAGGGCATACAGAGACACAAAATCAAATTACAGAACTCCAATCAAGTTAAATCAAGAAAATCAAGTTAAAACTCTTGCTGTGTTTACCCCAGTCCAACGCCAGTATCTCCACATCATGACCTCCCCGGTGGCCAGGGAGGAGTTGAAAATTTGGGTCAGAGCCCCTGCAATCTCCTCCCTTGACTCCCACAGCAGCCTAGGGCACAATACATCCGGACCTGGAGATTTATCCACTTTTAAGGCTGCTGGCATCTCCAATACCTTGTCCTTCCTTTTCCAATTTGCTGAAGAACCTCACAGTCTCTCTCCCTGAATTCCATATCATCCTCATTCTCTTGGGTGAAGACGGATGTGAAGTATTCATTCAACACTCTACCAATGTCCTCTAGCTCCACCCACAGATTGCCCTCTTGGTCCCTAATTGGCCCTACTCTTTCCCTGGTTATCCTCTTCCCATTGATGTACTTACAGAATATCTTGGGATTTTCCCTACTTTTACCAGCCAGACCTTTCTCATATCCCCTCTTTGCATTCCTAATTGCTTTCTTAAGCTCCACCCTGCACTTTCTATACCTCACTAATGTCTCCCACTGATTTGCTCCCCTTGTACTTTTTAAAAGCCCCTCTTTTCCTTCTCATTGTATCCTGAATATCTCTGGTCATCCATGGTTCTCTGGGCTTGTTATTATTACCTATCACCCAAGAGGGAACATGCTGGGCTTGCAACCTCCCCATTTCCTTTTTGATTGCCCCCGACTGCTCTTCTGTAGATTTTTCCATTAGTAGCTGTTCCCAGTCCACCTTGGCCAGATCCAGTCTTATTTTACTAAAATCCGCTCTCCCCCAATCAAAAACTTTTTTTTGCAGCTTGCCTATTTCCTTATCCATAACAAGATTAAATTGTACCATGTTGTAATCGCTATCACTAAACATAAGAAATTGGTCTCAGTAAATTTGACCACAAAATTGTCAGATTGGAGTGAAAACCTACCTGATTCAGAAATGTTCTTTGGGGAAGGAAACCTGGTGTTTTTATGCAGTCTGGCCTTAAATCCACACAACTTGGTTGAAACTTAACTGCCATCTGGACTGTATCTAACAGCTACACCACACAGACTGCAATGGTCCAAGAAGGTGGCCTACCATGAGCTACTCAGCACAGCTAAAGGATGGTCAATGCAGCCAGTCTTGCCAGCGATGCCCACAATTCGAGAATGATTATTTTGAAAGCTGCTTTGGCTAAAATGTGAAGGTACATTGGGAGACCATCGGGAAATTTATGATAAAGAGCCCCTGAAATGGCCAAGAGCAGATCTTGAACGAGATGCTTGTTTGGCTTGTGTTCACCGGCAGGCGCCATCTTGATAAAGAAATTGAAATGTGCTCTAGATACATCCTCTCAGATGTTCATTAAGAAGATGATAACCACTTAGATTGTCTGCCAGCACTCGTTAAGGAGGCTGCATGCCATTTTGGCAGATAGTATCTGACCTGACGCCTTCTCCTACCAGCAACCGGCTGATTGGCAGCAAACAAGCTGCTGCCGAGCGTTCTGAAGACTAATGAAAGTCATATTCACTTTTTACTGTAGACGGACTGCTGGAGATTGGACTTTTGAAACACATTGGGAGACGTCTGGGACACTGGAACAACCTTTATCCCAGAAATATTCTGAGGATTTCACCTAAAATGAGTGAATGCTGTGCCACTCTATTGTATTGGCTGCCTCAGAGGAGTCACCCAGAAAGGGAATGCTTCATAATGGATATCTCCTTAGGGATCCCTCCTGGTTTGGGTTAAGAATGGGAGGAGATTTAGGGCCAGATTAAATCACAGTGGCTGCTGTAGGAGAGGGTCAGGATGGTGAGGTGGACTCCTTTCCCAATGCGGCTACAGGACATCCTGTAGGACCTCCAGCGCTGTGGCTGAAAGTCTACATGCCCTATCGTTTTAGCGTTGAACTATCCTGCAGCATGTCACTGTGTCAGCCTTCAGTGGAAGCCCATATACACTGTTTCACAAAAATGTGCAACAATTCAGTGTCCGAGTGCTAAATCTTCAGATTTCTGAGTTTGACACCTCCAGACAAATTCAAAATATGGTCATTAGCAATTAGGCCCAACAAGGCATGTTAAACCCAGACTAGCAAATAGACACACCTTAATCCAAAAGAGAAAATGCTGGAAAATCTCAGCAGGTCTGGCAGCATCTGGAGAGAAAAGAGCTGACGTTTTGAGACCAGATAACCCTTTGTGACCCTTTGTACTCGGGGCTTTGACAAAGAGTCATCTGGATTCAAAACATCAGCTCCTTTCTCTCCTTACAGATGCTGCAAGACCTGCTGAGATTTTCCAGCATTTTCTCTTTTGGTTTCAGATTCCAGCATCTGCAGTAATTTGCTTTTGGACACACCTTATTAGTACTTTACCCTTCCACTAAAATAATTCTGTATTTGGTTTGGTCATTGAGCAATAGTCGCCATTGCAGGTGATGTAGAATCTTCCCACATGGCTCTGGCATGGGTGGAGCTATCACTGACTGCAGGCCTCCACGTGTCATTGACTCTCGTGTGAACACCCTGACCATGTTATGGGCCTCACTATCCTGGGCCACTAAACCCTAAGACATCAATTTACTTGCATTGCGATGCTATCTCACTGAGAATGACGATGTTTGGTCATTATTTTTAGCTTTACGCAGTGTTCTGAAGAAAAGCACATAGCATACGTGGACCGTATTGCACAAGCAGGAATCAGCACCCTTCCTAAGAACCAAATCCAACCCAGTCAGCAGCCTGCCAGGTGAGGGTAGAACTCCAGCATGCAGTGAATGTCAATACTCCCCATGTTATAGCTCTGTGTTTTGCACTATAATGAAAGCTGTGGGGAGGGGGGGGGGGCGGTGGGGGGCTGTTCCTTACAGTCTAGTTGATATTTATTGCCTTACTCTTGTTTTGAAATATGCATTTAGTTGCAGCAACTAACTCTTCTAGGTCACAATGTACTGAGGGAGAAGAGTTTATGAATAAATTAAGCTCAACCCATAAGAGGTACGAAATAGGCTGTAAAGATTTTAAGAACTGTGCTCGTGAGATTAAGGCTTCCTGAATTTATCACCTCATACAAACTCAAAACTGGAAGCAATTGTAAAAGGACAAGCTGCCTCACGGGCTTTTAGGTTTTATTAATATATTCTTTTCTTGGTGCTACAGTCAATGATAACAGTTATCGCTGCCAACATTACCGCTGAACTGCAAGTTGACAAACCAGAACATTTATCCCCAGTTGATAGTAGTCTCTGTATTCTTAATCTGACCTAAGGTTTGGTTAACAGGAATTAACTTGTTTCACGAAACTTGAGGTACTCGAGGTCATTGCCATTGATGAATTTTCCAGACATGCCTCGCTGATGAATTCTGTTCAGCATCCTGGACTTGCCGTGCCTTCAGCTATGTGGGCCCTGAGCTTTGGTTACCTGTTCTAATATCTATCTCCTTATACGAGTTTTATAAGATTCCTACAACCTGCCTTGGGACATTTTGTTAGGTACGGGTGCTACATGAATACAAGTCATCTTGTTTTTGCATCCTCTGGCAAAGAGAAAGTGAAGAAACGCACCCAGTGACACAGCAATGGCCAGTACCACCTACAAAAAACAATCATAGAAACCCTACAGTGCAGAAAGAGGCCATTTGGCCCATCGAGTCTGTACTGACCTAAATCCCACCCAGGCCCTACCCCCAAATCCCTACATATTTTACCCACTAATCCCTCTAACCTACGCATCTCAGGACACTAAGGGGCAATTTTAGCATGGCCAATCAATCTAACCCGCACATCTTTGGACTGTGGGAGGAAACCGGAGCACCCAGAGGAAACCCACGCAGACACGAGGAGAATGTGCAAACTCCCACACAGACAGTGACCCAAGCCGGGAATTGAACCCAGATCCCTGGAGCTGTGAAGCAGCAGTGCTAACCACTGTGCTACAAGTTAGGGTTAGATTAGTGCTTGATTACCTTAGGAATAGGCTACTCTTCGAGAATTCCCAAATATTTCTGCCATTGGAGTTAACACACGAAGTGGGATCCAGTTGTACCTGCAGTCAGTTTTTAGGATAGCATGATACCAGTGTCCAGCCTGCTAGCTGACAGGACAGCCGGATAACCACCTCGATCCCACCTTCATCCCCCTTCTAACCCCCACACCCTCTCTCACCCACCGCTACCCTCAACCCACCCACCGCCTGGGCCCTAACCCCATAATCCGCTCATCCACCACCCTATTCCTGCTCATATTAGATAGGGCAGTGAGGAGATGCTGGAGTTTAGGCAAGGAATTCCAAAGCGGGGCTTAGGCGGCTGAAGGCAAGGGCATCAAATGGTGGTGTGAAGACAGGAGTGGGGGTGGGGGAGTATTCGAAAGCCTGGAGTAATTTAGTATGATTCCTTTGATGGGCCTGGCTATTTTACCAGCAAACGGCATGACGAGGAAAGGCAGAAGAGGTCTCATTGGTCTGGCAGAGTAAAGTGAAACACCAAACCCTCACAACCCACTGCCTCTGAAACACATCAGATGGTGTTTTGAGCTAAAACCCAAGCCACACATCAATCTCTTAAAATGAGCATGCTTTTGTAAATTGCAAATGGCTGGTGCAATGTGAATGGACAAGTGTTTCATCCTGATAAAGAGATGCAATTAGCCGCTGTGTATCTGTGATGCATAAATGAAGTGGAGCTTGCAAAACCATGTATCTTTGTCTCATTAGAAGATTCTGTTTAATTGATCGTTATGGGAAACATTTGGAGTGAAATGCTATTAAGCATTATTGACTACATTTCTTGAAGTGACCTCTTTAATTCTAGTCTCATCACCCAACTTAATTTTTAATTGTATTTATGAATTTTGATCATATCCCATCTGGCTGGTACCCTGCTTCATAGGACGTTAATGAGATGAGAATATTACCTGTGGGTTCTGAGAACGTGAGGATGGAGGGGGCAGACTCTAAGATAAGGCTTTCATTGCAAACTTCATGTGTTCGAGGAACACAAATTTGGAGTGGACGAGGCTGCTTGAAGCATCGAAGAGATGATTAAAATAGGAACTTCATGATATTGTTTCTGGGTGATCTAAGAGAGGGAGACTACAGTTAATCCGGTTTGCAGTTAGCTCAGTGATCAGGGAAGCTCTCAATCTTGTAAGTCAGGAGCCTCGTTTGATTTGATTTGATTTGATTTATTATTGTCACTTGTATTAGTATATAGTGAAAAGTATTTCTTGCCCCTTATACAGAAAAAGCATGCCGTAATAGAGAAGGAAAGGAGAAAGTGCAGATTGTGGTGTCACAGTCATAGCTAGGGTGTAAAGAAAGATCAACTTAATCATAGAATCATAGAATCCCTACAGCACTGAAAGAGGCCATTCGGCCCATCGAGTCTGCACCGACCACAATCCCACCCAGGCCCTACCTCCGTATCCCTACATATTTACCCACTAATCCCTCTAACCTACGCATCTCAGGACACTAAGGGCAATTTTAGCTTGGCCAATCAACCTAACCTGCACATCTTTGGACTGTGGGAGGAAACCGGAGCACCCGGAGGAAACCCAAGCAGACACGAGGAGAATGTGCAAACTCCACACAGACAGCGACCCAAGCTGGGAATCGAACCCAGGTCCCTGGAGCTGTGAAGCAGCAGTGCTAACCACTGTGCTACCGTGCCGCCCTCAATGTGAGGTAGGTCCATTCAAAAGTCTGACAGCAGCAGGGAAGAAGCTGTCTTTGAGTCGGTTGGTACGTGATTTCAGACCACGTTCTTTTCCCAACGGAAGAAGGTGGAAGAGAGTATGTCCGGGGTGCGTGGGGTCCTTAATTATGCTGGCTACTTCTCTGAGGCAGCGGGAAGTGTAGACAGAGTCAATGGATGGGAGGCTGGTTTGAGTGATGGACTAGGCTTCATTCACGTCCCTTTGTAGTTTCTTGCAGTCTTGGACAGAGCAGGAGTTGTGATACCAAGCTGTGATGTGACTAGAAGGAATGCTTTGTATGGTGCATTTGTATAAGTTGGTGAGAGTTGTAGTTGACATGCCAAATTTCCTTAGTCTCCTGAGAAAGTAGAGGCATTGGTGGGCTTTCTTAACTTTAATGTCTGCATGGCGGGACCAGTACAGGTTGTTGGTGATCTGGACACCTAAACACTTGAAGCTCTCGACCATTTCTACTTCGTCCCCAGTGAGGATAGATCAGGGAAATGTCACCAATTTTCAGATTCAATTGGCCAAAGATCTGTTTACAGGAAACTCACATGCTTAGAGCAAAACTGATACATATTGGTCAATCACGGCAATAGGTACATGTGCTAAAGGTGCCAGGGTTCATATCTCGTGGCAGCATCCATTGGCTCCTGCCTAGACTCTGCAGGTACGTGTGCCTATTGGATCAGATTTTACAGTCATGTGAAGCTTGCCATTGTCAATCAGTCCATGGACACTCAGCTACCCAGACTAATGCTGAACAACTCCCCCTTGAAGGTGGTACTGGAAGACCAGTGGAACCTGCACAACTTAAGCTCAACAACAAACCAACATCTCCAGGAGAGGAAAGAGGGGCAGAGATTGGGGAGAGATAATCATCAGAAAAACATAGGAAGAAAATCCCAATCCTAGGATGTGGAGAGTCAAAGAAAAACAAGATTTGGAACCAGATGAAAGATTATTTACATTTATATGGTGTGGATACCCCTATTTTCTGAGGTTTGTTGGTTTCTTTTGTCTCTCTCTCCTTCCCTTCCTCCCTTCTCCAAGGTCTTGTTGGGTAACACAGTTCCTGTGACCAAGGATGTGAGTGGTGGGAAAAGCAACATTTCTCACTTTGTACATTCCCATATCTGGAATAACACAAAATGCTCTCCACTCTGAATCAACAACATGCTTTAACCTTTCTGTTCTTTGTCAACTTTTGTCAATACCCTCGCTGATATGTCAGTGCGACCTTTGCTGAGTCAGATCACAGATTTAAACTTGCGAATTTGCAGCTGGCAAGAATCATGTTGAAATTGCCTCAAACCATTTGGGTTCTCAGAACCATGGCAAAGCATAGTTCCAACAACTGGGATTGCATTTGGCCACAGCACTGCGAGTGTTAACCCACGGCAGCCCAAAATCAATTTTCACAAAGACAGTAGAACTGGACAAATAAGTGAAAATCACACATATTTGCAGGAATAACCAAATCCATTTTCAGTGGATAGAAGTCACACAAAGTCACGAAAAACCAATAAGAAGCACATCTGACGTTGCCATGTAGGAGAGAGAGGTGGCAATATTAGCAATGATCAAAAGCAATAATAAATGAATGAACACATAAAATGGAGATTTATCAGTAGAACTTGAAAGGTCAAAGTGAACAATTTCACTCCTTATGATAAAAACAGGCACAATCACAAAACCTGTGATGAAACAGAGCAGTGAAAGGAACTAATGATTCACCCATAATATCCCATCAATGTGATGTGATGTTTGATCATGCACAGTGTCTAATAACACAATGAACTTACACTTGTGAACTGGCCATAAACATCTACTTCATTTGTGCCATGCAATATGCTACTAAATTGGCAATGTAGATAGGTGTGTTGAAGCGACCATGTCTGGGTTGAACCCAACCTTCTGGAAAGTTTGTTGAGGTGTGGGTAAAGTTTTTGCATGTCCAGGAAATGGCCTGCTCCAACGTGAACCAAGACAATGGGAGCACTAATGTCCTGCTGTACCTGGAGCTGTGACCTTTGACCCAGCACTCCAGAGACTGCTGTAGAAGCAAGCCCGGGTCACAGCAGGGAGAGGACACCAACACAATCCTTCAGCAGGCGGAGAAGGATGAGGGGAGGCAGAAACACGGAAGGAAGAAGCTCTTTGCTCATCAGAACTTTCCAAGACTGTGATGCAGTAAAGCTTGCATCTCACGATATAAAGTACCAGGGTCAGACTCTGGAACAGTCAAATGAGTTGCTGCAGAGCCCACCTGATTACAATCTCTCCCTGGTGAAGAGGACATTTCCAACCACCAACTGGGACTGGTTTTGGACAATAAATCATTGACTGTGACTATGGGGCACATTGAAAGCCCCGGAATACTGAAAGATTGGACGTTTTTCAGAGCTAATAGCATTTTGGAACTTGAGGGTGAAATTGAAGAGGTCAAGACTCAGAATAAGGCAATTCTTGAGCATTAGAAAACAATGTGCTAAAGGAAATTGGACCAGATGATGACACATGAACAATCCTCCGTGCTCCCAGCATTGCAATTGATGTTTATCATTCGAATCAATCATCACCAACTGAAGAAACATTTCAAGCTTAAACCACGAGAATAGTGGAAAGCTGCACATTTGGAACCAGCAATCAGAAACATAGAGGAACAGTTGTCGAGAGTACATTGTTGCACTGAAGAATTTATCACTCCATTGCAATTTTGGCACATTCTTTGAGGGTGCATTACAAGACAGATTTACAGGAAACAGGACTCATTCCAATGATAATGGAAAGCAGCGATGTCACAAGCGTGGCGTTCACAATCTTGAAGTGAAACCAGGGGTCCCATTCCAGAGAGTCAAAGTGAAGGGGAGCGAGGGCTAAACAGAGTTATGCCAATCTCAATCACTCAAATAATAGAGACTTTTCCACAAAGGCCATGGTCACTTAACAGAGTATCAACATGTACAAATACTGCTGTTTGCCCCATTATGGGTAGAGACACGTGACAGTTTTAGTGGGGACAGTATATTGGGAGCTTTACTCTGTATCTAACCCCGTGCTGTACCTGTCCTGGGAGTGTTTGATGGGGACAGTGTAGAGGGAGCTTTACTCTGTATCTAACTCCATGCTGTGCCTGTCCTGGGAGCGTTTGATGGGGACAGTGTAGAGGAGCTTTACTCTGTATCTAACCCTGTACTGTACCTGTCCTGGGAGTTTGATGGGGACAGTGTAGAGGGAGCTTTACTCTGTATCTAACCCCATGCTGTACCTGTCCTGGGAGTGTTTGGTGGAACAGCAATAGTTTGACTCTCAACCTTACCTTTGCTTAATCATGGAGTGATTAGTGTGAATGTTCGATACGTATGTTCCAGTCTTCAATTCAAAGACAAAAAATAAAGTTATAATAGCCCAGAACTTGTGTTCCGCAGGGACCATACCCTGGAGATACCGCAGAAGGTTTGTTGGGCGACTCCCACAGACCTCCCCACGCAAGGGCTGCACAGAAATTGCCCGGGAATTTTAAATCTCCAATGGGTAAATACTGTGCACCAGGAACCAACCAATCTCCCATTTAAATCTGACACTTCAGATGGTTCTGACTCTTTGAGCAGATGGTTACCCCGGAAAGGTTAGATGGATTAAAATCAGTTCTAAATCCGGGTTAACTATGATACTGAATCCCCTTGACACCACTCCCTAACCGGACCCCCAGACTGACTCCTCAACCCCCAACTAACTTTCCCACCCAGACTAATACCCACACAACTACACCCACGTCCCCCCAATTACCCACCCCACTCCCTTACCACCTCCTCCGCCACCCCCAACTAACCCCCTTCCACGATTACCTGACAAGCCCACAATGCTGCCAGCCAACAACTACCTCCCAGCAAGCAACAAGACTAACGCCATCCTCCTCCAACTAAGCTGATCAAGCGGCCTGCTTTGTCCTGGATCGTGTTGAGCTTTTTGTTTGTGGGCCTGAAATACATTCAGACAAAGTGGAGAATATTCCACCACACTCCTGACTTGTGCCTTATAGATGGTGGATTGGCTTTGGAGAGTCAGGGGGTGAGTTACTTGCTGCAGAATTCCGAGTCCTTGACCGAGTCTGGTAGCCACAGTATTTATATGAGTGGGTCTGGTTCAGTCCCTCGTCAATGGTAACCCCCCCAGGATGTTGACTGTGGGGATTCAGTGATGATAATGCCATTGAATTTCAAGGGGCATTGGTTAGATCCTTTCTTGTTGGAGATGGCCATTGCCTGGCACCTGTGTGACGTGAATGTTACTTGTCACTTGTCAGCCCAAGCCTGTTCGAGTTCTTTGAGGAGGTAACAAGGAAGTCAGATAAAGGAGAATCAGAGGTTGAGATTTATTTAGATTTCCAGAAGGCCTTTGACAAGGTATCATAGAAACCCTACAGTGCAGAAGGAGGCCATTCGGCCCATCGAGTCTGCACCGACCACAATCCCACCCAGGCCCTACCCCCACATATTTTACCCGCTAATCCCTCTAACCTATGCATCTCAGGACTCTAAGGGGCAATTTTTAACCTGGCCAATCAACCTAACCCGCACATCTTTGGACTGTGGGAGGAAACCGGAGCACCCGGAGGAAACCCACGCAGACACGAGGAGAATGTGCAAACTCCACACAGACAGTGACCTGAGCCGGGAATCGAACCCGGGACCCTGGAGCTGTGAAGCAGCAGTGCTAACCACTGTGCTACCGTGTCACATAGGAGACTGTTAAATAAGTTCAGAGCCAATGGTGTTAAGGGTAAGATCCTGGCATGGATAGAGGATTGGCTGACTGGCAGAAGGCAGAGAGTGGGGATAAAGGGGTCTTTTTCAGGTGTGCCTCAGGGGTCGGTGCTGGGACCACAACTTTTCACAATATACATTAACCATTTGGAGGAAGGAACTGAAGGCACTGTTGCTAAGTTTGCAGATGATACAAAGATATGTAGAGGGACTGGTAGTATTGAGGAAACGGGGGGGCTGCAGAAGGACTTGGACAGGTTCGGAGTGGGCAAAAAAGTGGCAGATGGAATACAATATGGAAAAGTGTGAGGTTATGCAGTTTGGAAGGAGGAATGGAGGCATAGACTGTTTTCTAAATGGGGAAATGCTTAGGAAATCAGAAACATAAAGGGACTTGGGAGTCCTTGTTCAAGATTAACGTGCAGGCTCAGTCGGCAGTTAGGAAGGCAAATGCAATGTTAGCATTCATGTCGAGAGGGCTAGAATACAAGAGCAGGGATGTACTTCTGAGGCTGTATAAGGCTCTGGTCAGACCCCATTTGAGGTATTATGAGTAGTTTTGGACCCCGTATCTAAGGAAGGATGTACTGGCCTTGGAAAGGGTCCAGAGGAGGTTCACAAGAATGATCCCTGGAATGAAGAGATTGTCGTATGAGGAACAGTTGAGGATTCTGGGTCTGTGCTGGTTGGAGTTTAGAAGGATGAGGGGGGATTATATTGAAATTTACAGGATATTGCAAGGCCTGAATAGACTGGACGTGGAGAGGATGTTGCCACTAGTAGGAAAAACTAGAACCAGAGGGCACAACCTCAGGCTAAAGGGATGATTCTTTAAAACAGAGATGAGAAGGAATTTCTTCAACCAGAGAGTGGTGAAACTGTGGAACTTTTTGCCGCAGGAGGCTGTGGAGGCCAGGTCATTGAGTGTCTTTAAGACAGAGATGGATAGGTTCTTGATTAATAAGGGGATCAGGGGTTATGGGGAAAAGGCAGGAGAATGGGGATGAGAAAAAGATCAGCCATGATTGAATGGCGGAGCAGACTCGATGGGCTGAGATGCCTAGTTCTGCTCCTATGTCTTATGGTCTTATTTCAGTCATTACTAATTGAGAGCGAGAAGCATCAAGGAAAAGGTAAATGAACAACATCTTCCCGAGTACCTGAACTATTCACATGAAACAATCTGGTGAGTGTACAGAAAGCAGTGATTTACATTGCACATCCGTGATCTCTGAAAGTCAATATTAATGAAGAATTCTGAATGTCTCATAAAGAATTGTATTGATCAGTATCTGTCCTCATGGATAAAACAGCATTCTAAATGTCCTTTTCTGAAACTATTAGTGTTGGACATGTTAATACAAGGGAAACTACGAGGAAGAGTACAAACAGACCTTGCTGGTTTCTGTGATATTATTCCTGTGATAAACACTGGAGTTAGATGGATTTCCAGCTGACTTTAATGATACAGGAGTGATGCTCCAACCCGACAAAAAACTCTTAATGCCCCTCTTTCAATGAATGAAGTAGTTTGCGAGGAAATTACATGCACCATGGAGTCTACTTTCATCTCAATGATTTCCAAACGGACAGGGACCACCCCAAATGTTCCAATTACTGACCCATTCAGCTTGCCAATTTAGACTGACTATTAAGATCACAGAGTTACAAATTTGGGAGCAAACAGGCTTTGTGCTGTGATAAATACAGGCAAAGTAGTTTGTTCCAGCAGGCTTCCTTCTCTCCTACCTTGACAAAATACAGGATTCTGTCTGAAACCGTATGTAGAAATAACCATTAATCTGCCAAGCATAAATGATTGTCCAGTGGGAGTGAATTGGTAGCCAGGTTTCCTTTGAACTCGGCTGTTTCTTTGCAGGGCTGGAGTTACTGTGGATGAACTGAAGGATGGTTAATGGAAGTGTCAGGAAGACCACCAAGAAATGCCTGGCAAGTGTCGCCGACATGTTTATGCTCAGACTGTAGTGAATCAGAGAATTAACAGTACGAAAGGAGGCCATTTGCCCATCATGATTGTGCTGACTCTCAGCAAGTGCAACTCAACTAGACCCACTTCCTGCTCTTTCTTGGTAAATCTGCAATTTTTTCTTTTCAGATAACTAGCCAATTTTCTTTTGCTTGAATCTGCTTCCAACGTACTATCAAGCCGGGCATTTCAGATCGTAACCACCGGCTGGGTAAGAGCTTTCTCCTCATGTTGCTGTTGCTTCTTTTACCAAGTATCTTCAATCGATGTCCTCTAGTTCTCCATCCTTCCACCAATGGGTACAGTTTCCCCCAATCTACTCAGCTTAGGTCCCTCATGATTTTGAACACCCTTGGCTAATCGTCTCTTCTCTTCCCTAAGGAGAACAAGGCAGTTATCCCCACGATGTGGCCAATATTTATCCCTCAATCTGGTCATTACCATATGGCTGCTTTGAGGGATCTTGCTGTGTGCAAATTCAGGGCTAGGTTTCCGAAATTACAACAGTCATCTCAAAAATACCTCATTGGCTGCAGAGAGCTTTGGGCCGTCCTGTCATTGTGAATGGTGTGAGAGAAATTGAAATCTTCCTTCAACTGTCAAATACTCTGTCTCTACTGAAACCTGGTGATGGATCACAGAGAACCTTTGCTGTTAAAGTTTGTGTCCTTAATTTTGTGAGTGCTTGCTTTTTTTATATTGTAATTTTGGCATTTATAATAGTACATTATATGGTAATTTTAATTATGGATTAGGGTGGTGAGCAAGCAGTTTGGTGGGCATGGCTTTTGAGGTCCTCATAGTGGGTGAGGAAAACCCCTTCAGAACTAATGGATGTCGCATTTTTCATTTGTTTTGTTACTTTGGGGTTAAAGAATCCCTGTTGGTCTCCTGTGAAGGTATGGACAGATCAAGTATCCTGCCAAAGACTGGGTTTTACAGTCATTGGCGTCTTCAGCATAGCTGGACTTGGGGGAAATATTTACTGATGCACGCACGAGTGTGGTCGGGAATCCTTGCTTGTCTAGCCTTTCTTGGGTTGGTTTCCTACATTTTCCTTGGCCGCATGGGTTATGACAGGAGCTGTTTGGTAGTTTGGCTTCTGGAATGTTAGGTGAGTACGTCATCATGTTGGGAGGAAGTGGTTCTTGTCTTTCCCTGACTTTCACTGGCACGGTGGCACAGTGGTTAGCGCTGCTGCTTCACAGCACCAGGGACCCGGGTTCAATTCCAGCCTCGGGTCACTATCTGTGTGGAGTTTGCACATTCTCTCCGTGTCTGCGTGGGTTTCCTCCGGGTGCTCCAGTTTCCTCCCATAGCCCAAAGATGTGCAGGTTAGTTTGTTTGGCCATGCTAAATTGCCCCAAAGTGTCAGGGGAATTAGTGGGCTAAAAATACGTGTGGTCATGGGGATAGGGGCTGGGTGGGATTGTTGTTGGTGCAGGCTCGATGGGCCAAATGGCTTCCTTCTCTAGTGTGGGATTCTATGATTCTATATCCTGACTGTGGATGTCTGGATGATTCCTCTTGCTGCCAGGGTTTCCTTGATGGGGGAAAATGGGTGAAATGCTGCTGATGGCGGGTCTGAGTGACACCTCTGGTGTGACTGGAGATAGGGGAAGTTAGTTTTGTTTGAAGCCCAGAGGTGGCGTGAGTACTCCTGCCCCATCTGCCCTTCTTTTAATTACGTTGTTGTCCTAAGCTTATCTTGGCTAGGAGGTGTAGGGCAGTAGCTACTTTGATTATCCGTTCCAGATCCGGTGGGGAATATATTAGACCAGGAAGAAGGTTGCACCCCCTCCCCCCCTCCCACCAAGATCTGCTCTGTCCAAGACCGCAAGAAACTACAAAAGGTCATGAATGTAGTCCAATCCATCATGCAAACCAGCATCCCACCCATTGACTCTGTCTGCACTTCCCACTGACTCGGAAAAGCAGCCAGCATAATTAAGGACCCCACGCCATCCTGGACATACTCTCTTCCACCTTCTTCCATCGGGAAAAGGATACAAAAGTCTGAGGTCACGTACCAACCGACTCGAGAACAGCGTCTTCCCTGCTGCCATCAGACTTCTGAATGGACTCATACTAAGGGGATCTTTCTCTACACCCCAGCTTTGACAGTAACACTACATTCTGCACCCTCTCCTTTCCTTCTCTATGTGCACTATGCTTTGTCTGTATAGCGTGCAAGAAGCAATACTTTTCACTGTATACTAATACATGTGACAAAAATAAATCATATCACTTCTGGACAACTCTCCTTCTTGAGGTTTAGATCCCCTGGGTGTAGGGGAGGGGGGGTGGGGGGGGGGGGGGGGGCGCGGGGTGGTATCCTGTTGGCCTGAGTGTGAGCCCGGATACTTGAACTCTGCATTATTAGAGTTTCTTTCAAGATATGTAGAGTATGTCACTCCGTTCCCGATATCCTGCATGCAAAATGTACATTGTCAAACCACATCTCATATATGTGTTCTTATCATGGTCTCCTCTCTCTCCGAGTTTTCCTTTCGTTATCTGGGTAAGTGGGGTCCTGAAATAGGCTCCGACCTGTTATATTTAGTCTTACAGAGTTTCCCTCATCGTGTAGGGAAGAGGTTGATTGTATCTCCCTGAGATATTCCGTTTGTGGATGTATCGACAATTCTCCTTCTTCCGGTTGATGGGGGTCTCCTTGGCTAAATTTTCCAGTTGATGGTGCGGCTTGAGCAGCACATCCGGTGAGGCTTGTTTTGTGGTGAGCCCAAGCATGGTGCGAGAATCCTTTGCTATTTGCTCTTATCTGTATAAATATCTCTTACTTTCTTAGACTGTGTAGGCAAGGCTAGCAGCTATTTTGAAAATTTGTATTTGGAAGGTGTGGAGATTATATTTCTAGTGGAAGGTATCCTGTTATCTGTGGAGCCTGAGGGTGAGTTTAGATACCTGGACTCTGTTTTATCAGCACTCCTCCTATGAGGCTGTGTAGCTCTGCTCCTGTTATCCTGTATGTCAGAGTGTACACTGTAAGAAGTCTCACAACACCAGGTTAAAGTCCAACAGGTTTATTTGGTAGCAAATACCATAAGCTTTCGGAGCACTGCTCCTTCGTCAGATGGAGTGGAAATGTGCTCTCAAACAGTGCAAACAGACAAAATCAAGTTGCAGAATACTGATTAGAATGCGAATCCTACAGCCAGCCAGGTCTTAAAAGTACAGACAATGTGGGTGGAGGGAACATTAAACACAGGTTAGAGAAATGTGTATTGTCTCCAGACAGAACAGCTAGTGTGATTCTGCAAGCCCAGGAGGCAAGCTGTGGGGGTTACTGATAATGTGACATAAATCCAACATCCCGGTTTAGGCCGTCCTCATGTGTACGGAACTTGGCTATCAGTTTCTGCTCAGCGACTCTGCGCTGTCGTGTGTCGTGAAGGCCGCCTTGGAGAACGCTTACCTGAAGATCCAAAGCTGAATGCCCGTGACTGCTGAAGTGCTCCCCCACAGGAAGAGAACAGTCTTGCCTGGTGATTGTCGAGTGGTGTTCATTCATCCGTTGTCGTAGCATCTGCGTGGTTTCCCCAATGTACCATGCCTCGGGACATCCTTTCTTGCAGCGTATCAGGTAGACAATGTTGGCCGAGTTGCAAGAGTAGGTACTGTCATGCCATGTCTTGTGTTTATACCCTGATGTTCCCCTCTTTCACTGTTCGGAGATCTTGGGTGTTGTTTTAGGTTCCAATTGGTTGTATATGACCCCACAGGGGCTCCCTTATGCTGTGTAGCTTGGTCTTTGTTATCCAGTGGGTGAGGGTGTGCATCTTTGTGCCAACTGCTCATTGCTTTATGCTGATATCCCCCACTCTGTGTAATATCCTTTCATTATTCGTGCAAAGAGAGGCACCAAGTACAATGACTACAACGAATTGTAATTGATAATCCAAACCGATTGTAATGATATTTGCCGATCCTTTCTGTAGTTTAATGTGGAATAATAATTATTCTGTGCTGGAATTTGTTTTTTTTTGTGTGATTTCGTAAAATGTAAAATAAAAACATATTTTTAAAAATTAGCTGTTGATACCGACTCTTATTATTCCAAGAACCAGGGAGAAACTGGTCCACACAGAGCACTAACTGCATAAACAGTAGCAGCAGAAATTTGCAGAAACATTTTTGCCTTTAAAGCCTAGAACCTGCTATATCTTAAACATCTCCACAGTCTGTTCCTTTCCAATCCACCAGTATGGAAACCTGACCTCCTGGGAAGAAAACCACAAGTAACTAACTCTGGGACCTGCTGTAAAATCTATCGCTTCAGGGAAATCCTCAAGCAACCCTGAGGTGTGACTCTGGCCTTTTGAATCTACCTCAACTAACCCTATCAAATCTTTGATAATGGACTCTAGAATTACTCATGTCAGGCTGACTGGTCGATAATTCTCTGTTTTCTCTCCAACTCCCTTTTTAAATAGAGAGATTGCTCAGGGGGGAGGAAAACACACATCTCCCTTTTCAAAAGCACAATAATTGCAGACAGTAAGGGGAGGAAATTGGGGGTTCCATTTCTTCTCATCCCTGCCTGTAACAATGTGAAGAGTGCCAGCTTAATGCATGACCGTCTGGGTGCTGATTCATCAACTAATCACTCCCAGCAGCAACTAATCACTCCCAGCAGCAACTAATCACTCCCAGCAGCAACTAATCACTCCCAGCAGCCAGGAGGCAAGAGTGAAAAAGTCAAAGTATTGCAGATGCTAAAAGTCTGGAACGGAAACAGAGAATGCTGGTTCAGCAGGTTATGGCAGTATCTGCAGTTAGCACTGCTGCCTCACAGTGCCAGGGACCTGGGTTCAATTCCGGCCTTGGGTCACTGTCTGTGTGCATGTTCTCCCCGCGTCTGCATGGGTTTCCTCCGGGTGCTCCAGTTTCCTTCCACGGTCCAATTGGGGATTTTCACAGATTTTCATTGCAGTGTTAATGTAAGCCTACTTGTGACACTAATAAATCAACTTTAAAAACTTTAAGAAGTGTTGGGTAGGTTGATTGGCCATGCTAAATTGCCCCTTAGTGTCAGGGGGATTAGCCGGGTAAATATGCAGGTTATGCGGATAGAGCCTGGGTGGGATTGTTGTTGGTGCAGGTTCAATGGACCGAATGGCCTCCTTTTGCACTATAGGGATTCTATGATCTGAGGAGAGAGAAATAGAGAGAACATTTCAGATCGATGATCTTCCATCGGAACCTGATATAAAGGCTAAGATTTTGGTTGCCGTTTTGATTATTTCTTTGTGCACCAACTTTTAGTGATTGGTGCACATGGACGCCTAGATCCCTTTCTTCCTCAACAGGTTCCACTTTCTCACAATTAAGAAAAGATTCCAATTGGTTTGCTCAGTTTTGAAGTGGATATCTCACATTTCCCCACATTGACTTGTAAACTAGAGAGAGAAAAAAAGTGACGTATTTGTACTCTCAAAAAAAATCAAAAGTATTGGCACAAAGGGAAAATGCAATAAATGGAAGATGTACTTTGTGCATTATATGAGTTACATAAGAGTTACATAACAACTTAATTTGTATGCTGTGAATTGAGATCAAACTATCTTGGTGTTTGGACAGCGTAGTGGATGTATGTAAGGCAGTATAGGTTTCAAAATTTTTAATTAGAGCATTTTTCTGCATTAGATTTATTATTGTATTTAAAGGTTCTTGTTCCTATTTTTAAAACATAATTTGCAGCTCACAGCCGTCAAAAGCAGCTGTAGGAAAGAAGAATGTCATGTCACAGGAACTTTGCAATATTGTGGGAGCCAAGGACACTATATAATATATACAACACCCACTCCATATGAACTGGGATGCAGAAGCAATTGATTCCTGTAGAAATAACCCTGGGCGATGAAGAGAAGCATTGATCAAATGAACACTGAAAGTGGCATAAAATTAAATGTTCCCATGGCACTGTAAGCACAATGATAATGGCAAAGTGGATGTGGCCTTCTGGCAGGGAAGAGTGTGAAGATATGTTACCACCACCATACAATTGACTCTTGGAGGTGTTTCCGAAAGAAAGATACAATATCAGCTCCAGAACAAATGCAGCCCCCAAGTTCATTCATCTAAGTGGCACTTCACACACAAAATCACCATCCGTTTAATCTAGACTCTGAGGGATTACCTCCCGCTTGGGGAATGGTCACTGGATCTTTCATTCCAGCTTTACCACTTGTTGCAAAGTTAGTTTTGAAAAATTACAAAAAAATTTGTAAAAATGCTAAGAGTTGTAGATTTGTCTGTTTAAAAGGCGGTTTTGTTTTTTTCTGTACTTGGAGTTGTAAAATGTTATGGTTCTTTTAAAAAAATTGTGTTTTTTTAAAAAAGAGACGCAGGTGTGCAGTACCCAGACTGAAACAATATATCAGAGGCAAAAACAACACGGTTGTTTTGGTGTTAGGCATTAGGCACTTGAATCAGAACATGTTTTTGAAGTTTAACCAATCAATTTGAAATAGGCATTTGAATAGCAGCAGTCTATTGGATTTGAATTTGATGTTTTGATAACCTGTAAACCAAACCTATTGTGGATGTTTTTGGTATGTCATCGGGGGCATAAAACCAGCTCCCAGCTCCAGAAAACTGCCAGAGGACCACCTGCCACTGACTGCCACAGCTCACAGCTAGCGAGAGAGAGAGAGAGACACAGACAGCAACTCTCTGTCAGAGTAACAGCTACATTTATGTCTTAAGAGAAAGCCTCATCTCAATCGTAAAGGCACCAAAAGAAGATAGCGAAGGCAGAAGAAATCGGCAAAGAAGACAGAAGGTCCCGGAAGATGACAAACCTGATTGCATTTTGAGTGTGACTAAAAAGTCTATTTTTGTTGTTAATGAGTGAGGATTGTATTTATCTAAACGGCATTCCATTAGAATAGTGTTTGATTGGGCTTGTTAATAGTTTAGTTTGCCTGTTCCCTGTTAGCTAGAAGAATACTCCTGGTGTTACTTGTTGATTTTACAGAGAGAGTTTCAGGTAGTTATTTTAATTTGACCACTGAAACCTGTTGAAGGGCAGATAATTTCCCTCTTCACACACTCTTTCACAGGTTATGAGGGAGGTATTTCTCTTTGAGTGGTTAGAACATAGAATAGTACAGCACAGAACAGGCCCTTCGGCCCACGATGTTGTGCCGAGCTTTATCTGAAACCAAGATCAAGCTATCCCACTCCCTATCATCCTGGTGTGCTCCATGTGCCTATCCAATAACCGCTTAAATGTTCCTAAAGTGTCTGACTCCACTATCACTGCAGGCAGTCCATTCCACACCCCAACCACTCTCTGCGTAAAGAACCTACCTCTGATATCCTTCCTGTATCTCCCACCACGAACCCTATAGTTATGCCCCCTTGTAATAGCTCCATCCACCCGAGGAAATAGTCTTTGAACGTTCACTCTATCTATCCCCTTCATCATTTTATAAACCTCTATTAAGTGTCCCCTCAGCCTCCTCCGCTCCAGAGAGAACAGCCCTAGTTCCCCCAACCTTTCCTCATAAGACCTACCCTCCAAACCAGGCAGCATCCTGGTAAATCTCCTCTGCACTCTTTCCAGCGCTTCCACATCCTTCTCATAGTGAGGTGACCAGAACTGCACACAATATTCCAAATGTGGTCTCACCAAGGTCCTTGTGGTTGAGTGTTAGTTCTCAGAGAGAGATCAACCTCCCCTTCGTAACACATTTCTGGAAACAATGGCTGTGTAGGCTGCACTGAACCAACAAAGTGTGGACGGAAGGAGAGAAGGGAAAAAGAACTTGCATCTAAATAGCATTTTTATGACCTCAAGATGTCTTAAAGAAGTTTACAACTGAAGAATTAAAAAAAATATATTCATTTTTCCATTCACAGGATCTGGACATCACTGCAAGGTGACATTAACTGCCAATCCTTCATTGCCCTTGAGAAGATGGTGCAGTTGAAGTGATTTCGATATAATTGAATGGTTTGTTAGGCTATTTCAGAGGGCAGTTACAAGGCCAGTTCAGAGCCAACTCCATTGCTGTGCACCTGGAGTCACATGTCGGCCATACCAAGTAAGGACAACAGATTTCCTTCCCTAAAGGACATTCGTAAGACAGTTGGGTTTTTACAATAATCCAGTAGTTTCCTTGGGTAGAATCGTGTGCCCTCTCCCATGGTGGACCTGGTAGGAGAATACCAGGTGGTGACCCTGTCACCTTCCAGTCTCCAGCCTGATTAAGACTGTGACGGGAAGGCCCATGGAATGCTTTCTTGCCCTGCCACCAATTGAGGCCATTAAGTGAGCAATTAATGCTGCTGATATTAACCAGTAGTGGTAACAATAACACTCAAACTCTGGACTGTGTATTTGGGGCCCCTTGTTCAAATATATTAAAGGCTTGATCCGGGAACCTGACATCAGGAAAGGGAGAAGGGGCTTGGGTGGGTGCAGTACTGGCAGAAACCACCGCCTCTCCAGTGGCACTGCTGAGTAGAGCGTCTCTAATTGGCTGCCAGCTCTCAGCAAGAGGGCCTTCCATCTGGGGTACGGCCAGTTTGCCTCTGGCCTGGCAAATGCCTGAGTGGCACAAGATGCAGCAGCTCTTCTGTGGCGATGCAAGGTTCTCACCAGCTCTCCAACCTTGGCCAAGACTCCCTTCACCACCACCCCTTGTCGCTGTTGGCACCTTTTATATTCCAGAATTATATAACTGACTGAATTGAAATTTCCCACCTGTTGTGGTAGGATTTAAACTCTTGTCCTTGGATCATCAGACTAGGCCTCTGGATTATGTCCAGTACTATAACCATCATGCTACAGTACCTGACAAGGTTGTAGGGAAATTCATTGAAATGTCTGAAAAGAAGAACATATAAAAAACTGTGCTGAGGGAATCTATCAGTTTGGAGACGATTAAAGATTTTGGGATGAAATTAAGAGTGGAGCTATGATTCGGAAAGTCCAGGGACTGACAGGAGCTCTGGGAGATCAGGGAACAAGGTCAAGCTGAGGATGGCTCAGTGCTGAAAGCTGTTTACTCTGCTACAAGCTTATAAATCAGCAAGAAACTACAAAGACTGCTTCAGTTTTGCAGTGACTGTTATAGGCAGCATAGAAACATCTAAGAGATAGGAATAAAAAAAAAACAGGGTGCATCAAGTAAGTGAGCTGGTGGAAGCTTAGCTACTCTGAAAGGTTGCCAGCACCTGGAACAGCTCCCAATGCCCACAGCATGAGTGACTCTGACAAATTTACAAGTTTAGACAGAGTCAGAGCTGACAGCCCTGGAGGTAAGTTCTTGTGAAAAATGTAGTCTGTGACACAGGAAGAGTGAAAGTAGCCAACCTTCCCAGAATCAGTGACATGTAGGTGAGCAAGAGATTCCTGAAGGCAAAGTTCAGGCTGTCTGACGCACTCTCTCTCATTGCCTAAAAGCAGGGAAACGAGGTCCTGTATCAAGGTTGGTGACTTCTCTTTTGAAATGGTGGGGTAATTATCCTTAGAGGTAATGAGGTATTTCTACAAAGAGCGATGGATACCGTCGTAATGTTGGCAGTAGGTGATAATGATACTTCCTCACAATGCGCTTTAGGAGAAAAGCCCATTAACTTCCATATTTCTCACAGCCAAAGAGCTTGTTCCAGAGGATTCTCATAAGGTGCACACTGGCCATTATGTGTTCTTAACAAAGGGAATGGAAGCCTGTGCTAGCTGTGAGGAGGTGGTTGCTGCAACATAACCTGTGATAAAGAAAAGAATGACAGTCACTGAACACAAACACAAAGGTTGCAGGCACGACAACAGGAGTTGCTGTTTTTTGACAGAACAGAATTGAACAGAGTAGAACTCATGTGTCTGATGTGTCATTTAAGCAAGGTAGCATTCCAAAAGCTGCAGGCTTCCCGAGTTCTGTTGCATCAATGTTACAGGCTCTGAGCTATAATATAATGTATCAGAGTTCCTGGATTGCAATTCTGCTGGCACCTGTAAGTGAGAGAGGAGAGAGCGGGTGACTGCATAAGCTGCCTCCAACAGAGAGGAACGAACGCATGACCCTTAGGTTTCTCTGTGACTACATTATGCATGGATCCTCACTGGATTAAGGCTGTCTGCCCAACTCTGCATCTGCACAGGTTCGGTCAGTTCCTCCCCTGCCAGCTCGGCCACCCACTCCTCGAACTTTGTAAGGTTCCTCAGGTCAGTTCCCCCACATTTTGGATGTCCCTCCTGACCTCCACTGCTTTGAGCAGCACATTGAGGGAAGCGTCAGTAAATCTGGGGCCTGGAGCTCCCTGGGATTGCTGGACCATCTTCTTCCAGGGTGAATTTGTGACAAAGAATTTGATGTCTGGGTGCCTTTTAAACATGGCGCCTGGAAATGATGGTGGAGCATGTTTCATTGCGCAATACATCGGGAAACCCCCAATTGCATAATTAATTAGCCAAGCGTCACATGATTCAGCACAAATTCTCATTGCAGTTCCCATCCCCATCACGGGGCTTAGGCCCAGAATGAAAAATCCCAGCCAATGTAGCAATTCCAGATCAGAAACAAAACAATATGCGGCAGACTGCAAAAATATCTCATCAGTGACTGGTTCCATTCTCTGCTTGTATTCTGCAACAAGTAATTGTACACATCCTGCACACAGACTCCCAATCTACCCAGAGTCACTCGCAATGAGTATCAATCATCACAGAATCATGAGAACACAGAAATAAGCCATTCAGCCCTTTGTGTCAGCATCTGTTTAAAAATGTGACCTCATTTAAACACATGTTTCAAAGAGTTGGTAATCTGTGATTCTCTTGAAAATGATGAAAGTCGCCCCGAACATCTTCCCAGCATTGATAGTTCTGGACTCGAGGGAGAACTTGCTAAGATCAAAGTTATAGGATCAAAAAGCCTCACAAATCCATTTGGATATAGAGTAATGGGTTAGACACCTACATAACGGACTCTAATCCAGCCCAGTCTGGCAGAGGAGTCTGTTTTGTTGGCAGCCTATCAGGTATTACATGAAATGAGTTGGCCAGTCTGAGCACAGCAGTAAACTCCAGCACCTCAGAACTAATTGGCAGCATTACTCTGAGAAACTGCACAGGGGCAGGTGAAGGAACCAGAACAGGGGCGGCACGGTAGCACAGTGGTTAGCACTGCTGCTTCACAGCTCCAGGGACCCGGGTTCGATTCCCGGCTTGGGTCACTGTCTGTGTGGAGTTTGCACATTCTCCTTGTGTCTGCGTGGGTTTCCTCCGGGTGCTCCGGTTTCCTCCCACAGTCCAAAGATGTGCGGGTTAGGTTGATTGGCCATGCTCAAATTGCCCCTTAGTGTCCTGGGATGTGTAGATTAGAGGGATTAGCGGGTAAAATGTGGAGGGATATGGAGGTAGGGCCTGGGTGGGATTGTGGTCGGTGCAGACTCGATGGGCCGAATGGCCTCTTTCTGTACTGTAGGGTTTCTATGAGGGAACAATGCTACTCTGGTGCAGTAGGGGCTGTTTTACTGATGCCAGAGGCTCAGGTACAGAAGTGGAATGGGGTAGAGGTAGATTTTACTTTACACTGAGCCTGCACTGTACCTGGTATCTCGGAGTGGTCAGCAGATTCCTGAAAATGGAACGTGCATTATATTTGAGCACAATGTTCAGAAAGAAAAACAGACTTGCGTTTATACGGAATAAAAACAGAAAATGTTGAATAAACTCAGCAGGTGTGGCAGCATCTGTGGAGAGAGAATGTTTCGAGTTAATGTTTAAAGTCAGAGCTGTAGAAAGATCCATAGACCTAAAACAGAGACTCTCTCCACAGATGCTGCCTGACCTGTTGAGTTTATCTAGCGTTTTCTGTTTTTATTTCTGATTTTCAGCAACTGCAGTATTTTGCTTTCATTTGCATTTATGTAGAACCCTTTCATGAATTTAAGAGCTCTAATGAAGTGCTTTTTCAGTGGAAGCATTATGGTATTATAAGAAAAATGGCAGCCAATTTATACACAGCAAGATCCCACAGCCAGCATTATGATAATGACTAGGTCATAGCATGATGTTGCTTGAAGCATAAATTTTGGTGCAGGACACTGGAGCAAACACCACTGTTCTTCATTTAATCATGGTATAGGATCACTTACATTCACATCGAGGGTGGGCCTCAGTTTAATGTCTCAACTGGAATATGGCACTTCCAGCAGTGAAGCACTTCTTCATTACTGCACTGGGAGTGTGAGCTTGACTTGTGGACACAGGTCCCTGGAGAGGGACTTGAACCCAGAACCCTCAGACTCAGGAGCAAGAGTGCTACCCACTGAGTTGTGGAAATGGTTCATGACACCGAGCAGGGTTGAGTTTAACCTTTGATGTTCAAAGACATTTTCTTTTAGCAGGTAAAACAAATTGGGAGATTCTGCCCAACGTAGCTGAAACATTACAATATATTCAGAAGATTTAATGGCTACACTGACTTTTATTATGCAGACTACCATCAAGTATTGATTTGTTGTACATAGTAAATGTCACAAGAATTATGTAAACACAACTTGATAAAAAGTTTTAGCATGGCTTACTGCGCAAGGGCTTCCATCTACTGTACAGCTGATCTACTACAGAAACCTATTGTCTTGACACATGCAGATCATATGTGCTTAGCTATGGTGCAAATTGAATTAGTTAGGGTAATTTTACTGTGGATTAATGGTCATTTCATAATGGATTTCCAGCACTAATATGTTTTAAATTATTAGTGTGCTATGTAAAGCAGGTTTTCTGCAATTAAAATGATCGGCAAAGAAAGACCCTGAAGTATATTCTGTGGTGAAAGGGGAGGTGTATTCATTAACACATCAATCAGGAAGATATCAAGAGACACCAAGGTGGTAATGACTGTCTCTCAATCTTCCCTCGTTCCATTGTTTCAAACTCTTGACAACCTCAGAATATTTTTCATGCACTGTGATGCAATTCTGAAGACATTGCAGATGCCTTAAATCAGGTGTGTGAATCTTGTGACATGAAACAGGGACAGCCTGGTATTCCTGGAGCTCAGGCTGAGGAATGATGGTGGGAGGTAAATTTTAAACCAAAAAGAAACATCCACTTAAGGTCACAGCTGTGACTTTAGTGTACCTTTAAGAAATGTTTATTTTTAATCATGTTCTCTGCAGCTATAAGCAGTTTTGGTTTCATTGTTGCTGGACTGTCTGCTAGAAGTCCTTTTATTGCCACGTCAATGGCTTAAATGGGGTGTTGTTTATTTTTACTGTGGGCATCAGGTATTTTTGGGGATTTTTTATGACCTTGCATTGTGAGAGGGAAGATTGATTGACAAGTCAAAGTCAGGTGGTTCCTCCCCAGAAAAATCTAAGGATTCATTTTCAGTTTTAGTTTAGAAGGAGGTGGCCATCAGACTGAAAGCAATGTTTCTCTCTCTCTCTCCCTGGTATTGAAAGTTCTGCTGGTTAGCTGGAAGCAAGGCCTTCTTGGAGTGGAAAAAAACCTGCTGTTGGTGGTTAGCTTGCCGAGAGTCTCTCTCTCTCCCTTGTGTTTTGGGAAGCTATTCTGACTCCAAGCTTGCCTGTGTGTGTCGCAAGAGAGCTGCAGCATTCAACAAGAGAACTAAGTTCCAGCATCACGTGAGCATTTGTGTTTTCTGTGCTAAATCTGTAGCAAGGGTTTTGTACAGGGAAATGTGTTTGATTGGAACATTTTGTATACTTGTTAAGGATTATACAGTATCCTGAATTTTTTGTTTGTAATTGGTAAAAGTTATTGTTAATTTTCTTTCTATACATGTTACCTATATTCTTCAATAAACTTGGTTTGATAAAGCTCCCCAGTGGGTCAGTTGAATCATACCTGAAGTGAAGCATCTCACGCTCACCCTAGCCAAATTCAAAATGCAAAACTTATGATCCAGGCGGACTTCATAAAACACTTTGGAGTTTTTGGTCTGAATTATAACACAGCGCAGTTAGATCAATGACTTTGAGTATGGGGGCAAGGGATCAATACTGACAGCCTCGGCGCTGAGCCAAAAATCATCAGTACTTAAAAGCAAGATACTGTGGATGCTGGAAATCTGAAATGAAAACAGAAAGGTGCTGGAAATGCAGCTCTCCACAGACGTTGCCAGACCTGCCACGTTTATCCAGCATTTTCTGTTTTTATCATCAGTAGCTTTTTTCTCACTTGAACAACAGTAGATGAATAAATTAATACAATGTGTTCTCCTTAAATATATGTATCTTATATCGATAATATATATTTTATACATTTTAGGGACATTGACATTACATAAGGATATGGGGAATTCTTAATGTTACGTTCTTCCCTATGCGTTTCCAGCTCCATCACTGCAATGTAACTGGAGCTTTGAGAACTCCACAAAGCTTGGGGCAGTGAGGGAGGTCGGACAGTCACATGCCCCAGGATGGTAAACATGCAGCATATACTCAAAGTTTCAGAATGTTGTCATGGACAGAGTCTTTGGGTGGGATTCACTACTCTCGTCCATGGTGGGATCTGTGCACTCTTACCCCCTTTATCCCAATTTCAATCATTTCCAGCAGCAAGCTTTTGTGAATTTAAAAATGGAGAAGATTATTTATCATCACACTCTTGCCCTGGAGGTTTTAATGCAACATCTTACACATAATTAGCAGACACACAAAGAATAGATACAGATGAGGGAAAAAACAATACAAGTACAAGTTGAAATGATGTCAGTCTCTTTTGTAGCACACCTGTAGTTTCTTAGCTGAATTGATATTGTTGCTGGAGTAGAAGTCAGGTAAAAGTGAAGGATTCTCAGTAAGATGCAAGGTTTCTTGTAGTTGAATTGCCAGGAGGTTGGCTCTCAGGTGAACTTGTAGGTGGAGCTGGTTGGGGGGAAATTCCTTCTTCCTCTTTCAAGATTTGGCGGTTGTACCTTGGCTGCATTGTCTTCCAGCTCGTTCAATGGTTTTACAGATGGTCTTTCAGATGGAATCTCTCATGGTATTTCACTAAACCCAAACAGCGACTGCTGCAACTTTTTATAAACAGGTACAAACATGGCTGCCTTAACCATATGAACCATATACAAGTCCAAAGAGCTTTCCCAAATAAAATAGAAGGCTGCATTTTCTGGTCGAGATGGCCCAAGACCAGAAATTTCCGTCCAAGGTCAATGGACCTTTAAATGGCCCATCAAATTATCTGTCCAGCCCGCTCCGATTCCCATGGTGGGTGGGATTGGAAAGTTTATCTCAGTGAGTTGGATGGATGCACATGCTTTGAGTGTTTTGAGTGTTTTGAGATGAAAGGTCAGCACAATATAATGAAAGGTCAATGATACACATTTCACATGAGCTGCTCTCTCCTGAATCTAATCATTCTTGGAGAGGAGAAGACTGAGAGGAGATTTGATAGAGGTGTTCAAAATCATGAGGGGGCTGGACAGAGTAGACGGGGAGAAACTGTTCCTGCTCGGAAAAGGATCGAGAATGAGAAATTTAAAGTGATTTTTAAAGGAAGCAAATGTGATGTGAGGAAAAACTTTTTCCCACAGCGAGTGGTTGGGGTGTGGAATGCTCTGCCCGGGAGTGTGGGGGAGGCAGGTTCAATCGAGGCAGTCAAGAGGGCATCAGATGATTATTTGAATAGAAACAATGTGCAGGGGTACGGGGAAAAGGCAGGGGAATGGCACTAAGTCACCATGCTGATTTGATGAGCTGGTGCAGACACAATGGGCCGAATGGCCTCTTCTGCACCGTAACAATTCTGTGCTTCTGAGTTGCAACGTTGTCCATGGTGAGAGTCGGCTGGTATCACAATCCTGGCCCTTTACAATTAAACTTTAACAAAAGGACTTGTTGATATTTTAATAAGATATTTGCTTGAGTTTCAGGTCGTTTCTGGAGCTGATATTGCCAGTCACATGACGTGTTGTCAGCCTCTTAAAATTGTTGTGTCCGTTTTAAAAAATGCAGCTTCAAAATTGGTGCTATTTCCGTGCCTGTATTTGTTTTACAGCCGCCATGATGGGTAACGATGCGTACCTGCATATGAAGAGGTCATTGCTGCAGTCACTCATGCCTGGGTCAACAAGACAGATGGGGAGAAAAGCAGATGGAAGCACAGAATGCCATCAAAGCTGTTGGATGACTGCTGAAGGAGGAAGTACAGCGCTCGTCAAACTAATCATTCAAACCGACACTAAAACTGAAGGTTTAACAGGTGATCGGCACAGAGGCAAGCGTGCTTTTTACTGGACAAAACGCTCATGTTTCTGTGAGTCCAGTGAACACTCTCGCTTCAGTAATTCAGTCACACGTCAAAATGACAAACCCAGTTTTAACGTAACTCCATCAGCCAGAGTTTGAGGTGAGCTGGAATTTAAGGCAGGACTCAGAGCAGACAGTTATTCGCTCAGCAAACTGAAAACTGAGTCCATTTAAACAGACTGCTGCACTTAGCTTCTCCTGCAGATGTGTTTGTGGTGGAGGCGGGGGGGGGGGGGGGGGGGGGGGGGGGCATATAAAATAGTGCCAGTGCCCATTCATCGCCATCCCACCCAGCTCCGATCACAACCCATGATACTGTCAGAATTGGCAGCCCATCTGTGATATCAAGAATCAACCGATGCTGAGGAAAAGCTGTCCGCATCATCAAACAGCTGGCAGGAAGAAACACTCTCAAAAATCAAACAGTTGACGTGGGCTGTTGGGCAGGTGTGGCAGCTTGCTTTTTTCATGTTTTCAAAGGGCGGGAAGGAAGGGGACATTATCTCTGGAGGATGCCCTTTGTGGTTCAGGGGGCAGCCCCCCATAAAATAGTACCCCTCCTTTCTTCCTACCTGCCTGCTGCATAAACCACACCACCCCACTCTCCCTCCCACCCAACCACTGTTGGGACTGACGGAGATGCCGGCCAGTCCTATTGGCTAGCAGCTCCCAAGAGCGGGGCCTCCTTTACAGTGAAGTCCCACACTGCTCCTCTCAGTCTGCCCACAGTGCCCGCAGTGCCCGCAGTGCCCGCAGTGCATTATGGCAGCAGGACAGGCTGGCACGGAATGTGTCCATAAACTACACCAAACAAAACCCAGTATGAAATTTTCTTGATAAATGTGGGATAACTTTTCCAGCAAAATACAATGAATGAAGGACACTGACATCATCCAAATAATACAAACTCTTTCCCTGTCACTCGTAGCAGTGTGGGCTCCAGACGGGACTGGCGGGGAAATGATCCAACCTCCATTTTGACTCAGTCTCGTGGGTTCACTACAAGCAGCCTAAAAATTAAAGTACCTTTCTTCTTTTTTTATTCACCCTTCCTGTCACACCTGACTAATTGGGTTGGTAACTGCAATCCCAGGCCTATGGTAACATGAGCTACCATGATATACCTGAGAATGGCACTATATTCCTCATCCATCTTCAAGAAAGGAGATTCCGACTGCGGAAATTACAGAGGGATTTCCCGACTCTCCGCCATGGGTCATTGCAAGAATTCTCCTCAATCACCTCCTCTCGGTGGCTGAAGAGCTCCCCCCGAGTCTCAGTGTGGTTTCTGCCCCTCAAGAGATACAGTGGACATGATCTTCAGTGCGACAAATCCAGGAAAAATGCAGCGGGCAGCATCAACCTCTGTACACGGCCTTCTTCGATCTTGCAAAGGCCTTCGACTCTGTTAAATATGAGGGGTTGTGGAACATCCTCCTCAAACTCAGCTGCCCACGGAAATTCATCACCATTCTCCAGCCTGCTCCACGATGACATGCAGCCGTTACTCTCACCAATGAAACTACCACAGACCCAATACAAGTGCAAAATGGGGTCAAACAGGACTGCATCATCGCACCAATGTTGTGCTCCATCTTCTTTGTAGCAACACCCCACCCCGTCACCTTGAAGCTCCCCCTGTAGTGGAGCTAGCCTACCAGACAAACGGAAAACTGTTCAAACTCCAATGCTTCAAGGCCAGAACCAAAACCATCCCAACTTCTGTCATGGAGCAGTACGCAGACGATGTCTGTGTGTGTGCACATTCAGAGACTGAGCTGTAAACCATCATTGACGCCTTCACCGAGGCATATGAGAGAATGAGCGTCAGACTAAACATCTGGAAAACAAAGGTTCTCTACCAGCCTGCTCCTACCACACAAAACTGCCCCCCAACCATCGAGATCCACGGTGAGCCCCTGGACAATGTGGATAAAGATTATCCAAGATGCCCCCAAAACGTGGCGACTTCTTGCAAGCTGTGCCCAGCATGCCCTCTAATTCTATTGGGTACTCTCATTCTATGCTTCTAAAACTGAATTCTAACTCTTTTAAATTGTCTAACAATGACCTTTCTCTACACCCTAGCTATGACACAACATTTCCTCGCCTTTCCTTCTCTACGAATGGTATGCCTTGCCTATATATCGCCCAAGAAACAATACTTTTTATTGTGACAATAATAAATCAAATCAAATCATTTCCCATACCTGGGGAGCCTCCTCTTGGCTCCAACGTACTGGTCAGTTTTTAGATGCCTGAGGAACAGAGTGTTCAAAGCTCGAGACCTCAAATCCAGCACTGAGCTCATGGTCTACAGAGCAGCCGTGGTCCCCACCCTCCTGTATGCATCCGAAACATGGACAATGTACAGCAGACACCTCAAATCCCTGGAGAGATATCACCAACATTGCAAATCAACTGGCGGGATAGTACCAATGTGAGTGTCCTCCCCCTTGCCAATATCTCCAGTATCAAGGCATTGGTCACACTCGACCAGCTGTGGTGGGTGGGTAATATTGTTGACATGCCCGACTCAAGACTCCCAAAACGAAAGCTCTACTCCGAGCTCTGCAATGGCAAGCGAACACGAGGAGGGCAGAGGAAACACTACAAGGGCACTCTGAAAGCCTCCCTAAATAAATGTAACATCCCCATTGACACTTGGGAATCTCTTGCCTTAGAGCACGTAAACTGGAGAAGATGCATCCGCGAAGGCGCCAATCACATTGAGCATCACTGGGTGGAGCACGCGGAGGCCAAGCGTAACCAGAGGAGAGAGAGCGCAGAATCCAGAGTGTCCCACCCACCCACCCACCTCATCAAACACCACCTACTAAACCTGTGGCAGAGCCTGCGGCTCCAGGATTGGACCTAACAGCCACCGCAGAACCCACCTCCCCGCAGTGAAAGCAAGTCATCTTCGAACCTGCCAAAGAAGAAGGAACCATTTCTCCTCCTCGTAGCAAAGTGTCTGGCCGGCACTTGTTACTTTTCCAATAACTTAAATACCTTTGCATCATTTTGAAATGATTGCAACGTTCTATCAGGTATTTTAGGAATAAAGTATATTTTTGAAATCAAGCTTGTTCTTGTCAGCTGGAGTCTCACATGTCTCTTTTATGGGGACCATGAACTGGATTCAATTTGACTATGAATTGGTTTTTGGAGGAAGCAAGGAGATGGATTAGGGATTGCTCAGTCCACTCTGCACATTAGCTTTGTAACTTTGAGAAAGGGATAACATTTAAAACAAGCAATTCAAATGGTACACCAAACCACAATTGTGCTTTGCAGCTAACTAACCACTTGGAGTTGTGTCAGTGTTCTACTGGACTTGTGAATTTGATTGCAGAAATATACCACAACTGGTGCTTTGTTTGAAATAATCGTAATCTATCTGCATCATATAGATAGCTGACTTCAAAGTTAAAGTTTATTTATTAGTCACAAGTAAGGCTTACATTAACACTGCAATGAAGTTACTGTGAAATTCCCCTAGTCGCCACAGTCCGGTGCCTGTTTGGGACAATGCACCCTAACCAGCATGTCTTTCAGAATGTGGGAGGAAACCGGAGCACCCAGAGGAAACTCATGCAGACATGGGGAGAACATGCAAACTCCACACAGACAGTGACCCAAGCCGGGAATCGAACCGGGGTTCCTAGCGCAGTGAAGCAGCAGTGCTAACCACTGCGCTACCGTGCCGCCCCTAGTAGCTATACAAAGGGTTGGGCCATTCTGAGGTCATGAAAGGTGCTTTGTAAACGAAGCTTCTTTATCTTACACTACATCACTAAAGAAAGCCAGCTTAAATCCTTGGTCTCCAAAAAATTGGTAGACATGATGAGGAGATGCCAGCGCCAGACTGGGGTGGGCACAGTAAGAAGTGTCACAACATCAGGTTAAAGTCCAATAGGTTTATTTGGAATCACAAGCTTTCGGAGCATTCGATTTCACTCACCTGAGGAAGGAGCAGCGCTCTGAAAGCTCGTGATTCCAAATGAACCTGTTGGACTTTATCCTGGTGTTGTGAGACTTCTTACTGTGGCAAAAAGATGAGCGCACAGACCCCATTTCCCAGGTGAGCACAGCACTAAACCAAGCCCTTTTATGCCAAGCTTGTTTGTCAACTATATACACTAATAATTGCCAAACCTATTCCTGATCCTCAGCGGAACTTAAATGTCAAAGTCTTTGCTGCATTTACACTCCCACTTACTGTCAAGATTCAGTCTCTCAAATTACTGCCTGTCATCTATCCCAACTGCTGCCTCTCACACTCTGTGCTGCAGTGTAGATAGACATGCAAAACAATTAAAGCACCAACATCTGTACAGGAGAGTTCACCTGAAAGAGGGGGTAACACAGGAGATGGGGAAAAGGCAGCTTGCTGCAGGCAAAATAGCTTTCACATGTGTACTTGTTTATAAGTAGGGCAAATAAAAAAACACAGCAAGATTGTACACACAATGACACTGGGAGAAAGGCAGGAGAGTGTTAGAGACACTCACTGCACAAAATATAAGCTAATTGTGCGTGCCCAACACATTTGATGACTTGTTTTATTAAATCACTGTATCCTCTTGTGCAAATTACTCATACAGTCTGCTCATTGATTTGATAGTTTGTCATTATTTTAAATATTCAGCAAGGGGTTGTTGTCTGCGACTCTGTGATACGGTTGCTTTGCTGTGATACAGAAGCAGACTGTCTGGATGGAGCACAGTAAACAGTCAGTAATATCTCTGAAATCCAATCGGGATCAGTAGAAGGGGTGGAAAGTGCTCAGGAGAAATTCATGAACTTGAAAACATCGAATGAAATGTGGGATAGTTTTAAAACTTTTTCCAGTCTGTGCCTGAGACAGATTCTGTGATATTATTGTATGTCGATGTAGGCTGAGGTGGAACTAGCTCTGGATTAGCACAGCTGAGGCTGAGGGTGGGTCACCTAGTTATGGCAGGTCTGGTTTCCAGAGCAACCTCGTGGTTTTTAACGTCCACGTAGACTGCAGAAGATAGGAATTTTATTCAGTGTTACCGTAGGAACAAGAATCATAGAATCATAGAATCCCTACAGTAGCGGGATCCCCTTTTCAACTCCACTGGGCTTATTTTAGGTTTGGTTCTCCGTTACCCAAACCCCACCAATGCCCGAGTGATTCTCTCTCTCGCCGATGGAACAACGGCCACCTTGCGTCTACTTCACTAGAGTAGCGCTCCCAAGAGAGAGAAAAGGAAACTGTTGCCTATCCACTACCTGGCAGCCTTTCCTGAGTGGGCGGTTTCGAAGCGCCCAGGGTACCCTCAGTTCTAGACTCCGGAATTATGGTAAGGGATATTTAATATTGTGACTTGGTCAGAGATCATTGGTGAGAAATTGAAAAGATCAAAACGGACTCCAATGGAAGTCAAAGATATATATATATATATTTATGTGTCAAGATCAAGGTCACCAAACACCAGGAAAACAACTCACAATGCCTTATGCTCTATAAGACTATAACTATGGAAGGAATACTAAAACGGACACAACGAAAATGCTTACTTTACACAAGTTTATCACGTCTTAAACTATGAAAGGTGCATGCAAAAGCCCCCCGCCTTTCCCCAAAGCCTCATCCACTATGATGATCTCGGGAACTTCGCGAATTACCGGAGGGTACTCACAATCCTAGTTTAAATTGCTCAGTGGGCTTCGGGCTGCGTGCTGGAGACGAACGAGAGGCAGGAACAGGAGGAGAGAGTGGAGACTGCTGTCATGTTGGTCCGAAGAGAAAAAGAGAGAGATGGCCGGCCTGACCATCCTTTTATATTGTAAAACTTGAATTTTTTTCCTGCCAACTCCGCCCCCTTCCAACCGGCAGTTCCACAGACAAAGGCTTGCTAGTGTTATCTGTAGCTGCGATCTTACAGTCCTTAGAGACCAGATGATCCCATCCCAGGTGATAGGTCTCTTGCTGTCCTTTATTGTTCCATCGGAGATCGTTGAATTGTTTTCCCATTATGGAAATGGGCTTCTCCTCGCTCTGGGACAAGGCCATTATCACCTGTATTGAGTCCAGACCAGGTGTATTGTCTTGCTGCCGGCCTAGTCTGGTGATGTCGTCAGTTCCTTTTGTGCTGCTGATAACCTAACCAGCAGTCCGTCTGGTTTCTGGCTGCTTGCAATTTTTGGACTGGGCCCCTTCACACACACACAGGCTGGCTGGGCTCCCTGGGAAATTTTTGGTCAAGTCCTGCAGCCAAATGTGGCCACTTTCACAGTTCTTTAGGGTTCAAGTCCTTTTCCCAGCTCATAAAAAAAGGCCTGAGTTGCCCGAAAAACTTACACTACAGTGCAGAAGGAGATCTTTCAGCCCATCGAGTCTGTACCGACTACAATCCCACCCAGGCCCTATTCCCGTAACAACACACTCACCCTGCTAATCCTCTGACACTAGGGTCAATTTAGCATGGCCAATCAACCTAACCCGCACATCTTTCGGAGCAGCCCTTCAATTCTGTCTCGCAGGTAGGTCCGTGAGAGGAAATATTAGGGCTGATATTCGGGGGTGGGATGTGGGTAAGATGGTGGGGCCCATTTGCAACACATTCCACCTCCATCATTTTTACTTCCCTGATTCCCAGCCACAGGGGAGGCTGCCTGTCCCTAAGGAATGGGAGCCTAATGGAAATGGAAATGTCCTTTCCTGATGATGATCCAGGGCACTCGCGTTTGGTCGCCCAACTGGAGTAAAAATGATTCTGATTAAGCTGAAAGCACATTGTTAGGCAGTTCAAAGGCGACAGCAAGAGTTAACACATTGGCAAGACAGAAAGAGAGAATCATTGAAAACCACCAGGTGGTGTTGGGAGAAACTGAAGCAGAAATAAATGCTGGCGAGTGTTGCAGACTATTGGCAATGAGAGTTTCTAAGTATTAAGCCATTTGCTGCATTTGTGCATTGCTCTGTGCTGCTCTGTAAAATTGTTTAATTTTCATGAGAAAATGGGTCAGGGAATCTGGAACCTCAGCCTCGCTGGGTTGTGCTGTGTTCCTTGTCCTGTCTCCCAAAAGGGCTTGGAGAGAAATTAAATATATCAGGCTTTACTGATCTAGGATGGTTAGAGTCCAGTAAAGAGGAAAAAAGAAAGACTGGTTAGATGGTTAGCGCTGCTGCCTCACAGCGTCAGGGACCCGGCTTCAATTCTGGCCTCAGGTCACTGTCTGTGTGGAGTCTGTACATTCTCCCTGTGTCTTCCTCCGGGTGCTCCGGTTTCCTCCCACAGTCCAAAGATGTGCGGGTTATGTGGAATGGCCATACTAAATTGACCCTAGTGTCAGGGGATTAGTGGGGTAAATATGTGGGGTTATGGGAATAGGGCCTGGGTGGGATTGTGGTTGGTGCAGACTCGATGGGCTGAATGGCCTCCTTTTGCATTGTAAGGATTCTAGGATTCTTGGTTTGTATTTCTAAAACATCTTACATGACCTCAGGATGTCCAACAAAGTATTTGTGAAGTCAGGTCATTGTTGTAATGTTGTTCTTGCAAATAGAGCCAGCGATGTATTTTCCCAGGCTGAATCACACACGCGGCGGTGAGGTGTGAAATACTTACCCTATTATGGATTTGTTGGCAGGTTCTGACCTCTTGCTCAGGGACAGTTCCACAAGCTCTTCACTAGCCCACCCAAGTAACTGATTTTCACCTGAGCTCAGCCGTTTCAATCGAAGGCGCAGGATCTCTGAAGCTATCTGTGGCACTTTATTGCCATTCAAATTGAGACGCCTTAACTCAGCACAGACGGCAAACCTTCCTATTTTCCACCTCTCAGCACCTAGGCAGTATCTAATTATGATGCCTCTGTGAGAAACTCTCCAAAACTAGTGTGTGAAACTTTTCTGTTGTATATTCCAATGCATCCAACCACTTTCTAGACATTGAACAGAATTCCAATTCGACCCACTCTTCCTACTGTTTACTCCCACTGCGTAGGATTCCTGATCTAATTAAAACAGTTGAATACAAGGTCCTAATCTAATCTTGAAACAGTTCCCAAGTGTGAGTTCCAAAATGCTTGTTCTGCTTAAAACTAGTCATTCCATGCCAATTGTACCTGGGGTCTGGGCCAACATACTTCACAATTCTAATCATGTTGTGGAAAATATTAATTTTAAGTGTTTCCTGTTTAGATTTAATCAGCAAATGAATGATTAAAATGAACTGCCGAACAAAGCTTTGTAAATTGGTTGTTTTAATCACAGTTTTACAGGAATATCAGTTTTATTCTGTTGTGACCCCTGCCATTTCTCTCCTATCCTGAAGGTGCCAGTTTCTCACTAGGTACAGTTTCATGGTGTTGAATAGTTTCTAATGCTTCATCTGAGATGGCATTAATTGTGGCTGGGCTTCTACTGTGAGCACTGGCATGTTATTCACCTGCAGCAGGCATCACAGCTGAGAATCCACTGATGTTCAGGGGGTACTGGGTCGCTATCATCGGTGGGATTCTGTGATGTTGTTCTCTGTCCTAATACAAGGATGATGTGGAATTGCCCCTTCACCTGATGAAGGGGCAGCGCTCCGAAAGCTCGTGCTACCAAATAAACCTGTTGGACTTTAACCTGGTGTTGTGAGGCTAATACAGGGATACTGAGACCAAGCTCTATCTAACTCTATCCTGGCTGCTAGCAGCTAACTCAGTCAAGACTGAAGAGCCTGTGGACTTTCCTCGTTCAAATGACTCAATGCATTGGATAAACTTGCTGAGGAAACGAAGGATATGTTTTTTTTTCCTTTTTAAAGTAAGCTGGCTGGATGTCTCAGCTTTTTTGGAGAACCAATGCGTGGCTAAATCTAAAATGTAATGTTATTTAGGTTAGACAGTGTTCTTTACCACTGAGACTCTGCTGCCCACCCTCAGTTTAACACCAGCTCAGAACAATTGGATAAATATGTTCCAAACGAAATGGGTTTGGGAGAAGTAGACCAGCCCAGGCTGGACAATGCCGCTAGTTTCAGAGAACACAGGATAGTGAGAAATGGTCATCGTGTGCAGGAGGGGATGGTCTTTTCAGTTGACAGATAAGGGCACTTTTACTAGGCAGAGTGGAGACTGCATCAAGGCCATTCTGCAGCTCCTCGACTGACCTGAGAAACCCTATAACGGAAAGCGTGTGCCATTACTCGGCACTGACACCACTCACCTCAATTAGGCGATTAAGAAAATTCACCACAAGAAGGGTAGAAAAACCTAGCTTTGCACATTCTGGGCGGGACTTTGTGGCCTCGCCTGCCCTGGAAGTGGAAAATCCAACCTGAGGTCAACGGACCTTTCCATGGTCCGCCCCTCCCACCCGCTCCAATTCCCGTGGCTGGGGGTCGGGAGGGTCGGGGGGGGGGGGGGGGGGGGGGAGACGGTAAAATTCACCCCCTATCTCACACAATAATTGATTGGGAATTGGATTAGCATTGGAAGGGAAAGGCGGCATGGTGGCACAGTGGTTAGCACTGCTGCCGCACAGCGCCAGGGACCCCGTTCGATTCAGGCCTTGGGTGACTATATGGAGTTTGCACGTTCTCCCCGTGTCTGCGTGGGTTTCCTCCGGGTGCTCCAGTTTCCTTCCACAGTCCAAAGATGTGCAGGTTAGGATGATTGGCCGTGCCAAATTGCTCTTTAGTGTGAGGGAGATAAGCAGGGTGGTGAGGTTATGGGGATAGGGCCTGGGTTGGATTGTTGTCAGTGCAGGCTTGATGGGCCAAATAGCCTCCTTCTGAAGGTGGGGATTCTATGATTCTATGATTTGTAGGGTTACAGGGTAGCAGTGGTGGAGTCGGACTAGCTATAATATACTTGCAGAGAGCTGATAAAGGTTTGTCGAGCAAATTGCCTCCTGCCATGCTGTAATTTACAGAAAACCACCTTTACAACTATTTACAATCAACTCTTCTGAGAACTGACAATCTCTGCCAGTGTTTGAAGTATGAGGAGAGTTCACAGTGTCTTACTGGGACCACCCCTGTGTTGAGGCAAGCATTCATTTGTTCAAATGCTCTCTGTAGAATGATAAGGACCCCACGCACCCCGGACATTCTCACTTCTAGAATGAGAAGTGAAACCCGAAACACAGCACGTGTTTTCCTCTTTAAACAAACATTCTCATCAATTAGCCTATTAGCTGGTAAATATTGTGATTTCATTTATATCTCTCCCCACCTCCCACTGGCCAGGCACACATTGCTAACCGGTTTTCTCATCCTGAGCTGCTGTTATGAAAATTGCTGAGGGTGAAAGTGGCCTAATGACCTGCGCTGATCACCATTGGGAAAATGCCTGCACCAAGGGCCATAGACTTGCTCATTATTACATCTTGCGCAGTGAGGTTTCAGAGTGGTATATTAGGTTAGTAAGACTCAGCTGGTGTGTTGTTTTATAGCAAATACATAATGATTGTTAATTAGCTGACATTTCAGGAGCAGAGACTTCATAACCTGTGCAGCACAGTGCTGGCTCATTCTAGGTGTGGACAGCAGGGAAGCCATTTCATGTTAGAATCATAGAATCTACAGTGCAGAAGGAGGCCATTCGGCCCATCGAGTCTGCACCAACAAAACTACAAAAGGTCGTGAATGTAGCACAATCCATCACGCAAACCAGCCTCCCATCCACTGACACTGTCTACACTTCCCGCTGCCTCGGCAAAGCAGCCAGCATAATTAAGGACCTCCACGCACCCTGGACATTCTCTCTTCCACCTTCTTCCTTCAGGAAAAAGATACAAAAGTCTGAGGTCACGTACCAACCGACTCAAGAACAGCTTTTTCCCTGCTGCTGTCAGACTTTTGAATGGACTTACCTTGCATTAAGTTGATCTTTCTCTACACCCTAGCTATGACTGTAACATTACATTCTGCACTTTCTCATTTCCTTCTCTATGATCAGTATGTTTTGTCTGTATAGCCTGCAAGAAACAATACTTTTCACTGTCTGTTAATACATGTGACAATAATAAATCAAATCAAATCAAAACAATCCCACCTAGACACTATCTCCATAACCCCACATATTTGCTCCACTAATCCCTCTAACCTATTCATCCCAGGACACTAAGGGGCAATTTAGTATGGCCAATACACCTAACCCACACATCTTAGAACATGGAACATAGAACATAGAACGGGAATTGGACTGTGGGAGGAAACCAGAGCACCCGGAGGAAACCCATGCAGACACGGGGAGAATGTGCAAACTCCATGCACACAGTGACCCAAGTTGGGAATCGAACCCGGGTCCCTGGAGCTGTGAGGCAGCAGTGCTAACCCACTGTGCCACCATGCTGCCTGTTGTGCCACTGTACCGCCCCAATGTTAAAGAATTCCTTTGTATTCTGTGTGGAAAGGCCCACTTGTGATGAGGGCAAACATCAGGATAGTGCGAACTGTCATTGTGCTGTGCAGATCATTTATTTCAGGAGCTTTGGGAATGAACATGTTCCCTCGATAATTGCTCATGGATTCAAGTGAGAAAGACAATGGGAATATTGGCAGCCGTGGCGGCTACTGAGGGATAGGGAGCACACGTGTCTTGTTTCAGCAGACGGGGTGATTTAGAACCAGCTGTAGAATGGCCAAATCCATTCGAAACATACTTTCTTGCAACTTGAATCATTAAGCTGGCATCACAGCCACCATAATTAACATTGCAATTCAGTAGCATTCAGAAGCTGGCCTCCTATCAAAACTGTATTGCTGGGATACGCTCCAGTAAGACACCTCCAGCTAGAGTGTTTGGAGACACTCCATTATATCTTCTCAAACTGTTACAGGTTGAAGCTTCCTGTTCACTGGAACAGATCAGAAAGATCAGTGAGGGGCTTCGAGCCGTAAAACCTCTGCGGCTTTCAAAATTAACAAATCTCTTTTACTTACTCTTTTTATACCCACAAACATTATTGTTCCATCTCGCCCACTTTATTGGCTCCATCCATGTGCTGGTGTAGTGGTATTGTCATTGATTGTGTAGTCCAGAGATCCAGGGTAATGTTTTGGGGAGCTGAGTTTCAAAACCACCACGGCAGATGGTGAAATTTGAATTAAAAAAGGATCTGGAATTAAAAGTCTAATTGTTGTAAAAACCCATCTGGTTCACTAATGCTGAATAAAAATAAACATTTACAATCCAAATTCAATTGATTAAAAAAGTGGCTGTTTAATTTACGAATTTACAATTCATATTCAAGTAATCATCTGTTTTTATAAATTCATTTATGGAATGTGGGCATCACTGGTTATGATGTGAAGATGCCGGCGTTGGACTGGGGTAAACACAGTAAGAAGTCTCACAACACCAGGTTAAAGTCCAACAGGTTTATTTGGTAGCACGAGCTTTCGGAGTCTCGGGCTCCTTCTTCAGGTGAGTGGGAGTTGTGTTCACAAACAGGGCATATACAGACACAAACTCAATTTACAAGATAATGATTGGAATGCGAATCTTTACAGATAATCAAGTCTTAAAGGTACAGAGAGTGTGAGTGGAGAGAGGGCCAAGCACAGGTTAAAGAGGTGTGTATTGTCTCCAGCCTGGCTGTTGGGGAGGGAGCTCCAGGATTTTGACCCAGTGACAGTGAAGGAACAGCGATATATTTCCAAGTCAGGTTGGTGAGTGACTTGGAGGGGAACCTCCAGTGTTGGTGTTCCCAGATATCTGCTGCCCTTGTGCTTCTAGATAAAGTTTATTTATTAGTCATAAGTAGGCTTACATTAACACTGCACTGAAGATACTGTGAAAATCCCTGAGTTGCCACACTCCAGCGCCTGTTCAGATACACTGAGGGAGAATTTAGCATGGCCAATGCATCTAACCAGTACATATTTCGGATTGTGGGAGGAAATTGGATCACCCGGAGGAAACCCTCACAGACACGGGGAGAACGTGCAGACTCCGCACAGTCACCCAAATCAAGCATTTGAAAGGAAATGGTAGAGGTCATGGGTTTGGCAGTAATGGTCCCCACAGCCTGCTGTAGTAGGGAATTCCACAAGTTCACCAACGTCTGTGAAGAAACTTCTCCTGATCCCAGTTGTAAATGGCCTCCCCTGTACCCTGAGCCTGTGACCCCTTGTTGTAGACTCCCAGCCAGAGGAAACAACATCCCTGCATCCAGCCTGGCCAGCCTATAATAATCTTACTGAGGCCAGTCTTCCATCTCCAATCGCCCTTTTATCTACAGTGATATCTCAACACCGTTCAGCTACTATAGAGTACAGATCAGTCCCAAGACTGCCGGTCTGAGTGGGTCCAGCTGGTTTTAAAACCCCTGCTGCTTCTTCACCATTGGGTGAACCTCCACTCACCTAATAGGGGAGCTCATATTCAACGAGGCCCACGGGGAGATCTATTGATGATCCCTCGTGACCATCATAACACAGCCCTGTTAGAGTTTATGCTTTTCAACGAGATGATAGAATCATAGAATCTCTACGGTGCAGAAGAGGCCATTTGGCCCATCAAGTCTGCACCGACTCTCCGACAGAGTATCTTACCCAGGCCCTCTCCGTGACATAACCCCACACATTTCCCATGACTAATTCATCTAATCTACACATCTTGGGACATTAAGTGGTAATTTACCATGGCCATCTAACCTTTACACCTTCAGACTGTGGAAGGAAACTGAGCACCCTGAGGAAACCCTCACAGACATGGGGAGAGAGTGCAAACTCCACACAGTCACCCAAGGCCGGTTCCTGGAGCTGTGAAGCAGCAGTGGAACCACCGTGCCACCATGCTGGCCATCCCCTCTCATTCTTCCAAATTCCAGGCAATACAGGCTCAGTCATAGAGGTTTACAGCATGGAAACAGGCCCTTCGGCCCAACTTGTCCATGCTGCCCTTTTTTTTAAAGCCTCTAAGCTAATCCCAATTGCCCATTTGGCCCATATCCCTCTATACCCATCGTACCCAATCTCTCCTCATATCACAATCTGTCTTCTCAGGAATCAGCCTGATGAATCTTCGCTGTACATCCTCTATGGCAAATATATCCTTTCTTAGATAAAAGGACCAGAGCTGCATACAATACTCCAGGTGTGGTCTCACCAAGGCCCTGCACAGCTGCAGTAATGATGTGGAGATGCCGACATTGGACTGGGGTAAGCACAGTAAGAGGTCTCACAACACCAGGTTAAAGTCCAACAGGTTTATTTGGTAGCACAAGCCACAAGCTTTTGGAGCGCTGCTCCTTTATCAGGTGAGTGGGAGTTCTGTTCACAAACAGGGCATATAAAGACACAAACTCAATTTACAAAACAATGGTTGGAAAATAACAGCTGCAGTAAGACATCTTGCTCCTGTACTCAGGTCCTCATGCAATGAAGGCCAACATACCATTTGCCTTGGTAACTGCTTGTTGTACCTGCATGCTTGATTTCGGTGACTGGTGTATATGGACACCCAGGTCCCTTTGTACATCAACATTTCCCAATCTATCACTCATTTTCTGTCACTCTCTTTCTCAGTAAAAGTGAGTAATTTCATATTTAGGCACGTTATACCACATCTACCACGTATTTGCCCACTCACTCAACTTTTCTAAATCACCTTGAAGCCTCTCGACATCTTCCTCACCACTCACAATTCCAAGTTTTGTGTCTTCAGAAATATTACTCTTGGTTCCCTTATCCTAATCAGTGAAGTATATTGTGAATAGCTGGGGCCCAAACGCTGATCTCTATAAGAGCCCACTTGTCACTGCCACTTTGAAAAAGACCCATTTATTGCTACTCTTTGTGTCCTGTCTGCTAACCAATTCTCAATCCGTGCCAGTATATTACCCCCAATCTGCTTTAATGTTCAGTTTGGTGATCGGAGATTACAGCTGGAATTTTCCGGCCTTTCTCACCGAAAGGGTCTTTCGGTCTCACCGGCGGTGAACCCCTGCAGCGGGTTTCCCTGCGGTGGGGGGAGCATTCAAAGGGAAAATCTGTCGATAACGGCAGGACCAGAAGATCCTGCCGCTGGCCATGAAGGTCCGCTTCCATCACCACAAAACACGCAGCGGTCGCGTGGAAAATCCCAGCATACATCAATATTTGCGTTGACCTCCAGCGGGGCTTTGACCTCTTAATAGATGGGACCCACTGACTCAGGGGTAATATTCCCACCTCTTAGTCCCATTCTAGTGATTGGAGATCGGAGAACTGGCTCTGATATCCAGTGAGATGGGGACAGAAAGAGGTTGTCCAAAGGTAAAAGCAACTGAAGAAGGCACGATGGAAACCACTTTAGCTGCTTTTCCCCAGTGAGTGGCTCAAAAATCTCAAGTGCGAGACCTGAGCTAGGAACAACCCTGTGGGCAAAACAGAACAGGCAGACAGGTAGTTGAATAGCTTTATTGCTGTAATATTATTTTACTGTCACAGTTTATGATCTAAAAGGAAAATGTTGAGCTAAGGGAGGCTGGAGTTACTAGAACCTACTGGCAGTTTAAGAATTAATTTATATTACTCTTAAAATAATCAAACAATAGAATTTTGTCCACCTCTCTGAGAGATAGCACTGAAGGGGATGTGGAATGTTACAAAAAGAATGCTAACCAATGGAAAAAATTGTGTGGTTGGTTATTCAGAGAAACATAGAAGTTAGGAGCAGGAGGGGGCCATTCAGCCCTTCGAGCCTGCTCCGCCATTTATTACGATCGTGGCTGATCATCCAACTCAATAGCCTAATCCTGCTTTCTCCCCATAACCTTTGATCCTTAAAAAAACCTTAAAAGAAATAGCTGGAAGGAACAGCGAAAGGAACAGAAACTAAACTCGGAATTCTCCAGCCATTTCATGCCAGCAGGCCTCTCTGGTCCCATCGCGGCACGCCCCATGCCGTGGGTTTCCCGGCAGTGTGGGGTGGATTCAGTGGAAATTCCCATTGACAGCGGCGGGAACAGAGGATCCCGCTGCCGAGAAACACGCTGAGCGGAGGCCAGAGAATCTCACCCTACACGCATCATATTGAACATATTAAAATATCCCGAGACACTTCACCGAACCATTGCCAAAAACAAATCTGACACCAAGCCACATCAGGAGACAGTAAGACAACAGATCAAAAAACTTGGTAAAAGAAGTAGGTTTTAAAGAGTAACTTCTATCATATAATGGTATCTGGCATTGCGGGGGTTAATGTGGGACTGGGAAACAGCTCCGCCCACAATGTGATGTAAAGAGACATAAACTGAGACCAGGGTCAGTTGTGGATTGGACAGAAACCTGTGAAGAAGGAAGCATGAAGTAGCTCAGGTTGGCCACGTGTTACCAATAAACACTTATTTTTTAACTGTAGAAGGCTCAGAACCTCTTTGTGAGGAACACTGAACATACAACAAGGAAGCTTCTGTTTAAGCGGCACCGAGGTTTTAAAATTCTAATCCTTGTTTTTAAATCCCTCCAGACCTCACCCCTCCTATATTTGTAACCTCTTCTTGCTCCGCAACCCTTGAAGAAACTTGCACTCATCTAATTCTGGCCTCAAGAGCAACCTCAATTTTAAAAGCTCCACCTTAGGTGGCCATGCTTTCAGTGGCCTGGGCCCTAAGCTCTTTAATTCCTTCCTTACACCTCTCCACCTCTCTCCCTCCTTTTCCTCCATTAAGACACTCCTTAAAATCAATGTCTTTGACCAAACATTTAGCCATCTGCCCTAATAATGCCTTCAGTAGTTCTGTGTCAAAGTTCACACCTGGAAATGTTTGATGTTAAAGGTGTCTGAAGACAAATTGTTGCGAGAGAGGCAGAGAATTTTAGCCAGTAAATTCCAGAGTTTATAGCCTAGGTAAAACTGCCAATGGTAGAATGTTTAAACAGTAAGAAGTCTCACAACACCAGGTTAAAGCCCAACAGGTTTATTTAGTAGCAAAAGCCACGAGCTTTCGGAGCGCTGCTCCTTCGTCAGGTGAGTGGGAGTTCTGTTCACAAACAGGGCATATAAAGACACAAACTCAATTTACAAAATAATGATTGGAATGCGAGTCTTTACAGGTAATCAAGTCTTAAAGGTACAGACAATGTGAGTGGAGAGAGGGTTAAACACAGGATAAAGAGATGTGTATTGTCTCCAGCCAGGACAGTTAGTGAGATTTTGAAGCCCAGGCGTTGGAGATCTCTACTGCCTCCCAAAGATACACAAGGCAAACACACCCGGCCGTCCCATCGTATCGGGCAATGGGAGCCTGTGCGAGAACCTCTCCGGCGACGTCGAGGGCATCCTGAAACCCATTGTACAAAGAACCCCCAGCTTCTGTCGCGACACTACGGACTTCCTACAGAAACTCAGCGCACATGGAGCAGTTGAACCAGGAGCACTCCTCGTCACAATGGATGTCTCGGCACTCTACACCAGCAACCCCCACGACGATGGCATTGCTGCAACGGCCTCAGTACTCAATGCCGAGAACTGCCAGTCTCCAGGTGCAATTTTACAACTCATCCGCTTCATCCTGGACCACAATGTCTTCATCTTCAACAACCAGTTCTTCATCCAGACACACAGAACAGCCATGGGGACCAAATTCGCATCTCAATATGCCAACATCTTCATGCACAGGTTCAAACAAGACCTCTTCACCGCACAGGACCTTCAACCAATGCTATACACTAGATACATCGATGACATTTTCTTCCTTTGGACTCATGGTGAACAATCACTGAAACAACTATATGATGACATCAACAAGTTCTATCCCACCATCAGACTCACCATGGACTACTCTCCGGAATCGGCTGCATTCTTGGACACACGCATCTCCATCAAGGTCGGTCACCTCAGCACTTCACTGTACCGCAAGCCCACGGATAACCGCACGATGCTCCACTTCTCCAGCTTCCACTCCAAACACGTTAAAGCCATCCCTTACGGACAAGCCCTCCGTATACACAGGATCTGCTCAGATGAGGAGGATCAGAACAGACACCTCCAGACGCTGAAAGATGCCCTCATAAGAACAGGATATGGCGCTCGACTCATCGATCGACAGTTCTGACGCGCCACAGCGAAAAACCGCACCGACCTCCTCAGACAACAAACACGGGACACGGCGGACAGAGTACCTTTCGTCGTCCAGTTCTTCCCCGGAGCGGAGAAGCTACGACATCTCCTCCGGAGCCTTCAACATGTCATTGATAAAGACGAACGTCTCGCCAAGGCCATCCCCACACCCCCACTTCTTGCCTTCAAACAACAGCACAACCTCAAACAGACGATTATCCGCAGCAAACTACCCAGCCTTCAGGAGAGCAGTGACCACGACACCACACAACCCTGCCACAGCAACCTCTGCAAGACCTGCCGGATCATCGACACGGATGCCATCATCTCACGTGAGAACACCATCCACCAGGTACACGGTACATATTCTTGCAACTCGGCCAACGTTGTCTACCTGATACGCTGCAGGAAAGGATGTCCCGAGGCATGGTACATTGGGGAGACCATGCAGACGCTACGACAACGGATGAATGAACAGCGCTCGACAATCACCAGGCAAGAGTGTTCTCTTCCTGTCGGGGAACACTTCAACGGTCACGGGCATTCGGCCTCTGATCTTCAGGTAAGCGTTCTCCAAGGCGGCCTTCATGACACACGACAACGCAGAGTGATAGCCAGGTTCTGCACACATGAGGACAGCCTCAACCGGGATCTTGGGTTATGTCACACTATCTGTAACCCCCACGACTTGCCTGGGCTTGCAAAATCTCACTAACTGTCCTGGCTGGAGACAATACACATCTCTTTAACCTGTGTTTAACCTTCTCTCCACTCACATTGTCTGTACCTTTAAGACTTGATTACCTGTAAAGTCTCACATTCCAACCATTATTTTGTAAATTGAGTTTGTGTCTTTATATGCCCTGTTTGTGAACAGAACTCCCACTTACCTGACGAAGGAGCAGCACTCCGAAAGCTAGTGGCTTTTGCTACCAAATAAACCTGTTGGACTTTAGCCTGGCGTTGTGAGACTTCTTACTGTGTTTACCCCAGTCCAACGCTGGCATCTCCACAGAATGTTTAAAATCAGGGATTCTCAAGAGGCCAGAATCGGAGAAGCTGAATACAAGAAAAATACAGAGAAACATAGAAGATAGGAGCAGGAGGAGGCCATTCAGCCCTTCAAGCCTGCTCCGCCATTCATCACGATCATGGTTGATAAGACCATAAGACCATAAGACATAGGAGCGGAAGTAAGGCCATTCGGCCCATCGAGTCCACTCCACCATTCAATCATGGTTGATTTCAACTCCATTTACCCGCTCTCTCCCCATAGCCCTTAATTCCTCGAGAAATCAAGAATTTATCAATTTCTGTCTTGAAGACGCTCAACGTCTCGGCCTCCACAGCCCTCTGTGGCAATGAATTCCACAGACCCACCACTCTCTGGCTGAAGAAATTTCTCCTCATCTCTGTTCTAAAGTGACTCCCTTTTATTCTAAGGCTGTGCCCCCGCGTCCTAGTCTCCCCTGTTAATGGAAACAACTTCCCTACGTCCATCCTATCTAAGCCGTTCATTATCTTGTAAGTTTCTATCAGATCTCCCCTCAACCTCCTAAACTCCAATGAATATAATCCCACGATCCTCAGACGTTCATCGTATGTCAGGCCTACCATTCCTGGGATCATCCGTGTGAATCTCCGCTGGACCCGCTCCAGTGCCAGTATGTCCTTCCTGAGGTGTGGGGCCCAAAATTGCTCACAGTACTCCAAATGGGGCCTAACCAGTGCTTTATAAAGCCTCAGAAGTACATCCCTGCTTTTGTATTCCAAGCCTCTTGAGATAAATGACAGCATTACATTTGCTTTCTTAATTACGGACTCAACCTGCAAGTTTACCTTTAGAGAATCCTGGACTAGGACTCCCAAGTCCCTTTGCACTTTAGCATTATGAATTTTGTCACCGTTTAGAAAATATCGTCCAACTCAATAGCCTAATCCTGCTTTCTCCCCATAACCTTTGATCCCATTCACCCCAAGTGCTATATCCAGCTGCCTCTTGAATACATTCAATGTTTTGGCATCAACTACTTCCTGTGGTAATGAATTCCACAGGCTCACCACTCTTTGGGGGTAAAGAAATGTCTCCTCACCTCCGTCCTAAATGGTCTACCCTGAATCCTCAGACTGTGACCCTGGTTCTGGACTCCCCCCACCATCGGGAACATCCTCCCTGCATCTACCCTGTCTAGTCCTGCTAGAATTTTATAAGTCTGATTCCCCCTCATTCGTCTGAACTCCAGTGAAAACAATCCTAACCTAGTCAATCTCTCCTCATACATCAGTCCCGCCATCCCCGGAATCAGCCTGGTAAACCTCAAGACAAAGAATAGTAACAAAGGAATCTGACACAGGAAGGGAAAGAAAGGAATAAAGATAAACAGGACAAATAAAAGTAGAACATACAGTCCCTCTTTCATTTTCACAGTAGCAAATAGAATAGATAAAAGCGACAGTGGCTCATTACCAGTGGACAAGCTGGTAGTAAAACAATGTAAATCGAGAAAGAAATAAAGATAAACAAGACAAATAAAAATAGAACACACAACAGTTAAAGCAGCCCAATGTGTGCAGTCAAATCATTCCCTGAACAAATTATCAGCAGAACAGACAACACATAAGGTTTTAGTAAATAGATTTCCAAATCTTTAAACATCATTCCCAGTAGATTTTTTTCCACAACAAATCTAAGAACACAGCTTTCTGAATTTTTTGGGGATATGGGCAGAGCAGAGAGATCTCGGATATTAATCCACAACAATTTAACTGAAGGAAGGGAAGGCCAGGTCTCAGACGTATCGTAGGTGATTCGCCCAAAAGAATTCTAGGATAAGTCTCTAATAGGGATAGAGCATTCCAACTCCACATTTGTACCTGTGCCAAGCCAAGCCAATTGTTGGATTGCAATAGTGAGCGCAGGACTGGTTCTGTCCACAGATTCTGTCACCTTCTCTCCCAGGATTACTTGCCTAACACACAGGCTCCCAGTAGCTTTGGAGTTCTTTCCCCTTTACAGAACCTTGGGGCAAGATATCCAAACCAGGAGATCAAAACTGGAGTCAGCCTATCAATGAACTCTTACGTGTCCTCGATGGATTTAATCTAACTGCAGTTTCTGCTGGACAAAATGACTGAATGATTTGAGTGGCATGTATGTTCAAATGGGAGTTTTTATAGATTATATACTTAGGTATTATATATATAAGCCTGTTTATCTATCTGTAATGATGCATTTGCAGAGACTTCACTCGTGAACAACAAAGGATTTATTTACAAGAGCAGCAGTGTGTCTGCCGTTAGTTCTGGAAAGCCTCTGCCTAAGAGAACACCTCCCCTTGGGGTGATTCCCCACTCTGAACCCTGATTGGTCACCCAGGCCAGGTGACCTTTACTCTGTTGTGTTGCCCTTAAAGAAACAATCACCCATGTCCCTCCCACTTTAACTACCTTATACAATTAGGGGAGGTGGTGGCGTAGTGGTATTGTCACAGGACTATTAATCCAGAGACCCTGGGCAAGATCAGTGGACCTGCGTTCAAATCCCACTACAGCAGTTGGTGAAATTTGAATTCAGGTAAAATCTGGAATTAAGAGTCTAGCGATAACCAGGAAATCATTGTCGATTGTTGTAAAAACCCATCTGGTCCACTAATGTCCTTTCGGGAAGGAAATCTGCCATTCTGGTCTGGTCTATATGTGACTCCAGATCCACAGCAATGTGGTTGACTCTCAACTGCCCTCTGAAATGGTCAGAAACACCCACATCCCTTAAATGAATCTAAAAACCTTCAATAACTGATTTACTTAGTCCTAAATTCTAACTATACATTATATACATAAATTGGACAATCATAAATCAAGTCTTTGAGAGGGGCTTTCTGTTTGTTGTCAGGTGTTGACTAAGATACCTTCACAGGATTGACAATAAAAGGAATTGTGATAACGGGTACCAGTCCTGGCACAGGCAGTTCATCACGACCTGCTTCTACAGAGACATCAGTTACGTCAATAACAGGTCGGTCAGGTACTTTGGTGTTTACGGGTTTGGAAACAAATTCTTGAATTCTTGTCTTTCTACTCCTCAAGTGGTCTTTGTTTATGAACGATCCATCCCTTCATGTTCACTTGACACCACTGGGGTCTGGTCTTAGAGACAATAATTCTGGGGATCCAACTTCATCCACTGCCAAGTTTCTCATGTATACGGCTCATTTACCATCAACAATGGTGCTGCGCTATGTGAACTGTGGCTTGTTTGTTGATTACTTTGGCTGGTTCTACCCTTCCTGCCAAATTTGGAAACATGAGGCTCAGTCTCGTTCTGAGACTGTAAAATCCTGCCCAAGGTCAACGGACCTTCCCATGCTCCGCCCCTCGCCCACTCCGATTCCCATGATGGGTGGACCGGTAAAATTCCGGCCGATGTCTCATTAGAGGTTCTGCTGATGGAACTCCCGTTGTTACAGGTGGAATGGTACAGTCGCTAGGGAGGAATCCTGAGATTTCCGTCTCCTAGGTTCCTCCTGACATTTTCTTTAGGCTGGATTTGAAAGTTTGGACAGTTCTCTCGGCTAACCGAGAAGGGTAGGGGGTTTTAGTTAAGTCGGGCAGCATGGTTGGTGCAGGCTTGGAGGGCCGAAGAGCCTGTTCCTATGCTGTAATTTTCTTTGTTCTTTGTTTTTTGTAACCCTTTTGATTTGTGTAGTTCAAATGTCCTAATAGAGAGTGAATACCAGAATCACTGGTGCAGGCTCTTCCACACGGTATACTTGCAACATCCTGGTTAATTGATTACTTGGTGATCTTGACTTAGCTCTGCACTGCTTTATCAAATGTCTGCTTTTGTGCCAAGAACAAAGACACTCAGCCTCCTTAAACCGATATGATTCAGGATTGTGGGTACTTTCACAGCAGTAACATTCCACTTTAAGCATTACTGACTGGCTGCCTGTCCTGTACCTTTTTGTTTTGTTGTGGCTGAAATTATTTCCCACTTCACGGCTGCTTTGAAGCAATGGCTGGCTACAGGGTCCCACCCTGACTGGTGGGTGAATGGTCCATTTTGTGCATTCTGCAGCTCTTGCGCACTCTTTTCGGTGCTTTCAATGGCCAGCACTATCTCCACTGCTTGTTTAAAATTTATGTCTGCATGCAATCTACATTGACAACCACAGTTGTTCATGCCGCAGACTAACTTAGCTCCTACCACATCACTTAGGGTGGCTCCAAAATCACAATACTTAGGCAATTGCTTCAGTTTGGCAATGTAAGTTGCGATCAATTTGCTTAGGGTCAAATTAAATTTTTATTTCTGGAGCATGACTGATGGTTGAGGTTGCAATTGAGCCTACACTACATCCACAAGCTCACTGAATGATTTGGAGTCGGGTGTGCTTGGACTGCAAGACTGCAAAAAAGGTTATAGGTCTGACTTCCACAAACATTTCGGAGAATTACTTCATGTTTTGCCTCCTTCCCATTTCATTTGCTTGGAAATAATATCCAAGGCGCTCGATGTACTCTGTCCAGTCCTCCATGGAGGAATCATATGGATCTATTCATCCAAAGAGAGGTATTCTGGTGAGTATTTTTAAATTTTTCTCAGATTTCAATTAAAACAGGATACTCACAGGTGTCGGGCCAGAGGCAGTAGCTGGATAATTTATCCTTGTAGCCAGGTGTAATGATGCATTTTCAGAGACTTCATTTGTGAAGAATAAAGGATTTATTTACAAGGGTTTCCAAGAGGAACAGCATGTCTGTACTAGTTCTGGAATGCCACTGCCTAAGAGAACTCCTTCCCCAGGGGTGACTCACACTCTGAGTCCTGATATGTCACTCAGAGCAGGTGATTCTTACTGTGCTGTGTTGCCCTTAAAGGGACAATCATCACACTATGCCTCAGCTCAGGCAATGGATCCTTCCCACTGACACAAAGACAACCTGGAATCTGGTCTTGAAATCAATTGATTTTTCTTTGTAATCTGTGCTGGAGGTGATGGTCATCTCCCACATTTGGCAGTGCTGCTTTCCTCCTGCTTCCCCGACTGGAAGCTGCAGTAAGGTGGATTTCTCAGGCAGTTGCTGACTGAAGGAGAGGAAGGATGCTGCCAGTGGGAACCATGCAGATGGAGAAAGTCAGCATTGGTCTCAATGTTCAAGTGAGTCAGAAGTTAATGTTCAAGGAGTAGACACAGCAGGAAGTGAAAGATGACAGAACCTTAGAGAGCCCACAGTGCACAAAACCCAAAATGGAGGCAGTTTGACTAGAAGGTGAAGAGAGGGTTCCAATAGCCAGCTGCTAAAGGAAGAAACCAGAGGTCGTCTTTACTTGGAATAGAGTTATTCACAGAGTGAAACATTCTAGGTCTATTTCTCCTAACTGCACTCTATTCCTATGTCAGTAAGTGACACTTTATGTGCTGATTAAATGCCCAATCAATGTCCTCCATCTGTATGTACTGATCCTCAATTGAAATAATTAACAAGCGATGGGAGGTGTAAGTGACAGAGACAGAAATGGTGTGGTGCAGGAATTTCAGAGAATGCAAATAAAATAAATTTGGAGCTTAACTTAGCATTTAATCATGATTCTGCTGGAATCCAAACACAGCCGACACACTAGTTGAGTCACAAGGATTCTGCCTACTGCAGCCAAGGGTCAGCGCATAGTCCCTGACCACCCACACTGGCTCTTCCAGCTCTGTTGTCGCTACTTCAACTCTTTATTTACTCTTTCACAGGCTGTGGGCCTTGCTGGCGAGGCCAGAATTTCTATCGCCCATCTCTAATTGCACTTGAGAAGGTGGTGGTGAGCTGCCTTCTTGAACTGCTGAGTCCCCGTGATGCAGGTACACACACAGTGCCGTAAGGAAGTTCCAGGCTTTCGACCCAGTGACAGTGATATAGTTCCAAGTTAGGATGGTGAGTGGTGTGGAAGGAAACTTCCAGGTGCTGTTCCCATTGTGTCTGCTGCCCTTGTCCTTCTAGATGATAGCAGTCGCAGTTTGGAAGGTGCTGTCAATGGGGCCTTGGTGAATTGCTGCAGTGCATCTTGTACATACACATACACACTGCTGCTACTGTGTGCCGATGGTGGGAGGGATGGATATTGAAGATGGTGGATGGGCTGCTAATCAAGCGGGCTGCTTTTTTCTGAATGGTGTCAAGCTTCTTGAGTGTTGTTGGAGCTTCATTCATCCAGACAAGTGGAGAGTATTCCATCACATTCCTGACTTGTGCCTTGGAGAGATGAGAACAGACTTTGGGCAGTCAGGAAGTGAGTTATTCTTTGAGGTCTCCCCAACCTCTGACCTATTCTGGTAGCCATGGTGTGGAGATGACGGCGTTGGACTGGGGTAAACACAGTAAGAAGTCTCACAACACCGGGTTAAGTCCAACAGGTTTATTTGGTAGCAAAAGCCACGAGCTTTCGAAGCGCTGCTTCTTCTGAAGAAGAAGCGCTTTGAAAGCTCGTGGCTTTTGCTACCAAATAAACCTGTTGGACTTAACCTGGTGTTGTGAGACTTCTTACTCTATTCTGGTAGCCATAGTATTTATACAGCCAATCCCATTCAGTTTCTGGTCAATGGTAACCCCAGGATGTTGATACTGAGGGATTTGATAATGGTAAAGCCATTGAATGTCTAGAGGCAATGGTTAAATTCTCTCTTGTTGAAGATGGTCATTGCCTGTCACTTGTGTGGTTCGAATGTTACTTCCCAGTCCTCTTTTTCAAAGCTTTCTTAAGTGTTTTGTCCCGTTTCACCTGAACAAGCCATGGTGGGCAGAGAGTTTACTCCCAAATGATGGTGAGGTGAAAGATGCTTATCAGCCCAAGCTTGTAACAGCATCATCAGTTAGAGGAAGCAAATGAATGATTAGAAACTAAACCAATCAAGATCTAGCTTTTCCCAGTTCTGCTGCTTGAAATAAGACTTGGTTCAAATCAAAAAAACAGTAGAGGATCACAAAGGCAGTGTCAGAACGCTGTATATATCCACATGGAGACAGAAACATTCATTTCCACAGTAGCACATAGAAACAGACGTGCAAAGCAACAACGGCCCATAACGGGTGAACAAACTGTTGTAAAGATGTCAATGAATGTCAGTGGTGATACTGAAGTGAGATGTCCCTTTCACGAGGTTGTAGAAACCATTCAGCAACTTGCAATGAATCACAGTCCACAGGGTATCTCTTCTTCACCACAAGTTGCTGAACAGTTTACAAATTAAATAGCAGCAAGTGTCTTTTGTCTCAGCATCATTTGGGAGTAAACCCTGGGCCCACCACGGCTTGGTCAGCTGAAGCAGGGCAAAACCGACCATGCTGCCCGACTTAACTAAAACCCCCTACCCTCCCGGGCGGTGCAGGCTTGGAGGGCCGAGGAGCCTGTTCCTCGGCCCTCCATGGCTTGTTCCTGTGCTGTAATTTTCTTTGTTCTTGTTCTTTGTAAAACACTCAAGAAAGCATCCTAAAGTGACAGTTTCTGACTGACTGAGGAATATAGATGGGATAGGATTTTTGTCAAAGCAGGAAGAGGTTCAAAAAGCCAAAGACCTCAAAGAACTACAGCACCTGTTACATAAATCCGTAGACCAATCTAAATCCTGCCTGTCCTGAGTACAGATTTAAACGAAATGCCAAACACATACGAACTCATTTTATTTTTAAGCTTGGTGCTCATTTTTCATTTTCTGCTCCCCACAAGGTTTTTATTTGAGCTCATTTTCATACTAAACTCAGCAGTTCATCAGGCATGGTAATAAATTGATGTATTGATCCATTTCCTGTTAATAGCAGCTCTTTGATTTTGCACCCTACCAGGTCATCACAGCAGGCTGCTTCATGATTTGCTATGTGTTGAAGGTGAATAATTGATTCATTTTGTTTCAAAGGAATGTTTGGCAGAACACTCGAGAGAACAATATTCTTACAATAATGTCAACGGCTTCACATTAATTATGCAATCCCAACATGACCAGTATTTAAAGAAATCCCTTTGTCTGCACACTCTACCTTCCCTCCTTCAGTTCCAAGGCCACAGTTATTAAGTCTCAGCTCCTCAAGGGTGAAGCAGCTCTTGTTCCTCAGAAGATCTTTGCAGCTCTGAATTCCGTCTGGGCCAAATGCATTATCACTCAAATCCAGCTCTGTCAACTCAGCACCAGCAAGCATGACAGCTTCACCAAGTGACTTCTGAGAAAGTAATAGATAGAAAAATGTATTAATTAACATGGCATTTGCCCATTAAATATATATCCCTCTATAGGCTAACTTTCCAAACACTTACAGTCCCAGGATACTATTGTGCAAACTGCACAGAGATAGTATGAATCTGACTTTGTAATTACCCCGAAGCTTAATGTTGCCACGATGAATCAACACTTTATTTCTGCAAAATTAATACCAGAAAATATGCTGAAGGCTGAACATTTTCTTTATGCACTGTCATGTTGCTAGGCTTCTGATAACAATAAATGATGTGCTTGTCATAATCTAATATAGATTAATGGAGTGCGTTTTGCAGCCTTGAATGTACTCACGATGGTTTCTACTTGAAAGCTGCAACCTTGATGGAAGCTTTTGACAGGAAGGAAGGAAGGAAGGAAAGGAGCTGGGTGTGCAGTGTCTTAGAAACTCCTTTATCTCAGGGGCCCAGTATGAATCAGCTCTGATGGTTCAATATGAAGTGAGTTGGAGACAGTGGCCGGGATTCTCCCAGCCTGCTGCACTGCTCGAGAGACAGCAGCGGGGGTCCTTTAGCGAGATTTGGGACCGCCAATCGCAAGTCTCTGAGGCCCTTTTTTTTCAGTCCGATCAGCTCCACGCCGGGAATCAGCGCAGAGCTGATTACCTTCTGGAAATGGACACTTCCATATGATTAGCAAGCCCAGGACGGTAGCTTGGCAGTGCCAGCCTGGCACCTTGGCACTGTCCACCAGACACCTTGGCACTGCCCACTGGGGCTAGAGGGGCAGGGCAAACTGGGGGAAGAGCCTATGGGAGGGAGATCCCATATGCTCATCAACATGATTATAGTACACAGCTCAACACTGAACACACGACTCACTGGCTGCATTCTCAGCAGGGAACCCAGTAGCCAGCACGGCTAAGATGACATACTGGCAGCTTGTCCCTCGTAAAGATGGGGGCAGAGGGAGGAGGCACAGGAGCGAATGGAACAAGGTCAAGGAGGCTTTGGGAAGGAAGTGGACATAATGGAGCAGCAAAGCAGTGGCAGGTTGTCAGTTCCAGCGATGATGGATAAACTGACCAGGAGATCACTTCCTGAAGTCTGCCCTGAGGACCAAGCGGCAGGGCTGGAGAAAGTTCAATGCCTGGCTGGCCAATGGCAGTGAATTCACCTTCAATTATATTTCCTATCGACTGCACCATCTATTTCTCACTCTACTCAGAGTGCCGCTATCTCATTACTCAGCCATCAGCAATCAGGACTCATGCCTGACATTCACATACTCCACCTCACTCTCACATACCCGCCAAGCCTGCCAGCCTCATTACTACTGCAGCTTCCATATACCTCCAGCTACAGCATTACCCCAATGCACATTCTTTCCTCTCTCTCACAGAACAAGGTCCTAAATAAGCACAACATAGAACCAGTGAAGAACAGGCACTCCTGCATCTACTGAGCCCTCCAAAAACATTCAGATGACAGTATCTTTGTGTCTAATGCCTCTTCTCAAGTTTCATTTCACAGTCATTGTGAAATAAAGCATAAAGAGCAAGTTGCAGATGTTGGACCTATTGCTTCCCAGCCCCTTCCGTCACCCCAAACCTCCCCTTCTGCCTTTATCCTTTCAAATGCCTGTATTCAAAGTAAATGTGTGACCTTTAATCTCATTCAGGCTTGGGTGTTGCCAGGAGCATGTGCCCATTCTGGTCAGCCGCTGTGAAGGATGAGAGCACCCGGGGCACCATCCATTGATCTGACACCGGTAATCACCAGATCAGATAGTGGTATTTTACATAACTTAGTGGGTAGTATAAGGTGGGGAGCAGTTATTGGGCATGAATGCACTGCAGTAAGGCCAAGGTGAGTATCAGCTCATTGGAGAATGGGCTCACACATCCATTCTGCAGCAGAGGACTTAGATGAGAAGATTGATGGAGTAACATGCAGGCGTACACTGATGGATATGCGCACTGAGGTGTTTGATGGAATGGGAGTCCTGCCAGCCAGCCTCTTGCCAGCTTCAACTTTGCAGAGGTCTTCATAACGAGCTCAGGGCCCATCCATTCCTGCAAGCAAACGATAGCCATTTATTGGAGTTTTCTGAAGAAGTGACTGGTGCTGTGGTTGAAGGGGAGCCAGTGGGCCAACTATTCCTAGATTTCCGGAAGGCATTTGATAAGGTGCCACATCGAGTGTTATTGCGAAAACCAAAAGCTTGCGGTGTTGGGGCTGATATATTAGCCTGGATTGAAGATTGGCTGGCTGGCAGAAAGCAGAAAGTAGCCATACGTGGGTCTTTTCTTGTTGGCAAGATGTCAAGAGTGGTGTGCCACAGGGAGTGAACAAAGACCTGGGCTGTAATCTTCCGGCTCTTCACGCCAGTTCAATATTCTGGTTCTGCCGATGGTGCATTCCTGTCTCTGGGTGCAGTGAACTCCCATTGACAGCGGCAGGACCAGAGGATCCCAGTGCCAGTGAATGGTGCACCGCCTCCTGCCAGAATAAAGACACAGAAACCCTCTCCCCGGAACAGAATGTGGGAAAGCGTGAAACTGATCATTTCGGTCGGAAAAATAAAAAAGAAGCATAATATTTAAGAGAGATTGCAGAATTCTGAGGTGCAGGAATCACAAAAGGCTGGTATACAGGTACAGCAAGTAATCAGGAAAGTTCATAGAATGTTATTAATTATTGCGAGGAGAATTGAATCCAAAAATATGGAGGTTATGCATCAATTATACAGAATATTAATGAAATCACACCTGGAGTATTGTGCACAGTACCAGTCTCCTTATTTAAGGAAGGATGTAAATGTGTTGGAAGCAGTTCTGAACTAAAACCCGGATCGGGTAGGTTGGCTTATGAGGAATGGGTGGACAGGCTAGGCTTGTATCCACTGGAGTTTAGAAGAGTCAGAGGTGACTTGATTGAAAGATATAAGATCCTCAGGGATCTTGACATGGTCAATGTTGAGAGGATATTTCCTCTTGTGGGAGAATATAGAACTAGGGGTCACTGTTTAAAAATAAGGGGCCACCTGTTATAAATTTAAAAGGGTTGCAGGTTGCTTTAAGAGCTGATCACATGATTTGGTGGCGATGTCATTAGGGTGCTGCCACAGGCTGCAATTTCACTTTCAGTTTATATGCTGTGTAGAGAACAGCGCTTCAATAAATCTGTTGTTGATATTTTAATCCACATGTGTAAATCACATCTTTTCTTTTTGTGAAAAAAACCCACATCCCTGACATAGTTACAACATCACATTACTCATTTAAGACAGGGATGAGGAGAATTTCTTTCTCTCTGGGTTATGAGCCTTTGGAACTCTCTTCCTCAGAAGGTGGCAGAAGCACAGTCTTTGAATATTTTTGAGGTAAAGACAGATTTTTTTTAAGCAAGGGGCTGAGAGGTTATCAAGGCTGGGGGTAATGGAGAGTTGAGGCCAAAACAGATCAGCCATGATCTTACTGAATGGTGAAGCAGGCTCGAAGTGCCCAGTGGTCTACTCCTGCTCCGGATCTGTGTGCTTTTTTATGTTCATAATGCTATGACAGCACTTGTGGACCCAGCCTCTGATAGGTGGGTGTCTCAGCTTCCATTACAGCAGAGGCAGAAGCTACTCGATGTCTCAGTGCGACATCAGATCTTCTGAAGCGATGGGATTAGAAAAGACAGAATCACAGGAGAATGCCCTTGATTCCCTTCTCCAGTATCTTTCACAACCACCCGTGTAGGTGGACGAGACCTTGCTTTCACTGCTCACCCAAAACTCTGGCATTACAGGCCCGCTTGAGGCCTGCCAGAAAGTGTCAGCTTGGATTCTACACTCAAGTATCTGTAGTGGTCTTGAACCCACAACCTCCACAACAGAAAGCAAGCGATGCTCCTACATATAGCTGATAGAGGCCAATTTGAAAGGAAGTAGGGTTGAGGCAGGGGGTGAGGAAGGTTGCATGTCAAGAGAATTTGCACTGTCCTTGGAGTCTGTTCCGAAAGGTCATTAGAACTATGGCACATGTTACCACAATGCTGAAAGCTGGGTTAAGTTCAAACCCTTACGACCACAGAACAACAATCACACCAGCTGCAAAGATGTTGATGTCCTCGATGTCAGCTTTGCTTGGGAAGGGAGAGTGGGGAAGGGGGAATCTGGTATCCAGTAGTGAACTAGTTGGAGAGATTCAGCCCAGACAAACAATAAAGTTAACTTTAATTGCCGTTAGAATATTTTAAAATAAGTTAACGGCAAAAGCAGCCTTTTGACTTGCTTTGCAAGTCAGTTTGGAAATGTGAAACATAAATGATCAACACCGCAAATCAAGAGCAGGGTTGGGGAGTGGGAGGATGGAGGGGAGTGGGAGGATGGAGGGGAGTGGGAGGATGGAGGGGAGTGGGAGGATGGAGAGGAGTTGCTAAGACACATCAGCCGCAGCAAAGGTTAGCATTGAGACACTGCAGACTGTTGTACATGGACGCAACACAAGGTGGCTGAATAGTACAAGAATGGGAGCTTTCCTCTGTGGAATACAGTGCTCTCGGGACAGTTGAAAGTCTATTCCACATAATGATGAGCCACAATGGCCATTGAATGTATTAATGGAGAAGACATGATTAAGAATGTTACAGACTGGAAAGATTTAATTTCTCCTTTCACTCCCCGTCTTTAAACAAAAAGGAGTTTCTGAGTTTTGATTTCCCCCTTTATAAGCGGTGGCATAATTTCCCCAACACCTCAGCCTTGATGTGATGCAATCCTCTATTAATAATAACCCCACAGCAAACTTTAGATAGATAAACCAGATGTTTGTTTACTTTACACACAAAGCAGAGGCAAGGAGTGTCGCTCTGTAGCCCCCAGTACATTCACAAACTAAAAGAGGGATCAGGGAAAGAAAGAGGTACAGGAAAAAGAACAGAGAAAGATGTTTGCAATCACAAAAGGTAGTTTTAAGGGGTTTACATTTGTATTGGTAACCATTAGACATAAGGTATGGTTTTAAATGTATTTAATTTAATGTTTCTGTGCCTGGAAGGGTAAAGTCTATAATTAGATTCATGGACAAAAGCAGTTGTATTGTGGGGGTTGGTCTCGATTCCAACTGTGATTCTATCGTGCTTAGAGAGGGTTACGACATGAAGAATAAATAGTAGAAGCAATGGCTGCTTAGCAACTGGAGGCCCTTGTAAGATAGGAAAACATGTTCAGAGGAATTCAAGAAAAAGTGAACAAAATATCTGAGTTAAAGAGACAGTTGCAATAACCAGATTTAGAGCAGGAAATCAGACTTCAGAGATGAATCAAAAGTTTGATAGATTGATAGATTTTGTTAGATTGATTTTGGCATTAGGGTGAGCATAAGATGTTTCACTTCAGGTATGATTCAAGTGACCCACTGGGGAGCTTTTTTCAAAACAAACTTTATTTAAGAACACAGTTAGAATATAACAAAAAGAATTAGCATAACTTTTACCAATTAAAAAAATGACAAAATATAAATCTTTACAGCTAGCTATCTCTATTCTTCCAATTCTGCAGTATCCCCCATAGACATAAATCCTTCAGTAGAATCAGTTAGGACAGAAACCAAAGATGCTTACATGATGCAAGATTTTCACCTTGTTACCATTTCTAGACAGATATCCAGAGAGCATTTTTCAGAGAAGAATATATCCTCAAAACAGCAAAACATCAGGGAAGTAAACCTAGTCTCTGGCAGCTCCCAGTCTCCAGACTTCAGTGACAGAAAGGGATACCTCTCTCCCTGCAGCTTCCAAAACAGCAACACTCAAAGAAAGATCCACTCTCATACAGCAGAATCTCAGAGACAGAGACTTATCTCCTGGCAGATTCCAGTTTCCAACTTCAGAGAGTGAGCACTGCTCTCTCTAAACTCAAAAGCAGCATCTAAAAAAAACGAAGCTGGAATTCTGTGTGTAAACCGAGCTTCACCCTGGCACATGACCATAGCTGTCAATTATCCTAAACAAGACCCACTTTGCAAAATCCCAGGGGAACAGCAGAACAGCATTATTTCAGATGAAGCAATTATGCTGCAGCAGCAACAATGCAGGATACTGGCTGTAGACAGAATGGCTCCAAGTGCATAGAACTGCTACAACAGATCCTGCACAAGAATATGACTCAAACGCATTTCTTAAAGGCACAGTATCATCACAGCCTTTACATTCTTCCTCAAGTGTGATGCCCAGAACTGGATGCAGTACTCCAGATGAGGCCTCACTGGTATTTTATACAAATTCCACATTAGCTCCATTGTATTGTAGTCAATGCCCATATTAATGGAACCCAAGAATACCATTTGCCTTATTAACTGCTCTCTAAACATGGCCTGCCACCTTCAATGACTTCGGTACCAAGGTGCCTTTGTTCCTGCACCCCGTTCAGAGTTTCTCCCTTTAGTTTATACTGTCCCTTCAAATTCTTCCTGCCAAAATGTATCACCTCACTCTTTTCATTGAACCCTCATCTGCTACTTGTCAGCCCAATCGCCAATATTTCTATGTCATTTTGAAGTTGAAGACAATCCTCATCACAGTTGACGCTTTCCGTCTTCACATCATCTGCAAGTTTTGAAATCGTACCCTGCACACCACAGTCTAGGTCATTAATATAATATATATCAGGAAAAGGGTCCCAACACTGACCCCTGGGGAGCTCCACTACAAACCTTGCTTGAATCTGTAAAAAAAACTATTGATTATTTCTCTCTCTTTCCTGTCACTCAGTCAGTTTCTTATCCAAATGCCTCTTTCCCTTTTTATTCCATGAGCTAGAATTGTGTTTATGAGTCTGTTGTGTGGCAGTGTACTAAATGCCGACTGAAAATCCATATATACCACATCAACAGCATTGCCCGTATCAACTCTCTGTCACTGCCTCAAAAAACTCCAGCAAGTTAGTTAAACATGATTTTCCCTTATTGAATCCATTCTGGCATTCCTTAATTATCCTGTGCCTGTCTAAGTTTTCTCAAATATGGGCTAGAATTTAACATCAACCCAGAAGACTGTTAAATCGTGAGTGAAGGTTTACCAGGCTGATTCCGGGGATGGCGGGACTGATGTATGAGGAGAGATTGACTTGGTTAGGATTGTTTTCGCTGGAGTTCAGACGAATGATGGGGATCTCATAGAGACTTATAAAATTCTAACAGGTCTAGACAGGGTGGATGCAAGGAGGATGTTCCCGATGGTGGGGGAGTCCAGAACCAGGGGTCACAGTCTGAGGATTCAGGATAGACCATTTAGGATGGAGGTGAGGAGACATTTCTTCATCCAAAGAGTGGTGAGCCTGTGGAATTCATTACAACAGGAAGTAGTTGATGCCAAAACATTGAATGTATTCAAGGGGCAGCTAGATATAGCACTTGGAGCAAATGGGATCAAAGGTTATGGGGAGAAAGCAGGATTAGGCTATTGAGTTGGATGATCAGCCATGATCATGATGAATAGCGGAGCAGGCTAGAAGGGCCAAATGGCTTCCTCCTGCTCTTATCTTCCATGTTTTCTCTGTGATGATGAACGGCTTAGATAGGATGGACGTAGGGAAGTTGTTTCCATTAACAGGGGAGACTAGGACGCGGGGGCACAGCCTTAGAATAAAAGGGAGTCACTTTAGAACAGAGATGAGGAGAAATTTCTTCAGCCAGAGAGTGGTGGGTCTGTGGAATTCATTGCCACAGAGGGCTGTGGAGGCCGAGACGTTGAGCGTCTTCAAGACAGAAATTGATAAATTCTTGATTTCTCGAGGAATTAAGGGCTATGGGGGGAGAGCGGGTAAATGGAGTTGAAATCAACCATGATTGAATGGTGGAGTGGACTCGATGGGCCGAATGGCCTTACTTCCGCTCCTATGTCTTATGGTCTTATGGTCTTATGATGTTGGGCATGCATCGTGACTTCATCGCGCACTCACACGATATCCCGATCAGCGGGCGCTGGCGCAGATCAGCAGCAATTAGAAGCTCATTGCACGGACAACACAAGCCGGCAGAGAAACAACATTATTTCTGCACGCTATTGCAGGATAAATGGGTCCTGTTTCAAACGTTGGTTGAGGAGTTAGGTGCTTGTAGGGGTGAGGGGAGGTGGTGTTTTGGAGTGTTGATAGAGTGTTTTCTGTGTTGGGTACATCGCAGTGTGGAGCTCACAGGACATTGCTGTCCTCTGGCATCAGAATTTGGGTCCCTCTGTCACCCTTTACACACGGGTGAGCACCATTTGCCAACCTACTGATGTGTATTTACAGGGGGTACCTCCTCCTCTGCGGAGGAGAGGGAACAAAGAATGGGGGAGCCTGGTGGTCACAGGCATCCCCCTTGGGCAGGATTGAGGGCAGAGAGGGCAAGGAGACCACCCCTACAGAAGATGCCACTACCCAGCTGCCAGGGTGTTCAGGCAGTGGTTAAACTACCTTGACATGACCGAGGTCCAGTGCCGCAGGAGGCTCTGGTTTTCAAGGGAAGCCGTGACAACCATCTGTCAGATGATGGGGCTGGAGATAGCCTCCAAATGTGTGAGCAGACACCCAATACGCACGGCTCTGAAGGTAGGTCACAGTAGCACTAAACCTGTGGATTGTTCCAGTGCACTGTGGGTGATCTCTGTGGACTCTCACGGTTATCTGCACACAGCTGTGTCAGGCTGGTCACTGATACTCTGTTCAGACGTGTGTGTACATTCTTTCATTTCAGGATAGACCGGGTTCGCCAGGTGGAGCAGGTCCGAGGCTTTGCCGCCATTGCAGGTTTCCCTCGCACCCAGGCTGCCATTGATTGTACCCATGTGATGATCAACGTCTCGCTGGACAGCCGGCTTCACTCTATCAACATTCAGATTGTGTGTGACCACAAGACCCAGATTCTGCAGGTGTGTTCCGGGATCTTCAGGGAGGCAGAGACACCAGGGCCGCCCTGATTTGCCATTCCTTCAGATAGGCTGGCATGGCCTGCCCTCCCGCATCAGCAGTGGGCACGACCATCATCACAAACACATGACACTCAGCCATTCCGGTTAACATTTGACACTGCAGACATCACCCAACCGGCAATGCTGAGACTGAGGCAGCTATAATAGGTCCTCGGAGGCGGAAATCCCTTTACCAGAATTCCTTTATTTACAAGATCCAACAACACTATACAGATATAAACTATACACTATAAAAAAAAAAAATTGCCCCTTAGAGTCCTGAGATGCGTAGGTTAGAGGGATTAGCGAGTAAAATATGTGGGGGTAGGGCCTGGGTGGGATTGTGGTCGGTGCAGACTCGATGGGCCGAATGGCCTCCTTCTGCACTGTCGGGATTCTATGATTCTATGATTCTCTCAGTCTGCCGTCTGCATCCGGAGTGCCAGAGGAACTGACACTCCTGTTTAAATACAGAGCATGGGACTCCCTGATTGGACCATCAATTTGGCCCTTAATCAGGGAACCTCTTTTTGGTCCAAACAATTAAACTAACTCAAATTAATTCAGGGACAAATTAAAAGGGACAGCTTCCAAAAGGAGGGGAACCGCCTGAAACAAAAGATAAAGCATAAAGGAAGCTTAAAACATCAAATTAAAATGTGATTAAAGGGATCGATAATAGACCCCAGTCCCTGTGGTGCCCAGCGGGCATGGAAGGCATTATTGGCCCTTAATCAGGGAGTTCATATTCAAGCATGCCAACCTCAGTTGCCTGATTAAAATCATTACAGCAGCACACAAGTCATTTCCAGCTTGAGTCAGTTATTCCTGGTGATAAAATCGAGATAAAACAAATGAAAGCAAGTCCATCAGAATCATGAACTTAGCTCTTTAAAAGAAAACAATATCACACAGTGTGGTCCTCTGCTTGACTACTATGGCTTGAGCTTAAGTTTGCGGGTGCTACGTCTCGGTGCCCCCCCACCCCCCCCTCCCCCTCTCACTGACAGTGGCAATGTAGGCATAGAACATAGAACATAGAACAATACAGCACAGAACAGGCCCTTTGGCCCACGATGTTGTGCCGAGCTTTGTCTGAAACCCAGATCAAGCTATTTCCTCCCTATCATCCCGAAGTACTCCATGTGCCTATCCAATAGCTTCTTAAATGTACCTTAAGTTTCTGACTCCACTATCCCTGCAGGCAGTCCATTCCACACCCCAACCACTCTCTGAGTAAAAAACCTACCTCGGATATCCTTCCTATATCTCCCACCATGAACCCTATAGTATGTCCCCGAGTTACCGCTCCATTCACTCGAGGAAATAGTCTTTGAACATTCACTCTATCTATCCCCCTCATCATCTTATAAACCTCTATCAAGTCTCATGTTGCGATCAAGTTGCCCTGTTGGAGCAGATGACCTTGGTAGTTATTTTCTGGCACCTGAGCAGGTACTGCCTTGAAGGGTTCACTCAGAAACATTGCCAGGTGTTGTGTATGCGGTGTCTGATTCTTTAAGACAGCACAGCAGAAGTGAGTCCCCTGACTTGAGGGACCAATGGAAACTGAGAGAGGGTGATCACTCCAGAGAATGGCGTCTTCTCTCAGGCAGAATCATCTAGAAGCTATGTTGTAAACATGTAAGGACTGAAGCTCTGGTCCAGGGCAGCTCAGAGCTGCAAACCTCCTGTACCAAGTTTCACTTATCAGTAAATACCTTCTGTTCCTCACAAACCCTGAAATCTCTTGACGATGCCATAACATCCACAACACAACATACTGGCGACGAGGTGGGTCAATTGGATGGCACAGCCCACCTGTGAGTACCCGATTTAATGGAAATATGGAAAAGAGGGATAGCCACTCGAGTGCCTGTTCTGGGTGAATACAGTAAGAAGTTTAACAACACCAGGTTAAAGTCCAACAGGTTTATTTGGTAGCAAAAGCCACAAGCTTTTGGAGCCTTAAGCTCCTTCTTCAGGTGAGTGGGAATTCTGTTCACAAACAGGGCATATAAAGACACAAACTCAATTTACAGAATAATGGTTGGAATGCGAATCCTTACAGCTAATCAAGTCTTAAAGGTACAAACAATGTGAGTGGAGAGAGCATTAAGACAGGTTAAAGAGATGTGTATTGTCTCCAGACAGGACAGCCAGTGAGATTCTGCAAGTCCAGGCAAGCTGTGGCGGTTACAGATAGTGTGACATGAACCCAATATCCCGGTTGAGGCCGTCCTCATGTGTGCGGAACTTGGCTATCAGTTTCTGCTCAGCGACTCTGCACCGTCGTGTGTCATGAAGGCGGCCTTGGAGAACGCTTACCCGAATATCAGAGGCCGAATGCCCGTGACCGCTGAAGTGCTCCCCAACAGGAAGAGAACAGTCTTGCCTGATGATTGTCGAGCGGTGTTCATTTATCCGTTGTCGTAGCGTCTGCATGGTTTCCCCAATGTACCATGCCTCGGGACATCCTTTCCTGCAGCGTATCAGATAGACAACGTTGGCCGAGTTGCAAGAGTATGTGCCGTGTACCTGGTGGATGGTGTTCTCACGTGAGATGATAGCATCTGTGTCGATGATCCGGCATGTCTTGCAGAGGTTGCTGTGGCAGGGTTGTGTGGTGTCGTGGTCACTGTTCTCCTGAAGGGTGGGTAATTTGCTGCGGACAATGGTCTGTTTGAGGTTGTGCGGTTGTTTGAAGGCAAGAAGTGGGGGTGTGGGGATGGCCTTGGCGAGATGTTCATGTTCATCAATGACTTGTGAGGTGCATCAATGTTGAAGGCTCTGGAGGAGATGCCGTAGCTTCTCCGCTCCGGGGAAGTACTGGACGACGAAGGGTACTCTGTCCACCGTGTCCCGTGTTTGTCTTCTGAGGAGGTCGGTGCGGCTTTTCGCTGTGGCGTGTTGGAACTGTTGATCGATGAGTCGAGCGCCATATCCTGTTCTTATGAGGGCATCTTTCAGCGTCTGGAGGTGTCTGTTGCAATCCTCCTCATCCGAGCAGATCCTGTGTATATGGAGGGCTTGTCCGTAGGGGATGGCTTCTTTAACGTGTTTAGGGTGGAAGCTGGAGAAGTGGAGCATGGTGAGGTTATCCGTGGGCTTGCGGTACAGTGAGGTGCTGAGGTGACCGTCCTTAATGGAGATGCGTGTGTCCAGGAATGCAAACGTGCTGGGTAAATAGACTCAGAGAGAGTTGCTGAGGTAATACCAGACCCTGAGGGGCAGTCAAAGTGCCGAACCCGGTGTGGTTGGCAACTCAAGAGGCTTGGAAAGACATAAGAAAAGTTAAGATGATGAGAGATTATCCTTCAGGAGCAAGGAAGCTGAAACTTGAGAACACAGGACAAGAGTTTGAAATAAAAGGAAGATCTACCCAGCTAAGAAGAAAACTATTCTCAGCTTCTAAAAGGAGGAATCTGTAAAGAAAGAATATATTGGCTACAGTGAACAAGTTCAGAGGTTAAAAAAAAGAAAAAGTCTCAGGCAATTGCAAAGTTTGTTCCAGATTTGCAGTTTTCCTGATGGGAACAGGGTCTGCAGGGGGTCCGGGTAGAGATCCCCGCACTGAGGGACTTCCAGCTGAGAAGCTCTGAATTTGTTAGATGGGACGTGCTTTACCTGCTAAAAAATAAGAGAAAATAAGTTAAAAAGTTAAAGAATATATCGGTCTTGAAACGGGCAGCTTCGACTGTGAGTAAAATTAACAAAAAACAAGGCACATTTAGAGAAAGAAAACACAGTTTCCAGCCGGCCAGGAAATATAAAATAGCTTCAGAAATCATTGTAAAATCTTCCAGCAGCTGCAAAGAGAAATTACGCAGTTTACAAAGGGTCCAAGAAGAAGGAGCTGTAACCTCCCACCAAAACTGCAAAATCTCAGAAAAAGCACAGAGAGGAACAACAGTAAAACAAAGCTCAGAGTCTTAAAGCAGAATGCATTTAAAGTTGTACAACATTTAATGCAACAACCATAAGAAGAACAAGGGACAGGAAAATCAGAAACGAACCAGAAAAAGGGCAAATCTAAAAACAGAGCGGGTCTGTAAGCAACACAAGGTCTCAAAGGAGGAAATTAAGACCTCAAGAAAGAGGCAACACTTGAGCTCAGAGGAAGTAATAAGCCCTCAAGCAAGAGGCAGCACCAAACTCAGTAAAAGTGCCCTGTAAAGTCGGGGGGCGGGGGGGTGGGGGGGGGGGGGGGGGTGGGAGTGGAGACTGAAAGACCCCAGAAGGGCAATAAAATATCCCAAAAGATATTTTGACAAATCGGAAAATTTGGCGGCCAGCCACATCTCCGTTCACTGCAGCGGGATGGGAAAATCCCGCCATCGTGAACAGCTATAACATTCCGGCGCTAGTCTCAGAGTGAAACATCGCAAAGATTTGATCCATGGCTTATGTAGGAAATCCAGTATCATCTACTGCAAGAGTCACTGTAATGTTGGAGCAGAAATTAGAGCAGAGTTGTCTCCATGTAAGGAGCCAGCTCTGCTCCGGGGCAGGCCAGAGCTGCAACACTCCTGGACCACGTTTCTCTTATCAATAAATACCTTTTGTTCTGAAATCTCTTGACAACACCATAACAGCCGCAACATAACACCAGGCAACCCTCAGTCGCTGCGGAATCAGAGGATGGAGCAGTGATTGGTAGAGAGATGGAGGAGCTCCTGCCCTCGTCTGGGGTTCTGTGAGATGAGTCCACAGAGACAACATCTACCTCATCCGACCATTCTGAGGGGTCAAGGGAGGGTCATTGGCCTGATAGCTGGCTCTGGTGGACGGCTCCTCTGAGGGATGAAGACAAAGGCTAAGGGTGGAATTCTCCAGCCGTGCTGGTCTAAAAGCCGGAAATTCCCCCCAATTGTCAATGGGGTTTCACTTTGTCTGCAACCTGCTCACTAAAATTCCAGTGGCGGGTGGGATGGAATAATTCCGTCCAAAGATTCATGGCTCATCTCACACAGATTAAACTCTCAGCACAGGCTGGCCTCAGTTGGTCTCAGTTGCATTAAGGTTTCTCACTGACTGCTGCATAAATGAGGTCATTGCGATGGATGAAATGCTCATTCATCACTTTCAGCCTGAATCTGTCACGCTCCAGTCCAGTGGGCTCATATCTTCCTCAGAGACACCATCCTCTCTGTAACTGCTGTCTCACTCGTCCATGGGCTCCAGGGCTCTCAGCTTCTGGTTGGTGAGGATTGCCAGTTTGGTATCACCCACCCACCAGTGGCAGGTCACTCCTGATTGCCGTGGCTTTGTTTCTCCTGGAAGGCAGAGTTCCACTGAGTGCTGAAATCTTCACCTCAAACACTATACCATACTGTCCCTCTAACTCAAAACACCCCCCTGAGAGGCTTGAGAACGTTACCACCTCTTTGGACAGCTGCATTTCTGATGGACCAAAGGCTGCTGATTCATCTTTTGTTAAATTCAATCTTGACGTTGCTGGATTGCATTTATTCCCCATCCTTAAATGCCCATGAACTTCAACTATTCACAATATATATTAATGATTTGGATGAGGGAACAAAATGTAACATCTCAAAGTTTGCAGATGATACCAAGTTGTGGGGGCAGGGCGGGGGGGGGGGGGGGGGGGGGGGGGCGGGGGGGGGGGGAGGGGGGCGTGAACAGTGATGAGGATGCAGAGATCCTTCAGAATGATCTGGACAGGTTGGGTGAGTGGGCAAATCAATGGCAGATGCAGTATAATTTGGATAAATGTGAGGTTATTCGCTTTGGGAAGCAAAAAAAAGAAGGCGGATTGCTACCTGAATGGCTGTAAATTGGGAGAGGGGAGTGTGCAGCGGGACCTGGGTGTCCTTGTGCACCAGTCGCTGAAGGTAAGCATGCAGGTGCAGCAGGCGGTAAAGAAGGCAAATGGCATGTTGGCCTTCATTGCGAGAGGTTTCGAGTACAGGAGCAGGGATGTGTTGTTGCAATTATACAGGGCCTTGGTGAGGCCACACCGAGAGTATTGTGTGCAGTTTTGGTCTCCTTTTCTGAGGAAGGGTGTTCTTGCTCTCGAGGGAGTGCAGCGAAGGTTTACCAGGCTGATTCCGGGGATGGCGGGACTGATGTTTGAGGAGAGATTGACTAGGTTAGGATTGTTTTCACTGGAGTTTAGACGAATGAGTGGGATCAAATAGAGACTTATAAAATTCTAACAGGACTAGACAGGAAGGATATTCCCGATGGTGGGGGGAGTCCAGAACCAGGGGTCACAGTCTGAGGATTCAGGGTAGACCATTTAGGACAGTGGTGAGGAGACATTTCTTCACCCAAAGAGTGGTGAGTCTGTGGAATTCATTACCACAGGAAGTAGTTGATGCCAAAACATTGAATGTATTCAAGAGGTGGCTGGACATAGCACTTGGGGCGAATGGGATCAAAGGTTATGGGGAGAAAGCAGGATTGGGCTATTGAGTTGGATGATCAGCCATGATCGTGATGAATGGCGGAGCAGGCTCGAAGGGCCGAATGGCCTCCTCCTGCTCCTATCTTTGATGTTGAATAGAGTGTGAGGTAATTTCAGAGGGCATTTAAGGGTCAATCACATTGCTGTTGGTCTGGAGTCACATGTAGGCCAGACCAGGTCAGGATGGAATATTTCCTTCCCTAAAGGACATTAGTGACAATCAGGGTGATCATTAGACTTTTAATTCCAAATTTATTTTTTATTGAATTCAAATGTCACCATCAGCTGTGTTGAGATTTGAACCCGAGTCCCCAGAACATTACTCTGGGTCACTAGCCCAGTGGCAATACCACTATGCCAATGCCACTCCTACATTCATGTCTCCATCCTTGGGATGCCCTGTCACATATGTGCTCGGAAACGACCTGAAACGCACACACATGTTCACAACCATGGATGGGCACATCCCCTCAGTGCCCCATTCAGCACAATACCTGTGCCGAGCGCAGAAGGCCACTGAACCGTTTCTGGCACTGGATCCAGGTTCTCCAGATTAGACCATGTCCATTGACCTCCACTGACACCTCGGTCCATGCCTTCTTGGTGAGGTGAGGTGGCCTCCTCCTTCAATGTCTTGGCATCAGGACATCCCTCCTTTCTGTTACTGCCTGGATTCTGAGGCAGTCATTCGGGAAATGGGGCATTTGCATCAGTGCAGACTCGATGGGCCGAAGGGCCTCTTCTGCACTGTAGTATTCTGTGATTCCCTTGGCTGCCGGAGTTCGCGTCCTGCCTGCTGTGGCCCTTTGCAGATGTCATTCTGCTGCCACCAGTTGATCAGCGGTCTGTGTACCAGCTGCCATTGGACACAGTGTCTGTCGCGTCCATGCCCCCGCTCACCCAATGCAGGCACGAGCGCGAGGTTATACTGGAATCGGGCCTGACCAGGCTTCATGGCTGGTTCCACCCACTGACTACGTGCGCCGACTGTTAAATTCTATTCAAAGTTTCCAGAAGTTTCCCTCCCTCTGAAGTCACACTGAATGGTCTGTAGTTGTCAGCATTATCCTTGCACCCCTTTTTGAACAAGGGAGTAATGTTCTCAATTCTTCAGTCCTCCAGCACCAGCCCTGTGTCTCAGGAAGACTGGGGGATTAACAGCACTGCCTCTTCACTCTCACCTCCCTCAATATCCTTGGATGCATCTCATCTGGTCCTTGTGCCTGACCAATGTGAAGTAAAGAAAGCCTTTCAAATGATCTTCACAATTGTAAATTCCTGCGATTAGTCAATCTGTCTCAGAGCTCACTGTTTAGAAGCACTCAGACTCACATCATGCGGAGGTTTTTGTTGCCAGACTAACAACAGTAATGACAGGAAATTGGATAATTATTGCTCACTGAATCAGTGAGAAATGTTGATTATTGCAGCTGATAAATTTGAGATATTTGAACATTTGAGACATTAAAACGAAAATTCTTGTACTGTTGTCTCAAAATATAACTTAAATATCACATATGTACAGTCAAATAGCCTCTGTACTGTTTGGTGAGAATTATACAATTGGGCGAAATCAAAAGCCTTCCTTTTGGCTGACAGTAATGAGCTACTGTGAGAATTGTCAGGTTCACTGCATGTGTTTGACTTCTCAATGCGAACAGTGTCATCCAGTCAACTCCAGATGATATGAAGCAGGCAGCGAATCAGCCCAAGGAAATGGGTTGACATAGAGCAGTCTGGAGATCAGTAACTAGTTAGTGGGACTTCATTTCACTCTTTATTTGAAGTTATATTTGAAGTGGGCAGCTCTCAACACACTGACTCTAAACTACAGCAGACTTGTGTGGCCACAGGCCCTGTTGCCTCAGAATGTACAGCAACCAATCAGTGAGGTGATAGACACAAACCTAACAGAGGTGACTAATCAGGGTGAAGGAATGATGTGATGGGAGGGTACGGAGAAGATAAATCAGCACGTGGGTGGAATCTTGGCAAGAAATGGCAGAGTGTTGTTTCTGACGAGAGTGCCGGCATGTTTCTCTCCAGATTCTACCACATGCTGCCAAAATAAAATCAAGGGGGTCTCAAACACTCGGCAAATCCGGCTGCTCAAAGATCGGGCGGTATCTTTATAGATCAAAACTGCAATCGAGCTCCCCACCCCACCCCCCCACTGAGGCCTCAGGGGCCGTCACTGCACCCTGATCGGACTGATCTGTACCTCCGACCCTCCCCCTCCCGCACCCACTGTGATCATTGGTCCCTTCTCTCTCCACCCTCTCCCCCGGCCCCGATCATTGGCTCTTTCTCTCCCCCACAGTCAGAGCTGAGACCCCCCACCACAACGGCCGTCACTGGATCCAGCATACTCTCCTTATTGGGATACTCTCAGCCCACAAGCACAGCAGCATTAACCCCCGCGCCACCCGCCCCCCCCCCCCCCCCCCCCCCCCCCACCCCCACCCCTCGCGTAAACATGAGACTTCCGCTGGGGCATGCCCCTTCGCACGGGTTGGCAATGCCAAACTGGCACGGTCAGGGTGGCATAGTGCCAACCTGTGCCAAGGGGCATTGTCAGGGCATTGCCTGACCATATCCCTCCTCCCCCAAGAGCTACACTTATCTTTGTGCCCCAGGAAGCCCCCCCCTCCCCCCACCCGCCGCCCCCCCCTCTCCCCCGCCCCCCCCACCCCGCCCCCAATGGCAGGTTCATGTCTGTGTAAACTTGTTGTGAACCATGTCAACATATCAATATCTGCCCGGGATCACGGCACAGCGGGAGTGGGTTGATAAGATTAACACGTTTGCAAATTCATGCAAGTTAGGTTTACGCCGGCTCTGGGCTTGAACCTGATGATGTCACCAGCGAAAGGTGGGGATGATCCAATGGTGTATTCTCACCGGTGAGATCTGTGATTTCTGGATCTTGAGCCCCTGTTGGCATTCGCACGGGCAGCTAAGGCTCACGTTTTCGCCCGTGGTGTTTTCTTCGACTGAATTTTCCAAACCACCTGGAAGGACAAGGGCAGCAGATACCTGGGAACGCCACCATCTGGAGGTTCCCTCCAAGTCACTCACCATCCTGACTTGGAGATATATCACCGTTCCTTCACTGTTGCTGGGTCAAAATCCTGGATCTCCCTCCCTAACAGCACTGTGGGTGTACCTACACCACAGAGACTGCAGTGGTTTAAGAAGGCAGCTCATCACCACCTTCTCAAGGGCAACAAGAAATGGGCATTAAAGGCTGATCTAGTCAGAGATGCCAATATCCATCAGGGAATAAAGTAAAGGTTTAAGTTTGAAGTCAGCCTAATGGATGGGGTGGAAGATTTGTCTCCTGACACTGAGGAGATAGCAACAGGAGGAGGCCATTCAGTGAGACCATTGATATTTTGTATCCTAACTCCATCCTGCTGCCTTGGCTCCATTAACTTATTTACCTTGTCTAACAAAAACCTATCAACCATTGATTTCAAATGATGAATTGAGCTCGCATCTGCTGCCTTTGTGGCAGTGTGTTCAACACTCCTACCATCCTTTGTATGAAATGTTTGCGAACCTTTCTCCTGACTGGCCTAGTTCTGATCTGAAGGTTACCCCTCCTTGTCCTGGATATCACCCTGAATTGATAGCTTGCTGCATCTAACCTCAGTGACCTTGTTGGAGACACAGTGAGCAAAGAAACAATACATTTCACTGAAAGGCAGAACCTATTCAAATTGCAATCATTCCCCTTCATCAGCTCCTTCTTTGAATGCAAAAGGTTCTCTTTAATGACCCACAGTTACTGATTAACTACTCATTCATTTAAATAATCTAAAGCTAGGGACTGAAATCAGACCGTTTCCTAACTTTTCACTGGGAATGGGAAGTGAGGCCATTTTCCCAAGTGTGATTCCGCATCAGAAAACATAGTGCTCAAAGCAATTTGAATTCTGCCTGTGTACAGTGCGCTGATACACTGTGAGATACTGCCTGTATACAGTGCGCTGATACACTGTGAGATACTGCCTGTGTACAGTGCACAGGTGCACTGTAAAATTCTGCCTGTGTACAGTGTGCTAGTATACTGTAAAATTCTGCCTGTATACAGTGCGCTGGTACACGGTGAGATACTGCCTGTGTACAATGCACAGGTGCACTGTAAAATTCTGCCTGTGTACAGTGTGCTAGTATACTGTAAAATTCTGCCTGTGTACAGTGCACAGGTGCACTGTAAAATTCTGCCTTGTGTACAGTGCACAGGTGCACTGTAAAATTCTGCCTGTGTACAGTGCGCTGGTACACTGTAAAATTCTGCCTGTGTACAGTGCACTGGTACACTGTAAAATTCTGCCTGTGTACAGTGCACAGGTGCACTGTAAAATTCTGCCTTGTGTACAGTGCACAGGTGCACTGTAAAATTCTGCCTGTGTACAGTGCGCTGGTACACTGTAAAATTCTGCCTGTGTACAGTGCACTGGTACACTGTAAAATTCTGCCTGTGTACAGTGCACTGATACACTGTAAAATTCTGCCTGTGTACAGTGCACAGGTGCACTGTAAAATTCTGCCTTGTGTACAGTGCACAGGTGCACTGTAAATTTCTGCCTGTGTACAGTGCACTGGTACACTGTAAAATTCTGCCTGTGTACAGTGCACTGGTACACTGTAAAATTCTGCCTGTGTACAGTGCACTGGTACACTGTAAAATTCTGCCTGTGTACAGTGTACTGGTACACTGTAAAATTCTGCCTGTGTACAGTGCACTGGTACACTGTAAAATTCTGCCTGTGTACAGTGCGCAGGTGCACTGTAAAATTCTGCCTGTGTACAGTGCACTGGTACACTGTAAAATTCTGCCTGTGTACAGTGTACTGGTACACTGTAAAATTCTGCCTGTGTACAGTGCACTGGTACACTGTAAAATTCTGCCTGTGTACAGTGCGCAGGTGCACTGTAAAATTCTGCCTGTGTACAGTGCGCTGGTACACTGTGAGATTCTGCCTGTGTACAATGCGCAAGTACACTGTCAAATTCTGTCTGTCTACAGTGCGCTGGTAGACTGTGAGATTCTGCCTGTGTACAATGCGCAGGTGCACTGTCAAATTCTGCCTGTCTACAGTGCGCTGGTACACTGAGATTCTGCCTGTGTAGAGTGTGCAGGTACACTGTGAGATTCTGCCTGTGTAGAGTGCGCTGGTACACTGTGAGATTCTACCTGTGTACAGTGCACAGGTACACTCTGAGATTCTGCCTGTGTACAATGCGCAAGTACACTGTCAAATTCTGCCTGTGTAAGTGTGCCGGAACACTGTGAGATTCTGCCTGTGTACAGTGTACTGCTACACTATAAAATTTTGCCTATGTACAGTGAGCAGGTACACTGTAAAACTCTGCCTGTGCACAGCGTACTGGTACACTGCAAAATTCTGCCTGTGTACGGTGCGCTGGTACATCAGATGCCAGAAATGTTGGAGAATGCAAGATTCAGTGAGAGGGAAGAACTGAGGGAAATCAATACTATTAGAGAAATGGTGCTGGGAAAGCTGATGGGATTAAAGGCAGATAAATCCCCAGGTCCTGATCATCTACATCCCAGAGTATTTAAGTAAGTGACCCTAGAAACAGTGGATGCATTGGTGGTCATCTTCCAGGATTCTATAGACTCTGGAACAGTCCCTGCAGATTGGAGGGTAGGGAATGTCACTCCAATATTCAAAAAGGGAGGTAGAGAGAAAACAGGGAATTATAGACCAGTAAGCTTAACATCGGTCATTGGGAAAATTCTCGAATCCATTATCAAGGACTTTATAGTGGAGCATTGAGAAAGCAGTGGCAGGATCAGACAGAGTCAGCATGGATTTATGAAGGGGAAATCATGCTTGACAAATCTGTTGGAATTCTTTGAAGGTGTAACTAGTAGAGTTGACAAGGGGGAACCAGTCGATGTGGTATATTTGGACTTTCAGAAAGCGTTTGACAAAGTCCCGCATAAGAGATTATCGTGCAAGATTAAAGCGCATGGAATTGGGGAAATGTATTGAGATGGATAGAAAACTGGTTGGCAGAGAGGAAACAAAGAGTAGAAATTAAATGGTGCTTTTCAAATTGTCAGGCAGTAACTAATGGGGTGCCACAGGGATCGGTGCTGGGACCCCAGCTATTCACAATATATATTAATGATTTGGATGAGGGAACAAAATGTAACATCTCAAAGTTTGCAGATGATACCAAGTTGGGTGGGGGGGTGAACTGTGATGAGGATGCAGAGATCCTTCAGAATGATCTGGACAGGTTGGGTGAGTGGGCAAATCAATGGCAGATGCAGCATAATTTGGATAAGTGTCAGTTTATTCACTTTGGAAGCAAAAACAAGAAGGCAGATTACTACCTGAATGGCTGTAAATTGGGAGAGGGGAGTGTGCAGCGGGACCTGGGTGTCCTTGTGCACCAGTCACTGAAGGTAAGCATGCAGGTGCAGCAGGCGGTAAAGAAGGCAAATGGCATGTTAGCCGTCATTGTGAGAGGTTTCGAATACAGGAGCAGGGATGTGTTGTTGCAATTATACAGGGGCCTTGGTGAGGCCACACCGAGAGTATTGTGTGCAGTTTTGGTCTCCTTTTCTGAGGAAGGATGTTCTTGCTCTCGAGGGAGTGCAGCGAAGGCTGATTCCGGGGATGGCGGGACTGATGTATGAGGAGGTTGACTAGGTTTTCGCTGGAGTTGAGACAAATGAGGGGAGATCTCATAGAGACTTATAAAATTCTAACAGGACTAGACAGGGTAGATGCAGGGAGGATGTTCCCGATGGTGGGGGAGTCCAGAACCAGGGGTCACAGTCTGAGGATTCAGGGTAGACCATTTAGGACAGAGATGAGGAGACATTTCTTCACCTAAAGAGTGGTGAGCGTGTGGAATTCATTACCACAGGAAGTAGTTGATGCCAAAACATTGAATGTATTCAAGAGGCGGCTGGATATAGCACTTGGGGTGAATGGGATCAAAGGTTATGGGGAGAAAGCAGGATTAGGCTATTGAGTTGGATGATCAGCCATGATCGTAATGAATGGCGGAGAAGGCTCGAAGGGCTGAATGGCCTCCTCCTGCTCCTATCTTCTGTGTTCTATATTTCTATGTACACTGTAAAATTCTGCCTGTTACAGTGCGCTGGTACAATGTAAAATTCTGCCTGTGTAAAGTGTGCCGGTAGACTGTTAAATTCTACCTCTGTACAGTGCACAGGTACACTGTAAAATTCTGCCTGTGTACAGTTTGCTGGTACACTGTAATATTCTGCCTGTGTACAATGCGCTGGTACACTGTAAAATTCTGCCTGTGTACAGTGTGTTGCCAGTACACTGCAAAATTCTGCCTGCATATAGTGTGCCAGTACACTGTAAAATTCTACCTGTGTACAGTGCGCTGGTACATTGTAGAATTGTGCCTGTGTGCAGTGCGCCGCCAGTACACTGTAAAATTCTGCCTGTGTCCAGTGTGCCGCCAGTACACTGTAAAATTCTGTGTACAGTGCGCTGGTACACTGTAAAAGTCTGCCTGTGTACAATGCGCTGGTACACTGTAAAATTGCGCCTGTGTACAGTGCGCTGCCAGTACGCTGTAAAATTCCACCTGTGTACAGTGTGCCAGTGCACTGTAAAATTCTGCCTGTGTCAGTGTGCTGGTACACTGTAAAATTTTGCCTGTGTACAGTGTGCTGGTACACTGTAAAATTCTGCCTGTGTCAGTGTGCTGGTACACTGTAAAATTCTCCCTGTGTACAGTGCGCTGGTACACTGTGAAATTGTGCCTGTGTACAGTGCGCTGGTATACTGTAAAATTCTCCCTGTGTACAGTGCGCTGGTACACTGTGAAATTCTCCCTGTGTACAGTGCGCTGGTACACTGTGAAATTGTGCCTGTGTACAGTGCGCTGGTACACTGTAAAATTCTCCCTGTGTACAGTGCGCTGGTACACTGTAAAATTCTCCCTGTGTACAGTGCGCTGGTACACTGTAAAATTCCACCATCAATTACAACACTGGTGTTTCACATCATGATAGATCTTCAATAACCTCTCCTTCTAGAGGGTGAGATTTGACTGAGACGGCCTGGTGTGGAGGAAAAGCTTGCAGACACACCTTCAGTGAATGTTAAGTAGGTACTGCTGTGTACAGATTCCGTGCAGAGGCACAGGCAGGCTTTTATGGCTCGAGAGGTCCACTTAGCTGGTTTGAAGGTGTTGTGAAGTTACACAATATACAGCTTAATGAGAGAGATTGAGAGCTCAAAATTAAAATTGTACAATCCAGAGTCTGTCATGCATCAACAATGACACACACTCAACCACCTTATTTACTCACTTGGGTGTGTGTGTGTGTGTGTGTGTGTGTGGGAAGGCAATAGTAAAAGATCAGGCATCCTATGTGCCTGGGGGAGGAAATGAGTGAATCTTGTCTGACGTCACTGTACAAAGTACAGAAGGAACGTTCCTGAATCTGCATCCACAAAGTGATGATGCAACTTCATCACTAAAACTGTCATTCACTCCAAGTCCATGAGCATTATGAATTCCTTTGTGAAGAAGATTGGTAAATGCATGGAGGGTGAGCTTTCCTATCCAGTCACTTGCAACGAGACCTCAGCAGTCAGTTCCAGGGACAGCCAGCCTGGTGTGTACGTGTTGCCTCTTCAGAGGAGCTGGCCAAGCACAGCTTCCCCGGTTACAGAACGGCTGTGACCAGGTACACCAGCTCCGAGTAAACAGCCACAATGTACTGAGAAAATAAACCCACAAACCTCCAAGCGGATCTCTAATAGCATTAGAACATAGAAAGCCACAGCACAAACAGGCCCTTTGGCCCACAAGTTGCGCCGATCATATCCCTACCTCTAGGCCTATCTATAGCCCTCAATCCCATTAAATCCCATGTACTCATCCAGAAGTCTCTTAAAAGACCCCAACGAGTTTGCCTCCACCACCACCGACGTCAGCCGATTCCACTCACCCATTGGTCAAGGTCTCACAGGTCTCACAATAGATTGTTCATTACACGGTATATCTGATCTTCCAGATTACTCTGGCCAGCCCTGATAACCCAGGGATACATGTGGACATTCTGAGGGTATTAATCTAACCAGGGCAATGGAATGGTACAGCTCGGAAGCTTACCTGAAATGTAGAGGGAGATGTATTAGCAATGTACGCTCTCAGTTGTGGGTGCTTTTGTGAAGACTTTAAAAGTAGTTTGTGTTTCTATACTGACTTTTCTGATATCCGAAAGCACTTTACAGCCAATGAAATACTTTGAAGTTGAGGTAGGACCCACAGCAGTTAGTTTATGCACAGCAGGATCTCACAAACGGCAATGGGAGTGAGAGTGTCTAGAGTAGGATTTGAACCCACATCATTCTGATGCAGGTGAGAAAGCTCCACTGAATGTCTTTGAAGAAAGACTTGCATTTCATAGAATCATAGAATCCCTACAGTGCAGAAGGAGGCCATTCGGCCCATTGAGTCTGCACTGACCACAATTCCACCCAGGTCCTATCCCCATAACCCCATACCCTACCAATCCCCCTCACACAAATGGGCAATTTAGCATGGCCAATCCACCTAACCTGCACATCTTTGAACTGTGGGAGGAAACCGGAGCACCCAGAGGAAACCCACGCAGACACGGGGAGAATGTACAGACTCCGCACAGACAGTGACCCAAGCCGGGAATCGAACTTGGGTCCCTGGTGCTGTGAGGCAGCAGTGCTAACCACTGTGCCACCCCGGGTCCCTGGTGCTGTGAGGCAGCAGTGCTAACCGCTGTGTCACCGTGCACCTTAGATAGCACCTTTCACAACCTCAGGATGCCCCAAAATGCCTTACAACCAATGAAGCGATTTTTAAATTGTAGTCACTGTTTTACTGTAGGAAACTCAGCTATCAATTTGTGCACAGCAAGCTCCCACACACACTAACTCAAAAATGACCAGACCATCTGTTCCAGTGATGTAAATATCGGTCAGGTCACTGGGGAGAACTCTCCTGTTCTTCAAAGTAGTGCAATGGGATCTCCTATTCCCCCCTGAGAGAGGAAGTGAAGTTTCAGTGTAATATCTCACCCAGAAGACAGGACTTACAGGACTGCAATATTCCTTCAGTATTGCCCCTCAAACAGTGCATAGAGTCACAGAAAGAGGCCCTTTGGCCCATCGTGTCTGTGCTGACTATGAAGCACCCATTTATTCTAATCCCATTTTACAGCACTTGGTCCGATGCTATGGCGTTTCAAGTGCTCATCTAAATACTTCTTAAATGCTGTGAGGGTTCCCACCTCTACCACCCTTTCAGGCAGCGAGTTCCAGATTCCCACCACCCTCTGGGTGAAAAAGTCTTTCCTCAAATCTCCTCTAAATCTCCTGCCCCTTACCTTAAATCTATGCCTGCTGAGAAAAGTTTCTGAGCTGCACCCATCCAGGCAAGTGGGAAGTATTCCTTCACATCTCTCCTAACATTTACCTTCTCACAGGTTCACCTCCACTGTGCCTGTTAAAAAGCTGCTGTGTTTCAAACTTCTTCCAGTTCTGACGAAAGGCTCTGGATCCTGTTTTTCTCCTCACAGATGCTGCCTGACCCACTGATGCATTCAACATCTTCTGCTTTTGTTAGCAATCAGGGATGCTCCCCTGTTGTAAAGTAAATGAATGCTGCACACTGAATTTAATAGAGCAAAAAGCACAATGTAATGGTGCAAAAATCTTTGTCAGGCGATATTATCACTGTAACCCAGCTACGGTGAAGCTGCGGAACACATGGAACAGCAGCAGTCACTGCGATTAATTCACAAGCTGAATCACAATTAGCGAGGAAATAAAGACTGCTGTAGGTGCGAGTGATTGACTGCTAATGTAGAGGCAAAGAGATTCCCCACAGGCTTGGAAATTAAGGAGGGAATTTTTCTTGCTTTAATATTCATTGGGCACAGTGTGAGGAGGAATGTCTCCAGCCCTCCTGCATTAAGATACAAGAAATGGACTCAAACAAATCAGTAATTTCAGAGGATGTAAAATAGCAGAGCCTTGTGTCTAATTTCAAACACCGATCTTGTTAAAAAACACTACAATTAATTGAAACCTGTTTAGTTTGGAATGACATCAATTCCCACTCCACCAGTGTATTGTGTAACAGCACTGGCAGAGCAGGCATCCTCACATTATCCACCATCCATTTCTTTTAACAACTTGTTCTAAGGGAGAGATTTTCCTTTCTCAGATACAGCTTAAAAGATTGGCTCCGATTTGAGTCACGACTTCAAGTCAGTGACAGTGCAAGAACTGCCCCAATGTATAGTAGGTAACCTGACGGTCCTATAAACGCTCTAACATTACAGAGCCACACCTCAGGGAGGACATGATGGCCTTGGAGCAGGTACAGACTCACTAGAATTATGCAATTTCTGAAGGGGTTACAGTTGTAAAAGGTTTCCAGGCGCTTCACAGGAATGTCTACCAGACAAAAATAGAGGTGAGAGATGATAAAGTGACATTTTTATTACTCTGAGTTGATGGGACCTGGAACACTCAACCTGAAAATGTGGCTGAAGCTGATTCCATAAATAATTGGAAAGGCGATTACAGAAACTTGATGATTCCGGGCTTAAGGATAAAAGTCATGATGTGGAGATGCCGGCGTTGGACTGGGGTGAACACAGTAAGAAGTCTCACAACACCAGGTTAAAGTCCAACAGGTTTATTTGGTAGCAAATATCATAAGCTTTCGGAGCGCTGCCCCTTCGTCAGATGGAGTGATTGGAGAACAGATTTTCACTCCATCTGACGAAGGAGCAGCGCTCCGAAAGCTTATGGTATTTGCTACCAAATAAACCTGTTGGACTTTAACCTGGTGTTGTGAGACTTCTTAAGGATAAAACACAGAGGAGGTGGGACAGTCGGAGCAAAGGGCTTGGAGGATGCACAAATTGATTGTTGATAATACATGGATTGTAGCTTTGGAGCGGTTTACAGAGAATAGGGAGTGGTGAAGCTATTGAAACACTTTAGAGAATTCTGAATTTAAATTTCATCGGGCTACTGAAGCCAGCATAGGGCAATGAGGATGATAAGCAAGCGGGACTTAGTGAGGGATCAGATACAGGCAGCAGAGCTCTGGAGGAGCTGAAGTTTATGAAGTGTGAAGGATAAAATGCTGATCAGGAAAGCATTAAACTGAGTCTGGAAATGACAAAGACATTTTGGAGTTTTTCAGCTGTTGTGTATGGGCAGAGGGAGGTGACAACATTCTGGCAGCTTTTGTAATGAAGAAACGAAGGATTGGGAGCTCAGGGTTGGATAAGATGCTGAGGTTGTGAACATCAGCTCATTAATTGAATTGAAATTCTCGAATAAACCTAGCTGATGGACATCTTTGAAAAGCAATAGCCTGGGCCTCTGGATTACTAGACTGGTGATGTTGGGTTGAATTTTCATTGCGTCGGGGAGCCTGGGAGGTGCGCAAATGGCGACCAGGACCTGATTCCGGGATTCCAGACCCCATTTCTAGCGCCCCAAATTTTCACAAGTGTGGGTTAAGGGTTGGCTGCTTCAAATTGTGAGCGCACACCCTGCATTCCTGACGGCTCCATTGCAGGGAGAGGCCTGTTCAAATCCTTCATCATTTCCATGGAGTTGGGCCAGCTGTTAAAGGACATGTGTCATGAACCATAGACTGGATGAGACAACATTTCAAAAGCTAAGTTCAAAAAGTCTTACTCATGTTCCCACGCCAAGGTATGCCCCTGCTTACTTCCCATGGTCCCTCATACACTCCATGTCAAACTACATGCCTCCACTCACCCACTATGGCCCAACATACTCTCCAAGCGATGTGCAGACCTGATGGGCTGAATGGCCTCCTTCTGCACTGTAGGTATTCTCTGATAACTGGGGCAAAATCCCAGTGCATTAAGGTGGGCTTTTTAGACAGGCCAACTTGGCGGACTCTGTGGTTCCCTCTGAACTGTTTCTAAGGGTGGTGGGCTCATAGAAGCATAAAAAATAGGAGCAAGGGGAGGCCATTCGGCCCTTCGAGCCTGCTCCGCCATTCATTATGATCATGGCTGATCACCCAACTCAACATCCTGATCCCGCCTTCCTCTCATATCCTTTGATCCCTTTGCACCAAGTGCTACATCTAACTGCTTCTTGAAAACATTCAATGTTTTGGCCTCAACTACTTTCTGTGGTAGTGAATTCCACAGGCTCACCACTCTCTGGGTGAAGAAATGTCTCCTCATCTCAGTCCTAAACGATCTACTCTGTATGCTTTCTGAATCAACCCTGTCTCGTCCTGTTAGAATTTTATAGGTTTCTATGAGATTGTCTCTCATTCTTCTGAACTCCAGCGAATACAATCCTAACCGACTCAATCTCTCCTCATACATCAGTCCCGCCATGCCAGTAATCAATCTGGTAAACCTTCTCTGCGCTCCCTCTAGAGCAAGAACATCCTTCCTCAGCTAAGGAAACCAAAATTGCACACAATACTTCAGGTGTGGCCTCACCAAGGCCCTGTATAATTTCAGCAAGACATCCCAGCTCCTGTACTCAAATCCTCTCGCAATGAAGGCCAACATACCATTTGCCTTATTTATTGCCTGCTGCACCTGCACGCTTACTTTCAGTGACTGGTGTACGAGAACACTCAGGTCTCGTTGCACACTCCGCTCTCTCAATCTCTGGCCATTCAAATAATAATCTGCCTTTTTGTGTTTGCTACCAAAGTGGATAATCTCACATTTATCCAAATTATAATGTATCTGCCAATCATTTGTCCACTCACTCAGCCTGTCTAAATCCCACTGAAGGATCTCTGCATTCTCCTCACAGCTCACCCTCCACCCAGCTTTGTTTCATCTGCAAATTTGGAGATGTTAAATTTAGTTCCCTCATCTAAATCACTAATATATATATAGTGAATAGCTGGGGTCGCAGCACTGTTCCCTACAGAACCCCACTAGTCACTGCCTGCCATTTGGAAAAAGACTCATTTATTCCTACTCTTTGTTTCCTGTCTGCCAACCAGTTTTCTATCCATCTCAATACACTACACCCAATCTCATGAGCTTTAATGTGGGACCTTATTAAAAGCCTTTGAAAGTCAAATAACCACATCCACTGGCTCCCCCTCATTAACCCTGCTAGTTATATCCTCGAAGAATTCCAGTAGATTTGTCAAGCGCGATTTTCCTTTCATAAATCCATGTTGACTCTGTCCAATCCTGCCACTGTTTTCCAAGTGTTTTCTCGACTCATGTCAGCACCCAACCTCTGGAATGAAAATCCCGCCTTTGAGGGTACTTTCTCCCGAGGCGTGCTGAGATAGGAAATTTTCTGACTCCAGCTACCCACCTCGAAGATGAAAATCCAGCTCATTACCACAACAACTTCCCGAAGGGACTGTGTGTTGCTAGCTGAAGTGAACGCTGAGACTCCTCCAATTCTTCAATGGGACCAAGGATTCATCTGGCTCTGTGATGACAGTCAATAACTTATCGCCAATGAATTGAGCCTTTCACAATAAAGCACCATCAGAAAGACAAGGCTTTAATAAGGTAATGCAAGCAAGTGCTGGTGAGTAATGTCAATGAGGAGGTTGCTTTGTTTGTGCATTATAATCATTAACTGGAACAAACATGACCAGAATACTTTTCAAAATTATATTATTGCTATATTAGCATTTGCAAAATTCTAAGCACATTTGAAATGAGAGTGACTGAATGGCTACATGTTGTAAACTGAGATTTTAGCTTTATTGAGGCAACTAATTCATAATCAACGGTTTGGATTGAGATTATTTAATTATATTTAAATACATAATGGCAGGAGCACAGCACTCTGGATAATTACTAGTAATTATCAGGATATAGCAATTGGCAGCTTGTTCTCTGGTCTCTAAAGGAGATATACTGCTTATACTGTTTTTGATACTAGTTAATATAGAAACATAGAAACATAGAAACCCTACAGTGCAGAAGGAGGCCATTCGGCCCATCGAGTCTGCACCGACCACAATCCCACCCAGGCCCTACCCCCACATATTTTACCCGCTAATCCCTCTAACCTACGCATCCCAGGACTCTAAGGGACAATTTTTAACCTGGTCAATCAACCTAACCCGCACATCTTTGGACTGTAGGAGGAAACCGGAGCACCCGGAGGAAACCCACGCAGACACGAGGAGAATGTGCAAACTCCACACAGACAGTGACCCGAGCCGGGAATCGAACCCGGGATCCTGGAGCGGTGAAGCAGCAGTGCTAACCACTGTGCTACCGTGCCAAAGAGTCACGTACAATTTCAAGGCATTGCTACTGTATCGTTAACACAAGCTCAGTGCTTTCTGTTTCCTAGCCTGTGCAATTCATCCTCATTCCAAGCCCCTCCACCATATCTCTGCCATCTCCTTCAAGCTGATTCAGTTTTAGAGATGATGCTCATTCCTCACCGTTCCACTCCATCATAAATCCTTTATCCTTCTCTTGAACTCCTCCTTTAAACCCCTGCTCCTTATTATTGTTCTCCTTATCTTCAAAACCTTTAACCTTACATTTAGTCAGCTCTCCTTACTCTTTAACTCGGTGTCTATTTCTCCTTGGTGTAAAAGAAATAACTGATTTCATATCATACTGAACTACATAGACGAATACAGCATTGAAACAGGCCAGTTGGCCTAACTGGATAGCATTGCTGTTTATATTCCACATGAGTCTCCTCAACTCCACCTTTCAATGTATCTTTTCATTCCCTTTCCTCTCCTGTACTTCTCTAATTCCCTTTTGAAAGTATCTCCACATTCTAACCACTTCATGTACAGAAATGTCTCCTTATGTCCTTATTGCATTTATTAGTAACTAACTTAGTTATGGCACAGTTTTGAATTCACTCCCTCCAGCTGCGAGCAGCTTTCTTTATGTTTAATGTTCTCGCCACAGCGATGCTCCCCTTTCCCCATCCTCCAGCTCCCCACCCTTCCCCCAAACCCTTCTCCCCCACTGTTCCACCTCACTCACACATCTCTTCACCCCCCCCACCACAAAACTGATGCAAACACTTTACAGAAAATGAGATTTTTTCAGCGTATTTATTATTGTAACAGAGAAAATGTGGCAACCAATGTACACAAACAGCAATGGGAGAAATAACCATTACACTTGATGCTGTAAAGTAAGCAAAAGTCGAGTAAGTCGGCTCAAGCAAGTCGAGAGGGCTAGAATACAAGAGCAGGGATATACTTCTGAGGCTGTATAAGGCTCTGGTCAGACCCCATTTGGAGTATTGTGAGCAGTTTTGGGCCCCGTATCTAAGGAAGAATGTGCTGGCCTTGGAAAGGATCCAGAGGAGGTTCACAAGGATGATCCCTAAAGCTTGTTGTATGAGGAATGGTTGAGGACTCTGGGTCTGTACTTATTGGAGTTTAGAAGGATGAGGGGGGATCTTATTGAAACTTACAGGATACTGCAAGGCCTGGATAGAGTGGACGTGGAGAAGATGTTTCCACCAGTAGGAAAAACTAGAACCGGAGGGCACAACCTCAGGCTAAAGGGGTGATCCTTTAAAACAGAGAAAAGTATTGTTTCTTGTGCGCTATACAGACAAAGCATACCGTACATTGCGGAGGAAAGGAGAGAGTGCAGAATGTAGCATTACAGATATAGCTAGTGTGTAGAGAAAGATCAACTTAATGCAAGGTAGGCTTATTCAAAAGTCTGACAGCAGCAGGAAAGAAACTGTTCTTGAGTCAGTTGGTACATGTCCTCAGACTTTTGCATTTTTTTCCCGATGGAAGAAGGTGGAAGAGAGAATGTCCGGGGTGCGAGGGGTCCTTGATTATGCTGGCTGCTTTTCTGAGGCAGTGGGAAGTGTAGACAGCGTCAATGGATGGGAGGCTGGTTTGAGGGATGGACTGGGCTTCGTTCACAACCCTTTGTAGTTTCTTGCGGTCTTGGGCAGAGCAGGAGCCATACCAAGCTGTGATACAACCGGGAAGAATGCTTTCTATGGTGCATTTGTAGAAGTTGGTGAGAGTTGTAGTGGACATGTCAAATTTCCTTAATCTCCTGAGAAAGTAGAGGCTTTGGTGGGCTTTCCTAACTATAGCTTCCGCATGGAGGGACCAAGGCAGGTTGTTGGTGATCTGGACACCTAAAGACTTGAAGCTCTCGATCATTTCTACTTTGTCCCCAGTGATGTAGACAGGGGCATGCCCTCCACTTCCTGACGTCAATGACAATCTCCATCACTTTGTTGATATTGAGGGAGAGATTATTGTCATCGCACCAGTTCACCAGATTCTCTCTCTCTTTCCTGTACTCTGTCGCGTCATTGTCTCATCAGATCAGTCTTCTCAAACGTCAACCAACGGAAAGCGACTGGCCCAGATAGGGTACCCAGATGAGCGCTCAGATCCTGCGCGGACCAGCTGGCGGGGGTATTCACAGACATCTTCAACCTCTCTTTCCAACAATCTGAGGTCCCTATCTGCTTCAAGAAGACGACCATCATCCCGGTACCAAAGAAAAGCCAGGCAGTGTGCCTTAATGACTATCATCCGGTGACTCTAACATCCATCATTATGAAGTGCTTCGAATCCAGTCCAGGGTTTTAGGATGGCACGGTGGCACAGTGGTTAGCACTGCTGCCTCACAATGCCAGGAACCCGGGTTCGATTCCCTGCTTGGGTCACTATCTGTGTGGAGTTTGCACGTTCTTCCCGTGTCTGCTTGGGTTTCCTCCAGGTGCTCTGGTTTCCTCCCATTTCCAGGTGCTCCGGTTTCCTCCAAAGATGTGTGGGTTAGTTGGATTGGCCATGCTAAATCGCCCCTTAGTATCAAGGGTACCAGCTATGGTAAATGCATGGGGTTACAGGGATAGAGCCTGGGTGGGTTTGTGGTTGGTGCAGACTCGATGGGCCGAATGGCCTCCTTCTGCACTGTAGAATTGTATGATTCTATGAAAGGTTAGTCATGGCACAAATCAATTCTTGCCTCCCAGGTTGCCTGGATCCACTACAGTTTGCCTATTGCTGGAACAGGTCCACAGCAGACGCCATCTCCCTGGTCCTACACTCAACCCAAGAACACCAAGATAACAGCCACCTATGTCAGACTCCTATTCATAGACTACTGCTCAACCTTTAACTCCATTATTCCTATGAGAATTAACTCCAGACTTTGTGGCTGGGGCTTGGCTCCTCCCTCTGTGACTGGATCCTGAACTTCCTAACTCACAGACCACAATCAGTAAGGGTAGGCAACAACACCTCCTCCACAATCATCCTCAACACCAGTGCTCCGCAAAGCTGCGGCCTCAGCCCCCTACTATATTCCTTATTCACCTCTGACTTTATGGCCAAATTCCCCTCCAACTCGAATTCCTTTACTCCCTCCTTATCTTAACAAAAACACACAGATTTTAAGATTAACAAGGATTACAAATTACATCTTAAACTACAATGGTCCCATGAACCCAAAGTCCCATTTAAGCACACAAATTGGCTGTGGTCAAATGCACACTCTCCACTCTGAATCCCAGTTAGTGTCTCTGGTTTTCTCTATAGAATCCCCTCAAATGATTGTCACATGAAAGCTTCCAAACTCCATTCTGAAAAACACACTTTAAATGCTTTCCCTTCGTGGTTTGCATTTTGAAATCCGGAACAGGTTTTCCAAATTACACTTTTAAACAAAGCATCTGCTCCACTTTTAACAATGAATCCAGTCCAGGATTTTACACCATCCCCTTCAGGATTTCTTTGTCTTGCCTCTGTACAAACTGTTCACAATTACTTTAAAGAACAAAGAACAAAGAACAGTACAGCACAGGAAACAGGCCCTTCGGCCCTCCAAGCCTGTGCCGCTCCTTGGTCCAACTAGACCAATCGTTTGTATCCCTCCATTCCCAGGCTGCTCATGTGACTATCCAGGTAAGTCTTAAACGATGTCAGCGTGCCTGCCTCCACCACCCTACTTGGCAGCGCATTCCAGGCCCCCACCACCCTCTGTGTAAAAAATGTCCCTCTGATGTCTGAGTTATACTTCGCCCCTCTCAGCTTGAGCCCGTGACCCCTCGTGATCGCCACCTCCGACCTGGGAAAAAGCTTCCCACTGTTCACCCTATCTATACCCTTCATAATCTTGTATACCTCTATTAGATCTCCCCTCATTCTCCGTCTTTTCAAGGAGAACAACCCCAGTCTACCCAATCTCTCCTCATAGCTAAGACCCTCCATACCAGGCAACATCCTGGTAAACCTTCTCTGCACTCTCTCCAATGCCTCCACGTCCTTCTGGTAGTGCGGCGACCAGAACTGGACGCAGTACTCCAAATGTGGCCTAACCAGCGTTCTATACAGCTGCATCATCAGACTCCAGCTTTTATACTCTATACCACGTCCTATAAAGGCAAGCATACCATATGCCTTCTTCACCACCTTCTCCACCTGTGTTGCCACCTTCAAGGATTTGTGGACTTGCACACCTAGGTCCCTCTGTGTTTCTATACTCCTGATGACTCTGCCATTTATTGTATAACTCCTCCCTACATTATTTCTTCCAAAATGCATCACTTCGCATTTATCCGGATTAAACTCCATCTGCCACCTCTCCACCCAATTTTCCAGCCTATCTATACCCTGCTGTATTGCCCGACAATGCTCTTCGCTATCCGCAATTCCAGCCATCTTCGTGTCATCCGCAAACTTGCTGATTACACCAGTTACACCTTCTTCCAAATCATTTATATATATCACAAATAGCAGAGGTCCCAGTACAGAGCCCTGCGGAACACCACTGGTCACAGACCTCCAGCCGGAAAAAGACCCTTCGACCACTACCCTCTGTCTCCTATGGCCAAGCCAGTTCTCCACCCATCGAGCCACTTCTCCTTGTATCCCATGAGCCTTAACCTTCTTAACCAACTTGCCATGAGGGACTTTGTCAAATGCCTTACTGAAATCCATATAGACGACATCCACGGCCCTTCCTTCATCAACCGTTTTTGTGACTTCCTCAAAAAACTCCACCAAATTTGTAAGGCACGACCTCCCTCTTACAAAACCATGCTGTCTGTCACTAATGAGATTGTTTTGTTCTAAATGCACATACATCCTGTCTCTAAGAATCCTCTCCAACAACTTCCCTACCACGGACGTCAAGCTCACCGGCCTATAATTTCCTGGGTTATGCCTGCTACCCTTCTTAAACAACGGGACCACATTCGCTATCCTCCAATCCTCAGGGACCTCACCCGTGTCCAAAGAAGCGACAAAGATTTCCGTCAGAGGCCCAGCAATTTCACCTCTCGTCTCCCTGAGCAGTCGAGGATAGATGCCATCAGGCCCTGGGGCTTTGTCAGTTTTAATGTTCCCTAAAAAACCTAACACTTCCTTTAACTCTTAATTCCCAGACGATATTAAAATGGCATCAAGCATTTAATTTTCCTCTGAAGTCTGCTGTCCCACTTTAAATCTAACTACTGGAATTGTCACTTACTTTTCCTTGATTTTTATCTGAACAATACCTTGGTCTGTGTTCTCTTAACTTCAGCCGTCTAAGACATTCTTTCTGTCCCAATTCCCTGGTTATCTGAACTGTAATGTCTTCCTTAGGAAGCTTGCATCCTTGCAATCCTCATGTCCTGTCTAAGTTGTCTGGGCAGAGTTGAGAGAGGTTCACTCCCCAGTATCCTGTCTCCAACCTCAATAAATTCAGCTGATATTAAAACTTCAAAAGACTTTTTTTTCCTTTAAAAGGACCTCTCGTTGCTTAAGATTTTTATTTATTTTTCATGCCACAGCCATCTCTAAGCACAACAGAAACACAGATAGAACTGAATCAATCCCCACACATACAAACACCTTTGTCCAGCATGAACCAGACATGGAAACATTAAATTAAATTAACTTTGAACTATACCTTCTAATGTTTACCAATACAAATATGAATCCCTTAAAGCTGCTTTTGCTTTCCTAACATAGTGAATGTGTGAATATGAGGTTGTAAGCTCATCTCAGGAGCAAACGTGACACCAAGGTTGCAATCAGACTCGCTTCGTGTCAGGGAGAGATAGCTCAAAAACAGAGTTTTGAATGGGATGCTGGATTCAGTCTTCCCAAGATTTAATTGGAGGAAATATCTACTCATCCAGTGCTGGATATTGAATCAGCAATCTGATAAGGAGCCTGAGTGCTGGAGTGAAGCTGATGGTGAGGTCGACTTGGGTGTCGTGTACATATGAAAATTAACACTGTCCTTTTGGATGATGTCACTGAATCATAGAATCCCGACAGTGCAGAAGAAGGCCATTCAGCCCATCAAGTCTGCACTGAGTCTCCAACAGAGTATCATACCCAGGCCCATCCCCCACTCTATCCCCATAACCCCATGCATTTACCCCACTAACCCCCTTACCAACACATCTTGGGTCACTAAGGGGCAATTTAGCATGGCCAATCCACCTAACTTGCACATCTTCGGACTGTGGGAGGAAACCGGTACACCCACAGGAAAACTACGCAGACACGGGGAGAACATGCAAACTCCACAGTCAGCCACCCAAGGCTGGAATTGAACCCGGGTCTGCTGCCGTGCTGCCCCAGTATGTAGGCAGCATGTAGATGATAAATAAGAAGAGTAAAGAATACCAGAGGGAGCAGGAAGGAAAGCTACTGCGAGTGATTTTCTGAACGAGTGTACACGGTGCTGGCATTTCCTCTCCTTATTTCTGTGCTCCAGTATTTGCTGTACTTGACTATTTCCTGCATCATTAACTTTGTAAACAACTTGCCAAGCCCCCACTCCAAAGGCAATTGCTCATCAGCTAATTTGTGATGCCAACTCTACACTGTTTGTGCTAAATAAACTAGGTATCACTTTCACCTGGAGACAAGACAATTATGGGTTCAAGTCTCATTGAGTGGATATCCACCCACTCCATCTGACGAAGGAGCAGCTCTCTGAAAGCTAATGGCATTTGCTACCAAATAAACCTGTTGGACTTTAACCTGGTGTTGTTAAAACTCTTACTGTGTTCACCCCAGTCCAACGCTGGGATCTCCACTTCAAGTCTCTTTGCAGAGACTCTGTAGTTTAGAGTGATGCTCCATGTGAAGCACTGAGGGAGTGCTGCACTGTTTGAGACGAGAGGTTAAACCAAGGACCTGTTAGCCCTCTGGATTCCACAGTTATTATTTGAAAGAAAAGGTGGGAGTTCTCCCTGGTGCGCTGGCCAACATTTATCCCTCAATCAACATCACTAAACAAAAGGAGGAGATTGGCAGCTCATTATCTCGTTGCAGTTTCCCTATGTTGCAAAGGTGACCACGGGGCAGCATGGTGACACAGTGGTTAGCACTGCTGCCTCACAGCACCAGGGACCCGGGTTTGATTCCCGGCTTGGGTCACTGTCTGTGTGGAGTTTGCGTGTTCTCCCCGTGTCTGCGTGGGTTTCCTCCAGATGCCCGGTTTCCTCCCACAGTCCAAAGACGTGCGGGTTAGGTGGATAGGCCGTGCTAAATTGCCCCTTAGTGTCAGGGAGATTAGCTGGGTAAATAAATGGAGTTACAGGGATAGGGGCTGGGTGGGATTGTGGTCGGTGCAGACTCAAAGGACCGAATGGCCCCCTTCTGCACTGTAGGGATTCTGTGATTTCAACAGTACTACATTGATCAACCATAATGTGCTTTGAGACATCCTGACATCAAAAAGGGGCTTCTTAAATGCAAGTCCTTTATTTTGTTCTTTCAAAGTGCATGTGATCCAACAGAACAGCCTCCACTGTAAACTGTCACTGTTTGAACTGTGCAGAATCAAAGACAGAAATTCAATCATTTTAAATCTACCAGAAATGCTGTCAGCCAAAGGGGCAGTCGGATGTGGATATGAACTCAAGGCCCAGAAGTGAAAGGATCTTGACCCACTGAGTTTGTGTTAGAATTGAGTTATTGATTACCGTTTGAACAATGCAGCACAGCTCCGTAGGAACAGATTAACTAAATATTTGGAATTACTTTGAAATTGAGTAAAGCGAGGGCATCATATTATATGTGAGGTACAAACAGCTTATTGTGCTCGAATGGTATGCATGGATGCAACAATCAATCTCAGAGCTGTCCACACTCAGCCCCATGAATAGCCCCAGTGCTGAATGAAACTCAATGATTTGAGGCGATATAATGTAAAGCTGATTGATTGCACTGTAACAGCAGGCTGTTCTGTAAATATTTTCCGACAATGAAATCCATTTTGACTGAAATGCTGGGATGAGAGTTTGTGGAGAGTAGCCTGGTTACGGTGACTGAGGTCGTTCATCACAGCGGCCATTTTGAAATGTTTGTTGAGAAGGAGGCCTGTTGGGTTATCTCTCACCAAGTCTCCCTGTTTGGATTGATGTCACTCTCTGACTGATTACCCTCCTGTGAATGGTGATGTTGTCCAACATTCAAGGTACATGTTGCTTTTGTAAACTACCCAGTTTCTACACACCGACCGGCCCGGTGACTCGGGGAACTGGCAACAAACCCACTCTGAGGAGCCGGGTGAGTCAGTGGAATTGAGGGTGTGTGCTTTAATTTTAACTGGAGCTTTATTTTTAGTCAGGCAGGTGAGATTCTCTGACCTTGGGAAGGACCGGATTAGTGAAGTTAATGGTCTTATAGCACAGCTTGTGGGCCAGCAGGAGCAGGAATGTTTTTCTTAGGCCTAACAGGCTAACCTGCATTCGATTCAGTCCGGGTGAGGTCAAAGCCCCACCTAGTTATAGAAAAAAGAGATTTAGGGATACAGGTTCATAGCTCCCTGAAAGTGGAGTCACAAGTGGACAGAGTGGTGAAGAAGGCATTCGGCATGCTTGGTTTCATTGGTCAGAAGATTGAATACAGGAGTTGGGACGTCTTGTTGAAGTTGTACAAGACATTGGTAAGGCCACACTTGGAATACTGTGTACAGTTCTGGTCACCCTATTATAGAAAGGATATTATTAAACTAGAAAGAGTGCAGAAAAGGTTTACTAGGATGCTACCGGGACTTGATGGTTTGAGTTATAAGGAGAGGCTGGATAGACTGGAGCATAGGAGGCTGAGGGATGATCTTGTAGAGGTCTATAAAATAATAAGGGGCACAGATCAGCTAGATAGTCAATATCTTTTCCCAAAGGTAGGGGAGTCTAAAACTAGAGGGCATAGATTTAGGGCGAGAGGGGAGAGATACAAAAGTGTCCAGAAGGGCAATTTTTTCACACAGAGGGCGGTGAATGTCTGGAACAAGCTGCCAGAGGTAGTAGTAGAGGTGGGGACAATTTTGTCTTTTAAAAAGCATTTAGACAGTTATATGGGTAAGATGGGTACAGAAGGATATGGGCCAAATGCAGGCAATTGGGATTAGCTTAGGGGTTAAAAAAAAGGGGGGCATGGACAAGTTGGGCCGAAGGGCCTGTTTCCATGCTGTAAACCTCTATGACTTTATGACTCTAGATGTCTAACCTTGGTGTCTGACACTTTTCACTGTGATCACCTACCTGTCCTGCCACCCTCATTCCACCCCTGATGCCTGACAATGTCACTACTTCCTCCTTGTGATGTTCAACTCAGCCCTCAATGTCTGAGTAAATATCGGGCCAATAAATCAGGGTCTAGTTCCTCTCTTTTGAGAACTAAATTCTAATTTCAACACCTTCTCTATCCTCCTCTGTTTTAAATCAGATGAAAGTGCATGTAATTAATCTGCGCCTGTTTTGTCAACATTTTGGATAATGTGTCCCATGCAGAATGTTCCTAACCTATTGCTACCTCCCACAGGCCCACTCACTTCCTCATAATCATTATCTTTGCCTCATGAATCTCCCCATTAGTCTCGCTCAGCAATTTGGGATAACTACCAATCAGCGCTGTGGATTATTTTCTCTCTGCATGCTATCTCTACTCAGAATATCTTGTTTCCTCAGAACTTTTGGCATAAACTGAAACACAAGAACATAAATAAGAACATAAGAACTAGGAGCAGGAGTAGGCCATCCGGCCCCTCGAGTCTGCTCCACCATTCAATAAGATCATGGCTGATCTTTTCGTGGACTCAGCTCCACTTACCCGCCCGCTCACCATAACCCTTAATTCCTTTACTGTTCAAAAATTTATCTATCCTTGCCTTAAAAACATTCAATGAATGAGGTAGCCTCAACTGCTTCACTGGGCAGGGAATTCCACAGATTCACAACCCTTTGTGTGAAGAAGTTCCTCCTCAACTCAGTCCTAAATCTGCTTCCCCTTATTTTGAGGCTGTGCCTCCGAGTTCCAGTTTCACCTGCCATTGGAAACAACCTCCCTGCTTCTATCTTATCTATTCCCTTCATAATCTTATATGTTTCTATAAGATCTCCCCTCATTCTTCTGAATTCCAATGAGTATAGCCCCAGTCTACTCAGTCTCTCCTCATAAGCCAACCCTCTCAACTCTGGAATCAACATAGTGAATCTCCTCTGCACCCCCTCCAGTGCCAGTATATCCTTTCTCAAATAAGGAGACCAAAACTGTACACAGTACTCCAGGTGTGGCCTCACCAGCACCTTATACAGCTGCAACATAACCTCTCTGTTTTTAAATTCCATCCCTCTGGCAATGAAGGACAAAATTCCATTTGCCTTCTTAATTACCTGCTGCACCTGCAAACCAACTCCTTGAGATTCCTGCAAAGGACACCCAGGTCCCTCTGCACAGCAGCATGCTGCAATTTTTTACCATTTAAATAATAGTCTATTTTGCTATTATTCCTACCAAAATGGATGACCTCACATTTACCAACATTGTACTCCATCTGCCAGACCCTCGCCCACTCACTTAGATTATCTATATCTCTTTGCAGACTTTCAGCGTCCTCTGCACACTTTGGCCTGCCACTTATCTTAGTGTCATCTGTGAATTTTGACACACTACACATGGTCCCCAACTCCAAATCATCTATGCAAATCGCAAACAATTGCGGTCCCAACACTGATCCCTGAGGCACACCACTCGTCACTGATCGTCAACCAGAAAAACACCCATTTACCCCCACTCTTTGCTTTCTGTTAGTTAACCAATCCTCTATCCATGCTAATACATTACCCATAACACCGTGCACCTTTATCTTATGTAGCAGTCTTTGGTGCGGCACCTTGTCAAATGCCTTCTGGAAATCCAGATACACCACATCTACAGATTCCCCATTGTCCACTGCACATGTAATGTTCTCAAAGAATTCCACCAAATTAGTCAAACATGACTTTCCCTTCATGAACCCATGCTGCGTCTTACCAATGGGACAATTTATATTCCAGATGTCTCGCTATTTCTTCCTTGATGATAGATTCAAGCATTTTCCCTACTACAGAAGTTAAGCTAACCGGCCTGTAGTTACCTGCCTTTTGTCTACCTCCTTTTTTAAACAGTGGCGTCACATTTGCTGTTTTCCAGTCTGCGGGAACCACCCCAGAGTCCAGCGAATTTTGGTAAATTACCACTATTCCTTTTCATATTTCTCCCGCCATCTCTTTTAGTACTCTGGGATGCATTCCATCAGGACCAGGAGACTTGTCTACCTTTTGCCCCATTAACTTGCCCAACACTACCTCTTTCGTGATAATGATAGTTTCTAGGTTCTCACCTGCCATAGCCTTCCTGTCATCAATTTTTGGCATGTTATTTGTGTCTTCCACTGTGAAGACTGACACAAAACACCTGTTCAATGCCTCAGCCATTTTCTCATTTCCAGTTATTACATCCCCCTTCTCATCCTCTAAAGGACCAATGTTTACTTTCGCCACTCTTTTTCATTTTATATATTTGTAGAAACATAAACAAGCAAAAACTGAAGTGGGAGAAGCCGTCAAAGAAACTCATGCAATGTTGGTCTGAGAACATAAGAACATAAGAAATAGGAGCAGGAGTAGGCCATCTAGCCCCTCGAGCCTGCCCCGCCATTCAATAAGATCATGGCTGATCTGACGTGGATCAGTACCACTTACCCGCCTGATCCCCATAACCCTTAATTCCCTTACCGCTCAGGAATCCATCCATCCGCGCTTTAAACATATTCAGCGAGGTAGCCTCCACCACCTCAGTGGGCAGAGAATTCCAGAGATTCACCACCCTCTGGGAGAAGAAGTTCCTCCTCAACTCTGTCTTAAACCGACCCCCCTTTATTTTGAGGCTGTGTCCTCTAGTTTTAACTTCCTTACTAAGTGGAAAGAATCTCTCCGCCTCCACCCTATCCAGCCCCCGCATTATCTTATAAGTCTCCATAAGATCCCCCCTCATCCTTCTAAACTCCAACGAGTACAAACCCAATCTCCTCAGCCTCTCCTCATAATCCAAACCCCTCATCTCCGGTATCAACCTGGTGAACCTTCTCTGCACTCCCTCCAATGCCAATATATCCTTCCTCATATAAGGGGACCAATACTGCACACAGTATTCCAGCTGCGGCCTCACCAATGCCCTGTACAGGTGCATCAAGACATCCCTGCTTTTATATTCTATCCCCCTCGCAATATAGGCCAACATCCCATTTGCCTTCTTGATCACCTGTTGTACCTGCAGACTGGGCTTTTGTGTCTCATGCACAAGGACTCCCAGGTCCCTTTGCACGGTAGCATGTTTTAATTTGTTTCCATTGAGATAGTAATCCCATTTGTTATTATTTCCTCCAAAGTGTATAACCTTGCATTTATCAACGTTATACTCCATTTGCCATATCCTCGCCCACTCACTCAGCCTGTCCAAATCTCTCTGCAGATCTTCTCCGTCCTCCACACGATTCACTTTTCCACTTATCTTTGTGTCGTCTGCAAACTTCGTTACCCTACACTCCGTCCCCTCCTCCAGATCATCTATATAAATGGTAAACAGTTGCGGCCCGAGTACCGATCCCTGCGGCACGCCACTAGTTACCTTCCTCCAACCGGAAAAACACCCATTTATTCCGACTCTTTGCTTCCTGTCGGATAGCCAGTCCCCAATCCACTTTAACACACTACCCCCAACTCCGTGTGCCCTAATCTTCTTCAGCAGCCTTTTATGGGGCACCTTATCAAACGCCTTTTGGAAATCCAAAAACACCGCATCCACCGGTTCTCCTCCATCAACCGCCCTAGTCACATCTTCATAAAAATCCAACATGTTCGTCAAGCACGACTTTCCCCTCATGAATCCATGCTGCGTCTGATTGATCGAACCATTTCTATCCAGATGCCCTGCTATCTCCTCCTTAATAATGGATTCCAGCATTAGGAATCGGATGATCTTCTACGGGACTGCTTAGAGTCAGTAGACTGGTCAGTATTTAAAAACTCTGCGACCAGCCTGAATGAGTATTCCACTACAGTAACTGACTTCATTAGTAAGTGTGTAGAAGACTGTGTGCCAAAGAAGCAAATCCGTGTGTTCCCCAACCGGAAACCATGGATGAACAGGGATATCCACTGTTTGCTGAAGTCCAGGTCTCAGGCGTTCAAGTCAGGCGACCCTGACCTATACATGAAATCCAGATAGATCTACGGAGATCAATCAAAAATCACAGTCTGAGGATTCGGGGTAGACCATTTAGGACGGAGATGAGGAGACATTTTGTGGTGACCCACGGTAATTACATGTGTATGCCTGGACACACCCATGCTGCACCTGGCCCGAGACTCCTCCCTTTCCACCTGAGACTCCACCCTTTCCACCTGAGCGAGGTATAAAGGTGATGGTTCCTCCTCCTCGCCTCAGTCTGGGCCAGGTTAGCTACAAGGATGTGCTCCAGTTCTTTGCGAATAAAAGCCTTTTATTTCACTCACTCGCTGGAGTCCTCGTATCCTAATTGATAGTGCATCAATTTTATTCACAAAAAAACCCAGAATGGAGCAAATTCTAAAGCCTGATAAATTAAACCTGGATCCGCAAGCTGTGGGAGCTGCCAACAGCTTCAATCACTGGCTGAAGTGCTTTGAAGCCTTCCTCGAAGCCTCCACTGCCGTCCAGTCCGATTCAGACAAGCTGCACGTGCTCCACGCCCGGGTAAGCGACGTGGTTTATGCCACCATCTGTGACGCAGAGACGTACAGGGACGCGCTAGAGCTCCTAAAAAGCCAGTACAGTAAACGGACAAATGAAGTCTACGCCAGGCACCTTCTGGCTACTCGAAGACAGCGGCCGGGACAATCAAGCGCACAGTTTCTCCGCGAACTACGGGTACTCGGCAGGGCCTGTAACTGCAAGGCTGTATCCGCTGCGCAGTACACGGAGGACTTAATCCGCGATGCCTACGTTATGGGCATCGCATCCAACTACATTCGACAGGGACTGCTAGAACAAGGTGGGCTGGACCTACCAAAAACTGTGACACTCGCTGAATCCCCAGAAGTGGCCTCCCGTAACCTCGAGGTGTACGCATCCGACCACACGGTGACATTGTGGACCTCACGGCCACCACCACCCCAGTACCGAGGAGGGCCACAGACTTATTCCACACCGCGCCCCACCAACGACTCGACTGCTGCGGCTGTTGCAGGTCCGAAGTGCTATTTTTGCAGTCTGGGGAAGCACCCCCGACAATGCGGCCCAGCAAGGGAGGTGTTCTGCTCTGGGTGCGGAAAGAAAGGCCACTACTCTAAAGTCTGCAGGGCAAAGTCATCCTCGAAGCCAAACAGCGCAGCATGCGACCCGAGGGAACCGCAAATTCGAACGCCATCAGCCGCATGTGAGTCAAGGGAGCCGCCATGTTGGACGCCATTGACCATGTGTGAGTCAAGGGAGCCGCCATCGGCCGCGTGGGAGTCAAGGGAGCCGCCATTTTGGACGCCGTCGGCCGCGTGTGAGACAAGGGAGCCGCCATTTTGGACGCCGTCGGCCGCGTGTGAGACAAGGGAGCCGCCACTTTGGACGTCGGTCGATCATTCTCCAGGATCCACAGTGGCAGCGGTCCAGCTAGACCAATCCTGTCCGCATCAACTCACCAGGTCCATGATGGACATCCAGGTAAACGGCCACGTGGGAAATTGTTTGTTTGACTGCGGGAGTACGGAGAGTTTCATCCACCCCGACACAGTGCGCCGCTACGCCCTTTCTGTGCGGCCAGTCAAACAAACCATTTCCTTGGCCTCAAAGTCCCGCTCGGTGGATGTCCTCGGATATTGTGTGGTGACCCTTACGGTTCGGGGGACCGAGTATGAAAATTTTAAGCTCCTGGTGCTGCCAGACCTCTGCGCTCCCGTACTCCTAGGGCTCGACTTCCTGACCCATCTTAGGAGTGTCACGTTGCAGTACAACGGGCCTCTTCCCCCGATCTCCATCTGCAACCCACAGTTCCTAGACTGTCCACCGCGCACCACTTGCAGCCTTTCAACTCTCCAAGTCACCCCTCCCTCGCTATTCGAACACCTCACACCTGAGTGTAAGCCCAGTGCCACTAAGAGCAGGCGGTACAGTGCAGGGGACAGGACCTTCATTAGGTCCGAGGTCCAGCAGCTCCTGAAGGAGGGGATCATTGAGGCGAGCACCAGCCCCTGGAGAGCGCAGGTGGTGGTGGTCAAAACTGGGGAGAAACACCGGATGGTCATCGATTACAGTTAGACCATCAACCGGTACACGCAGCTGGATGCGTATCCCCTTCCGCGCATATCCGACATGGTCAATCGGATTGCGCAATACCGGGTGTTCTCCACGATTGACCTCAAATCGGCCTACCGCCAGCTCCCCATCCGCCCGGAGGACCGCAAATATACGGCTTTCGAGGCGGATGGCCGCCTCTACCACTTTCTTAGGGTTCCCTTCGGCGTCACCAATGGGGTCTCGGTCTTCCAGTGTGAAATGGACTGAATGGTGGACCAGAACGGGCTGCGGGCCACCTTCCCATACCTGGATAACGTCACCATCTGCGGCCTTGATCAGCAGGACCACGACGGAAACCTCAATAAATTCCTTCGCACGGCCGCTCTCCTAAAATCTGACCTACAATAAGGAGAAGTGGTGTGTCTTCCGCACTCACCGTCTCGCCATCCTGGGGTATGTAGTGGAGAACGGGGTCATCGGCCCCAATCCTGACCGCATGCGCCCCCTCATGGATCTTCCCCTTCCCACCAATCTTAAAGCACTGAGGAGATGCCTGGGCTTCTTCTCATACTACGCCCAGTGGGTCCCTAATTACGCAGATAAGGCCCGTCCGCTTATCAAATCCATCCTTTTTCCTCTGTCGGGAGAGGCCCGCTTGGCCTTCGACCGCCTCAAAGCAGACATCGCGAAGGCCACGATGCACACTGTGGACGAGTCAATCCCCTTTCAGGTGGAGAGTGATGCGTCTGACTTCACCCTGGCCGCCACCCTTAACCAGGCGGGCAGACCCGTGGCCTTCTTCTCACGAACCCTCCAAGGCCCGGAAATTCGACACTCCTCTGTCGAGAAGGAGGCTCAGGCCATCGTCGAAGCAGTGCGACACTGGCGCCACTACCTAGCTGGCCGACGGTTCACCTTGCTCACGGACCAACGTTCGGTGGCTTTTATGTTCAACAACGCGCAGAGGGACAAGATTAAGAACGATAAGATGCTGAGGTGGAGGATTGAGCTCTCCACCTACAATTATGATATCTTATACCGGCCCGGGAAGCTCAACGAGCCTCCGGACGCTCTGTCTCGTGGAACATGTGCCAGCGCACAGGTGAACCAACTACAGACTCTCCACAATGACCTCTGTCACCCGGGGGTCACCAGACTCTACCACTTTATTAAGGCCTGTAATCTACCCTATTCTGTTGAGGACGTCTGGTCTATAACCAGACACTGCCCGGTCTGCACAGAGTGTAAGCCGCACTTCTATTGACCGGACCGGGCACACCTCATAAAAGCCACCCGCCCCTTTGAACGCCTCAGCATTGATTTCAAAGGGCCCCTTCCTTCTTCTGACCGCAACATCTATTTCCTCAACGTTATTGATGAGTACTCCCGATTCCCTTTTGCCATTCCCTGCTCGGACATGACCTCAACCACGGTCGTCAAGGCCCTGCTCGGCCTCTTCACCCTGTTCGGTTACCCTAACTACATCCACAGCGACCGGGGATCCTCATTCATGAGTGATGAGCTGCGTCAGTACCTGCTCTCTAAAGGCATAGCCTCGAGTAGGACTACCAGCTATAACCCCAGAGGTAACGGCAGGTAGAGAGGGAGAATGCGACAGTCTGGAAGGCCATTTTACTAGCGCTACGGTCTAAAGGCCTTCCAGTCACCCGCTGGCAAGAAGTCCCCCCCGATGCACTGCATTCAATTCGGTCCCTCCTATGCACGGCCACCAATGCCACCCCTCATGAGCGGATGTTGGCTTTCCCGAGGAAGTCCTCCTCGGGAATCGCACTACCGTCATGGCTGGTGTACCCAGGCCCCGTTCTGCTCTGGAGGCATGTACGATCCCATAAGTCGGACCCCCTGGTCAAAAAGGTCCAGCTCCTCCATGCCAACCCCCAATATGCCTATGTGGCATACCCCGATGGGCGGGAGGACATGGTCTCTATCCGGGATCTGGCGCCTGCGGGTGCCCCGGAGCCCACTATGACCCCCCACCCCACATCCCTAGACCCCTCTGTTCAGGTAGCACCAGGTCCGCTTACATCTTTGTCCCCTGTATGCAGCTCGCCTGAGTCCCCGGAGTCACCACACAGGACCCGACCAGAAGGGACGACGGCGGACTCGAGCGGTTCCACCCTGCCATCGGAAACAACACCTCAACTGGTACTACAGTGGTCACATTGACTGATCAAGCAGCCCGACAGGCTGAACCTGTGAGGGGACGACGCCTTACTTCAGTTTTGTGACTCTTGTATATATATATCTTCATGCCTCTGTATATATTGTTCCACCCACCCCCGCCGGACTCTTTTTTTAAAGAGGGGGTGAATGTGGTGACCCACTGTAATTACATGTGTATGCCTGGACACACCCACGCTGCACCTGGCCCGAGACTCCTCCCTTTCCACCTGAGACTCCTCCCTTTCCACCAGAGCGAGGTATAAAGGTGATGGTTCCTCCTCCTCGCCTCAGTCTGGGCCAGGTCAGCTACAAGGGTGTGCCCCAGTTCTTTGTGAATAAAAGCCTGTTATTTCACTCACTCGCTGGAGTCCTCGTATCGTAATTGATAGTGCATCACATTTCTTTACCCAAAGAGTGGTGAGCCTGTGGAATTCATTACCACAGGAAGTAGTTGATGCCAAAACATTGAATGTAGTCAAGAGGCGGCTGGATATAGCACTTGGGGCGAATGGGATCAAAGGTTATGGGGAGAAAGCAGGATTATGTTATTGAGTTGGATGATCAGCCATGACCGTGATGAATGGCGGAGCAGGCTCGACGGGGAAAATGGCCTCCTCCTGCTCCTATCTTCAATGTTTCTATGCCACTGCGATCAAACCCAGTCCCACTCACTGTGATCAAACCCAGTCCCACTCACTGCGATTAAACCCAGTCCCACTCACTGCGATCAAACCCAGCCCCACTCACTGTGATCAAACCCAGTCCCACTCACTGCGATCAAACACAGTCCCACTGCGATCAAACCCAGTCCCACTCACTGCGATCAAACCCAGTCCCACCGACTGCGATCAAACCCAGCCCCACTCACTGTGATCAAACCCAGTCCCACTCACTGCGATCAAACCCAGTCCCACTCACTGTGATCAAACCCAGTCCCACTCACTGTGATCAAACCCAGCCCCACTCACTGCGATCAAACCCAGTCCCACTGCGATCAAACCCAGTCCCACTCACTGCGATCAAACCCAGTCCCACTCACTGCGATCAAACCCAGTCCCACTGCGATCAAACCCAGTCCCACTGCGATCAAACCCAGTCCCACTCACTGTGATCAAACCCAGTCCCACTCACTGCGATCAAACCCAGTCCCACTGCGATCAAACCCAGTCCCACTCACTGTGATCAAACCCAGCCCCACTCACTGCGATCAAACCCAGTCCCACTGCGATCAAACCCAGTCCCACTCACTGTGATCAAACCCAGTCCCACTGCGATCAAACCCAGTCCCACTCACTGCGATCAAACCCAGTCCCACTGCGATCAAACCCAGTCCCACTCACTGCGATCAAACCCAGTCCCACTCACTGCGATCAAACCCAGTCCCACTCACTGTGATCAACCCCAGTCCCACTCACTGCGGTCAAACCCAGTCCCACTCACTGTGATCAAACCCAGTCCCACTCACTGTGATCAAACCCAGTCCCACTCACTGTGATCAAACCCAGTCCCACTCACTGCAATCAAACCCAGTCCCACTCACTGTGATCAAACCCAGTCCCACTCACTGTGATCAAACCCAGTCCCACTCACTGCGATCAAACCCAGTCCCACTCACTGTGATCAACCCCAGTCCCACTCACTGCGGTCAAACCCAGTCCCACTCACTGTGATCAACCCCAGTCCCACTCACTGTGATCAACCCCAGTCCCACTCACTGTGATCAAACCCAGTCCCACTCACTGTGATCAAACCCAGTCCCACTCACTGTGATCAAACCCAGTCCCACTCACTGCAATCAAACCCAGTCCCACTGCGATCAAACCCAGTCCCACTGCGATCAAACCCAGTCCCACTCACTGCGATCAAACCCAGTCCCACTCACTGCGATCAAACCCAGTCCCACTCACTGTGATCAACCCCAGTCCCACTCACTGCGGTCAAACCCAGTCCCACTCACTGTGATCAAACCCAGTCCCACTCACTGTGATCAAACCCAGTCCCACTCACTGTGATCAAACCCAGTCCCACTCACTGCAATCAAACCCAGTCCCACTCACTGTGATCAAACCCAGTCCCACTCACTGTGATCAAACCCAGTCCCACTCACTGCGATCAAACCCAGTCCCACTCACTGTGATCAACCCCAGTCCCACTCACTGCGGTCAAACCCAGTCCCACTCACTGTGATCAACCCCAGTCCCACTCACTGTGATCAACCCCAGTCCCACTCACTGTGATCAAACCCAGTCCCACTCACTGTGATCAAACCCAGTCCCACTCACTGTGATCAAACCCAGTCCCACTCACTGCAATCAAACCCAGTCCCACTGCGATCAAACCCAGTCCCACTCACTGTGATCAACCCCAGTCCCACTCACTGTGATCAAACCCAGTCCCACTCACTGTGATCAAACCCAGTCCCACTCACTGTGATCAAACCCAGTCCCACTCACTGCAATCAAACCCAGTCCCACTGTGATCAAACCCAGTCCCACTCACTGTGATCAAACCCAGTCCCACTCACTGTGATCAAACCCAGTCCCACTCACTGCAATCAAACCCAGTCCCACTCACTGCAATCAAACCCAGTCCCACTCACTGCGATCAAACCCAGTCCCACTCACTGCAATCAAACCCAGTCCCACTCACTGCAATCAAACCCAGTCCCACTCACTGCAATCAAACCCAGTCCCACTCACTCAGTTTAACGCAGCCCCGCTCACTGTAATTAATCTGAACCCTGCACTCTGTAATGAACATTGAAACCCGTTTCTGTTTACTTATTTAGGAGGCCTTGCCAAAAGCTGAGTGGATTTACATAATGAACGACACTGATGTTATCCACATGCTGAAAATATCCTCCCAAACGTTCCTGTCCTGTTCTGTGCCTGTCCACAGAGCGTATCTGTTTGAATTCATCACTATTACTGTTACACATCCTTGAACTGCTTACTGTACAATGGCCTCATTATTTTGAAATAAATTCCAAGGTGATTGACTTGTGATAGACCTGCTCATGCTCCTGACCTTTAAGAATTGAAATAACGTGGACTATTTCACTGCTTGTTGCTAACACCTAATGAGCTACAAAGAATTATCTGCCACATGTCTTGTGGCTGGATCCTTGCATTGAGTGTACACCCAACACTTTCCAATATCAGAAGTATTTTTTTCTTCATTCTTTCATGGGTGTCAGCGTTTATTACCCATCCCGAATTGCCCTTGAACTGAGTGGCTTGCCAGGCCATTTCAGAGGGCAGTTAAGAGTCAACCACATTGCTGTGGCTCAGGAGTCACATATAGGCCAGACCGGGTAAGGACGCAGATTTCCTTTCCTAAAGGACATTAGTGAACCAGATGGGTTTTTACAATAATCGACAATAGTTTCGTGTTCACCAATATTGAGACCGACTTTTATATTCCAGATTTATTATTTGAATTTAAATTCCAACAAATGCTGTTGTAGGATTTGAACCCATGTCACTGGAGCATTATCCTGGGCCTCTGGATTACGAGCTTGGTGACATTAATAAGAACATAAGAACTCGGAGCAGGAGTAGGCCACTTGGCCCCTCGAGTCTGCTCTGCCATTCAATAAGACCATGGCTGATCTTTTTGTGGACTCAGCTCACCATACCCATATGGCAGGTGAGGACCTAGAAACGATCACCATCACTAAAGAAATAGTGTTGGGCAAGCTAATGGGGCCAAAGGTAGCCAAGTCTCCTGGTCCTGATGGAATGCATCCCAGGGCACTAAAAGGGATGGTGGGGGAAATTGCAAATGTACTCGCGGTAATTTACCATAATCCTGAATTTACTGTTCAAAAATCTAACTATCTCTTAAAAACATTCAATGAGGTAGCCTCAACTGCTTCACTGGGCAGGGAATTCCACAGATTCACAACCCTTTGTGTGAAGAAGTTCCTCCTCAACTCAGTCCTAAATCTGCTTCCCCTTATTTTGAGGCCATGCCCCCTAGTTCTAGTTTCACCCGCCAGTGGAAACAACCTCCCTGCTTCTATCTTATCTATTCCCTTCATAATTTTATATGTCTCTGTAAGATCTCCCCTCATTCTTCTGAATTCCAATGAGTATAATCCCAGTCTAATCAGTCTCTCCTCATAAGCCAACCCTCTCAACTCCGGAATCAACCTAGTGAATCTCCTCTGCACCCCCTCCAGTGCCAGTATATCCTTTCTCAAGTAAGGAGACCAAAACTGTACACAGTACTCCAGGTGTGGCCTCACCAGCACCTTATACAGCTGCAACATAACCTCGCTGTTTTTAAACTCCATCCCTCTGGCAATAAAGGACAAAATTCCATTTGCCTTCTTAATTACCTGCTGCACCTGCAAACCAACTTTTTGTGATTCATGCACAAGGACACCCAGGTCCCTCTGCACAGCAGTATGCTGCAATTTTTTACCATTTAAATAATAGTCGATTTTGCTCTTATCCCTACCAAAATGGAAAACCTCACATTTACCAACATTATACTCCATCTGCCAGACCCTTGTCCACTCACTTAAACTTTCTATATCCCTTTGCAGACTTTCAGGTCCTCTGCACACTTTGCTCTGCCACTCATCCTAGTGCCATCTGCGAATTTTGACACAATATACTTGGTCCCTAACTCCAAATCATCTATGTAAATTGTAAACAATTGCGGTCCCAACACTGATCCCTGAGGCACACCACTAGCCACTGATCGCCAACCAGAAAAACATCTATTTATCCCCACTCTTTGCTTTCTGTTAGTTAACCAATCCTCTATCCATGCTAATACATTACCCATAATGCTGTACACCTTTATTTTATGCAGCAGCCTTTTGTGTGGCACCTTGTCAAATGCCTTCTGGAAATCCAGATAAACCACATCCACCAGTTCCCCTTTGTCCAACGCACTCGTAATGTCCTCAAATAATTCCAGTAAATTAGTTAAACATGACCTGCCTTTGATGAACCCATGCTGTGTCTGACCAATGGGACAATTTCTATCCAGATATCTCGCCATTTCTTCCTTGATGATAGATTCAAGCATTTTCCCTACTACAGAAGTTAAGCTAACCGGCCTATAATTACCTGCCTTTTGTCTACATCCTTTTTTAAACAGTGGCGTCACATTTACTGTTTTCCAATTTGCGGGAACCACCCCAGAGTCCAGCGAATTTTGATAAATTACCACGAGTGCATTTGCAATTTCCCCCACCATCTCTTTTAGTACCTGGGATGCATTCCATCAGGGCCAGGAGACTTGGCTACCTTTAGCCCCATTAACACGATTTCTTTAGTGATGGTGATAGTTTCTAGGTCCTCACCTGCCATAGCCTTCATGGCATCAATTTTTGGCATGTTATTGTGTCTTCCACTGTGAAGACCGACACAAAATACCTGTTCAATGCCTCAGCCATTTTCTCATTTTTCATTATTAAATCCCCCTTCTCATCCTCAAAAGGACCAATGTTTACCTTAGCCACTCGTTTTCATTTTATATATTTGTGGAAACGTTTGCTAACTGTTTTTATATTCTGAGCTAGTTTACTACCACGACACCATTTGGAAACAAACACAAAATAAGTATGATATTTATTCTGACCTGGAGTGGGGAAAACCGCTGCTGAAAGGGCAGTGCTGATTGATGGCTGGGTTTAATTAGGCCATGGCGTACCCAACAGTGGTCATCACCGGATAAACCAAGCTGGCAACTAAACTTCACAATCCTACTCCAGATTATCACTGAACTACTTCACTGTAGATCTATATCAGGACCTAGGGCTCCACATGATGTTTATTTGGAGCAAAGGCAAGGTGCAGACACTTACATTTCAGATGCTTACTCAGTGAAGTAACTATTCACTCTGAACATTGTGCTGCACACAAGTCTCCATCTTATAACCTGATCATTAGCCATAGTTCACAAACCACACGCACCCCGGACATTCTCGCTCCCACCTTCTTCTGTCGGGAAAAAGATACAAAAGTCTGAGTTCACGTACTAACCGACTCAATAACAGCTTCTTCCCTGCTGCCGTCAAACTTTTGAGTGGACCTACCTCGTATTAAGTTGATCTTTCTCTATACCCCAGCTATGACTGTAACACTACATTCTGCACTCTCTCGTTTCCTTCTCCCTGATGTACTCTATGTACGGTATGCTTTGTCCGTATAGCGGGCAAGAAACAATACTTTTCACTCTATATTAACACATATGACAATAATAAATCAAATCAAATGACTTTAACAGTACATTCTGCACTTTCTCATTTCCTTCTCTATGAATGGTGTGCTTTGTCTATATAATGCGCAAGAAACAATACTTTACACTGTCTGCTAATACATGTGACAATAATAATCAAATCAAATCAAATCAAATCAAATGACTGTAGGTATTCTCTCCATTGCAGAGACAATTGGTTATATAGCTTGAGGGACCACACTCTGCATTAAATGTGGGACAAAGTAAATAACTCCTACCATCCCACTTGATTTTTGTGTCTCTGTGCCCTGTTGAAAGCACATTTCCACTCCATCTGACGAAGGAGCAGTGCTCTGAAAGCGAATGGTATTTGCTACCAAATAAACCTGTTGGACTTTAACCTGGTGTTGTTAAAACTCTTACTGTGTTCACCCGAGTCCAATGCCGGCATCTCCACATCTTGAATTTTCATGGCCATGTGATAGTGAGCTGGGACGCATAAAGAGTTGAGAAAGTATGAAGGAACTCCACAGGGACAGCACCCTGACAGGGTCACATCATATACTGGCACTGGAGGGGGTGCAGAGGAGATTCACTAGGTTGATTCCGGAGTTGAGAAGATTGTCTGATGAGGAGAGACTGAGTAGACTGGGGCTATACTCATTGCAATTCAGAAGAATGAGGGGAGATCTTATAGAAACATATAAGATTATGAAGGGAATAGAAAAGATAGAAGCAGGAAGGTTGCTTCCACTGGCGGGTGAAACTAGAACTAGGGGGCATAGCCTCAAAATAAGGGGAAGCAGATTTAGGACTGAGTTGAGGAGGAACTTCTACACACAAAGGGTTGTGAATCTGTGGAATTCCCTGCCCAATGAAGCAGTTGAGGCTACCTCATTGAATGTTTTTTAAGGCAAGGATAGATACCTTTTCAAACAGTAAAGGAATTAAGGGCTATGGTGAGCGGGCGGGTAAGTGGAGCTGAGTCCACGAAAAGATCAGCCATGATCTTATTGAATGGCGGAGCAGGCTCGAGGGGCCAGATAGTCTATTCCTGCTCCTAGTTCTTATGATGGAGTTTGCCATGGGGAGGTTTGGATTAGACTTGGCTGACTAGTCCATTCACAGCTGATTGGCTCCCATTTTGTGGGTGTGTCTGCGTTTTGTCACAGTTTGCTGCCTCCATGGAGCGGCCTCAATAGGGCAGGCCGTAGGGCTGTTGGAACCATGTCCTTTAAAGAGGGCCACGGGCAGGAAGGGCCGTACCTGCAGCATAAATGATGCACCCAGAGGGATTTCCCCTCTACGCTGAGATGCTTAATGACTTTGTCCCTAAAACTGCCACCTTGAAATACATGCCAAGGTGCCCTTGTGCCTCAGTAACACTCACTTCTCACAGGGCTGCCAAGACTCCAGAGTTGTTGGCCCTTTGATTAAGAGGCTGGAATGACAGCCTGCCCACTTTCCTTCATAGGACAGTGAGTGTGGAAACAGCCAATTAGGAGGCTGCGTCTGGAAAGATTACACTGTGAGTGAGCTTGGAATCCCCATTTGGTCCCACGTTGGTGTTCCCAAGCCCTTGGGAAAATCCAGTCCATGGTTCCCAAATCTCTCCACCACTGGGGTTTTTCTGATCTGTTGTCGGAGTCTGTTGTAGACTCATTGATAGAGATTAATTACCGTAAGTAGTCAATAACTCCATTATCAATCTATCTTGTGACTATCAGGATGGTAGAAGATGAACTCAATGGATCTTGGTCTGTTTTCCTCCTGTGATTCCCATGTTCCAACTGAATCTAAGGAGCAATATCATCAGTTGGTCGAAAAAATTCAGTCAGGGTGGCTACTTCTGGTCAATGTTAAGTGATCCCTGATAGAGAGTGTATGTGTGGAGATCACAAGGTCTGCAGTGGTTCAAGAAGGCGGCTCATCACCACCTTCTCAAAGTGAAGGGCAACAAATGCTGGTCTCATCAGACGTTCACATCCCGTTAAAGAATGAAAAAAATAGCAGGAATGAGCTAAATGGGGGACTTGCAGCCCAAGTATCAGGTGACATGGAGATAAAACTGGAGTAATTTTAGGATATAGCTCCGTCATAAGATGGAGGTCTTGGGACTTTGGTGTTGCCAGAATACAAGCATTCTCACCCTCTGCTCTGTTAACACCTGATATATATAAAACTGCGGACATGTAAATAAAGCTAACAGTATTATTTTAAAACCATCGTTTGGTAATACTGAAATAATGCTGGCAGCATGGTTTTCTAGTGCATAAGGACAGTGGTCATCTTTCAGTTAATCACTTTGACATCTCTTTGAAAGATATCAATACACTTACAGCATTAAATGATTTAAACAAAGAGCAAGTCACAAACAGTTAAACAGTTACTCAGTAACCAAGAGCCTGCTACAACCTCAGTCCCATGGAAATAATACACACAGATAACACACTTTTATCCTTCCTCAGCTCCTTGCTACCTTATGTCACTTCTACTGATATATGAACTCCTGCTTTGTCCATTTAGCCCTCTGTTAGTTAGCAGTTGTTTATGAAAATAGGCACATCAGACCAGACCAGAACTCTACTGGAAGTCAAAACTGACATTTTGTTTGAATTGAGAGAAACCGATACCAGCTATCAGCTCCTCGGAATCCGTCTCTCATTCCCACGGGAGATTTGTAGACAAATTAAAAACTGGCTCCATGGGTATGTTGTCATGCTAATTCTCAGTTGTTGAGTATATTCAGGGCAAAGGTTGATAGATTTTTTTGTACTAGAGGAATTAAGGGATATGGGGATAGTGCAGGAAGGTGGAGTTGAGGGAGAAGATGAGCCATGATCTTGTTGAATGACAGAGGAGGTTCAGAAGACCAAATGGCCTCCTCCCAGCTCCTATATCTTTATGTTTTTATGCTGTTTTCAGGGTGTGGAAGTTGGATTTAGCAGCGTGAGTTGTTTCACAAAATCTGAATTAAAATGGTGCCAAAGGATGATAAATTCTGGCAATCTGAAATCGTCATCATCATCTGAAAGCTAAAAGCCGGCTCAATGTTTCTTTCTGTGTGTTTCTAATCACTCTGTACAAAAGACAATCTGTCTTTACACTTTCAGATCACTGAAAAGAATCATATGAAAACCAGGGAGACCATTCAGCCCATTGTGCTGGTCCCGGCTCTTTGAAAGAGCTACACAATCAGTCCCACACCTGTTCTTTCCTCATTGTCCTGTAAGTTTTTTCCACTTTCCAGTATCAGTCCAGTTCCTATTTGACAGTTATTATTGAATCTGCTTCCAGTGACCTTTCAGGCAGCGCATTCCAGATCCTAACAACTCGCTGTGCAATGTCATTTTTTCTCATGTCCTCTGCCCCCAGCTCCTTTGCCAATTATCTTAAAATGTGTGTCCCCTGCTTACTGACCAACCCTTTGCCCGTGGGAACAGTTTCTCCCTGAACTCTATCAAAATCCCTCACAATTCCAGAATCACGTGCTGAGGCAGCGTATTTTCAGCATTTTCTGTTCCCATTATTCTCCAACAAAGTGAGTGAGGTGGTGGGAGGTCGGGTGTCCACAGTGCATCACTCTGGGTCTCACGTGAGGATGGGAGCCTCCCTGTTTGCTGCTAGTCGGAGGTTAAACACACGTTGGCAGCTTCCAGGGTGCAGCCTCGCTGCTCCTTTTATACAGCTTGTTTATTACAGCTTTTACGAGCAACGTAACTAACATACAGCACACTGGCATCAATGAATCTTGCCTTGGAAACTATTTCTGTCAGTCAATAGCAATCCCTGGCAGACATGCAGCTAATAAATATTTCTAGATCCATAAAGAAAACAACATCAGGAACGTGGAGCTGCATTCCTAATGTGCGATATGCTTTCTGCATGCTGCGCTCCTCACAACAAAATTACCTCTGAGACTCAAAGCGTAACTTTATGAGGCAATTTTTACTGAACTCACTCATATTCTCCTATCAATGTTGTGTTTAATGACAATACGCACAAAGGCAATGCAGCCAAATCCCTTTGTATTGGGGGAAGGGATATTAAAACTGAAGCTGTGATGCCAGGACAGTGGTTGAGAGACGCAGTCTGGTGTGTGGAGAAAGACAGATTCATGTTTGTGCCCACCATCTCTCTCTCTGCCCACTGTCTGAGGCTGAACCAGACTATTCGCAACCTCATAGGGTCATAGAGTCACTGAGGTTTACAGCATGGAAACAGGCCCTTCAGCCCAACTTGTCCATACGGCCCTTTTGTTTTCATAGAATCCCTACAGTACAGAAAGAGGCCATTCGGCCCATCGAGTCTGCACCGACCACAATCCCACCCAGGCCCTACCCCAATATCCCTACATATTTTACCCACTAACCCCTCTAACCTACGTATCTCAGGACCCTAAGGGGCAATTTTAGCATGGCCAGTCAACCTAACCCACACATCTTTGGACTGTGGGAGGAAACCGGAGCACCCGGAGGAAACCCACGCAGACACGAGGAGAATGTGCAAACTCCACACAGACAGTGACCCAAGCCAGGAATCGAACCCAGGTCCCTGGAGCTGTGAAGCAGCAGTGCTAACCACTGTGCTACCGTACCGTTTTAATCACTCAGCTAGTCCCAATTGCCCGTGTTTGACCCATATCCCTCTATACCCATCATACCCATGTAACTGTCTAAATGTTTTTTAAAAGACAAAATTGTACCCGCCTCTACTACTATCTCTGGCAGCTTGTTCCAGACACTCACCACCCTCTGTGTGAAAAAATTGCCCTTCTGGACCCTTTTGTATCTCTCCCCTCTCACCTTAAACCTATGCCCTCTAGTTTTAGACTCCCCTTCCTTTGGGCAAAGATATTGACTATCTAGCTGATCTGTGCCCCTCATTATTTTATAGACCTCTATAAGATCACCCCTAAGTCTTCTACGCTCCAGGGAAAAAAGTCCCAGTCTGTCCAGCCTCTTCTTATAACTCAAACCATCAAGTCCTAGTGGCATCCTGGTAAATCTTTTCTGCACCCTTTCTAGTTTAATAATATCCTTTCTATAATAGGGTGATCAGAACAGTACACAGTATTCCAAGTGTGGCCTGACCAATATCTTGTACAACTTCAACAAGACGTCCCAACTCCTGTATTCAATGTTCTGACCAATGAAACCAAGCATGCCGAATGCCTTCTTCACCACTCTGTCCACCTGTGACTCTACTTGATCTGACCCTGAGCTGAGTTTCTAAACTCATATGATCGCCATCAACAAGATCACCCACTTCAAACTCCAATGTCAACTGTGGTTCAGTTGACTGTCGTCTGAATTAGAACATTATGGATTCAAGTCCCAGTCCAGAGATTTGAACACAAAAAAGATGTAGACTGACACTTCAAGCACAGCAGTGAGAGAGTGCTGCTCCTTTCAGATGAGGGCACTCTACTATCTCATATTGACGTAAAAGACTCTGTTACACTTCTGGAAGAGAAGGGGTGTTTTCCCAACTTACTGCAGAATATTTATGAATGAAAACACATGATCTGGCCCATTGTTCTTTGCTGTGTGCAACTTGGTTATTGGGGTTCCTGCATTGTAACAGTTCAAAAGTTTGGGCTATGTTGAGGCCATGAAAGGTGGTTTTCCTTCTTTTAGAACATAGAACAGTACAGCACAGAACAGGCCCTTCGGCCCACAATGTTGTGCTGAGCTTTATCTGAAACCAAGATCAAGCTATCCCACTCCCTATCATCCTGGTGTGCTCCATGTGCCTATTCAATAACCGCTTAAATGTTCCTAAAGTGTCTGACTCCACCAACACTTAAGGCAGTCCATTCCACACCCCAACCACTCTCTGCGTAAAGAACCTACCTCTGACATCCTTCCTATATCTCCCACCATGAACCCTATAGTTATGCCCCCTTGTAATAGCTCCATCCACCTGAGGAAATAGTCTTTGAACGTTCACTCTATCTATCCCCTTCATCATTTTATAAACCTCTATTAAGTCTTCCCTCAGCCTCCTCCGCTCCAGAGAGAACAGCCCTAGCTCCCTCAATCTTTCCTCATAAGACCTACCCTCCAAACCAGGCAGCATCCTGGTAAATCTCCTCTGCACTCTTTCCAGCGCTTCCACATCCTTCTTATAGTGAGGTGACCAGAACTGCACACAATATTCCAAATGTGGTCTCACCAAGGTCCTGTACCGTTTGTTTCTATTAAAATCTAAAGTGCCTCACTGCCAGAAGTGCCATCTTTTAGATGAGATGTCAAACTGAGGTCCCATCTGTCTGCATGGACTCGGTCAAAGTCTTTTTCTCTTTTCTCTGTAACCTTTTCTCGTAACCATCTCTGCCCATCAGTTACTGAAGCATTCATCTATAACTTTGCAACCTCCATACAGGACTATTTCAATCCTATCTTAACCAGCCTTCCAGCTTCCTTCCTTTGTAAACCTCAACGCATCTAAAACTACACTGTCTGTATCGTAACTCATGCCAAGTCCTCTTCACCCTGTGCTCACTCACCTAGATTAGCTCCTGCTTTGGCAATGACTCAGATTTAAAATTTACATCCTTGTTTACAAATTACTCAGTGACCTGGCCCCTCTGTAATCTCTTCCAGGCAGACAAGCAACATCCCTAACCTGAAGGTTCCTGCACAGGCCATGCACATGTTGGTTCTCTCAATTTGCTGCACGTGCCACTATGCAAAAAATTTAAACAAATCTCCCCCGCACTCCAAAGAAAACTAGAATGTATGGTGGCTTCAAACCTCCAAGCTCTCTAAACCAGAAAGCACCATGCCACGGATGCAGGAAACCTGAAATAAAAACAGTAAGTGTTGGGAAAAGTCAGTGGCCAGAATTCTCCGGCCATTCACGCCAGCGGCGCACCCCCTCCCGCAGGTTTCACGGCAGCATGGGGGTGACATCAATGGAAAACCCCATTGACGGTAGCGGGATGAGGGATTCTGCTGCTAGCGAACAGCACACCGCCTTCCGCTGCCAAGAAACACACAGATAGGAGGCTGGAGAATCTTAATCTGGAGAAAGAAACAGAGTTAATGTTTTGTGACTCTTCTTTGGAACTTCAAGATCACTGATTTCATCCAATTTTGCATTGCCTCTTGTATATCCTTCAAGCTGGCTGCAGCCTAAGTATTGAATCCCTCTCTATGTCACTCCATTTTCTATCCTCCTTTAAGATTCTCCTTAAAGGCAACTTAGGGCCAATAAACTTCTCAACGTATGATGCCGTTTAATTTTATGTGAAACATTTGGAGTCTTTTGGATGTATTTCACTGCCAATTAAATACAAATCTTTAATTTCAAGCTTTAATTGCAAGCTTTTAATTTTTTAAATCTCAGTAGAGTCTAACAAACCAAAAGAACCTGAATTTACTGAGTAACTGCAACGAGAAAACCAATGGGCAAGATTTCTCTTTTTATAACTTTAATTTTAACAATCAAACCAAAATCAACAAAAATTAAACCTGAATTAATGGGGAGATTGCAGTCAATAAAAACTATAAATTACACATTCAGTCGCAGAGACAACAAAGATTTACCAGACAGTCCACTCAGCATATACGCCACTAAATTCAGCCACAGAGACTTTCAAATCTCTTAACTTCCGCTGGTAGAATTCCAGCTCCTTTCCTTCAAGGATTTAGCCTGATTCCCAGCCGACAAACAGCACCAGCCTAAATTCCACGGGCAGTCTTCAGCAAATTGGCCTATGGTTGCAGAACCTCCTCAATTCTGCTCACGACAGTTGTGATGATCTGGATTCAGCAATGCTAACTTCAAGTCACGGAAACAGCTGTATCAGCCGTGTATTCGCCTCTTCCCAGTTCCTCGATCCAGCCTCTTTCCCAGCCTGCCTATGTACTGCGCTGGGATCTGAGCTCAATGGCCCTGTTTGGGTTTTGAAATGTAACCAGTCTGATTGACACCTTATTGTGACCATGCCATGAGTTTGCCTCTGGAGGCAGACACCTTGAGGTCACTGCAATAAAAGCCTCTCACAGAAACACACTAATGAAGGTTGCTGTCTTTGTACTTGTAACAGGCTGTGTGTCTTTTTATCTGCTTTCAACAAGTGTCAGTTCCCCCAGAAACCTTAAGTTTCCATTTCTGTTTCAGTTTTGGTTTTAGTGTTCTTAGAAACATAAATGTTCAGTTTGTTTTTCGGTGAACTAAAGCTTCCTTCTCAGTTCCACTTCTCAGTTCTCTGTCTCAAAGAATGCAAGCTTTGATATCACCAGTCCCATCGCACACACTAATTCAGACGATTGTTTTATCATTTGGATCTCACTGATATTGATTTGGCAGAAGTTAGTGCATAATATTTCTGATGTTCGAGATGCAATTAAAAAAATATAACATTTAACAGCCAACATGGAACCTGCCTGGTATTCTTAGTGAATTGAAGTAGAATCATAGAATCATACAGCGCAGAAGAGGCCCTTCGGCCTACCAAGTCCACACTGACACATTAGAAACACCTGAACTCCCATCTGCCAGCACTTGTCCCATAGCCCTGAATGTTATGATGTGCTAAGTGCTCATCCAGATACTTTTTAAAGGATGTGAGGCATCCCGCCTCCACCACCCTCCCAGGCAGCGCATTCCAGATCCCCACCACCTTCTGGGTAAAAAAGCTTTTCCTCAAAAACTGCTGAACCTCCTGCCCCTCACCTTGAACCTGTGTCCCCTCGTGACCGACTCTTTAACTAAGCGGAACAGCTGCTCCCGATCCACTCTGTCCATGCCCCTCATAATCTTGTACACCTCAATCAGGTCGCGCCTCAGTCTTCTCTGCTCCAATGAAAAACAACCCAAGCCTATCCAACCTCTCTTTGTAGCTTAAGTGTTCCATCCCAGGCAGCATCCTGGTGAATCTCCTCTGCACCCCCTCCAGTGCGTTCACATCCTTCCTATAGTGTGACAACCAGAACTGCACACAGTGCTCCAGCTGTGGCCTCACCAAAGTTCTATACAACTCCATCGTGACCTCTCTGCTTTTGTAATCTATACCTTGGATGATAAAGGTATTTTTCACACCCTACGAACATGCCCTTCCACTTTCAGAGATCTGTGGACAAACACGCCAAGGTTCAAGGTTCCAAGTGGATACCCGTGAAGAAGCATTGTGGTGCCAATAAACTATTGAAGTACATTTCTGTAGATTTAAGACAAAAATAGCAAAACACAAAGGTGGATAGGTCGCAATACACAATCGATAAGGATGGTTCTCAATCAAAACCCACAGCAGGGGTTTTAGCTGAAAAGACATCTGGAAGGCTTTAGGTTCCTACATCAGAGTCAAGGGATGTCAATTACAGTGATCGGTAACTTGCGGGTGGATTACCCAGAGGGGGTTATGGGAGGAGTCGGAGGGCACAGACCCTGAAGTGGACATGTGAAAACATGTAGCCCACAAGAGAAATAAGCTTTGGTTGAGCTAGTTTGAAAGTTGAGTTTTTGCCTTGGATGTGAGGAGAATTGCACCTTTATTGCTCAGCACGAAGCAGTGGGAAGTGAACACATCACACTGAAAAACACATCGGGTGGGATTTTATGATCTCATTGCGCTCATTTTGCGGTAGGAAAGTGTTTTAAAATCGGGCGTGATGTGACTAGCGGGAATGGCACCTGTTTCCCCGCCCATTCTCATTTTACCAAAAAAAAGTCGACACTATCGGGACCCCGCCCAAAATGGGCAAGATGACAATTTGCATTTTTTTGCATTCATCACAATGTAAACAGTGAGCTTCACTCCCAATCGTCCCAGCTCACCCGCCTTAACCACCTCATTCACTGCAGCCAGATCGGTCAGGGAAACACCTCAAGTATAGTGGTGGTTGGGTGGCACAGTGGTTAGCACTGCTGCCTCACAGCACCAGGGATCCCGGTTCGATTCCTGGCTTGGGTCACTGTCTGTGTGAAGTTTGCGCGCTCTCCCCATGTCTGCATGGGTTTCCTCTGGGTGCTCCGGTTTCCCCCCACAGTCCAAAGATATGTGGATTAGGTTGATTGGCCATACTAAATTGCCCCTTAGTGTCAGGGAGACAAGCTAGGGTAAATGCATGGGGTTAGGGGGATAGGACCTGGGTGGGATTGTGGTCGGTGCAAACTTGATGGGCCGAATGGCCTTCTTCTGCACTGTAGGATTCTATGATCCTATAAAAGTCAGGTTCTGGCGCTTGACCAGTGAGAGTGAGCGAGGAGGGAAGTCTCTACTTTCAAACTGCTCCATGCTGCTCAGAGAGGGTTGTTTCGTGGCGGCCATATTGTGTTTCAGGTCGGGGAAGGAGTTGCGAGTGTGTCGGGGGGGTTGGGGGGGCTGTTGTTGTTCATGGGGTCCAACCTTGGCCTCTCAAGACAGTCATGATGTGGAGATGCCGGCGTTGGACTGGGGTAAGCACAGTAAGAAGTCTCACAACACCAGGTTAAAGTCCAACAGGTTTATTTGGTAGCAAATACCATAAGCTTTCGGAGCACAGCTCCTTCGTCAGATGGAGTGGATATCTGTTCACCTCATTCGCCTGATGAATTCCTCTGTGTCCGCTGCGAGACTGATGGGGTCTATTTTGGTAGTGGGGCAAAAGTTATTGAGGTGACGAAGGAGCTGTGCTCCGAAAGCTTATGGTATTTGCTACCAAATAAACCTGTTGGACTTTAACCTGGTGTTGTGAGACTTCTCACTACTCTCAAGACAGACCAGGTCAGAGCGCTGACTCTGGGTCCTAGTGATGGCAGCAGCAAGCACTGTTGCTGGTGGCAGAATGGCCACTATTGCATGGGTTCTGGGTGCGTGTGTTTGTGAGTGGGGGGGTAATGGGGTGGCTGTGTTGCCATTCTGGGGGGTGTGGGGGTATGGAGAGTGTATGTTGCTGGGGCTGCTGTGGGAGAGAATGGGGAATGTGAGTTACTGGGGGATGTGGGGGGTGTATGGGTAGTGGGTGTTGCTGGGGGTCTGTTGGGGGGGTATGGGAAGTGTGTGTTGCTGGGGGGCTGTGTGGGGGGTATGGGGAGTGTGTGTTGCTGGGGGGCTGTGTGGGGGGTATGGGAAGTATGTGTTGCTGGGGGTCTGTGGGGGGGGGATGGGGAGTGTGTGTTGCTGGGGGTCTGTGGGGGTGTATGGGTAGTGGGTGTTGCTGGGGGTCTGTGGGGGGGGGGTATGGGAAGTGTGTGTTGCTGAGGGTCTGTGGGGGGGTTGGGGAATGTGTGTTGCTGGGGGCTGTGTGGGGGGTATGGGAAGTATGTGTTGCTGGGGGTCTGTGGGGGGGGTATGGGGAGTGTGTGTTGCTGGGGGCTGTGTGGGGGGGATGGGGAGTGTGTGTTGCTGGGGGCTGTGTGGGGGGTATGGGAAGTATGTGTTGCTGGGGGTCTGTGGGGGGGGGGTATGGGGAGTGTGTGTTGCTGGGGGCTGTGTGGGGGGGATGGGGAGTGTGTGTTGCTGGGGGTCTGTGGGGGGGGGTATGGGGAGTGTGTGTTGCTGGGGGCTGTGTGGGGGGGATGGGGAGTGTGTGTTGCTGGGGGTCTGTGGGGGGGGGTATGGGGAGTGTGTGTTGCTGGGGGCTGTGTGGGGGGTATGGGGAGTGTGTGTTGCTGGGGGTCTGTGGGGGGGGGGGGGGTATGGGGAGTGTGTGTTGCTGGGGGTCTGTGTGGGGGGGATGGGGAGTGTGTGTTGCTGGGGGCTGTGTGGGGGGGATGGGGAGTGTGTGTTGCTGGGGGTCTTTGGGGGGGGTATGGGGAGTGTGTGTTGCTGGGGGCTGTGTGGGGGGGATGGGGAGTGTGTGTTGCTGGGGGCTGTGTGGGGGGGATGGGGAGTGTGTGTTGCTGGGGGCTGTGTGGGGGGGATGGGGAGTGTGTGTTGCTGGGGGTCTGTGGGGGGGGTATGGGGAGTGTGTGTTGCTGGGGGCTGTGTGGGGGGGATGGGGAGTGTGTGTTGCTGGGGGTCTGTGGGGGGGGGGGGTATGGGGAGTGTGTGTTGCTGGGGGCTGTGTGGGGGGGATGGGGAGTGTGTGTTGCTGGGGGCTGTGTGGGGGGGATGGGGAGTGTGTGTTGCTGGGGGTCTGTGGGGGGGATGGGAAGTGTGTGTTGCTGGGGTGCTGTGGAGGGTATGGGGGCTGTTGGGGGGAATGGGGGGCTGTGTTGCTAGTCTGGGAGCGAGCAGAGTTCTTTACCCTCTCTATCTGTCTCTCCCCTTCCCCAAATTTCCCCAATCCCCATTCAGATTGACGAGATGGCTTTCGCAATGCAATACACTGACAGGTGGCCCCTGAAGCAGAGGGCCATTGCAGAGGGCTCGGCTACCAAGGCAAGGATGTAGGGGGTCCTCCAGGACTGGCAGGGCCAGGTGACGCTGGAGCTTCTGGAAAAACTCGATCCCGTGCTGGGGCCTTCCACCCAAGAAACTGCGGCTGTGGCTATACCTTCTGGGCGTATTCCAGCGAGTTTAATGCAGTTTGCCTTGGTACTTAGAACATAGAACATAGAACATTACAGCACAGAACAGGCCCTTCGGCCCACGATGTTGTGCCGACTGTGTCTACATTGTTACAATCCCAGCTGATGTATTTTATGTTTGAGGAGACTGTTATCAGTGTTTTTTTATATACAGTCGGTGCGTGTGGGAAAACGTACAGCTCAGATGCTGGGAGAGCTGGATAATTACTCATTTAGCCATGTAGTACTCATTTAGCAGAAGACTAATGGACTGCTGTTTATAAATGGAGATTTCACATTTTATTTTGCTTAAAGGAATGGCAGCTTTCTTTTAAATTAAGGAAATGGGAGGAGCTATGTTTGTAGCAGAGAAATGGCTTTCTATTTCCGTTTAGAGTCTAGCTGCTGTCTGGAGCTGTTTAAAGACAGAAGTCTGCTCTCTCTCTCTCCACAAAATCTCTCTGGAAGCTCCAAGGCTGTTAATCCAAGTTAGAGCAAATATATCTATGATTGCTAACTATATTTAATGTGGGTTTTAATTATATAGGAAGAATGTTGCTTATTTGGAACTGAAATAGTGATAAGTTAGAAATTAGAGTAGTTACTTTTCATGTTTAAAGATTGTTCAACTGTTAAGACTTAAACTGCTTCATTTTGTTGGAGTTATGTGGTGTGAATAAAGCTTGTTTTGATGACAGATCCCCAATTTGTCAGTGAAATTACTCCTGGAGCGAAGTATCCTTTCCTCACATTTATACCAAAATATAAATATTGTTGGGGTCTAGTCTGGCTTCATAATATACCTTGGAGCCCAAACACTTTTTACAAAATAATAAAACATTAAAAGAAGGAAAGACTACACTAAGATTATACAAATAAACATTACATTACCCTTTAACCCACAACTACACCATCATAGATATATACAGATTCGTAAGGATAACCCAAATCTATCTTACTCTCTAAAGTCCACAGTAAGTATACAGTCTGTAAACCAATAGGTGACCTGTGGTTGGACACAGCACACTTGAAAACCAAGTGACAATGCCACACTGATGCTATGGATCAGTCATCAACTCCCCTAAGACCCTGGTCATGTTCTGAGCCAACCAGTCTCACTGACTCTGGGGGCGATTCTCTGGCCATGTTGTGCCCAGCGCAAATCCTGCTATGTCAAGAAAATACAGTAAGAAGTCTAACAACACCAGGTTAAAGTCCAACAGGTTTATTTGGTAGCAAAAGCCACTAGCTTTCAGAACAGGCTGTTCCTTCGTCAGGTGGGTGGGAGTTCTGATCCTGTTCCGAAACACAGCCTGTTCCGAAAGCGAGTGACTTTTGCTACCAAATAAACCTGTTGGACTTTAACCTGGGGGTTTTGTTAGACTTCTTACTGTGTTTACCCCAGTCCAACGCCGGCATCTCCACATCATGTCAGGAAAATACCAGGAGAGCCCTGGATCGAGGTTAGCGCCAGGTGCCAAACAGTTTGTGATGTTCCCAGGTCACCCTGGCAGATATAATCAGATTGACATCCGGCGAATACCATGCATTTAAATAGAATCTAATATGCAAAGGCGCCTTGACACTCAAACATCCAGAGACATGCAATGGCATGATGTGGAGACAGAGGCAATCACCACTGGTCCACACAAATGGACCAGAACTGGAAGCATTCAAAATGACAGCAGCACTCCATTCCTCACAAGGGATTGCCCTTGCGTCCTCTCAGAAGCCCCAGCTCTGTGAAGTCCTCAGGCTGACAGGAACAAAGAAAAGAACAAAGAAAATTACAGCACAGGAACAGGCCCTTTGGCCCCCCAAGCCTGCACCGACCATGCTACCCGACTTAACTAAAACCTCCTACTCTTCCGGGGACCATATCCCTTTATTTCCATCCTATTCATGCATTTGTCAAGATGCCCCTTAAAAGTCACTACCGTATCCGCTTCCACTACCTCCCCTGGCAACGGGTTCCAGGCACCCACCATCCTCTGTGTAAAAAATCTGCCTCATATATCTCCTTTAAACCTTGCCCCTCGCACCTTAAACCTCTGCCCCCCAGTACTTGACTCTTCCACCCTGGGAAAAAGCTTCTGATTATCCACTCTGTCCATGCCTCTCATAATCTTGTAGACTTCTATCAGGTCGCCCCTTAACCTCCGTCGTTCCAGTGAGAATAAACAAAGTTTCTCCAACCTCTCCTCATAGCTGATGCCCTCCATACCAGGTAACATCCTGGTAAATCTTTTCTGTACCCTCTCCAAAGCCTCCACATCCTTCTGGTAGTTTGACGACGAGAATTGAACACTATATTCCCAGTGTGGCCGAACTAAGGTTCTATAAAGCTGCAACATGACTTGCCAGTTTTTAAACTCAATGCCCCGGCCAATGAAGGCAAGCATGCCGTATGCCTTCTTGACTCCCTTCTCCATCTGCATTGCCACTTTCAGTGACCTGTGTACCTGTACACCCAGATCCCTTTGCCTATCAATAATCTTAAGGTTTCTGCCATTTACTGTATATTTCCTATCTGTATTAGACCTTCCAAAATGCATTACCTCACATTTGTCCGGATTAAACTCCATCTGCCATCTCTCTGCCCATCAGAGATGATCAGTTTCAATGGGGATTCCCAATTTTAGCCTGAATGAGCAGCTGGTGCAGCCTGGCCATTTTGATCTGCTTTGATTGACAGCTCCGCAGCAGATCAGACAGTTCACAGCAGACACAATCCCGGAAGCCTCATGGACCTCCTCACGTTCCACACCTACTCACTCAGCCCCATTCTTTTAACACTGCATTTTTCCGGATCTTTGAGACTTCCTGGAAACCTCAAAGCCTTGAAAAGCGTGGCATGACACTTCACTGCCAGGGTGTCAGAATGGCAGCCGGTCAGTGCTGCCAGCACCAAACACTCTGGTTTTCCGAATGGCAGCAGCACCACGTTTCATTCCGGAGAATCGCGGGCAATATTTTGATCAACTACTTTCAGTCTGTCCTCTGCAAAGAGAGGAAAACACGGCAACACACGAGATTATAGTAGTTGGTATGAGCTGCAAGGATTCAATGTTCCAATCTGCAGGACATGCGATAAATTAACTAGCTATAGGATAGTATTGATGTAAAATGGATCAAAGGGCTTTCAGGGTCTGTTTAAAGAGCGACACTGCTCAAAACCAGACTGGAACACATTTTTTCATTGTTGTCATAGAGTCACAGAGGTTTACAGCATGGAAACAGGCCCTTTGGTCCAACTTGTCCATGCCGCCCTTTTTTTTAACCACTAAGCGAGTCCCAATTGCCCACATTTGGCCCATATCCCTCTGTACCCATCTTACCCATGTAACTGTCTAAACGCATTTTAAAAGACAAAATTGTACCCGCCTCTACTACTACCTCTGGCAGCTCGTTCCAGACACTCACCACCCTCTGTGTGAAAAAATTGCCCCTTTGGACCCATTTGTATCTCTCCCCTCTCACCTTAAACCTATGCCCTCTAGTTTTAGACTCCCCTACCTTTGGGAAAAGATATTGACTATCTAGCTGATCTATGCCCCTCATTATTTTAAAGCCCTCTATCAGATCACCCCTAAGCCTCCTATGATCTAGAGAAAAAAGTCCCAGTCTATCCAGCCTCTCCTTAAAACGCAAACCATCAAGTCCCAGTAGCATCCGAGTAAATCGTTTCTGCATTCTTTCTGTTGTCTGGCCATCTCTGCTTACCTCTTTCCTGTAAATGTTTCCTTGTTATCACTGCACTAGGTGTTGCTCGGATTAACATCTGTGACATTGTGTGAAGTTCGAGACACCTAATTACAGACAGGATATTAGTGCCTTCACGATGTACAGTGGTGGACAAAAAAAGCCTTGGATTTAAGTGATGAGGAAAGATGAAGAAAATTGGGAGGAGTTTCCCTGAAAGAAAGGGCTGATTTTCAGGCGAACTTATTGAACTCTCTGTTATTAAAGCAGTTGATAAGTGATGTTGGCATGTTTTCCACTGGGGGCGATCGCTGTCCGTGGGAATGGCGGGCGGCACGGGCTCAAGATCCAGTGAAACCTGGAAGCCACGACTTTGGGTTTTCATCGCCCCTTGTCCCACAACGGGCGTGAACCTGATTTCAATACATTTCCATACTTTACCATATAATTAAACACCCACTCGTGGGAGCTGGGGGTGCTGGCGATGGCTGTTTGGGTGAGGAGTGAGGGGTCATGGGGAAGGGGTCCGATATTCGGGGGGGGGGGGGCGGAATGGGGAGGTGCCAGCATTAACTATGTGGGTGGAGGTTGGAGTCTGATGTTCGAAGGGGGAAGGGTGCGAGGGGAGGGGGTATTATACTGACATTGATTGTGGAGGGTCCAATGTTCTGGAGGAAGGGGGTGGGTGCCGGCATTGATGAAAGGAGGGTGGGGAAGCCCTTGAAACTGCTGTGGTGGGTGGGTGGGAAGAAGTTACTTTTTGGTCTGATCGAGGTGCCACTTAAACATGGCACCCTGATTTCAGAGCAGCCGGGCTTTGCCAGCATGTTGAGGGCCCCCCACCCCTTACATGACAGTGGTAAGATCTGGAGAGAAACACGCCATTTCTTTCTCACCGGAACCAACACTCTTGCCATTTTTTGGTACGATTTCGCCCATTACGTGGGATTCAAATTCCAACAGACACCAAGTAAAATGAGCTGGTTAGGAAATAAGAGAGATATAGGAAATCTTTTCATCCAGTGAGTAATAGTCGGTTTGTAAACTTAGTTTGCAGGGAAGGTCTTTGAAGTAGACAGAGTAGGTGTAAGGCAATGAATGTCAAGCTATTTGTACATATAGACCTGCCTCATTGGCTCTCATGTTTATTTCTGCTCTTAAAATATTCTGATCTTCTGAAGACTGACTAAAAAAAACAGAGACCTTTCCAACCAGTTTTCAACCAAAGTACAAACTTTATATTCGATTCACCCCTCAAGGTTGGATCGGACAGTACCTACCTGGCAGTGCCAAGCTGTGCCATGGGGTAGTGTCAGGGACAAACCTTGTGGGGGAAAAGGAGGGGGGTGGGAGCGGCATGCACTGAGTGGGGGGGAGGAAATGCTGGTGATGGGGGTGAAATGCCGGTGTTGGGGGAGGGTGATGGATCGGGGGACAGGTGTCTGGGGCGGGAGTGGAGGAAGGAGCCAGCAATGACTGTTTTGGGGGAGACCCTGATTCCGCCGTGGTGGGAAGGTTATTTTTTTGCTCTGATCAGGGAACCCTTGAAAAACGGCACCCCCGATCTCACTGCAGCCAGCGTGTTTAGGTCCCACCCCTCAAAATGCGAAACACACCTCCCCTTTACTGTCTTTTGAGAAAGCGCCATAAGATCTGGAGAGGATAACCTGCCTGTTTCCCACGTGGGTTTTCAGTCAGATCCTGACACTTTGCCATTGCTGGGTGAGATTCCCCCCTCACTCCGCCATGGCGTTACAGCAGCTTTGTTACTGCAATGTTAAAGTTTGTTGCTGCATCATAATGCACAGATTATTGTCAAAAATATCTGCTTCCAAAAGGAGGCAGGGATTACCCAGGATCCACCCAGTAGTCCCGTTATTGATCAGTCTATATTTAGTTGAATTTACAGTTGAGTAAGACCAGCTTTGTACATTACCATTTATATAGAGAGGATACTGGAGCATAGGGAGTCATTACAAGGCAGTAATCTAATTGAGAAATTCAGATGATGTCATAAATTGCAGCAGTGAACCTTGAGGATGTTATTACCTCACTGGAACCCAGAGATGCAATTACAGCCTCAAAATCTCAGGGGTTCTTTCCTTGTACACATATAGAAAAAGAACATGTTCATGGCAGCTTTACCCTATTTTGCGAAGGAGCAGTTTTTGGCAAATGCCAGTAGTTAATGACATTTGTACCAGTGCCACGTAATAAGGTATATCATGATGAATAATTTGAAATAATATCCAAAATCTTATTATAATTAACAGCCACTTACTGGGAAATTATGTGTGAACTATATGTTATTAGAAAACATTACGTTTTGGAATCGCAGCTCACCAGATGGAATATTTAAACTCCTGGCTGCAGGAAACATAAACGGGCTCTGATGAGAATGTCCTCGGGCAACAACTGGACTTCATTCAAAGTGGATCCATGTTATACGCTGCTTCAGGACAGGCAGTGGTTGCATTTGATTTCTCAACAATACTCCCGTTAGTTATCTGTTCTTCAGATCCTGATGCTTCTCACATCACTGCTGCATTTATAGTTACAGTTGTTGTACCAACACATCTCTGAGTGTTGTGAATCAGTGCACTTATGCCTGTTACACTGAGGGGTTCAGCAGAGGCAGCAGAAGAGGATTCTGGGAGAAGCCAACTCAGTCACTTCGACTGTACTGTGGGTCGCTGAAGAACTGGTGTCAAGGAGCGGTTAGGCCCGAGACACTACATTCGTGTCCCCCTCCCTCCTCCTCTAACCAAAAAAAAAGGCACTGTGAGGAGGACAAGCAAAGGAAAAGGTATGATTCTTATTCTTATATCTTTCTTAAGTGTACAAGGACAGAGATGGCAGTTGGAGCAGTGATATGCTCCTCCTGCCAGATGTGGGAGATCAAGGAGCTTTCTGGCACTCCTGATGACTAGGTCTGTGGGAAGTGTGTGCAGCTCCTCACAGACTGCGTGGTTGGGTTGGAGCTGCAGCTGGACACATTGCAGAGCATGCAGGGGGCGACAGGGTGATAGACACTAGCTTCAGGGAGGTGGTCACATCAAAGGTTCAGACAGGTAGATGGGTGAACACAAGGAGAGGCAGGCAGTTAAGACAGGAATCCCCTGTGGCTATTCCCCTCTCAAACAGGTATACTGTGTTGGATACTGTTGGGGGGGGGGGGGGTGGGGGGGGTGGGGATAGTCTCTCAGGGGGAGATACCAGCAGTAGCCAGGCCTGTGGCACCACACTTGGTTCTGCTGTAGAGCAGGGTTGGGCTAAGTCCAAGTGAGTGATAGCAGTAGGAGACTCGATATCAGGGGCACAGGCAGGCGTTTCTGTGGCCACAAACAAGACTCTAGGATGGTGTGTTGCCTCCCTGGTGCCAGGATCCTGGATGACATCCAGGATCCTGGCACCAGGGCATCCAGAAACGGGAGGGTAAACAGACAGATGTCAATGTCAACATTGGTATTAATGACATAGGCAGGAAGAGGGAAGAGGTCCTGCGAAGACAATTCAGGGAGTTAGGTACGGAGCTAAAAAGCAGGACCTCTAGGGCAGTAATCTCAGGATTACTCCCTGTGCCACATGCTAGTGAGGCTTGGAACAGGGAGATAGTACAGGTGAACACATGGCTAAAGAGTTGGTGTAGGAGGGAGGGCTTTAGATAAATGGATCACTGGGATGTCTTCTGGGGAAGGTGGGACCTGTACAAGGACAGTTTGCTCCTGAACTGAAGGGTTTAAATTAGTGCGGCGGGCCGGGGGTGGGGGAGGGGGGAGAGAGGATGGTGGGAACGGGAGCAACAGGTCAGTAAGTGTAGAGACTGGAGAAAAATGTGAGACTGAGATAAGCATAGCGCAGAGTAAGAGCAGGCAGAGGGAAGCCGCGGAGCTCAGTGGGACTGGAGGTCTGGAGTGCGTTTGCTTCAATGCAAGAAGTATAACAGGTAAAACAGATGAACTGAGAGCCTGGATCACTGCATGGAATTACGATGTTATTGCCATTATGGAGACATGGTAAAGGAGGGACAGGAATGGCAGCTTAACATTCCGGGATATCATTGTTTTAGACGGGAGACAAGGGGAAACAAAAGGGGTGGGGGAGTTACATTGCTGATTAGGGAGCAGATCACAACTGTGTTGAGTAGTAATCCCAGGGCTCAGAGGGAGAGCAGTTTGTTAGAGGTGTCCAGGAGGGCTTTTTGATACAGTATGTTGACAACCCAACCAGGGGAGGAGGCCGTACTAGACCTGGTATTGAGAAATGAGCCAGGCCAGGTGATCACTGTTACAGTAGGGGAGCATTTTGGGCTGAGTGATGATAATTCCACAAGATATCGGGTGGTCATGGATAAGGACAAGAGTGGCCCTCGGGTGAGGGTGTTTAATTGGACGAGGGCCAATTACATCCTCATTAGACAGGAACTGGGGAATGTGGATTGGGAGCGGCTATTTGAGGGCAAATCCACCTCTGACATGTGGGAGGCTTTTAAAGACCAGTTGATTGAAATGCAGGACAGGGAAGTCCCCGCAAAAATGAAGGATAGAAATGGCAGGATTCAGGAACTATGGATGACAAATTGTAAACTTAGTCAAAAGGAAAAAGGAAGCATACAATAGGTCTGATGCACCATCAATCGAGCAAAGACTAGCTTGTATGCAAGAACAAATAGGCTTTTATTAGCAAAAGACTTGGAGCACACCCATGCTGATGAACTGGTCCAGACTGAGGCAGGGGGGTGGGGAGCAGTCGTCTTTATACCTGGACCGGGGGGGGAGGAGTCTCAGGTAGGGCCAGCAGGGATGTGTCCAGGCATGTCACATATACAGGTAATAAGCTAACAGTGGTTTACCACAAGGTCTAGGCATCTAAAAACTGATGAAGACCTTGAGGAATACAGTGAAAGTAGGAGGGAACTTAAATGTGGAATTAGGAGGGTTAAAAGGAGCCATGAAATGTCTTTAGAAAACAGGGTCAAGGAGAATCCCAAGGCTTTTTATGCATATATTAGGAGCAAGAGGGGAGCAAGACAAAGAGTAGGCCTGATGCACTATCAATAAGGCGAAAGACTACCGATATGCCAATATAAGTGTAGGCTTTTATTCACAACAGAATCAGGAGCAGATCCCAACAATTAACCGACCTGGACTGAACAAGGGGGAGGAGACAGCCACCTTTATACTAGGTGCTGAGGGGAGGAACCAAACTGGAAGGGGATGTGTCCAGGTATGACAAACACACACAATGGTGGTCCATATAGGACAAAGGCACAACTGAGGTCCACCACATTCACCCCTTCCTTTTAAAAAACAACACGGGGGTGAAGCGGAAACAATATCACAAGTCCAGACGAACCGGTGGCTTGATCCGTCGTCGCGATCGTCGTAGTGCAGGTCGCAGAGTCGTCCGAGCAGGGAGCGATGTCGGCCCAGGCTCCGTACAGTGAGCGTCGAGAGAAGGCGCTGGGTGGTGTGAAGCGGACCGATCCGTCGTCCCGTCCAGTCGTCGGGTACTGCGTGGCGACGGCTCCGGCGACTCAAGCGAGCTGTACATAGGGGCGAGAGGAATGGGCTGTGGCCCTGGTGGCGTATGGGGAACAGTGGGAACCGGAGCTGGGGGGTGGGGGGCTGCAACAGGCTCTGGGCACACTACATTGGGGACAGGGACTGAGGGAGGAAGAGGCGTAGCAGTCTCCGAATGGACGACACCAGGGACCGTGGGGCGGAAGGACGTGGTGACCTCCGGGGCACCCGCGGGTGCCAAGTCACGGACAGAAACCGTGTCCTCCCGCCCATCAGGGTACGCTACATAAGCATATTGGGGATTAGCATGGAGCAGTTGGACCTCCTCGACCAAGGGATCTGCCTTATGGGTCCGGACATGCTTCCGAAGCAGGACGGGTCCCGGGGGACATCAGCCAATCCGGGAGCGAAGTACCCGAGGAGGACTTCCTGGGAAATGAAAACATCCGCTCGTGAGGGGTCGTATTGGTCGCTGTGCACAAGAGTGACCTAATGGAATGTAATGCGTCCGGAAGGACGTCTTGCCAACGGCTGACTGGAAGGCCCCTAGACCGTAACGCTAATAGAACGGCCTTCCAGACGGTTGCGTTCTCCCGCTCTACTTGACCATTGCCCCTGGGGTTATAGCTAGTGGTGCGGCTGGAGGCAACGCCTTTGGCGAGCAGGTACTGCCTCAGCTCATCACTCATGAAAGAGGACCCACGGTCGCTATGAATATAGGCTGGGAAGCCGAACAGGGTGAAGAGCTTGTTCAGGGTCCGAATCACTGTAGCCGTGGTCATGTCCGAGCAGGGGAAGGCAAAAGGGAAACGTGAGTATTCGTCAATGATATTCAGGAAATAAACATTGCGGTTAGAGGAGGGGAGGGGGCCTTTAAAATCAACGCTAAGGCGCTCGAACGCGCGAGTGGCCTTCACAAGGTGCGCCCTACCTGGCCGGTAGAACTGCGGTTTGCACTCAGCGCAGACCCTGCATTGCCTGGTAATCGTCCGGACTTCCTCAAGGGAGAAGGGCAGGTTACGGGACTTGACAAAATGGAAAAATCTGGTGACACCCGGGTGACAGAGGTCGTTATGGAGGGACTGTAGCTGGTCTAGTTGGGCACTGGCACATGATCCACGGGACAGGGCGTCTGGGGGCTCATTGAGCTTCCCAGGCCGGTACATGATGTCATATCTGTAGGTGGAGAGCTCAATCCTCCACCGCAAGATCTTGTCATTCTTAATCTTGCCCTTTTGCCTGGTGTTAAACAGGAAGGCAACTGACCGCTGGTCCGTAATTAAGGTGAATCGTTGGCCCGCGAGATAATGGCGCCAGTGCCGGACGGCTTCCACGATGGCCTGGGCCTCCTTCTCGACGGAGGAGTGTCGAATCTCAGGGCCTTGTAAGGTCCGGGAAAAGAAGGCCACCGGACGGCCCCTCTGGTTAAGGGTGGCAGCTAGGGCAAAGTCAGACGCATCACTTTCCACTTGGAATGGGATGGATTCGTCCACAGCGTGCATCGCGGCCGTCGCGATGTCCGCTTTGATGTCATCGAAGGCCCGACAGGCCTCCTCCGCCAGGGGAAAAGAGGTCGATTTTAGGAGCGGACGGGCTTTATCTGCGTAACGGGGAACCCACTGGGCATAATAGGAGAAGAAGCCCAGGCATCTCCTCAGTGCTTTGAGGGTAGTAGGGAGGGGAAGCTGCATAAGGGGACGCATACGGGCTGGGTCGGGGCCAAGGACACCATTTTCTATCACGTACCCAAGGATGGCGAGGCGGCGTGTCCGGAAAACACACTTCGCCTCATTGTATGTGAGGTTCAGGAGAGTGGCCGTACGAAGGAATTTTTGTAGGTTGGCATCATGGTCCTGCAGGTCATGGCCGCAGATGGTGACGTTATCCAGATACGGGAAAGTGGCCCGTAGTCCGTGCTGGTCCACCATTTGATCCATGGCCCGTTGGAAGACTGAGACCCCATTGGTGACACCAAAGGGGACTCGGAGGAACTGGTAGAGGCGGCCATCCGCCTCAAAGGCAGTGTATGGGCGATCCTCCGAGCGGATAGGGAGCTGGTGGTAAGCCGATTTCAAATCGATCGTTGAAAAAACCCTATAGTGCGCGATGTGGTTGACTATGTCCGCGATACGGGGAAGAGGATATGCATCTAGTTGGGTATACCTGTTTATGGTCTGGCTGTAGTCAATCACCATGCGGTGTTTCTCCCCCGATTTAACTACGACCACTTGCGCCCTCCAGGGGCTGGTGCTGGCCTGGATAATCCCTTCCTGGAGCAAACGTTGTACCTCGGACCGAATGAAGGCCCGGTCATCCGCACTATAGCGCCTACTCTTGGTGGCTATAGGCCTACAATCCGGGGTGAGGTTATCAAATAACGGGGGGGGGGTGATCTTGAGGGTCGAGAGACTGCAGGTGGTGCGCGAGGGGCGCTGCCGTGACGGCGCCTTGCAGACGGAGAGCGGGGGATAAGGGCCATCGTACTGCAGGATGACGCTTCTATGATGGCTGAGGAAATCTAACCCCAGCAGTACAGCTGCGCAGAGTCGCGGCAGCACGAGGAGCCGAAAACGCTCGTAGACTGTGCCCTGTACCGTCAGCGTCACCAAGCAGCACCCGAGGACCTCCACTGAGTGAGAATTCGAGGCCATGGAGATGGTCTGGCTCCAGGGTCGCACGGGAAGGGCATATTGACGCACTGTGCGAGGGTGTATAAAACTTTCCGTGCTCCCACAGTCAAACAGGCAGTTTTCTGCATAACCATTTACCTTGATCTCCATTATGGACTTGGAGAGTTGATGTGGCTGCGACTGGTCCAGGCAAATCGATGCCACTGTTGAATTAAAGAAGAATCCATCTTCGTCGCCGTCTGATGACGTCACGGATGAAGCTTCCTGCTCAGCTTGCCTTGATGCCAGTCTCAAAGATGGCGACTCCCGCACTTCCGGTGACCGCATCAAAGATGGCGATTCCCGCACTTCCGGTGACCGCATCCAAGATGGCGATTCGCGCGCAGCCGCCGCCTGCATCAAAGATGGCCGCGCCCTCGGAGCACACATGGCTCCACGAGTCTTCAGAAGCGGCTTTGCTCTGCAGACTTTGACAAAGTGGCCTAGCTTACCGCATCCGGAGCAAATCGCGTCCTTTGCCGGGCAGTGACGCCGAGGGTGCTTAGGGAGGCCACAAAAGTAACATTTGGGCCCTGCTGGAGCAGCCGTCGCAGTGGAGCCGTCGGTGGAACGGGATCCAAGGTAAGACCCGAGATTATGGGAGGCTGCTTCTAACGTTTCAGCCATCGTGGCCGTTTTCCGGAGGTCTTGGTCATCTTGTTCCAGCAGACGCTGCTGGATGTATGTAGACTCAATGCCCGCAACGTAGGCGTCGCGGATCAGATCCTCCGTGTTCTGAGCTGCTGAAACAGCCTTACAGTCGCATGCTCGGGCGAGGACTCGCAGGGCGCGCAGAAATTGGGCGCACGATTCTCCTGGCTGCTGTTTGCGGGTAGTTAGGAGGTGTCTGGCGTAAACCACGTTAGGGCTCTTTCGGAACTGCCCTTTTAGGAGTTCGATAGCGTCCGCGTAAGTAGCAGCGTCCCGGAAGATTCCATAGACAGTTTCGCTTACCCGGGCGCGGAGCACGTGGAGTTTAGCAGCGTCGGTGTCGATGGCCGTAGCGGTGTCGACGAATGCTTCGAAGCAGTCCAACCAATGATCAAATTTATCAGAGGCTCCAACCTCTTGAGGGTCTAAAGCTAACTTGTCGGGTTTTAGAAACTGCTCCATACTAGTAACTGTTGTGAATAAAATTGATGCACTATCAATAAGGCGAAAGACTACCGATATGCCAATATAAGTGTAGGCTTTTATTCACAACAGAATCAGGAGCAGATCCCAACAATTAACCGACCTGGACTGAACAAGGGGGAGGAGACAGCCACCTTTATACTAGGTGCTGAGGGGAGGAACCAAACTGGAAGGGGATGTGTCCAGGTATGACAAACACACACAATGGTGGTCCATATAGGACAAAGGCACAACTGAGGTCCACCACAAGGCCCACTCAAGGACAATGGAGGGAAGTTATGCATGGAACCACAGGAAGTGGGTGAAATCCTCAATGAGTACTTTGTATCAGTATTCACCAAGGAGAAGGACATGATGGACATTGAGATAGGTGTGTGAACACTCTAATATATCAAAGGAGGAAGTGTTGAGTATCCCAGGTTACTGTGGGAGGCAAGAGAAGGGAAGAAATAGTTGGGGCCTTAACAGATATCTTCACATCCTCTTTGCCCACAGGCAAGGTTCCAGAGGACTGGAAAATAGCCAATGTTGTTCCCTTGTTTAAGAAAGGAAGCAGGGATAATCCAGGAAATTATAGGCTGGTGAGCTGACATCAGTGGTGGGGAAGCATTTGGAGAAGATACTGAGGGACAGGATATATGCACATTTGAAGGCAGCATGGTTTTTGTACGGGGAAGGTCATGTCTCACCAACTTGATTGAGTTTTTTGAAGAGCTGACAAAGATGAGGGAAGGGCTGTGGATGTATTTTATATGGACTTTAGTTTACCATGGTAGACTGGTACAAAAACTAAAATCACATGGGATTCGGGGTGGGCTGGCGAGATGGATACAGAACTGGCTTGGTTATAAAAGACAGGAAGTAGCGGTGGAAGAGTGTTTTTCAGAATGGAGATCTGTAACTAGTGATGTTCTGCAGGGATTAGTGCTGGGACTTCTGTTGTTTGTGGTATATATAAAATGATCTGGAGGAAATTATGAGTGGTCTGATTACTAAGTTTGCGGATGACACGAAGATTGGTGGAGTTGCTGATAGTGCCGGGGATTGTCAGAGGATACAACAGGATAAAGATAGATTGGAGACTTGGGCACAGAAATGGCAGATGGAGTTTAATCCGGATAAATGCGAGGTGATGCATTTTGGAGGATCAAATTTAGGTGTGAATTTTACTGTTAATGGCAGAATCCTTCGGAACATTAACATGGAGAGGGATCTGGACGTGCAGGTCCACAGTTCCCGAAAAGTGACAACACAGGCGGCCAAGATGATTAAGAAGGCATATGGCATGCTTGCCTTCATCAACTAGGGCATTGAGTACAGAAGTTGGGAAATCATGTTGCAGCTATATAAAACCTTGGTTAGGCCGCATTTGGAGTATTGTGTGCAGTTCTGGTAACCGCACTACCAGAAGGATGTGGAAGCTTTGGAGAGAGTGCAAAGAAGGTTCACCAGGATGTTGCCTGGTCTCAAGGGTATTGGCTCTGAGGAAAGGTTGAATAAACTAGGATTGTTTTCACTGTTCTTTGTTCTTTGAATTTAATTAGTTACTCAAAATATAGCAAAGAGACAATCGCTGCTTAGAGCCTAGTGCTGTCACTGATGCCGATGTCGGGAAAGGGAAGGAGTGAATCACACTTAAACTGACGTGTTTTAATGTTGCACAATATGCTCGTTTGATATTTTTAATTCATCTTCCAAAGTTGCTCCCACCATCAATGACAGGTCTAGCTTATCTCAGTGTTGTGCAGCTCCAAATGCTCCCTCCAAACACAACCCAATTTTGGAAAGGAAGAATCTCCTGGTACCAGTGGGCGTTTCTCACAGTTCAGGTTTGTGAATTTCACCCACTCACGACAATGCTTTACTTTGGAAAACTGAAAGGTTTGCAAAGAAGTTTGTTGAGGCGAGGAGGAGGGTGGGGAGCGGGGTTGTAAATCATTCCAGTCGGCTTTTCTTTTGGAATAGCTCTCCTTAAACAGAAACTTTTTCTATCATTGCCAGGAAAAGAAGGACCCTGTGGAGGAGGAAGTTCTTGTCTCGCTGTAAGATCTGCAAGTTGTGCATTCACAGGGCCTGTAGATCTCGAATGAGACAGACGTGGAGCCAGACAAAGCATCTGATGAGCCAGACTCCATGCACAGTCCCGGCTCACTCATCAGTCTGAAAGGAGACTGATTGATTTAAAAAACTCAAACCATTAAAGATTTAACTTTTTAATTCAACAACGAAAAGGCAGCCAATAAAAAAACCAGATAAAACTGAGGTCACCTGAGGTACTTCAACGATCAGAGAGAAATAAAAAAGATCTCAAGAATGATAATGAGGCTGCAATGAAAGATAATTATAAAAGTTAACATACATAAAGAAGAGCTGGGAAGCAAACTTTCTATGATTGGAGAGAATTCAAGAAGGATTAATCAGTTCAACATCAATCAGAGATAGGTCCTGAACAGGCTAAAGGGGCTCAGAACAAATAAATCTCCAAGGATCAGATCAATGGCATTGATCCAAGAGTAAGAAAGATGAAAGGTGAAATCTGAGGGGAAGTCAGTGAATATTAGGAAAGTCTTGCTACATTGGTAACAAGCTAATACTGTGCCATTTTCTATAAATGACTCAGTACAAATCCATCAGAATTGGATCGATTCCCACATAAAATATGAAAATATTTATCAAGAGCAAAGCTGAAAATTTTCGAATAATCTAGTTAACCTCAGCCAGCTTGGCTTTGAGAGGGAGAAGGTCCTTGCCAGGCCACCCTCTTCGACTTTGATGACTCAATTAGTGTGGAAAGCTCTGCAATACGAAGCACACACATTCCCACAAAGTTCCAGAGGACCTGAGCAAACTGTTTGGTTTCTCATCTCTTGAGCTTGTCCCCCCGGTATTTTAACTCAGTCTATCTTTGCACCAAACGCATCACCTGATTCCACTACTCTCTCTGGTGGATTGTTCCAAACATTTATCACCCACTAATTACTTTAGCCTTTATTACTCTGATTAAACAGGACTTTTTCAAGATGAGCTTTAAATTGCTTTTCACTAATTTTAAATGGATGCCTTCCAGTTCTGGCAGGATTCTGCTTAAATACCTAAATAAAGCACTCTTTAACCACCCGCTCTTAGGGACAAGGAATGAGGAGTCAGTTACTGCCTTCAGCTTGTTCAGGCATCCAATTTGATCACAGTTTTCCCTTCTCTGCCTTTCCCTGGATACCTTTAATCAACAGAAATCTTCAATCCTAGTCTTAAAAATTTCAATAGTCCATCTGTATCCTTTGAGGGAGCGAGTTCCAGATTTCCGCTATCCTTTGTGTGGAAAAAAAGGCTTCCTGATGTCACTCCTAAACATCATAGCTCTGATTTTAAGATTGTGACCCCCTGTGCTAGACTTCCCCACCCTGCAAAAGTTTCTCTGATCTTCTTTCACAGTTCAGACTCGAGATTATTTTTGTTCCTCTCTTCCAATGCATGGAATTCAAAGGTTTCTACTTAGATTTAAAGCAGTGAAAATCCAAAGCAAAACAAAGCTACAGGAACACAGGAGCAGGAACAGGCCCTTCGGCCCTCCAAGCCTGCACCGATCATGCTGCCCGACTTAACTAAAACCCCCTACCCTTCCAGGGACCGTATCCCTCTACTCCCATCCTATTCATGTATTTGTCAAGATGCCCCTTAAAAGTCACTATCGTATCTGCTTCCACAACCTCCCCTGACAGTGAGTTCCAGGCATCCACCACCCTCTGTGTAAAAAACTTGCTTCGTCCATCTCCTTTAAACCTTGCCCTTTGCATCTTAAACCTATGTCCCCTAGCAATTGACTCTTCCACCCTGGGAAAAAGCTTCTGACTATCCACTCTGTCCATGCCCCTCATAATCTTGTAGACTTCTATCAGGTCGCCCCTCAACCTCCGTTGTTCCAGTGAAAACAAACCAAGTTTCTCCAACCTCTCCTCAGAGCTAATGCCCTCCGTACCAGGCAATATCCTGGTAAATATTTTCTGTACTCTCTCCAAAGCTTCCACATCCTTCTGGCAGTGTGGCGACCAGAATTGAACACTATATTCGATGTGCGGCCTGACTAAGGTTCTATAAAGCTGCAACATGACTTGCCAATTTTTAAACTCAGTGCCCCGGCCGGTGAAGGCAAGCATGCCGTATGCCTTCTTGACTACCTTCTCCACCTGCGTTGCCACTTTCAGTGAGCTGTGTACCTGTACACCCAGATCCCTCTGCATATTAAGACTCTTAAGGGTTCTGCCATTTACTGTATATTTCCTCTCTGTATTAGACCTTCCAAAATGCATTACCTCATATGTAATATATACATATGGGCAGAATTATTTGTAAATATACACACTCCATGAACAGTGTTAAAGGTAAATCTGAAAAAGTGCTCAGTGTGTCAGTATTACTGTAACCCGACGGCCCTACAATGCTTCTCCAATTCTGGCCTCTTGTGCATCCTGAACTTTCACTGCTCCCTGATTGCTGCCCTGTTTTAGCCCTGAAGCACTGACAGATATTTTATTACCTTCCAGGTGATATATAAATACTAGTTGCTGCAGGGATTAGTCTGTCAGTCACCATAGAGTAAGAGACAAGACACTAAGCAGAATAAAAAATCTAACATGAAGGAGGTGAGAAACCAGAAATAAAAACAGGAAATGTTGCCAAACACTCAGCAGGTCGGGGAGAGTCGGTGAAGAGGAAAAAACAGTTAACAGCTCTGGTATTTAGCATTGTGAGCATTCCAAGGGAGGGTGAGGAGAGTAATGGACAGGAAATTTAGATGTGGAGTTACCGGCATTGGACTGGGGTAGGCGCAATAAGAAGTCTCACAACACCAGGTTAAAGTCCAACAGGTTTATTTGGTGGCACGAGCTTTCAGAGCGCTGCTCCTTCATCAGGTGAGTGCAGGATTTGTTTCACAAACAGGGCATATAGATTTGAAACAAAGGAGCAGTGCTCTGAAAGCTCGTGCTACCAAATAAACCTGTTGGACTTTAACCTGGTGTTGTGAGACTACTTATTGAGGAAACTCAGAGGCAGAGATTTGTCAAGCATTAAGGACATGTTTCAAAGTCTTTTCCAGGTTGCCCAGCCAAGAGTCAACCTGTCTGACACGCTGCCAGGTGGGAATGCCTGCAGCAGGGGGGAAAATGCAGCACTGCTGGGGGTGGGGAAAGAGTGGTCACAGAGGAGACAGATCGGGAACTGGTGGTGTGGCTGGTGGGGAAAGAGATTATAGGCAGGAGATCATGGGTGAGAGAAATCATTTCGGAAGGAGAGATCCTCATGAGGGGCATTGGGAAGAGGAATTACAGAGGGAAGGAGGGGAGGGACTGTGGGGAGAGAGGGATCAATCACGGGGACTTTAACTTCTGTCATGATGATGGAGAAAGACCCCAAATTACGTCCAGACATACGGAACTTTTAAATAGGATGTGTGTGTTAAAAATGAACATACAAGCCAAAAATGGCTGAGGATGTAAGTTCAGTCACTGGCTGATTTGTTGGTGGGTGATACTAAAAGAGAGACAATGGAATCATACCCTGTTACCAGACAAGGCCACATCAAAGCACAAAAGTCATACAGAAACTAATTGCCAGCTCCTGTGGAGACAATGGGAGCTGATTACCATCTCAGCAAAAATAACATCAAGTGAGTAATGGCCCAGGTTGAATTATGGACTTTCGTCATCCTGGGATGTGCAAAGACTGGGAAAAAAGCCAACTGAAAACCTTGGTCAGTGTTGACTAATGCTGGGTGTGTCAGCATGTGACACAGCAGGAAAGACAGCAGCAATAGACCTCTGCAGGTTTTGTAGGAAACTCTCTCTCTCTGATTGCTGAATTAAGCCAAGTCAGCAAAGCCACAGTTGAATAGGAGGCAGAGCAGTTTCTCAGCCAAACAGCAGAACACTGATTCTTTCTCTGCTGAAATCAATACTACTGGCCATAACATCCCACCATTTACTCTTCATGGACAAGTCAAAGACTAATTTGTATATTTCTCTTCACTTACTTTTAGACTCTATTCTCATTCCAAGTCTGTGTGAATGTATTAAGCATGTGCTTTATCACTTTTCTTGCATTTAGTTACGAATGAACTCACTTTTTATTGAACTCAAGGAGGCCTGGTTAAATTGGCTCTTATTAAAAGATAAATATTGGGCGAGAAGAAGGTATCTGCGAGGGATAATTTTAAAATTAATCTTGTTGTGATCAACCAAGGAGCTGCAATAAAGAAAGGGATCCAGTTGATCCCTCCTCACCCAAGTAACACATTTGGAGAAAGCTCGCCTGGGGACTGGTCAAACATTTCTCACCAACTGAATCTTCTCATTTTTGGATGTTAACATTACCGAGTGTTTGAAGATCAGTTTTCATCAGGAGACTGTTTGAACTGTACAGTGCAGGAGACTGTTAGAACAAGGAATGCTTTACCGGGGGAATGCTTGAAGTAGAGACTATTGCATCCTCTAAAGGTGAGAAATGAGAGAGAGAATCTGATGAACGGGTGCGATGACAATAATCTCTCTGTCAATGTCAACAAAACAAAGGGGTTTGTCATCGACATCAGGAAGCGTAAAGGAGAACATGCCCCTGTCAACATCAATGGAGGTGAAGTAGAAATGGTCAAAAGCTTCAAGGTTTTAGGTATCCACATCACCAACAACTTGTCCTGCTCCCCCCATGCCGACACTATAGTTAAGAAACTATAAGATAATGAAGGGCTGGATAGGGTAGAGGTGGAGAGATTCTTTCCACTTAGAAAGGAAACTAGAAGTAGAGGGCGCAGCCTCAAAATAAAGGGGGGTCAGTTTAGGACCGCGTTGAGAAGGAACTTCTTCTCTCAGAGGGTGGTGAATCTCTGGAACTCTCTGCCCACTGAAGTGGTGGAGGCTACCTCGTTGAATATGTTTAAATCACGGATAGATGGATTCCTGATCGGTCAGGGAATTAGGGGTTATAGGGATCAGGCGGGTAAGTGGAACTGATCCACTTCAGATCAGCCATGATCTTATTGAATGGCGGGGCAGGCTCGAGGGGCTAGATGGCCTACTCCTGCTCCTATTTCTTATGTTCTTATGTTCTTATGTTCTTAAGAAAGCCCACCAACGCCTCTACTTTCTCAGAAGACTAAGGAAATTTGGCATGTCAGCTACGACTCTCACCAACTTTTACAGATGCACCATCGGAAGCCTTCTTTCTGGTTGTATCACAGCTTGGTATGGCTCCTGCTCTGAGGCTGCAAGAAACTACAAAAGGCTGTGAATGTAGCCCAATGCATCACGCAAACCAGCCTCCCATCCATTGACTCTGTCTATACTTCCTGCTGCCTTGGCAAAGCAGCCAGCATAATTAAGGACCCCATGCTCCCCGGACATTCTCTCTTCCACCTTCTTCCTTTGGGAAAAAGATACAAAAGTCCGAGGTCACGTACCAACCGACTCAAGAACAGCTTCTTCCCTGCTGCTGCCAGACTTTTGAATGGACCTACCTTGCATTAAGTTGATCTTTCTGTACACCCTAGCTATGACTGTAACACTACATTCTGCACTCTCTCGTTTCCTTCTCTATGAACGGTATGCTTTGTCTATATAGTGCGCAAGAAACAATACTTTTCACTGTATCCCAATACATGTGACAATAATAAATCAAATCAAATCAAAGGTGAAGGTGGTAAACATTCAAATCAGAGGAAGAATCTGGACTTTAAGGAGATCGAGTCGGTGGATTGTTCTAGCAAATGGCTGACACAGGCACAATGGACTGAATAGCTTTCTCTCGTACGGTAGATGTTCATGCTTCTGATCAGAGCACACCTGAGTACTGTCAGCTAGGCCTGTAAAAGATATTCAAGTGCTGAAGGCAGTACAGAAGCCAGAGGGTGGTTGTAGAGAATTGTTTTTCAAACTGGAGGCCAGTGACCAGCGGTGTGCCTCAGGGATCAGTGCTGGGCCCACTGTTATTTATCATTTATATTAATGATTTGGATGAGAATATAGGAGGCATGGTTAGTAAGTTTGCAGATGAGGGTGGCATAGTGGACTGTGAAGAACGTTATCTCCAATTGCCAATGGGATCTTGATCAATTGGGCCAGTGGGCTGACGAAGGCAGATGGAGTTTAATTTAGACAAATGTGAGGTGATGCATTTTGGTAGATTGAACCAGGGCAGGACTTACTCAGATACTGGTAGGGCACTGGGGAGAGTTACAGAACAAAGAGATCTAGGGGTACATGTTCATAGCTCCTTGAATGTGGAGTCACAGGTGGACAGAGTGGTGAAGAAGGCATTCGGCATGCTTGGTTTCATCGGTCAGAACATTGAATACAGGAGTTGGAATGTCTTGTTGAAGTTGTACAAGACATTGGTAAGGCCACACTTGGAATACTGTGTGCAATTCTGGTCACACTATTATAGAAAGGATATTATTAAACTAGAAAGAGTGCAGAAAATGTTTACTAGGATGCTACCGGGACCTGATGGATTGAGTTAGAAGGAGAGGCTGGATAGACTGGGACTTTTTTCTCTGGAGCATAGGAGGCTGAGGGGTGATCCTATAGAAGTCTATAAAATAATGAGGGACACAGATCAGCTAGATAGAAAATATCTTTTCCCAAAGGTAGGGGAGTCTAAAACTAGAGGGCAAAGGTTTAAGGTAAGACGGGTGAGATACCAAAGTGTCCAGAGCGGCAATTTTTTCACACAGAGGGTGGTGAGTGTCTGGAACAAGATGCCAGAGGTAGTAGTAGAGGCGGGTACAATTTTGTCTTTTAAAAAGCATTTAAATGGTTACATGGGCAAGATGGGTTTTTTTAAAAAAAGGCAGCATGGACAAGTTGGGCTGAAGGGCCTGTTTCCATGCTGTAAACCTCTATGACTCTATGACTGCATGAGAAGATGAGGCACAAGATTATTCCTTATGATGAAAGTCGGGAGAAACTTGGAATTCCAAATGAACTAACTGGGAAGTGACTTTATACAGGGGTGTAAGATAGCTTCAGTACATCCTGAACACTACCTCATGTTAACCTGTGACATTCTCTCTTCCACCTTCTTCCATTGGGAAAAAGATATAAAAGTCTGAGGTCACGTACCAACCGACTCAAGAACAGCTTCTTCCCTGCTGCTGTCAGACTTTTGAATGGACCTACCTTGCATTAAGTTGATCTTTCTCTACACCCTAGTTATGACTGTAACACTACATTCTGTACTCTCTCCTTTCCTTCTCTATGAACAGTATGCTTTGTCTATATAGTGTGCAAGAAACAATACATTTCACTGCATGTTAATACATGTGACAATAATAAATCAAATTTAAAAAAATCAGAAACAGGACAAAGACACGCTGGCTCTTATCTCAAAGCGAAATATAGAACTAATATCTTCTTCCAGAATGTGATCGACACTGGGATGGGGATTTTGGATAGGGCAGAGGAGGCTAACAGCTTTAGAATAACTTAGCAGTGAGTTGGATGCTGCAATGGGGAGAGACAGGATGGAGTGGCAAAAGGGAGCTTTACATTCTCTGAGGAGTTCTCAACCTTGGCATCAATCTTGTTAGACAACTGCCTGCCCGACAACACGGTATGTATCTGAACCCTTTACAACACAGTATGTATTTGCAGCATTACAACACTATGTATTTGCGGCATTACAACACAGTATGTATTTGTGGCATTACAACACTATGTATTTGCAGCATTACAACACTATGTATTTGTGGCATTACAACACAGTATGTATTTGCGGCATTACAACACAATCTGTATCACAACCCCTTACAACACAGTCTCTATCTGCAGCATTACAACACAGTCTCTATCTGCAGCATTACAACACAAGCTGTATCACAGTCCCTTACAATACAATCTGTATCCGTGGCATTACAACACAATGTGTATCTGCAGCATTACAACACAGTCTGTATCTGCAACCTTACAACACTTTCTGTATCTGCGGCATTACAACACAGTCTGTATCTGTGGCATTACAACACAGTCTGTATCTGCAGCATTGCAACACACTCTGTATCTGAGCCCTTTGCAACATAGTCTGTATCTGTGGCCTTACAACACAGTCTGTATCTGCAGCATTACAACACAGTCTGTATCTGCAGCATTACAACACAGTCTGTATCTGCAACCTTACAACACAGTCTGTACCTGTGGCATTACAACACAGTCTGTATCTGCAACCTTACAACACAGTCTGTAACTGTGGCATTACAACACAGTCTGCATCTGCGGCATTACAATACAATCTGTATCTGTGGCATTACAACACAGTCTGCATCTGCGGCATTACAATACAATCTGTATCTGTGGCATTACAACACAGTCTGTATCTGCAGCATTACAACACAGTCTGTATCTGCAGCATTACAACACAGTTTGTATCTGCAGCATTACAACACAGTCTACATCTGCGGCATTACAACACAGTCTGTATCTGCAATCTTACAACACAGTCTGTACCTGTGGCATTACAACACAGTCTGTATCTGCAGCATTGCAACACACTCTGTATCTGAGCCCTTTGCAACATAGTCTGTATCTGTGGCCTTACAACACAGTCTGTATCTGCAGCATTACAACACAGTCTGTATCTGCAGCATTACAACACAGTCTGTATCTGCAGCATTACAACACAGTCTGTATCTGCAGCATTACAACACAGTCTGTATCTGCAGCATTACAACACAGTCTACATCTGCGGCATTACAACACAGTCTGTATCTGCAATCTTACAACACAGTCTGTACCTGTGGCATTACAACACAGGCTGTATCTGCAGCATTACAACACAATCTGTATCTGTGGCATTACATCACAGTCTGTATCTGTGGATTACAACACAGTCTGTATCTGCATCATTACAACACAATCTGTATCTGTGGCTTTACAACACAGTCTGTATCTGCAACCTTACAACACTTTCTGTATCTGTGGCATTACAACACAGTCTGTATCTGTGGCATTACAACACAATCTGTATCTGTGGCATTACAACACAGTCTGTATCTGCAATCTTACAACACTTTCTGTACCTGTGGCATTACAACACAGTCTGTATCCGTGGCATTACAACACAATCTGTATCTGTGGCATTACAACATAGTCTGTATCTGTGGCATTACAACACAGTCTGCATCTGCGACATTACAATACAATCTGTATCTGTGGCATTACAACACAGTCTGTATCTGCGACATTACAATACAATCTGTATCTGCGGTATTACAACACAGTCTGTATCTGCGGCATTGCAACACAATCTGTATCTGAGCCCCTTGCAACATAGTTTGTATCTGTGGCCTTACAACACAGTCTGTATCTGCAGCATTGCAACACAGTCTACATCTGCAGATTTACAACACAGTCTGTATCTGCAATCTTACAACACAGTCTGTACCTGTGGCATTACAACACAGTCTGTATCTGCAACCTTACAGCACAGTCTGTAACTGTGGCATTACAACACAGTCTGCATCTGCGGCATTACAATACAATCTGTATCTGTGGCATTACAACACAGTCTGTATCTGCAGCATTGCAACACACTCTGTATCTGAGCCCTTTGCAACATAGTCTGTATCTGCAGCATTACAACACAGTCTGTATCTGCAGCATTACAACACAGTCTGTATCTGCAGCATTACAACAAAGTCTGTATCTGCAGCATTACAACACAGTCTACATCTGCGGCATTACAACACAGTCTACATCTGCGGCATTACAACACAGTCTGTATCTGCAATCTTACAACACAGTCTGTACCTGTGGCATTACAACACAGTCTACATCTGCAGCATTACAACACAATCTGTATCTGTGGCATTACATCACAGTCTGTATCTGTGGATTACAACACAGTCTGTATCTGCAACCTTACAATACTTTCTGTATCTGTGGCATTACAACACAGTCTTTATCTGTGGCATTACAACACAATCTGTATCTGTGGCATTACAACACAGTCTGTATCTGCAATCTTACAACACAATCTGTATCTGTGGCATTGCAACACAATCTGTATCTGAGCCCCATGCAACATAGTTTGTATCTGTGGCCTTACAACACAGTCTGTATCTGCAGCATTACAACACAGTCTGTATCTGCAGCATTACAACACAGTCTGTATCTGCAGCATTACAACACAGTCTGTATCTGCAGCATTACAACACAGTCTACATCTGCAGATTTACAACACAGTCTGTATCTGCAATCTTACAACACAGTCTGTACCTGTGGCATTACAACACAGTCTGTATCTGCAGCATTACAACACAGTCTGTATCTGCATCATTACAACACAATCTGTGTCTGCAGTATTACAACACAGTCTGTACCTGCAGCATTACAACACAATCTGTATCTGTGGCATTACAACACAATCTGTATGTGCAGCATTACAACACAGTCTGTATCTGCAATCTTACAACACAGTCTGTACCTGTGGCATTACAACACAATCTGTATCTGCAGCATTACAACACAATCTGTATCTGCATCATTACAACACAATCTGTATCTGCATCATTACAACACAATCTGTACCTGCAGCATTACAACACAGTCTCTATCGAGTGTTGGAGAAGAGGGATAATCTATCAATCAAGCTCACAAATGATCCTAACCGACTTTCCAAAATAGAATTAAATGAAGGGTTTACGTGTAACTGTAAACTATAACCATAAACACTCTATTATTCATGACTGGCTCTGCAGCAACTCCTCATTTAGGATAAATAAGGGAGCACAACGCTCAATATTAAAAATATTTCTCAGAGTTCCAGCTGCATCACACTAGCACCACATGCACTGGAGTTTGGTTTCTTATCAGGGGCTGAGAATCTCTGGCCCTCCACGCTGGCTGGATTCTCTGGTCCTGATGATGCTGCGTTCCTGCTGTAGGCTCCCCAGTGGGGTGGCTTCCACGGGAATTCCCATTGACAGTATCAGGGTCAGCGGTCAGGCAGCAAACAGTGCAGCACCTCCTGCAGTGAGGGAAACACGGACGGGAGGCTCGCGAATCTCACGCACAGTTTGTAATCTCCTCAAACCAAACTCACACAACCTCATTTCATAAACCGATTTGACACAGACGCACTCCTCTCTCCTCTTCTCACTCCCCTCCCAATTCATACATTTCTGAGAAGAATTTCTGAGAAGAATGTGATAAATGGATAACCATGTGTCCAGACTTCACTGGGGGAGGAGTTTTAAGTTATATGGTTGCTAATAAATTGAAATGTGAACATTAAATTTTTAACGTACTTCATCCAAAAATAAGAATGGCCAATAATGAATTGAAGAAAATGAAAACCGGTACGCCCAATTTCTCGCCTGATTCTGTGTAACCAGCTGTGCTCTTTAGGGAGAACTCAATCTGGAATCTCACCGTGTAGTGTAGCTTGTAATTCTTTAATGCACGAGGATAACACGCAAATTACCATTAGCTTAAGCACCGAGCTCCCCAGACTGGTGAATAGCATGGAGTTATTAAACCTTTCTGCAAAGCACAGTGCTTTATTACCCGGGCCTTTGCTCCCCGTCAAATTTTAATTGATCTGGATCTGCTGAGTTGAGATTTCTGACCAATGTGTTCCCTTGCATGTGTAATGGGTTGGGAACCGTAGATGCTTATTAAAAGAAACAGAGAGAGAAAATAAAAATTGCAAGTCTGAGAGTTTTATTCGGAACATTTTAAAGTAAGGCTCAGCAGACTGTGGAATTCCCAAGGATAGGAAGGCTTCTACTTGTTGCTGATCACTCTTTACACACTCAACATTTCAATTCTTTTCCAGTTTTCAAGGGTTCGCTCTGCACAAAGACGTTTATAGAATCATAGAACTGTTACAGCACCAAAGGAGGCCTTTCAGCCCAACCTCTGTGCTAGCTCTGTGCAAGAGCAACTCAGTCAACAGTAAAGTAAAGTTTATTTGTCACAAGTAAGGCTTACATTAGCACTGCAATGAAGTTACTGTGAAATTCCCCGAGTCGCCACACTCCGGTGCTTGTTCGGGTCAATGCACCTAACCAGCACGTCTTTCAGAATGTGGGAGGAAACCAGAGCACCCGGAGGAAACCCACGCAGACACGAGGGAATGTGCAAACTCCACACAGACAGTGACCCAAGCCAGGAATCAAACCTGGCTTCCTGGCGCTGTGAAGCAACAGTGCTAACCACTGTACTGCCGTGCCGCCCATTCCCACACATTCACATTCCCCTGGCTTTTCCCCCCACCCCTGCAGATTTTTTCTGTTCAGATTTGATACGGTGCGGGATTGCAGGAATGCTGTCTTGTTAAGTATCACTGCCATCGAGAACCAACCGTGCTGAAAGCACCACCGGATCCACTTTCAGGGGAACAGCAAAGTTTAGTGCATCTCCTCCGAGACAGAAAAAAATCTTTATTGATTCAAAACTAAAAGCTAACTTGAGAAATCTTCCCAGTAACCTCTGCTGATTAGGGTAATTCTAACCCAACACATACCCAGTTGCCAATGACACATCCTGCCCTGCTCCTGCATGTCGACACCAACATAGAAACCCAAGCACCTGTAAGGATTTCCAGATGGGAGTTGAAAGGTGTAGTTACCAATGGGAATATGAAGGAAGAAAAGGGACAGAGGTTTCACATGGAAACTGAATGGATTATAAAATCTCACCCTCAGTGGCCAAGCAGCTATGACCCTGTCGGTGTACTGTCATACTGCAACAGATTTTTCTTCATACTCTATAAAAACCATCAAACTTTTCTAAAGAATGACATGTTTACAATGAGTCACTGACATAGTGGGCATTCAAATAGATATTTTGTGGTACAGAACTGTACAGGACTGCTAAAAAAATAAAGATTTCTTTGTCAAATCTTTTTGTCTTATACTCATCAGGACAATTCGCAAGAAAACCAATGTTGGGGAAACAACACATTTAATCTGTATGAAGAGAGAGTACAAAGAACAAAGAACAAAGAAAAGTACAGCACAGGAACAGGCCCTTCGGCCCTCCAAGCCTGTGCCGATCATGATGCCTGCCTAAACTAAAACTGTATGCGCTAACAGAGTCCGTATCCTTCCATTCCCATACTATTCATGTATTCGTCCAGTTGCCCCTTAAATGCCGTTATTGTACCTGCTCCCACCACCTCCCCGGGCAGCGCGTTCCAGACACTCACCATCCTCTGTGTAAAAACCTTGCCTTGCGCATCTCCTCTAAACTTTTCCCCTTAAACACACCTTAAAGTTATGTCCCCGAGTACTTGACTTTTCTACCCGGGGAAAGAGCATCTGACTATCCATACTGTATGATTAGTACTGATTAGTTGGCAAGTGGGCTCTGTTTGGGAGAGGTGTCACCATGGAGATTGCACCAGTTGATGGTGACTGACAGTTAACATAGTTGAAATTTAAACCAGGCAGCTTGACTCTGATTGGTCAAAGCATTTCACTGAGAAATGAGCAAGCGAATGGCTGTCACTAGTTTAACTGAAACAGGTGCAATGTGTAGAGAGAATGAACATGTACACACATTGCACACTTTAAAAATGCATGTATACAACAGTATCCCAGATTTCCTGGCACCCAACTCACAAAAAGCCTCTAAATGAACCTAAAATCAAGTTTCACCTTTCTTAACACACAAATATAAAATATAATTAAACTTAAAGCAAGGCATTGTTCATAACAGCTACCCATGTCATAACTTGCAGCAAGTCCCATTCTCTTATTACCCCTGTGCTTGCTGACCTATACTCACTCCTAATCAAGGAGCACCTAGACTTTAAAGTTCCCATCCCCGTTTAATCCCGCAATTGCCTTGCTCCTCATCCCTGCAATCTCCTCCAACTCCACAACTTTCCAAGATATCTACACTCCTCTTTATTTCTGGCCTCTTGTGCAATTAGAATTTCTCCACTATTGGTGGGCATACCTTCAATTGGCTGGGCCGCAAGCTCTGGAATTCCTCCCTACACCTCTCTACCTCTCCAACACACTTTCCTCCTTTAAAACAATCCGTAAAACCTACCTTTTTGACCAAGCTTTTGGTTATTTGACTGAATATCTCCTCATGCAGTTCAGTGTTAGTGTTACAGTTTGGTTTGTAATGCTCTTGTGAAGAATCTTGGGATGGTTCATTATGTATAAACGTCAGCCGTCATTGTAGTTTGATGGTTGTTTACTTCACAATCAGCAGCTCGCCCTTTAGACTTTGGACACCCCTCTATCTACAGTTTATTTCCTCAAACTCCACCGTCTTGCTATGTCTCTTCCCCCACCCTCAACAGTCTCCTGGAAGTCTATCTTAACAACCCCCCTCCACTCACCAACAATCTCTTCTACTCCTGGTCAGTGTCAGGGTCAGTACTGATGCCAATTGTCAGGGGTGCTATCCTTTGGGTGAGGGGTTCCACCTGTCTATTCTGGAAGACATCATAACATCCCATGGTGCTATTCAAAGTTCAGCAGTTCTCTCCTGGTACATCTTGCTCAATGGCATTGAGAGAAACACACAGATCAACTTTTCGATGGTTAATCTCATTGCTATGTATGGAACACAATAAACGCTGCACTTACATGTGCTCTGAGACTTTTCTGAGTGATAGAGCACTCTATAAATACTATTTATTTGAGAATTGGGAAAAGAATGAACAAATGGTGCACAGTGAGTGGTCCCTTGGAATTTCTTACTTAAAAGGATCGATGGCTGCAAAAATTTCTCACTTACATTGTATCAAAATTACATTGAGGTCAAGATACAAAATGCTGGATAAAGAGTTTGACGTTGATATGCATATTAAGTGGGTCTGCTTTTTTTCTGAAAATAAATGACTTATCTAATATTCATTAAAAAAGAACAGGGAAATATCAAAATGTATTTCCAGCAGGACCGGGGATGCTTTGCCAGCTCACTCAGCGTTTCAATGGGCAGTAAAAATTCTAGAGGGTCCACTTCGAAAAGCTCAACAGAAAGAGCAACTACAATTGTGAAGGGAATTGGGAAATAAATACACAGAATGGAGAAGGGCGGGGGAGAGGGAGTTGACAAGTATTACTCCAGCTGGTAAACAGTGGCTTTCAACAGTGTCCACTGAAACATGTTTTATAAGCCATTGATATTCGAACATGCACAGAGCAGCTTTAATTTATTTGAAGAGCTTAAATGAAAAAGCAAGGATTTGTCAAGTTTCCAAGTTTCCATTCTTAACTGCTCTACATAAACAATCTGCTAAGTCACAGTGTACTGTAAACACATGGCACTGACATGATGCGTTGGAGCTGAGTAGAAAACTATTCATATTTCTCAGCAGGGGTGCTGGGGGAAGACAAGGCACAGAGACAAGGTGCTTCAATATCATTCTCGGCAATGTGCATTTGTAGAGTAACAAAACGTTGAAAGGTTCTTCAGGAAATGGAGATTTTAAAAATGGATGCTGATTCAAGAATGAGCTGTGAAGGAGGCCGTGAGGAAAAGCTTAGTCATCAAGGTGAGCTTTAAAAGAAGAGGCATTTGGAAGGTAAGTGGGGGAGTTGGAGGGGCAGTGGGGGAGTTGGAGGGGCAGTGGGGGAGTTGGAGGGACAGTGGGGGAGTTGGAGGGGCAGTGGGGGAGTTGGAGGGGCAGTGGGGAGGTTGGAGGGATAGTGGGGGAATTGGACAGGCAGTGGGGGAGTTGGAAGGACAGTGAGGGAGTTGGAGGGACAGTGGGATAGTTAGAGGGACAGTGGGGGAGTTGGAGGGGCAGTGGGGGAGTTGGAGGGATATGGGGGAGTTGGGGGGGCAGTGGGGGAGTTGGAGGGGCAGTGGGGGAGTTGGAGGGGCAAGGGGAACTTGGAGGGGCAGTGGGGGAGTTGGAGGGGCAGTGGGGGAGTTGGAGGGGCAGTGGGTAGTTGGAGGGGCAGTGGGGGAGTTGGAGGGGCAAGGGGCACTTGGAGGGGCAGTGGGGGAGTTGGAGGGGCAAGGGGCACTTGGAGGGGCAGTGGGGGAGTTGGAGGGGTAGTGGGGGAGTTGGAGGGGCAAGGGGCACTTGGAGGGGCAGTGGGGGAGTTGGAGGGGTAGTGGGGGAGTTGGAGGGGCAAGGGGCACTTGGAGGGGCAGTGGGTAGTTGGAGGGGAAGTGGGGAAGTTGGAAGGACAGTGGGGGAGTTGGAGGGACAGTGGGGGAGTTGGAGGGACAGTGGGGGAGTTGGAGGGGCAGTGGGGGAGTTGGAGGGGCAGTGGGTAGTTGGAGGGGCAGTGGGGGAGTTGGAGGGGCAGTGGGTAGTTGGAGGGGCAGTGGGGAAGTTGGAGGGGCAGTGGGGGAGTTAGAGGGGTAGTGGGGGAGTTGGAGGGGTAGTGGGGGAGTTGGAGGGGCAGTGGGGGAGTTGGAGGGGCAGTGGGTAGTTGGAGGGGCAGTGGGGAAGTTGGAAGGACAGTGGGGGAGTTGGAGGGACAGTGGGGGAGTTGGAGGGACAGTGGGGGAGTTGGAGGGGCAGTGGGTAGTTGGAGGGGCAGTGGGGGAGTTGGAGGGGCAAGGGGCACTTGGAGAGGTAGTGGGGGAGTTGGAGGGGTAGTGGGGGAGTTGGAGGGGCAAGGTGCACTTGGAGGGGCAGTGGGTAGTTGGAGGGGAAGTGGGATAGTTAGAGGGGTAGTGGGGGAGTTGGAGAGGCAGTGGGGGAGTTGGAAGGGGCAGTGGGGGAGTTGGAGGGGCAGTGGGTAGTTGGAGGGGCAGTGGGGAAGTTGGAGGGATAGTGGAGGAGTTGGACGGGCAGTGGGGGAGTTGGAAGGACAGTGGGGGAGTTGGTGGGACAGTGGGGGAGTTGGAGGGACAGTGGGGGAGTTGGAGGGGCAGTGGGGGAGTTGGAGGGGCAGTGGGGGAGTTGGAGGGGCAGTGGGGGAGTTGGAGGGGCAGTGGGGGAGTTGGAGGGGCAGTGGGGGAGTTGGAGGGGCAGTGAGGGAGTTGGAGGGATGGTCATTGAAGAAGAGGCTCACTGCATTGTTTGATGCTGAAACACGCTGCAGTTGGATTGTTGGGACAAGGTCTTACCCGTCACTAATCTCATAAGAACATAAGAAATAGGAGCAGGAGTAGGTCATCTAGTCCCTCCGCCATTCAATAAGGTCATGGCTGATCTGATAGTGGGTTCAGTTCCACTTACCCACCCGCTCCCCATTACCCTTAATTCCCTTAATGGTTAAAAATCTATCTATCTGTGACTTAAACACATTTAACGAGGTAGCCTCTACTGCTTCATTGGGCAGAAAATTCCAAAGATTCACTACCCTCTGGGAGAAGAAGTTCCTCCTCAACTCTGTTCTAAAATGACTCCCCCGTATTTTGAGGCTATGCCCCCTAGTTCTTGTTTCCACTGTAAGTGGAAATAACCTCGCTGCTTCTACCCTGTCTAGCCCCTTCATTATCTTATATGTCTCTATAAGATTTCCCCTCAACCTTCTAAACTCCAATGAGTACAGGCCCAGTCTACTCAATCTCTCCTCATAAGCTAATCCTCTCATCCCCGGAATCAACCTGGTGAACCTTCTCTGTACTCCCTCCAAAGCTAATATATCCTTTCTTAAATAAGGGGACCAAAATTGTACACAGTACTCTAGGTGCGGCCTCACCAGTACCCTGTACAGTTGCAGCATGACCTCCCTGCTTTTATACTCCATCCCTCTCACGATAAAGGCCAACATTCCATTTGCCTTCTTGATTACCTGCTGCACCTGCAAACTGAGTTTTTGTGATTCATGCACAAGGACCCCCAGGTCCCTCTGCACAGTAGCATGTTGTAATTTTTCACCGTTTAAATAATAGTCCATTTTACTATTATTCCTTCCAAAGTGGATAACCTCACACTTACCAACGTTATACTCCATCTGCCAGATCCTTGCCCACTCACTTAGCCTATCCAAATCTCTCTGCAGACTCTCTGTGTCCTCCATGCAATTTGCTTTCCCACTCATCTTTGTGTCATCCGCAAACTCTGTTACCCTACACTCGATCCCCTCCTCCAGATCGTCTATGTATATGGTAAACAGTTGAGGCCCCAGCACCGATCCCTGCGGCACACCACTAGTCACTGATTGCCAACCGGAAAAGCACCCATTTATTCTGACTCTCTGCTTTCTGTTAGATAGCCAATCCTCAATCCACGCTAACACTTTACCCCCAACTCCGTGTACCTTTATCTTATGCAGCAATCTCAATCAGGCCTCTACTGGCACCTGTTGCAAATGGGGGACCTGGCACTGTCCACAGGAGCAAATGCTTTTAGATTCTATACTTCAATCGGGCCCGTTAACTTGCAAATAGATGCTGAGGAAGCTCCTCCTCTCCTGCCTTCTCTAACTGGACAGAAAGACAAGACGAGGAAGAACGGTGAGCCCTCAGCGCCATGAGCAATACTGAAAGACCAACGGCACTGCTGTCAGTCAGTCCAAGACAGTGGGCAGGAAGGAAATGGGCAGCAGGCAGCTCTTGCAATGTTCGAGAACAAAGGGCCCTTGAGCAGGGCAAATGGAAAGGACAAATACTAAACGGTTCAAAATTAAACAACAAATCAAAATTCAATTTGGGATAATATTCACTTTCAGCACCAGGCCAGTCTGCTGTCGAACCAGCCTGCCTCCCATCGCAGTGGCTCTATTTCTGTATTGTCCAACCCCCATTATATCAGAACTATTCCAACATCCACTATGTCAACACCATATTAACTGCCATTACACCTGCACTGTTCTAACGCTGACTATATTGACACAGTTCCAACGCTCATTAGATATGTTCTGCTCTGCTCTCCACTTTATCGACACTGTTCCAAACCTCTTGGTAGAACATAGAACAAAGAACAAAGAAAATTACAGCACAGGAACTGGTCCTTTGGCCCTCCAAGCCTGCACCGACCATGCTGCGTGACTTAACTAAAACCCCTACCCTTCCGGGGACCATATCCCTCTATTCCCATGTCATTCATGTACTTGTCAAGGTGTCCCTTAAAAGTCACTACCGTATCCGCTTCCACTACCTCCCCCGGCAACGAGTTCCAGGCACCCACCACCCTCTGTGTAAAAAATCTGCCTCGTACATCTCTTTTAAACCTTGCGCCTCGCACCTTAAACCTATGCCCCCTAGTAATTGACTCTTCCACCCTTGGAAAAAGCTTCTGACTATCCACTCTGTCCATGCCTCTCATAATCTTGTAGACTTCTATCAGGTCTCCCCTCAACTTCCGTCACTCCAGTGATAACAAGACAAGTTTCTCCAACCTCTCCTCATAGCTAATGCCCTCCATACCAGGCATCATCCTGGTAAATCTTTTCTGTACCCTCTCCAAAGCCTCCACACCCTTCTGGTAGTGTGGCGACCAGATTTGAACACTATATTCCAAGTGCGGCCTAACTAAGGTTCTATAAAGCGCCAACATGACTTGCCAATTTTTAAACTCAATACCCCAGCCGATGAAGGCAAGCATGCCATATGCCTTCTTGACTATCTTCTCCACCTGCATTGCCACTTTCAGTGACCTGTGTACCTGTACACACAGATCCCTTTGCCTATCAATACTCTTAAGGGTTCTGCCATTTACTGTATATTTCCTATCTGTATTAGACCTTCCAAAATGCATTACCTCACATTTGTCCGGATTAAACTCCATCTGCCATCTCTCCGCCCAAGTCTCCAACTGATCTATATCCTGCTGTATCCTCTGATGCTCCTCATCGCTATCCGCAAATCCACCAACCTTTGTGTCGTCCGCAAACTTACTAATCAATCCAGTTACATTTCCCTCCAAATCATTTATATATATTACAAACAGCAAAGGTCCCAGCACTGATCCCAGAGGAACACCACTTGTCACAGCCCTCCATTCAGAAGCACACCCTTCCACTGCTACCCTCTGTTTTCTTTGACCGAGCCACTACGCAAATAGTTTCTGAACCATTCTGAAGTGACGATCCACTGCAAACTTGTGGTTCTGAAAGCTCAACTTCCTGAGAACTTTGAGAACAAAATAGCAATGCATTCGTAATAGGAAAGTTAAATTGAACATGCAACCAAGAACCCCTCGGGGCAAACAATAAGGAGATGGCTGAAAATGTAGTGTTGTATGAAAGGTTGTGTTGTGTGGGTTGAGTTAGTACAGGTTGAAAGTGATTTGTCTAAACTCTATATTTGAAGCACAAACTGTACCTAATTTGCAGAGCAGCAGTCCAGTAATTAAAGCAAGAGCAGCCGCTGGTTGTTAAACAATATATAGGAAAGAGGAGATAGAAGAACCAGAACACATCGCAATAGCCCAGGAGTCTGGTTCACGGATTTCTCATTATTGATGGTGATCTTGTTTATTAATTGAGACAACATAATACTAATTCCTGTTTTATTGAGGTGAAAGACTAAGCCCCAGAGAGCAGCACATTATCAAGGCAGAAAAGAATAAAAGAGAAAATGAGATTAATCAAAAGTAATGATGAGGTGATGCCAAGTTTGGGTTTTAAAGGTGGTCAGATTGTAAGAGGTTATAAAGATGTAGAGCTGAATTTTTTAAGACTTTGTCTTGGTGCTGGGACAGAAAGGGGGACCCAACCCTCCTCGGTGGGCAATGGGATGCTGAGTGACCTTCTACCAGCAGGGCCGTTGGTCCAATCAGAGGCTGGCAGCTCGACACCACCACCTTTAGAGGTGGCAACTACAGATGTTGCAGTTAGAAAAAGAGGGTGCCTTCATGTTTGGGCACGCTCAAATGTAAGGCAAGATTTTATTTGTAACGTGCCTGGGTCCGGCAACTGGGGGAGAGAGGGCGAAGAATTCCACCTTCCAATGGGGGTGGCCATTGCTGCCGGGGGGAGGGGGGGTGGGAGAGGGCCTTCCATTTTTAACCTTTAACTTAAACCTGTTAAAGTCCAACAGGTTTATTTGGTAGCATGAGCTTTCAGAACGCTGCTCCTTCATCAGGTGAGTGGAGAGGTGGGTTCATAAACAGGGCACATATAGACAGAGACACAATTGCAAGATAATGGTTGGAATGCGAGGCTTTACAGGTAATCAAGTCTCTACAGGTACAAAGAGATGTGAATTGTCTCAAGCCAGGAATGTAGCGGCATAAAGGAACAACCCCCTCCCCAGAAACTCTGGGATGCCACCAGGGTATACCTGACAGACTCCCCTTGTGGCATTGGTACCTCATGATTCTGGTAAAATGATGGTGTGGGTGGGAAGTTGCCCTTAATTGAGAACTTTGTTGGCTTAATTGGTCACCCTGGGGGTGGCCGCACTGCTGAGCTGCCCACCACGGGTAATGTGCCGCGACAGTGGGAAAATGTCAGGTTCTCCTCTAGAAGCATTTTGTCGCCATTTTACCAGTCCTTGCACTTCCCAGCCCATCTCCAGAGGACTGGTAACATCCAGCTCTTGATGCATAGATAGCTCGGAACTACTTTCTATTCTGTAAAATCAATGCTATCAAATTGTCCAGTTGTAGATACAAAAGATACAATAGGAACAACAGGAGATTCAGGGAACACTGGAAGAATAGTGAGAGACAAGAAAGTCTGTGCTGGGAATAGACAGACAGAGTTTGGCGATTAGCCTAAAATTAGGGTTTGTGCCTGTCTGTGATCCGTGTAAGGGGACAAAATGAGCTCTCCTTTCCGAAACAGGTTGCTGCAAAGAGCCCATTACTATCCAGACCAAAACAGACGCATGGCATTTCTGTTCTCAACCTTTCTTCAAAACACGGATTGCCTGAGCTTGGGGAAGTGTTTCCAGTTTCTCATTCAAATTTACACCAACCGGAGTGTTTTGTTTTTCACTATACAGTCGGCTAACAGAACAAGAAATTAATATAGCAAGTGCACGAAAAAGGGAAGTTCCACTCACAGATTGATCTGCCAACTGAAAATCAAAACCTGAAAAGCAGAGAACTCAAGTTCATATTTTACTGATTTGTGCAGTCACTTGATTTTTTCCTGAGGGGATTCAGTAAATATTTTGGAGCAGTGACAGACTAAATTCCATCCCTTACAACAACTGGCATTTATATAGCACCAATAACAAAGCAAAACATCCCAAGGCACCTTGTTGGAGCAATTAGCAGACAAAAAATAAACGCTCAGCCAGAGTCAAAAGCTTGGTCAAAAAGTGAATTGTTAAGAAGGAGAGGGAAGTAGAGGGGGTGAGAGGTTTACGAAAGGAATTCCAGAGCTGAAGGCCCAGGCAGCTGAAAGGCATGGCCTCACAAGGTAGAGTGAAGAAAATTGGGGATATTTAAGAGGTCAAAATTGGAGGACCGTGGGAATCAAGGGCTGGAAGAGTTTACAGAGATGGAATAAAGTAAGTAAAATCACCACAGTCCCAGATGACCATAGGCTGCTCACCGTTTGAGGGGAGGGAAGCTGGCTGGTGGTGATTTAACCTGACGATCACCATACCTCAGGCAAGGGGGAAGGTTGAGAAGGCAGGGCTTTCATGAATAACCTCAGCCAGATGGGGAAGAGAACCCACGCTGTTGGCATCACTGCCCAGCTATTCAGCCAACTGAGCTAAACTGACCCACAAGATTACAGAGATGCGGAGAGACAAACCATGGAGGGATATGAAAAGATAGATAAGAATTTTACAATTGGGCTAGGAAGCAAGACTGGGAGTCAGTGTGGGTTAGTGAACATGATGGGTGAATGTCATTGCCATATAAGATTAGCCCTGCAGTCATTGATCCTATTCCAGGAACTCAGCCTGTCCAGCAATTTCTCTTTCGAATGGCATGATCTCTTTAAATGAATGCATTCAATCAAATAATCAGACTTGTGTACTCTCTCAGGTTAAGTTGTCACAGGGTAGAACTCAAGAAAGATTTGCAGTGCTGTCAGTCTAGTTCATAATATATTTCATTAATAAAAACCAAATCAAAGAATCCTTCAGTAACATCTGCTTATTAAATTCTTGCAGTATTCATTCACAATTCAGGCATCTTCTTACCAAGCTACTGTCTTGTCTCTTTACACATTAACATCTTTCTTTATTAATTAAATATGTTATGCGCCAATTTACAATATTTCATCTAGGAATGGGTTTTCCATTGGCAATGAGCTATAATCTAAATTACCAGACAACTGAAGATTACCATTTAGATAGGAATCAGTAGGTTTAGCTGATGTATCACATTCTTGTAATAATAGAAAATAAACTCAGTGTCACCTCACAACAGTAATTCTTTACTGAAATCATCATGGAATTAACATGACACATGGTGTACAGTGCCATAGCTTTATGTAACTTTCAAAAGAGATTTAGTCATACATTTGTAAAGGAAAGATTTGCAGAGTGGTGAGGAAAGATCGCTCTTTCAGAGAGCTGGCACAGATCAGTTGGGCTGAATGGCCTATTTTATACTGTGAGTTTCTATGGTATTTCTATGGTATAAGGAAAGAAACAGAATGGCCCATTAAACCCTTTGAAGCTTGGGTATTAGTTGTGACTAATCTCTTACCTGAATGAGAATACCATGGGGTTGAGCCCATCCAATGACTTCAGCACATAATCTAAGCTGACACTACAGGGCTGAGAGACCCTCGGCTAAAGCACTTCCAGCATTTCCATGCATGTCCTGGTTTGAGGAAGATGTTGATATTGGGCCCACACTGGCACAGTGGTGAGCAGTGCTGCCTCACAGCACCAGGGAGCCTGGGTCAATTCTGGCCTCGGATAACTGTCTGTACGGAGTTTGCATGTTCTCCCTGTGTCAACATAGGTTCCTGCGGGTGCTCCGGTTTCCTCTCACATGCCAAAGATGTGCAGGCTAGGTTGATTGGCTTTGCAAAATTGCCCCTTAGTGTCAGGGAGACTAGCAGGGTAAATATGTGGGGTTATGAAGATAGGCCTGGGTGGGATTGTTGTCAGTGCAGCTTTATGGACTGAATGGCCTCTTTCTGCACTATGGGGATTCTATGATTCCATGATATAGGGGAGGAGATTCTATGTAAATAAACCACAAGCCCACGGATCACCTAACGATGCTCCACTTCTCCAGCTTCCACCCTAAACACGTTAAAGAAGCCATCCCCTACGGACAAGCCCTCCGTATACACAAGACCTGCTCAGGTGAGGAGGAACACATTAGGGTTAGACACCTACAGACACGGAAAGATGCCCTCATAAGAACGGCATACGGCACTCGACTCATCGATCAACAGTTCCAACGCGCCACAGCAAAAAGACGCACTGACCTCCTCAGAAGACAAACACAGAACACGGTGGACAGAGTACCCTTCATTGTCCAGTACTTCCCCAGAGCGGAGAAGCTACGACATCTTTTTCAGAACCTTCAACATGCCTTCGATGAAGATAAGCATTTTGCCAAGGCCATCCCCACACCCCCCCTACTTGCCTTCAAACAACCGCACAACCTCAAACTGAGCATTGTATGTAGCAAACTACCCAGCCTTCAGGAGAACAGTGACCACGACACCACACAACCCTGCCACAGCAACCTCTGCAAGACGTGCCGGATCATCGACACGGATGCCATCATCTCACATTAGAACACCACCCACCAGGTACACGGTACATACTCTTGCGACTCAGCCAACATTGTCTATCTCATACGCTGCAGGAAAGGATGTCCCGAGGCATGGTACATTGGCGAGACCATGCAGACATCACGACAACAGATGAATGGACACCGCTCGACAATCACCAGGCAGGAGTGTTCCCTTCCTGTCGGGGAACACTCCAGCAGTTTTGATTGATTGGGCCAGTGGGCTGACGAATGGCAGATGGAGTTTAATTTAGACAAATGCGAGATGATGCATTTTGGTAGATTGAACCAGGGCAGAACTTACTCAGTTAATGGTAGGGTGTTGGGGAGAGTTACAGAACAAAGAGATCTAGGGGTACATAAGAACAAAGAACAATACAGCACAGGAACAGGCCCTTCGGCCCTCCAAGCCCGCGCCGCTCCCTGGTCCAAACTAGACCATTCTTTTGTATCCCTCCATTCCCACTCCGTTCATGCGGCTATCGAGATAAGTCTTAAACGTTCCCAGTGTGTCCGCCTCCACCACCTTGCCCGGCAGCGCATTCCAGGCCCCCACCACCCTCTGTGTAAAATACGTCCTTCTGATATCCGTGTTAAACCTCCCCCCCTTCACCTTAACCATATGACCCCTCGTGAACGTCACCACCGACCTGGGAAAAAGCTTCCCACCGTTCACCCTATCCATGCCTTTCATAATTTTATACACCTCCATAAGGTCACATCTCATCCTCCGTCTTTCCAGTGAGAACAACCCCAGTTTACCCAATCTCTCCTCATAACTAAGCCCTTCCATACCAGGCAACATCCTGGTAAACCTCCTCTGCACTCTCTCTAAAGCCTCCATGTCCTTCTGGTAGTGTGGCGACCAGAACTGGGCGCAGTATTCCAAATGCAGCCGAACCAACGTTCTATACAACTGCAACATCAGACCCCAACTTTTATACTCTGTGCCCCATCCTATAAAGGCAAGCATGCCATATGCCTTATTCACTACCTTTTCCACCTGTGTCGTCACCTTCAAGGATCTGTGGACTTGCACACCCAGGTCCCTCTGCGTATCTACACCTTTTATGGTTCTGCCATTTATCGTATAGCTCCCCCCTACGTTAGTTCTACCAAAATGCATCACTTCGCATCTATCTGGATTGAACTCCATCTGCCATTTCTTTGCCCAAATTTCCAGCCTATCTATATCCTTCTGTAGCCTCTGACAATGTTCCTCACTATCTGCAAGTCCAGCCATTTTCGTGTCGTCCGCAAACTTACTGATCATCCCAGTTACGCCTTCTTCCAGATCGTTTATATAAATCACAAACAGCAGAGGTCCCAATACAGAGCCCTGCGGAACACCACTAGTCACAGGCCTCCAGCCGGAAAAAGACCCTTCCACTACCACCCTCTGTCTTCTGTGACCAAGCCACTTCTCCACCCATCTAGCCACCTCCCCCTTTATCCCATGAGATCCAACCTTTTGCACCAACCTACCATGAGGGACTTTGTCAAACGCTTTACTAAAGTCCATATAGACGACATCCACAGCCCTTCCGTCGTCAACCATTCTAGTCACTTCTTCAAAAAACTACACCAGGTTAGTGAGGCATGACCTCCCTCTCACAAAACCATGCTGACTATCATTAATGAGTTTATTCCTTTCTAAATGCGCATACATCCTATCTCTAAGAATCCTCTCCAACAACTTCCCTACCACGGATTTCCCTACCATGTTCATAGCTCCTTGAAAGTGGAGTCACAGGTGGGCAGAGTGAAGGCATTCGGCATGCTTGGTTTCATCGATCAGAACATTGAATACAGGAGTTGGGATGTCTTGTTGAAGTTGTACAAGACATTGGTAAGGCCATACTTGGAATACTGTGTACAGTTCTGTTCACCCTATTATAGAAAGGATATTATTAAACTAGAAAGAGTGCAGAAAAGATTTACTAGGATGCTACCGGGACTTGATGGTTTGAGTTATAAGGAGAGGCTGGATAGACTGGAACTTTTTTCTCTGGAGCGTAGGAGGCTGAGAGGTGACCTTATAGAGGTCTATAAAATAATGAGGGGCACAGATCAGCTAGATAGTCAATATCTTTTCCCAAAGGTAGGGGAATCTAAAACTAGAGGGCATAGGTTTAAGGTGAGAGGGGAGAGATACCAAAGTGTCCAGAGGGGCAATTTTTTCACACAGAGGGTGGTGAGTGTCTGGAACAAGCTGCCAGAGGTAGTAGTAGAGGCGGGTACAATTTTATCTTTTAAAAAGCATTTAGATAGTTACATGGATAAGATGGGTATAGAGGGATATGGGCCAAATGTGGGCAATTGGGATTAGCTTCGGGGTTTAAAAAAAAGGGCGGCATGGATAAGTTGGGCCGAAGGACCTGTTTTCATGCTGTAACCTTCTATGACTCTATGACAGTCAAGAGCATTCAGCCTCTGATCTTCGGGTAAGCGTTCTCCAAGGCGGCCTTCAAGACACACGACAACGCAGAATCGCCGAGCAGAGATTGATAGCCAAGTTCCACACGCATGAGGACGGCCTCAACCGGGATCTTGGGTTCATGTCACACTATCTGTAACCCCCACCATTTGGCCTGGGCTTGCAAAATCCTACTAACTGTCCTGGCTTGAGACAATTCGCACCTCCTTAACCTGTGCTTAACCCTCTCTCCATTCACATTGTTTGTACCTGTAGAGACTTGATTACCTGTAAAGCCTTGCATTCCAACCATTATCTTGCAATTGTGTCTCTGTCTATATATGCCCTGTTTATGAACCCACCTCTCCACTCACCTGATGGAGGAGCGGCGTTCTGAAAGCTCATGCTACCAAATAAACCTGTTGGATTTTAACCTGGTGTTGTGAGACGTCTTATGTGCCCACCCCAGTCTAACGCCGGCATCTCCACATCAAAGTAAATAAAACAGAGCAATAAATATAAGTCCTGGAATAGTAAAAGCACACAGCAGGTAAATCTGAATGGATAGGGAGTATTCATGTTTCAGCTGACACACTGTGCCTGAACCCACAATGAAGAGATTACCTGAAATGTTTTGATTGTAAATATCTATTTGATACAAAATTAGCTGCAGAATTGAGTGCTAGACACCTGGGTTTGAGGTCTAATTTTGGCTGGCCCATGCACTGGAACCTCGCTCTGGATAAAAGATTCCTTTCCTTTTCCATTCAGACATGCAGCTCAGGGATCAATCAAGGAGCAATACAGAGCTGTGCCTAGTACAGGATACATAAAGCAAAGCTGGATAAATCCCTTTGTTCAATCATCTGTGACAAGTCTAATGAAGTCTATGTGTGCCATTATCCATCAAGGGAGGGTAATTGCAGTAGATCCGCATTATTTCAGGTCTTGCTCCTTCAGAGCTATTTTATTGCATAAAACAGAAATTATTTAAAATGAAAACCACAAATTTATTCTCCTGACCAGTGATTTATTCTCATTAGGGAAGAGACCATTTTACTTGAAGACAGAGGAGTCTCAGTCAGTCTCAGATCTAAAACCAACAAGGTCAGAATGTAGCCACTGCAAACCTGCCATGGTATAATGGGTGTATTATAATGCAGACAGCCAAAAGATTAATGCACAATCAACCAATACCTACTTCTGAGCTGGAAGCTCCGGCTTCAAATCCCACTCTATTGTTGGCCATATAAAAAGTGTTCATGGTGGAGTTTAACAGGTTAGTAATCAGCCTGCTAATCCTTCCAACACTTTCCGAATACTCCTCAAAGGGAAAAATGTGCGTGTGCATCAACACAATCAAATAGCCAAACTAGACTTCCTTTTTAGCACACAACAGAATTGTTGGATGTTTTGCACCTTGACTTTCAGAAAGTACTTACAACTGGGAGACTTGTGAGTTAAGTAAAAATTCTTGGAGTTACACAGAAATAAGGAAACTGGGAATTTAGTTAGATATGAGGGAAAAAAAATCATGGAGAAATTCTAATGACCAGCAATGGCAGAGTAAAAGTTTATTTATTAGTCACAAGTAAGCTTACATTAACACTGCAAATAAGTTACTGTGAAAATCCCCTAGTTGCCACACTCTGGCGACTGTTCGGGTACACTGAGGGAGAATTTAGCATGGCTAATGCACCTAACCAGCACGTCTTTGGACTGTGGGAGGAAACCAGAGGAAACCCACACAGACACGGGGAGAATGTACAGACAGAGACCCAAGCCGGGTATTGAACCCAGATCCCTGGCACGTGAGGCAGCAGTGCTAACCATTGTGTCACCATGCAAGGTATCAAATGTGTCACCTCTGCTGCTCATAACACTTAAGAACATATTTCAAATTCAAGTGCCTAACTTTGTAGTTGATGTCGAGGTGTGTGAAAGATGCAAAGTGATCTGCAGAGACTGAGCAAATGGACAGATACATTGCAAATGAAGTGTAAAGTTGAACAGCTCAGTAAAAATGATTAGATGATAAATGATATTTTGCTCAGTGAGATAAATGCAGAAATAACTAACTGCAATGTCAAACCAAATACTGACTGTCAGAAAAGCAAATAATCTTTTGATCTATATGCGAGTAAAAGTCCATGTACGTGAAGGATAATAACACCACATGCTTTTCACTGTCTCTTTAGTGGCCACTGTGCAACAAAAGCTAAGGACACAGAGAAATGGAAAAGGAAGATTCAAACCCTTAATTCATTGAAATATGAAGAGACAAATGGAATTTCAATCCCGTTTCATTGGAAGAGTCAATAATGAGAAGGATGTGATTGCCGATGTTCATATGATGAAGGGAATCAGTAAATTAGAACTAGAAAGAACTTTTGTGCAAAAGTAGCATCAGAGAGCTGGCTTAATTTATGAACTTAATACAAAGAATAACTTCCCCATAAATGAGAAGTGGCCAGATGGAGCCCTGGAGACCTGAATGGCCTTTTCTCATTGTTATATTCATATACTCCTATCATTTGAATGAGTAATTCATTTTTCTCGCACTGTACCATTTAGAAATGATTAAAACCAGTCATTAGCATGAACAGAAGCAGCAAAAGGCCATTCTCTCAAGGCATATCCGGAGCATTAACAGACACAATACTACAGACAGGTGCTGTTCTCTGATTTCCCTTTCCTCCGCTCTCTCAGATCAGTCTTTGTGCAAGAAAATTCTCCCCCACCCACTCTCACTTCTCGCGCCAAAAAGAAATACAGAGGAGTGCTGAACAGGAAATAATAATGACCTACTTACCAATGCTGGCGGAATCTCACTGCGCAGTCGACCTGTGAAAATATCATTCCAGTAAACCCTCTGTGAAGAGAAAGTAAAATGTCATTATCAACAGAATAATGTGTAAAAGTATTCCTCCCAACTCTGCACGAAAGCACACGGACTAAATACAGGTTGAAGGACTTCTCCATGTACCAGATGCTGGAATGAAATCTGAATGGCCATTTTGGCTAGATAGTTAGATCTTTCTATTCTATGAACATATAAAAAGATGAGGTAGGCCATTCAGCCCCTCGAGCCTGCTCTGCCATTTAATGAGATCATGCCGGATCTGATAGTAACTTCCAATCTGCATCCTGCCTACCTCTAATAACCTATCACGCCCTTGATTACCAAGAATCTATCCACCTCTGCCTTAAAAAATATTCAAAGACTCTGCTTCCACCGCCTTTTCAGGAAGAGAGTTGCAAAGACTCTTGGCTCTCTGAGTGAAAAAGGTCGCCTCGTCTCCGTTTTAAATGGGTGATCCCTTATTTTTAAACAGTAACCGCTAGTTCTAGAGTCTCCGACAAGAGGAAACTGCCTCTCCATCTCCAACCAGTCAAGATCCCTCAGGATCTTATATGTTTCAATCAAGTTGCCTCTTGCTCTTCTAAACTTCAGCGGATACCAGCCTAGCCTGCTCAATATTTCCTGATAAGATAACCCACCCATTCCAGGTATTAGTCTGGTAAACCTTCTCTGAACTGCTTCTTACATCTTTTCTTGAATAAGGTGATAGTGTACACAGTACTCCAGATGTGGTCTTGCTAGTGTCCTGTATAACTGAAGCATAACCTCCCTCCTTTTGTAATCAATTCCACTCACAATAAATTATAACATTCTATTAGCTTTCCAAATTACTTGCTGTACCTGCAAAGCTGCCTTTTGTGATTCATGCACTAGGACATCCAGATCCCTCTGTACCTCAGAGCTCTGTAATCTCTCACCATTTAGATAATCTGCCTCTTTTTATTCTTCTTGCCAAAATGGACAATTTCAAATTTTCTCACATTATACTCCATTTGCTGGATCTTTTCCCACTCAGTTTTCCTATTTATAATTTTTGTAGCCTCCTTATGTTCTCTTCTCATCCTTTCCTACCCATCTTGGTGTCATTGGCGAAATTGGCAACCATCTCTTCAATCTCTTCATCCAAGTCCCATCATCAATGCCCCAGCACTGATCCTGTGGCACACCGCTCATTACATCTTGTCAACCTGAAAAATACCCTTTTATGCAAACCCTCTGTTCGCTGTTAGCTACTTTCGACCCTCTATATTTAGCAAGTTTTATAACGTCTGTTTATAAATCTACTTTGGGAGCCTCCCCCAACAAATCTGAAGTGATAGAATGGCTTGATATGATTCTCAGCGAGTGCTGTCAATCAGAGTCAGCTCAGTGTCAACACACTGGAAATACTGCCATTAAATAACAAGCTTGCCTTTCTACTTGCTTCCAGTTTATTACAGAAATGCATACATCGGATACAAACACCTTTTCCCTGCATGGGACTCCTGTCTACGTTTTCCATTGTAAATGTGTCTGTCCATCTTTATAATAAAAACTGCTTACATCAGCAGTAATTATACTTTCTGCAGTGCCACCATTGGTAGGGGGCTGTAATTATAGCGTGACAAGTTTACATAGATTAAATTAATATTCATAGAAATATAAAAATTACAGCATAACACATGATTTTAATATAGGGCAGTGCATTCCCTGCTCCCATTATTCACCCTTCCTCTAACCCTACTTCACATGGTCTGACTTTCCATGTATAATACCACAGGAGATTAGCAGTTAAATATATAGATACATCCTACAGATAGGTGGATGATTTGTATTGATTCTGAAAGTCCATACACAGAGATAACAGAATCTTTAATAATGAAGTAACTCCGGGTAACAGTGTGGCTATGAATAGTCTTGGTGTTCAGATACAACAGCACCTGGCCTTTCATAAACTCCTTTCCTACCCACCTGGCAACTCACTGGTCACGCCTTATATACCCAATTTAACCCCTGCACAACTCACACAGGTTAAACTCCAGTGTCATTATAAGCTGTTACCACAATAAGACAGGTTGTTTTCCAGACACAATATTGACTTTAATATCTGGTAAGCTGCTTCTGAAGGAATCATCCTTTCCAAATTTAGCGATGACAGTTTCCTACCATCCATGGTAGTTAACGAGCAATGGCTTTCCTTAGGACTGTCCATCATTCTGATATCCCAGTAATACTTGTCATCTGAATTTGATTTCAGTTTGTCAGTGAGTTTTGCTTGTCTTGGATAGGTCCAAGAGAGTACCTAAATAGAAATGCTAAATTAAACAGTCCTGCTTCACTTCAAACATTGCAAATATTGGCAACTCTTAAAATCTTCATGGAACTGTCATCAACATTTTCTTTTTAACTATGGGGTGGCTCAATGAGGAAACGCAACATGGTGGTGGCGTACAGATAGTGCCTTATAGATCAGATGGCCCCAGTTTCAATCCCCGTCTGACAAAGGTTCATCCAGACCCAAAACATCGGCTCTGTTGGGCAGAGCAGTCATGATGTGGAGATGCCGGCGTTGGACTGGGGAGCCATACCAAGCTGTGATATAATCAGAAAGAATGCTTTCTATGGTGCATCTGGTGAGAGTCGTAGCTGACATGCCAAATTTGCTGCACCTCAGGTGACTGGTTACTGTAAAAGGTTCTTGCACTGTGTTTGGCAGTATTTTTTTGGAAAGGATAAGGATAATGGTATTTACTTGTATTAAATATAAGCAAAATCAGAGCTCCCTCTTAAGTGAACTTAATGGGGAAAAACATGACATATTACTTAAACTTTTTTTTCTGAATGATTGGGATTTTATATTTCAGGAGAATGTTTAAATTTCAGCTTTATGCCACAAGTAGTTAGTATGTCTGGAAGGAATAAGCTCAGATGTTGGGGAAGGAGAATAATTACTCATTTCACCCTGGCAAATGGTTATATTAAATAGAGTTAATGGACTTTTGTTTACTTAGGTTCCCCTGGGGGTTTCAGATTAGTGATTGACAGGGTCATATGATGTTGTGATTTATGTGCCATCCTGGATCTGTAGCAGAGAAAGAGACAGTTTTTGCAGAATGGAGTTGGAGTTTGGCTATTTTTTGGTTGAAGTTAGGAAAACTTTGCAGGCTTCTGAAAGCTCGAGATCTTTCTGAAAGAGCCAAGGCTGGCTACACTTATACCAAGTTATTTGTGATTGCTATATATATTTAAAGTGGGTTTAAGCCTGTAAGAAGAATGTTGCTTATTTGGGACTGAAATTGTGATAAGTTAGAATTTAGAGTTGTTTCTTTTCATGTTTAAATATTGTTTAACTGGTCTGAGTTAAGCTGCTTCATTTTGTTAGAGTTATACTTAAACTGTGATATGAATAAAACTTGTTTTTTATATAAGATTCCTAATTTGAGTGTGGAATCAGTCCTGGAGCAAAACATCCTTTCCTCATCTTAATGCCAAAATTCTAAAACTGTTGTGGTCTAGTCTGGCTTCATAATGTACCTTGGGGTTGTGTTCCAAGACCATAACAATATTATTAACATATGAAAAGAAGCTGAGGTAGGCCATTCAGCCCCTCGAGCCTGCTCTGCCATTTAATGAGATCATGCTTGATATGAGCATATGAACAATGAAAGAAAAGACTTCCTGGCCAATCCAGCCTGTCCCACATAGTTCTGATCCCTTTTACATCACAAGACAGACACCTTCATCGGAAACCCCCCATGCCCCCCTTTAAGTGACCAAAGGCTAGTCCAGGAGAGCGCTCTGATTCTGATCATCTATGCTTTGCACAGTGCACTTTCCTCCTCCCTCAGCCAGAATCAAGTCCAGCTCTCACCTGGAGAAATTCAGCACATTACTGTTCATTGCATGAGTCAGCAGCTTGTTCCACAGTTTCACTATATTCTCTGGGAATAGAACCACCTCCTGATATCTAACTTCAATCTAGCTTTATACAATTGCCATTCAGAGTCCTGGACCTCCCTAATGTATTTGATTAGAACAAACTGTCAATTCAAAAACAATCTATTCCCTCTATCATCCTTTCAACCTCAATCAAATCATCCCTAAGATTACGCTTCTCTAAAGTGTAGAGGCCAAACTCTTTAAGCTTATCTTGGAATGCTTTACACTGGGAAGTAATCTAGTGGGCCTCCTTTGTACCCTTTCCAAATTCCACCTTGTGAGGTGACACAATGTTCCACTGAGGCCTGACTTTGGTCTTGTAAAAGAACAAAACCGTACAGAGGAGCACCTTCAAGGCAAAAGGACAGATCTCTCATACCTGTGAAGAGCTTGGCTTGATCATCAGCTTCTGGAAGACAAATGTCATGGTCTAGTATGTTGCCATACCGTCACCTATCAGCGTTGACAATGTGACGCTGGAGGTTGTTGGTAGTTTCACATATCTAGGTTCCACAATCACCAGCAATCTGTCACTTGAAATCAACACGCACATCGCAAAAGTTGCAGCTGTTTTATCCAAGCTGAGTAACAGAGTGTGGAACAACAGTGACCCCTGACTGAGACCAATGAATCCTGCACTTTTTCAGTCCTCTGTCTTCACCTGCAGTAAATGTGCCAGAGACTGCCATGCCAGAATGGAGCTCTCGAATCACACCAAGCGATGTTTAACACAGAATTGACCATCAAAATACAAACCATCATCTCATGAGAAAGAAGGCTGCCAAACAGATAGAGAAGAACTAAACTGTGTGCTTTGTCTTACAATCAACAATACTTTACTTTAGTTATATTAAGTTAGTAAAACAGCCCAAGGAGCTTATCAAGCAAAATTTGACACGGAACCACATAAGGTGGTGTTAGGCCAGATTAATACAATTTTGGTCAAAAGTAGGTTTTAAGGAGCATCTTAGAGCAGGAAAGAAAATAGAGATTCAGAGACCTAAAGGGAGGAAATATTGGAGCTTAGGGACTCGTCAACTCAAGACATGGCTGCCAATGGTGGACAGAATAGAATTGAGAATGTTCGAGTGACCATAATTAGATCGTATTATAAGTGCACCTCACATTATTTAATCTAGCTATCATTTGAAGGCATTACTTGTGAATCTTTTGACAGCTATGCGGGAGAATGGCTAGATTGCCTTCGTCTCCATTTCCCTTCCTGTTTTTCCCTGAAGCGTGTCTGTATGTTGAGCCCTGCCCACATGTATAACGCTATGCATTTCCAAATTAAACAAAATTTTCCAGTCGTAAGCCCAATTCCCCAACACGCGAAGCTCTGCCTGAAAGAGTCAAGTTAGAATTTTATCACTGGATCCATGACTGGTCACAGTGGAAACCATCTGTCTGACGTGATCATCTGTCAGTTTGAACTGCACCACTAATTCAAACTACGCTGCATTACAGTTTCTACCTTGTAAGCATCAATCAGCCAGCCTTAATCCCCTTCCCCTAACTTGAATCCCTCAATGTTTAATTCGCTCTATCCCATTTCATTTTCTGAAATTGCCATGTACAAGTACATTAATGTTTATAATAACGTCAGATCATTTCAGCTCCAGTTTGCTAAAACTATTACGTACAAAGAAAGTAGCTAACAGTCATATCTATACACAGAGCACTTTAGATGTCAAAATTGAAAGCTACAAAATAGACTATTTAAAACGATTTTACATGTACGTGGTATAATTTAGATTAAACAAGGAATTCTTCAATGTAAGAATTTTGTCAGAATCCACAGACAGCCAAAATATGAAATACACGCATTAGGTAAAATTAACTGTCAGTGCACAACTGACATAACAAGATAGTCAATTTGTGCTTTTTACATTGCTGCAAGCTTAGTTCTAATTATGGGACATTAATACTGATGTGTTATCTTTCTTATTTATTGCAACAAACTTTGAAGAACATCCCAAGGCACTTCAGAGAAGTAAAATTGCTATAATTGGCAATTGGCCAAAAAAGGCAATATTAGGAAGGGTAACCAAAAGTAGGACTATAATTGACATCAAAAGCATAAATATTGTAAGACATAGGTTGGTAATAGTGTATTGTGAGCTTCTTTTAAAGTGAAGGAATCAGATTATCTTAAACCCAACCAGGAAAACGAGAAGACGAAACATCATTGCATATTACTGTTCCTTCATTGTCATTGGGTCAAAATCCTGGAGTTCTCCATCTATCATCATGTGGGAAACCCAACATGGCACAGAACTACAGAGTTCAGAAAGGCAGTCACTAGTCAAGGCAGCTACTAGAAGTGACAATAAATGCTCACCTTGTCAACTGCAGAAAAATACGCACTTTAAATAGCTATTTCTAATGCGTGAGCCGAAACAATGTGGAAACCAGCACAGTCCAATCCTGTCTTCATCAGGCTCCATGTGCATACTTTACAGCAGAATTTAACCGGATTTACCTTTAAGAGAGGGATTCTGTCTGACTGCTTCTCCCCCTCCCTAAGTCCAATTCTGCCCATACCTGGCACTGCACTGCAGCTAACACAATATAGCCTGGACTTGAAACCTGGAATCTTCCTGACTCACATCACTCAGAATCTGCATGATGCATTCATCCATGGACTATCAGAGGGGGTCTCTATCCCCATCAATCCCTTTAAATGCAACTTTTCTTACCAGCCTTGTTCATATAATTTTCACTCTTTAATTTTATTGAGATTAAATTTATTGGATGACACGCTAACCAGTAAAACAAATCTGAATTGCTAATAGTTTTATATAATAGGGTAATGTGCACCGCTGCATTCACTTTACAATTTAATTTGGTTTATATATAGAATATTGGGCAAGTAGGAATAATTACAAGGACATAATGAAATCAAGGAGTTCATGTAACTCCATGAACCATGAGAGGAAAGCTCAAACACATGCTAATGTTGGTCACATGTTATACACAACACTGGCCGAGTGATAAGAAACAGAATAATGGTGAACGGTTGTTTTTCAAACTGGAGGAAGACATTCAGGAAGGCTCCCCAGGGCTTGGTATTAGGACTGATGCTTTTCTCACTCTCTGTTAATGACCTACACTTGAATATAAAGGGCATAATTTCAAAATTCGCTGATGAAAGTATTGTGAACTGCGAGGAGGATAGAAACCGACTTCAAGAGGACATAGACAGATTGGTGGAATGGGCGGATGCTTGGCAGATGAAATTTAACATAGACAAGTGTGAAGTGATACGTAATGATAGAATGAATGAGTAGAGGCAATGTAAAATAAAGGGGCGGCACGGTAGCACAGTGGTTAGCACTGCTGCTTCACAGCTCCAGGGTCCCGGGTTCGATTCCCGGCTCGGGTCACCGTCTGTGTGGAGTTTGCACATTCTCCTCGTGTCTGCGTGGGTTTCCTCCGGGTGCTCCGGTTTCCTCCCACAGTCCAAAGATGTGCGGGTTAGGTTGATTGGCCAGGTTAAAAAATTGCCCCTTAGAGTCCTGGGATGTGTAGGTTAGAGGGATTAGCAGGTAAAATATGTGGGGGTAGGGCCTGGGTGGGATTGTGGTCGGTGCAGACTCGATGGGCCGAATGGCCTCCTTCTGCACTGTAGGGTTTCTATGATATAATTCTAAACAGAGAGACCTGGGAGTGTAAGGACACATAGTGGCAAATGGATGGCTTCCTTCTGTATTGTAGGGATTCTATGGTTCTAAGATAAAAGAGGTTGAGAAAATGGTTCAAAAGGCATCTTGGGCTTTATAATTAGAGGCATAGAGTACAAGGAAGTTATGGTGCATAAAATACTGGCCTCAACTGGAATATTTTGTGTCTAATTCTGAACGGCACATTTAAGTAAGGGTGTGAAGCTTTAGATAAGGTACAGAAAAGATTTATGAGAATAGTTCCAGGGATGAGGAACTTGTTACATGGATAGGTTGAAGAAATTGAAGTTGTTTTCTTTTAGAGAAATGAAGATAGTGAGGAGATTTGCTCGAGGTGTTCAAAATCATGAGGGGTCTAGATGGAAGGAAACGCTGGTGGAAGGGTTGAGAACCAGAGGTCACAGATTGATTTGATTGATAACTGAATCAAAGTGATAATTGTGATGAGTGGTGGGAATCTAGAATGCACTGTCTGAGAGTGTGGTGGAGACAGATTCACACAGCGAGTGGTTCGGATCTGGAATGCACTGTCTGAGAGTGTGGTGGTGACAGATTCACACAGTGAGTGGTTAGGATCTGGAATGTTCTGTCTGAGAGTGTGGAGGAGGCAGATTCACACAGCGAGTGGTTAGGATCTGGAATGTTCTGTCTGAGAGTGTGGTGGAGACAGATTCACACAGCGAGTGGTTAGGATCTGGAATGCACTGTCTGAGAGTGTGGTGGAGACAGATTCACACAGCGAGTGGTTCGGGTCTGGAATGCACTGCCTGAGAGTGTGGTGGAGACAGATTCACACAGCGAGTGGTTAGGATCTGGAATGCACTGTCTGAGAGTGTGGTGGAGACAGATTCACACAGCGAGTGGTTAGGATCTGGAATGCACTGTCTGAGAGTGTGGTGGAGACAGATTCACACAGCGAGTGGTTAGGATCTGGAATGCACTGTCTGAGAGTGTGGTGGAGACACATTCAACCATGGCTTTCGAAAGGAAACTTGACAAACACCGGAATAGAAAATATTTGCAAGGCTACAGGGAGAGGGCAGGGAGTGGGTTCAGTTAAATTGCTGTTGCAGAGAGCTAGGAGGAGCTAGACTAACTGAATGGACTTCTTTCTGTGCTGTCACCATTCTATGATTCTGTGCCCCATAAGATTACTCTTTTCAAATCATTTCAAGGGAGCTTCTGTTTACATAATATAGACACTGTGCTAAGCACAGCACAGTTTGATTTCTCCATACATTTTCAGCCTGCTTGCTTCACAGCATTGACCTTTAATACGTACTCACCGAGCACCAATATGCGTGATGTTATTAAGGCAAGCTGGTGGAAAAATATGGAATTGCATATTCCTAGAAATCTGTACAGCTCATTCAGAATGGGTGAAATATGAGGAAAAGCAAGGATTTAAAATTGGAAAAAGTTATGGCATTAGATTAGCAGACAAGAAGCAAGTTGATGCCAAGAGCCCAACTAAGCATACGGCGAAAACGAACAAACAATAGCATTAGATTATGCACAGTGTGCCGCAGTGTAAGTGAGCAATATTCCAGATAACTGCACTAACAATTTAGAGAAACTGAGTTCAAATCCTCCCACTGCAATTTGAGAATTTAAATTTCCATTCACTTTAAAAATAATTGAAGTATAATGCTGGTAAAAAATGTTGTTACATTGCTATAAAATCCAATTTATTCACTGCTGTCCTTCAGGGAAGAAAACCTGCCACTCCATCTGGTTTAGTCTATATGTGACACCCATCCCCACACCAAACTGGCAAATAGGGATCCCTAAATATGTGCAATTATTCTAATGATGCCCACATCGCCAAAATTTATATAAAAAGCAATGGAATTTAGCACACGTCAATTTATGCTGTAATTGTGGGAATAAATATCTAGCCAATGTCTTGTGCTCACAGGTTGAGCTGGTCAGACTCCTGGCTGGTGAATAGTTCAGCACATTGGGATCTGAAGTTCTGCAATGTGACTGGTGGAAAAGACTCTATAATGCGACATCATATAGAGTTTACAAATACCACTTGACATATTCTGGCTTCACTTATAGATGAAAGGTTAAAAAACCTTCTCTTCAGCCTGCTGTCCAGACTACTCATTGTTCTTGGCCCAAAAGCAGTCTTGTGAATTGAGCACTGATGTGGAGGCGAGTGTGGGCCTTCTCTGCTGGGTGCTGCAGGCAGTTAATCAGACTCAGACAGCTAGTCAGTCAAAAGCACAAGTAGAAAAGTTGTTTTGCTTTCAGTCATAGACAGTACTATTAAACACCAAAGTAACTGTCTTTATGCAATGGGAGTTCTCATTGAAGAGATTGCTACAGCTGAACTAGTGATCAGTGCAACTGAACCAAACTAAAAGTGGCCAATGGAAGGGAATGAAAGTAAGGGCTGTCTCAGGTGGGATTGCTGTAATGGAAACAAATAATCTATGTAAACACATGAATATAGCCAGCCATATATTAAACCCAACTACATTCTGTAAAACTGTATCAAATAATATATATATAATGATGAAAATTGCATAAGAACGCTCTCTCAGCAATCCCATGGATATCATTCTGTGTGGCCAAAGCTCCAATTCAAGAATGTCGTCAAAAGAGACATGAAAACCCTCAACCTCAATCAGGACAATTGGGAAACTCAAGCTGGCGACCGATGCAAATGATGACACCAGCTGTGGGGAGATGTTCTCCACATGCGAACATACGAATTAGGAGCAGGAGTGGGAATAGGCCACTCGGCCCATCAAGTCTGCTTGGCCATTCAATAAGATCATGCTGATCTGATTGTAACCTCAACTCCACATTCCAACCTACCGCTGATAAACTTTCACCCTTCCTTATTAATCAAGATTTATCTAGCTCAGTCGTTAAATCTTCAAACAATCTGCTTCCACCACTTTTTGAGGGAGGGAGTTCCAGAGATTAACGACCCTCTGAGGGATACAAGTTTTCATCTTAAATTTGCGACCCCTTATTTTTAAACAGTGATCCCCTGGTTCTAGATTCTCCCACAAGAGGAAACATCCTCTCCACATCCACCCTGTCAATACCCCTTAAAGGTTTCAATCAAGTCGACTAACATTCTGGGGATGTTCCAATAGTCTTGTATCATCTTGAGGGTGCAAACCCTGTTGTCACTCTTGGTGAGTTCCAGCATGTCCATGGCTGCATAGGAAAGCAGATATTCCGAGAGTACTGTTTGCCCATAACTCTGAACCACCTTCATTTGCAGAATGTTGACCTGGATGTTGGGTGTGGTGGGCTGAACAGCAGGGTAAGAAGGGGGTGCCCCCACTGCAGTAACACTAAAGAGATCAGGGACCACAAACAAGGGATGTTACCGTTACTAGCTCTGACTTTCTTCACCTTTTTCCCCTCAGTGCCTCATGTTAGATTTTTTACCGCTCTCCCTTCTCTCTCTATCATCCCACTGATTTTATTTTTACTTCCCTTCATGCCACGTGTTACCGTTTTCTCTCTTTTTTTATTGAATGCCTTTACTATTCTGACTTGACTACCTTCCAGAGAGCAGGACTGACCCTCAAAGGTTTGATTCAGCACAATTTATTTAGGTTATCTACCCTGTTCCCACCCACATCACTTCAACTCCTTTCCCATCAGCCACCTATTCAACGTAATCTCAGTTGTTGACATTGTTACTGTCTCGTGCACTAAGCCTCGAGGTGAATTTCACAGCCTCGCTGCTTTCTGTGTGATTGCATTTCTCCCGCTCTCTGCTCTTTATCGCTTACATTTCATTTTGTGTCAATGGCTCCTCTTTCTTGACCCTTCACCCACTGAAGTTGGTCTATTTCTGCCCACCCTTTCATAATTTTAAACACTTATTATCCTGTCGGAGAAGCATGAACAATGACCCAGCTTTCCAATTCTTTCTTTGTATTTGTAACTTCAGAATCCCAGTGCGTTTGCTTTGCACTCTCTCTATTGAGCCTCAGTGAGAAATAGGAGCAGGAATAGGCCATTGGGCTGGTTATGACATTCATTATGGGATCTAAAGGTCCCTGGTTTGGGTAGCACTGTTGCCTCACAGCTCCAGGGACTTGGGTTCAATTCCAGGTTTCCTGGGTCATTGTCTGTGTGGAGTTTGCACGTTCTCCCCATGTCTGCATGTGTTTCCTCCGGGTGCTCCGGTTTCCTCCCACAGTCCAAAGATGTGCGGGTTAGGTTGATTGGCCATGCTAAATTGCCCCTTAGTGTCCCGGGATGTGTAGGTTAGAGGGGTTAGCAGGGTAAATGTGTGGGGTTGTGGGGATAGGGCCTTGGGTGGGATTGTTGTCTGTGCAGACTCAATGGGCTGAAAGATTTCCTTCTGCACTGTAGGGATTCTATGATTATCATGGCTGATCTTCAACATCAACTCCACTTTGTTGCCATATTCCCAAATATTTATTCATGCCTAAAATTCTAAAACCAATCGAATCAGGTTTGAATTTGCTCAATGACTGAGCATCCATACAGCTCTCTGAAGTAGAGAAATCCAAAGATTCGCAACCCTGTGAGTGAAGAAATGTCTCACCTCAGTTATAAATAGCTGACCCTTTTCCTAGTTCTGGACCAGTGGTAGCAACCTGCAGCTCGGGGCTACGTGCAGCCCATCTGGGGTCTGAGTGTGGTCCATGAGACATTTTGTTGACCATTACCCGCACGCAGGGTTGTCACATTCTGCTAATTTCTGTCCATATTTTTTTTTCTACCGGTGTGACTGAACGCACACACAGAAAGGGCAAGGGAAGTGAGGTGCATGCTGGTTGCTCACAACATTGACTGTTGGAGCCGTGCTCTGTGTCCAATCTATAAATATTTCTGTTGTTTTTACCATTTGAAGTTGATGACAGTATATAAACGATTAGGCATTTTCTATAACTTATTATGAAATATTCAGTGTTATGAAATGTATTTAATCTTACTCATGGGGTCATGGTTAGTGAACAAACCCAATTTCAATCTCATTCCCAGTGAGGTGAAGAAGGGCCTCGTACAGCGCACTCACTGGCCTAGACTGCCCATCACTGCTCCAGACTGTCCAGTCAGGAAACAGCCTCTCATCATATCTCCCTCAGAATCTTATCTGCTTCAATAAGATCACCTCCCATTCTTTTAAACTCCAGAGAGTGTAGTGGTTAGCACTGTTGCCTCACAGTGTCAGGGATCCGGGTTCGATTCCTGGCTTGGGTCACAGTCTGTGTGAAGTTTGCATGTTCTCCCCGTGTCTTCGTGGGTTTCCTCCGGGTGCTCTGGTTTCCTCCCACATTCTGAAAGATGTGCTGGTTTGGGTGCATTGACCCAAATAGGAGCCGGAGTGTGGCGACGAGGGGAATTTTAAAGTAACTTCATTGCAGTGTTAATGTAAGCCTTACTTGTGACTAATAAATAAACTTTAACTTTTCATTTCTCAAAAAGACAACTCACTCGTCCCAGAAATCTATGTTCTGAACTTTTGTTGCATCTCCGCAGGACGGTATAGAGTACCCTAGGTACAGAGACCAAAGCTGCACACTGCACTCCAGGTCTGACCTCACCAAAAAGCTGTACAATCGAAGCAATGCTTCCTTAGCCTTGTGGTCCTCGCAATAAATAAACACCAACATACCACTTGCCTTCAGTTTCAATCTATAAACAGCCCGATAGATTTTGGTAAGATATTTGAACTTCCAGTTAATAACTGAAAGGATGAAACATCAAGATTTCAAATTTAAAGATATTGGGATTCTCCCAAAACAAAACTAAGCGCCCAACGGGCGGGAAAACGGCAGTTGTTCCCACCCGTTTTTTTGGCGTACTTACCAGAATGAATCTCTGTCAATGGGGACATCGGTGCATTTGCACCGCCCCCTCACCATCCTCCCAATCGCTGGCCTTTCCAACCCCTTGTTTGCTGGCTGGCCTCCTGACACCCCCCCTCACCTCCACCGCCCCCCCATCCCCCCGTCCCCAGGCCAGCCCCAATCTCCCCCACCCGATGGCCAATCCCAACCCACCCCCCAATGGCAAGCCCCAATCACCCTCCTCCCACCGATTCCACTTGCAGAGCGGCAGCGAGTTACCTCTCCACAGTTTGCCCCCAATAAGCCCTGCCCCCAGCATGCCCTACCCTTCTGGCCATGTCCTCTTGGCACTACCCGCTGCCCGGTGCACAGCACCAGTTTGCCCTTGGGCAGTGGCAGGGTGTCAGGCTGGCACTGCTCATGAGGCCCCCTCCTTGCCCCATCAGCCTCAATGGCCTCTATCCCCATCACGGGGTGAAGCCGACTGTTCCCCGTTAGTATGGAGCAGTCATAAACTCTGCTGGCGGGAACCACTCCTAGCAAGGTGGTGGGAGGGGTGGGGGAGGGGGAAGGGGGGTGGGGGGCACAGGAGACACTAGCTGACCCGGAGAATACAGACTTTCGGTATAGAGCTGATTGCGCTAAAAAAAAGTGCTTGGGAGACTTGCAACCGGCATCCAGCTGGTCGCGAACCTCACGAAATGCCTCCTGCTACTGTGTCCTTCGCTGCTCGAGCAGCAAGGCGGGAAAGGAGAATCCCAGCCATTTACTATAACAAAAGATTAAAAGCACTTTTGACGAAACACGATCTGTGGTTGGCAACTTATGCTTTAAACCACAGAAAGGGAATATGCCCTATATTATTTTCAGCACAACTGAAAAGAAAAACACATTTCACGTGTGTATTTTACACTGTCCTTTAAGTAGCTATTCAATTTTCCCAGAATCAATAAAACATGATTGTTGGCTACTGAGGGTTTAATTCTGTTCCTTTCCTTTGTCTGATAATTTCTCACCCAAGAATCGTCCTTCAACGTGACAGTATTATTGCAGATCCTCCTCCCTTTCGCGCAAGCTGTGCCTATCTTCCAGCTTCATTCCTTACAAATTTGGAATTTTCAGTCCAAGCCTACATTCTGGCACTGTGGTACTATAGGTACTTTTGGCCTCTGGCTGTTTTCCCTCTTCCGGGCTCTGGCAGACTAACCTCCCAGTGATATTCAGCCATATGTTAGGGAAGATTGTAACCCAATACCAAAATGGACTGAAGAGGCTGACAATTGAAAGTCCCATTCCTCAACATGACACCTACCATTTTTGCGGAATTGGGAATGGGCTCAGGTCGGGATTTACACATGCCCATATAAATCAGCAGCTGCCTTTTGCCCTTTAAGTCTTTTGTTGTACCTGTTAATTCTCAGATACTTTCAACCAGTTTACTTACTCCAAGCTTGCAATGCGATGTGATCATATTTACTTTCCTAAACAAATGAATTATTGTAAGCATAGTTTAAGAGGACAGAGTTGTTGTACCTGTTAATTCTCAGATACTTTCGACCAGTTTGCTTACTCTAAGGTTTTACCCCGGTGCCCTTATTTGCAAGATGGACAAAGGACAAACACAAGTAAAGGTTCAACAAGTTTATTAATAATAACACTATTAACCCTTAAATTAACCACATAAAACAAGAGGCTACCCCAGCAGATTCAAGTATACTACCCGTAAAGATGGTTTGGTTGAACTGCAGGTCCGATTCTCTGAGTTCCTCTGGTCTGTCGTCACGAAGATGAGTCTCGATGGCCGCTTCTTCCTTCCTTCCTTCTCTGGTCAGTCTTCCGAATGGTCACGGCCATCTCCCCTGTCGAGTATTCGCTGCTGTGTGTCTTGAAGCGTGTCCCTTTATCCCCCAGCCTGCTTGCCTTTCCAGAAACTTCTCTGGCTTCCGGCCAATGAGGTCCCAGGAGGGGGTTCCAAAACCCAGTGGGTTTCTTGATGTCTGCCTGACAGGACACCAGGGTCCACCCCCTCAGGTGTCCATCTCCATGTTGTTGAACTTCTTATCAGGTAAGGTATCTACAGGAACTCTTGGTGACAGAAAGTCTGGCTTGATCTGCGCTTCTAACAATAGACCGATGCATTTCAATGAGGTGCCATGATCTCCTGCTAAGTCTCAAGTAGAGTGTAACGACCTTTGATGGGTGGGTGATGGGTCAGGCCCAGACACCTTTGTGTATTGTACGATTGGCCTGCCTGAGGTTTGACTGTGTTTGATTTTAATATGCCCAATTCTTTAATTTAGGATATCCAATTTTATCAGCCTTAAAACTAGGCCCTGTTGATATCACCACACTTTGAAAAGAAAATATGGAGTGTTTAAAAAAAAAATCTTACTATTTCACTCTGTTGACATTTGCCTTAGGGCTACCATTACTGGATTAGTGCTACCTGACTGAATTCACAACCTTTCATTTTCAGAGAAGGATGCTTTCCATTTCACAATTTGATTGACAATTCCAAGTGATTATACACTTCTTGAAGTGGAAATATGAATTCAAATGTTGGTTTTTATGAAGGATTAAACACTTGAAATAAACATTTGTTGTTATAAGGATGCAGTTGAAGGAATGTAGGTCTTAATGAATGAGAATAGTTTTTAAAAGTCTGCAATAGACACTTAGAACTCTATTTTGTTTAAGCTCAGATGGGTTCCTGGTAGATACTGGGTGAGTTGAAATGGTGGGTTTAAGGGCAAAGGTGATGGTGAAGGGGTATGGGTTGGCATTGAGTCTATAAGGGCCATGGGGTGGGTAGGAGTGGATAGTTGGTATGGGTGTGTCATGGGGTGTGAGGGGTGAGGGCTGAAGGGCTACTTTATTGTTTTATTGTTTTAAAAAATCTTGGACACAATGCTGGAGCACAGAGGCAGGCCTTCTGCCTAGTATGCCTCTGTACCTGGCACTGCCCATTCCAGGGGCAGCAGGTCCAACTCCCAGAGAACTCTGTCACACTGGAATGAAAACCTAACTCTCCGGGCATTTTCTCCTGGGCGGGGTCTGTGGAGCCAGACTGTGTTCCTGACCCGAGAGAGAATGATGTGGAGATGCTGGCGTTGGACTGGGGTAAACACAGTAAGAAGTTTAACAACACCAGGTCAAAGTCCAACAGTTGGACTTTAACCTGGTGTTGTTAAACTTCTTACCGAGAGAGATTATCCAGGCCTCACGCTCTATCCACTGTTACCTCTGAAAACACCTTGCAAAGACACAACCTTCCTGAAAATAATATTTGATGGAACACAGAGGCGGGCCTTAAAATATTTTAACAAATCACAAAGATCAGTTTATCATTCCTGTGATAGCTCTTTGAAAGAACAGCCCTACTTATCCTGCTTTTGTCTTCAACTCTTACGTTTCTAATATCCGTTCAACTCCCTTTAAAAATTATTTATTTATAAATCCTTCCATTGTCTCAAAGGGCAAACACCTTGCACCTTCTTCCCAGTAAAGCAAGCTGGGTTCTCTTTACTCTCTAACAGTCAAACCACCCAGGCTGACTGTCAGGCAGACTTATTAATTAATTAAGGACCCCACGCACCCCGGACATTCTCTCTTCCACCTTCTTCCGTCGGGAAAAAGATACAAAAGTCTGAGGTCATGTACCAACCGACTCAAGAACAGCTTCTTCCCTGCTGCTGTCAGGGTTTTGAATGGACCTACCTCGCATTAAGTTGATATTTCTCTACACCCGAGCTATGATTGTAACACTACATTCTGCACTCTATCGTTTCCTTCTCTATGAATGGTATGCTTTGCCTGTATAGCGCGCAAGAAACAATACTTTTCACTGTATGTTAATAGATGTGACAATAATAAATCAAATCAAATCAAAAACTTCAGGACAAGTTACAAAACTCCCTTCGTTTTTACCTTAAATGAAAGACCCGGTCCCAAAATATAACAAACTTATAAAACTCACTATTGTAACACTTTCTAATTGCTAGCTATGCCCGCTGTGTTTCTTGTACAAGGACACCCAATCCTTCAGAACACCAACATTTAATTATTTCTCACCATTTAAAAAATATTCTGCTTTTCTTTTCTACGGAAGTGAATAACATTACATTGTTCCACATTATACTCCAGCTAACCTTTTGATATCCTCTTGCAGATTCCTGGGCTCAATTTTAACTCTAAGTGAATGGGTTTTGAGTGAGTTGAAATGGGTCCTTTGTGATTCCTTACAGCATCATTTTTCCCATTGTGCATACTTTATGTGGAGGTGTTTTTTTGTCAAAGACATGAAAACCTCGAACTTAACTTGAACTCATCAGAACGACTCACTGTCAGCACCTCAGTGGATAGAACTCTTGCCTCTTGATCAGAAGGTTGTGGGTTCATGTTCCATCCCAGAACCTGAGCACCGGGAATCGAGGCTACAACGAGCTAATGCAGTTGTTATGATGGCCACGAAGGCCATGGAGGATTATCAATCGATCTCCCCATGGCCTTCATGGTGTATGAGCTTCCTTACTGAGTGAGTGGAGGCTCACCCAATCAGAAGTGGTCAGCGGGGGTTTTTAAACCTGTTGCTTAACCAGGGCCGGTGTTGTAGGTTCCGAGGTGTAGACTGTCTAGCTGTAAGCCACCGGCACAGCTTTTCTTTTTGTGGTTTGCTAGGCCATTTCACAGGGCAGTTGAGAGTGAACCACATTGCTGTGTGTCTGGAGCCAGACCATATAAAATCTTTATATGCCCTGTTTGTGAACACAACTCCCACTTACCTGACGAAGGGGCAGCGCTCCGAAAGCTTGTGTGGCTTTTGCTACCAAATAAACCTGTTGGACTTTAACCTGGTGTTGTGAGACGTCTTACTGTGTTCACCCCAGTCCAATGCCGGCATCTCCACATCATTAATGAAGGGTAGCAGTATGGCATTGTGCTGAGCACTGATGCTCACAGCTCCAGGGACCTGGGTTCGATTCCAGGTTTGTCTGTCTGTGTAGAGTTTCCCCGTGTCTGCGTGGGATTCCTCCGGGTGCTCCAGTTTTCTCCCACACTCCAAAGATGTGCAGGTTGGATGGATTGGCCGTGTTAAATGTGCGGGGTTATGGGGATAGGGCAGGAGGTGGGCCTGGGTAAAATGCTCTTTTGGAAAGTTGGTGCAGACTCGATGGGCCGAATGGGCCCCTTTTGCACTGCAGAGTTTCTATGGAACCAGATGGATTTTTACAACAATCGACATTGGGTTCATGGTCATCGTGAGACTTTTAATTCCAGATGTTTTTATTGAATTCAAATTCCACCATTTGCATTATTGCCTCCCCGTCATTCATAGAAATCATAGAAACCCTACAGTGCAGAAGGAGGCCATTCAGCCCATCGAGTCTGCACCGACCACAATCCCATCCCACATATTTACCCGCTAATCCCTCTAACCTACGCATCCCAGGACTCTAAGGGGCAATTTTTAACCTGGTCAATCAACCTAACCCGCACATCTTTGGACTGTGGGAGGAAACCGGAGCACCCGGAGGAAACCCACGCAGACACGAGGAGAATGTGCAAACTCCACACAGACAGTGACCCGAGCCGGGAATCGAACCCGGGACCCTGGAGCTGTGAAGCAGCAGTGCTAACTACTGTGCTACCGTGCCGCCCCATTGATTGGTGAGAAAGTGCTTTGGGTGTGTGAAAGGTGCTATGGAAATGCAGGATCTTTCTTTCCTTCTCACTCTATTTTGATTTGTCAGGACTGTCCCAGAGTCTCGAAAAATTAATGTTTATCTCCTGGATCCTGCTTTCACAGCAACCCTGGGAGAAATATTATAAAGAGATAATATATATTTTCTTAAATTTGTAACTAATAAATATAAACATTTAAAAGCTATTCGAAATGAGAGATGGGACTTTACAACCCCTCTAGTGGGCGTGGTTTCAGCGGGAGGAACATGTAAAACATCTGGTAGCGAGCTCCCGCCCTCCAGCTCACCCTTATCCCAATCCCTTGTCCTGCACCCTTGTCCCGCACTCCTGTCTCGGTCCAGGTTAGTGGGTTGGATCGCAAAAAGTGATGAGACAGAGTACAGGAATGAGATAGAGAATCTGGTGAACTGGTGCGGCAACAATAATCTCTCCCACAATATGTCAACAAAACGAAGGAGATTGTCATCAACTTCAGGAAGCAGAAAGGAGAACATGTCCCTGTCTACATCAATGGGGATGAAGTAGAAAGGGTCGAGAACTTCAAGTTTTTAGGTGTCCAGATCACCAACAACCCTGTTCCCTCCATGCCAACACTATAGTTAAGAAAGCCCACCACGCCTCTGCTTTCTCAGAAGATTAAGAAACTTTGGCATGTCAGCTACGACTCTCACCAACTTTTACAGATGCACCACAGAAAGCATTCTTTCTGGTTGTATCACAGCTTGGTATGGCTCCTGCTCTGCTCAAGACTGCAAGAAACTCCCAGGGTTGCTGTGAATGTAGCCCAATCCATCACGCAAACCAGCCTCCCATCCATTGACTCTGTCTATATTTCCCACTGCCTCTGAAAAGCAGCCAGCATAATCAAGGACCCCACGCACCCCAGACATTCTCTCTTCTACCTTCTTCCCTCAGGAAGACGATACAAAAGCCTGAAGTCACATACCAACCGACTCAAGAACAGCTTCTTCCCTGCTGCCATCAGACTTTTGAATGGACCTACCTTGCATTAAGTTGATCTTTCCCTAGCTATGATTGTAACACTACATTCTACATTCTCTCATTTCCTTCTCTTTGAACGGTATGCTTTGTCTGTATAGTGCGCAAGAAACAATACTTTTCACTGTATGTTAATACATGTGACAATAATAAGTCAAATCAAATCAAATCAAAAGTGAGTGCTCAGTGTCTCATGCTCCCTTTATACTCCACTTCGAGGTAGGTCAAGTTCTTAAAATCCAAATGGTTTAAAGGTGGGAAGGAAGTTGGGGGGAAGGTGATTTGTCCTTTGGGGTGCCCTGTGCACATAGGGGATACCCCCCTCTATCCAAGATGTTACCCTGCCTTTGTCTCTTGCTATGTGGCCACCAAAACCTCCACCCCCTCACCCCACCACCTCCCCTGTCCCATCTCGCAAAGCTCCCCATTACCTCCCCCACTGAAAAGCCCAGAACTCACCTGGATTCGGGATCCATCCTGATTTCCACGAGATTCCTAGCAGCCCTGGCAGGATTCACTCTTGGGTTCTGGTTGGGATCAGATTGTCAGGAGCTCTCCAGAGCAGGACTGAGACAAAACTCTCACTTTCAGGTACTTCAGATCACTCCGAGCTCATTATGTGACCTTTGCTCTTGCAGGGGTGGGGGGGGGGGGGGGGGAGTCAGCAGTCACCCACCCCCACATAAAATTCAGTCCGATGAGTAAAATAGTCCACTCCACTCGGCGAGGTGGTTGGCAGAGGGAGATTATTTGATGAAACCTTCAGGTGTGTCCAGAGTTGGTGACCCTGACTCCATCAGAATCATCGCTTTCTAAATACAATAATTTTAAATGTAAGTTTTATCTTCCTTTCTGTCCTACACTGCCAACATCCAAAATCCTCAAACAAGGATTACAGAAACTTCTCCTCCCTCACGTCTGCCTGAGCATCCCTGTTTTCATTCCGACAGTGAGGCAATCCATTCCAAGAACAGCGAACGCTTTCAGGAAGCCACTTGTTGTGCACAGCTGAGTGAAGTGGCAGTGGAACTAGGGCAGGTGATAAGGGCGGCTCTGAATGAGGTTTGACAGAAGGAAGCCGCAGCATCCTCAGTTTGAGGCAGGTCTGAGGCTATCTGCAGGCTGGCTGCTTCATTTCACTGTTAATTGCATAACTTTGTTTGAAATGTTACTCTGATTATAGGGTCTTTGGTTCAGTGATAAAGCAAGATGGTGGCTGACTGATTTTCAACAACACCTGGAGCCATTTCTGGATTCCTTTAATTTTTAAATCTTCAGTTGTTAGCCAACTTGACAACTCTCAGTCGATAACATCCATTCACACTTGCTGCATACATTCCTGCTGCGTGCTTGAGGGTTTTACTGGTGGCAGTAAACATCTGTTGTCATGTCCTGCTGCCAAGCGACAGCAAGAAGAAGCCACCTGACATCATGAAGAAGGCCTGGATGGAGGTGGTGGGTTTGGCCAGTGGTCAAGATGGCACACGGAACCTGGATCCAGTACCGGGAAAGGTTCAATGATCTTCTGCACTCTGACACGGTAAGTACTGATTCCAGTTCGAATCTTGACTAGTTGTCTTTGTGGGTGGCAGACATGTTGGTAGTTGGGGTGTGACATGTAGAGTGTGGTGTGGCACATTGTGTGCCTTGATAGACCATGGCTGACGTGTATGTCAAGTTAAAGCAAAATATTTTGGATGCTGGAATCTGAAACAAAAACAGAAAATGCTGGAACATCTCAGCATCTGTGGAGAGCGAGTAGAGCTGGCGTTTTGAGTCTGGGTGACCCTTCATCAGCTCAGCAGAATCTTGTGGTCGCACACAATCTGGATATTAAGGGAGTGGAAGCCATTTTTATTGACGAAGGCAGCCAGCTCCCCCGCTGGCAACTTTATGGGCACACGCATGTAGTCAATGGCCCACTGGATGCGGGAAATCCCTGCAATAGCAGCAAAGCCTCTGGCTGGCTCAGCCTCTCTGGCTTCGTCAGTGAGGAAGTGAATTAGGATTTTGAGCCTTCGGAACAGGCCATCGGTGACTAGCTTGATGTAGCTGAGGGTAGCCAATTGGATAACAGCACACAGATCTCCCATTTACCCTGGAAAGAACCAGAGCTCAGGGCAGCTGTTATCTTAATAGCCACTGCTACAGGGTGGTCACCTGCACAGCTGGAGACGATCTCCAGACCAATCTCCTTACATAAGGAAGTGACTGTTCCCTGCAGAGGGGGAGCTTTCTTTGGCACTGACACATGTCCAGGGAGCAGGAGCACTGCCTGTAGATTCTACCGGCTGGATAATGGCTCCTCCTCCAGGCTCTTCTCTCTTGCACTTCCTGCTAGCCCTGCACCACCTTTGGCTGCACCTCTCAATTCACAGGGCCCACTCTGGGACACTGCCTCTGGGACACTGCCTCTGGGACACTGCCTCTGGGCTACTGGCCTCTTCTGCTTTCTGCTCCACTCCTCCTCTTCTAGAACATAGAACATAGAACAGTACAGCACAGAACAGGCCCTTCGGCCCACGATGTTGTGCCGAGCAGGAGGAGAACAGTACACAATCTCCACTTTGATGCTGATGCTTCCTCAGGTTTCTGCACGGAAGGGGCTTATTGGCAGAATGCCTTTGCAAGTGCTGAGGAATCACAGAGTCCTCCAGAACAACACAGAAATGCCAGAAACTTTCCATAAACCATCTCCAAACCAATCACAGGCAAACTCCAAACTACTCACCTCATCTGCTTGTGGGCCTTTTATCCTTTAAATTGGTGAAGGCTGCCTAGCTGAGTGACTGAGTGTAAAAGCACACAGCCCATTCAAAATCACACTTAATTGCCCTTTAAATGATCTTAATTGCCCCTCTATGCACGTACCCACTGACTGAAATATCGTGAGGCAGCGTGATGACATGACTTCATCGCACCCCATTTCAAGAATGTTCGGGACCACTGGGAGCTTGTAGCTTTGTTTTATTCATTCATGGGATGTGAGCATTGCTGGCTGACTGGCATTTATTGCCCATCCCCAGGTGCCTGAGGGCAGTCAACCACATAAAGGGAGCGCGAGGCTTCGGGGGTACAAAGAACAAAGTACAAAGTACGAGGGACACTCTTCTGGGGGCAGATGATACAGGGAGCGTGAGGGTCGGGAACCTGCAAGGGACTCTTCTGGGAGCGGAGGATCAAGGGAGCACGAGGCCGAAATGTTGTGTGATTTCAGGAAGAAATTAGACATAGCTTTTGGGGCTAAAGGGATCAAGGAATATGGGGGGAAGGGGGGGATCAGGATATTGAATTTGATGATCAGCCATAATCATAATGAATGGTGGAGCAGGCGTGGTGGGCTGAATGGCCTACTCCTGATTTTATTTTCCATCTATGTTTCTTTGTAAATGGCCTTCCAGCTCCCACCTGCCTGCCCTTGGTCACTATATTGTTGTTGTACAGCGTAACGTTGGGTCACTGGCTCGTTAACAGCAAAATTGGCGACTCATTACAGTTTGAAATGGCGGGCGGGCCGTGGATTTCAGTACTCGGCCACCCACTTACCATTTAACCTGGATCGGGACAGGAGTGCGGGACAAGGGTGCGGGACAAGGGTGTGGGACAAGGGTGTGGGACAAGGGTGTGGGACAAGGGTGCGGGACAAGGGTGCGGGACAAGGGTGTGGGACAAGGGTGTGGGACAAGGGTGCGGGACAAGGGTGCAGGACAAGGGTGTGGGACAAGGGTGTGGGACAAGGGTGTGGGACAAGGGTGTGGGACAAGGGTATGGGACAAGAGACTGGAACAAGGGTGTGGGACAAGGGTGTGGAACAAGGGTGTGGGACAAGGGTCACTCAATAAGGGAGCTCGTACTCCGTGAAGGCCATGGGGAGATCAATTGATAATCCTCCATGGCCTTCGTGGCCATTGTGGTGAACCATAGATGGTTACCACTATGGGTACTTGTACATATGTTACTCTTGTTACTGTTGGGGTTAGGGTTGGGGTGTTCCACCTGTTATCATTGTTTATGTGGTACACTCCGTTTGGCTCCGCCTTCTTATAGGAGTATAAAGGTCACTGCTACTTCCTAGTAGCCCTTAGACTGGGATAGTATTGTTAAGTAGTGTGCTCCAATCTTGTTGTGAATAAAAGCCTTTATTCCCGGGTACGTCCTAGCCTCCCGTGTGAATCAATCGCGCATCAGCCATCATAACAACTGCATTAGCTCGTTGTAGCCTCGATTCCCAGTGCTCAGGTTCTGGGATGGAACATGAACCCACAACCTTCTGATCAAGAGGCAAGAGTTCTATCCACTGAGGTGCTGACAGTGAGTCGTTTTGATGAGTTCAAGTTAAGTTCTAGGTTTTCATTTGACAAAAAAACACCTCCACATAAAGTATGCACAATAGGAAAAATGATGCTGTAAGGAATCACAAAGGACCCATTTCAACTCACTCAAAACCCATTCACTTAGACAGAGTTAAAATTGAGCCCAGGAATCTGCAAGAGGATATCAAAAGGTTGGCTGGAGTATAATGTGGAACGATGTAATGTTCGAAAGAACATTACTTCGAAATTCACTTCGAAAGAAAAGAAAAGCAGAATATTTTTTAAATGGTGAGAAATGATTAAATGTTGGTGTTCTGAAGGACTGGGTGTCCTTGTACAAGAAACACAGAAAGTTAACAGCAGGCATAGCTAGCAATTAGAAAGTGTTACAATAGTGAGTTTTATAAGTTTGTTATATTTTGGGAGCAGGGGTCTGATTTTACCATTGAGTCGCGCCCGTTTTCGGATGCAAAAACTTGGTAAAGTCAGGCATGAGGCGATTAGCGCAATCCACGCCCGCATCCGCGCAGATGCCCACTTTACCAAGGCCCGAAAACGGCCATGATCTGAACCGCGCCTGAAATGTATTTGCAGGCATTTAAATTGAATTAATGAACTGCCCGCCCAACTTTACCAGCATTTCCCCCTTTACCATCGCGTTCGTGCGTCCAGATTCGGCGCGAAACAGACCTGCTCGGCAAAGGTCACGGGCGCTCCAGCTGCTGAAGAGGTAAGTTCGGAGCTTCCGGCGGCTCTCTGACTCAGATCGGTGGTGGGCGGGGTGTTGGGGTGGGGGGGTGGGGGGTGCAGGATAAATAGGGCTGTTCTTTCAAAGAGCTATCACAGGAATGATAAACTGATAAACTGATTGATCACTGATCACAAATCACTTCTGTGCTCCATAAAATATTTTTTTCATGATGGTCTTTCAGTTTTCAGAGATTACGGTGCAAGGATTTTCTCACACTGTGACCTGGATTTTCTCTCTCGGGTCGGGAACGCAGTCTGGCTCCACAGACTTATTTTGGGTTCATGTCACACTATTTGTAACCCCCACAGTTGCCTGGACCTGCAGAGTATCACTGGCTGTCTTGTCTGGAGACAATACACATCTTTTTAGCCTGTCTTGATGCTCTCTCCACTCACGTTGTTTTGTTTCTTAAAGACTTGATGAGCTGTAAGTATTCGCATTCCAACCATTATTCATACAAATTGAGTCTGTGTCTTTATATGCCCTGTTTGTGAACGGAATTCCCACTCACCTGAAGAAGGGGCTTGGAGCTCCGAAAGCTTGTGTGGCTTTTGCTACCAAATAAACCTGTTGGACTTTAACCTGGTGTTGTTAAACTTCTTACTGTGTCCACAGACCCTGCCCAGGAGAAAATGATGTGGAGACGCCGGCGTTGGACTGTGGTGAACACAGTAAGAAGTCTCACAACACCAGGTTAAAGTCCAACAGGTTTATTTGGTAGCAAATACCATAAGCTTTCAGAGCGCTGCTCCTTCGTCGGATGGAGTGGAAATGTGCTGAAATGAAGGAGAAAATGCCCAGACGGTTTTCTTTCCAGTGTGACAGAGTTCTATGGGAGTTGAACCTGCTGCCCCTGGAATGGGTAGTGCCAGGTACAGAAGCATACTAAGCAGAAGGTCTGCCTCTGTGCCTGAGGATTGTCAATCACATTGTTGTGGCTCTGGAGTCACACTATCCCAGACCAGGTGAGGACGGCAGATTTCCTCCCCTCAAGAATATTAGTGAACGAGGGTTTTTCTGACAATCGACAATGGTTTCATGGTCATCAGTAGATTCTTAATTCCAGATATTCTTTGTTAATCAAATTCAAATTCCACCATCTGCCGTGGCGAGATTCGAACCCAGGTCCCCAGAACATTAGCTGGGTTTCTGGATTATGAGTCAAGCGATAATACCACTGGGCCATTGCCTCCCCAGTGAGGAGCAAGCGTAAAATGTTGACCACAGGCCACGAACCGGTGGAGCAGAGCCTCGTGAATCAGCGCTCATTTTAAAAGATGGAAACCTTGAGGGAAAAGTCGACCAGAAAGAGCCAGCCTTCAGTGGAAGTGGAAGGAAAAAAATAAATGGGCAAATCCCCAACGCTACCAGAGTTTGAAATGGAGCCAGCAACAAGGTACTCAACAGGGATCAAACGATGGGGTGACCTAAATGGGCCGAATGGTCTATTTCCTTCACTGTCGTTCACTGTGCTATTGAGTTGAAAATATTAATTTATTGCAACCTGCCACCTGAGCAAGGAGGGGGCAGAGAGACAGAGAGAGAGCTCAGTAACCATATATACATGGGAAATAACTCAGCCAGAAGCTAAACTGCTCAAAGCAGCACTTAGGATCCATCCATTTGCTCCATTACAGGGAACAACACTACATAGACCTGACAGCATTCTCATCAATTTTAATCGACAGTGAAGTGTAGCAGGGACTGTGACGATTAAAGACCTTTATGGTGAGGTACATGTCACTCCTTTTTTGAAGGAATTTAATTTGTGCACTAATCAATTTTCTACATTCCTGCAACTACAGTCAGCCTTGAAAGACCCATTAGATCTGAAGCTGGGAGGTTAGAAAAATCCAGCAGAGTTTGAAAATGCATAATCTTATACATGATTGGCCACAGATGAAAGAGAAAGTCTCTGAGATTTATGATTTCATCATTCATAATAGTTACAACCAGAGCTCTCAATTCAGGGAGCTGGAGGGGCAGCACATAAACATATTATAAATCATTACCATTTCCGAGAATCAGCTATTTAGAATGCCGTAGCGTACGTACAATATCAATCTGATTGGTGCCAGTGTGATGATTAATAACAGGGTGAATAGCGTAAAAGCAGAACAAAATAAATGAACATCAAGCAGCAGATCTGAAGGAATCTGTTGTGTGGAGGATTCCCAAAGATTGTTCTTAAAATTTCAAACAACTGCACATCAGATTTTGGCATTCTGTCGACCAAGCTGAACACTAATTCTGATTCACAAAGCATAAACAACAAGGTATACAACACGCAGGTTTTTTTTTGTTTAAAAGATAGGGCAGGCTCTCATAACTCACAAGTGACAGAGTCACAGATGAGATACACATCAAAAGCTAGGTTGGAGTGCTCTATAATTTATAAGCTGTAACATCATCGAGCGATTCAGAGAAAGTCAAAATGCAAGAGTACAGATTTCACAATGATTGTAACAACACGGTTAATACTAATATGCAAGCTTCACATTAGCGATAAGAAACAACATTTTGCAAACCTTACAAAAATTGGATTTAATGCTGATTATATTCGGAAATAAAAGCCCAGAGTGATTTTTACACCAGCTGGGATTTTTTACAAAACACTGGCTGAGGATATGGACCGATTGAAAAACATGGAGATGCCTACAGCAGTGATTGGCAGCAGGTTTTAAAGTAAGCCTTGCTGCAAATAGAGGTGCTGCCCATTTCGAGACAAGGAAAGCAATCTGCTCCCATTGCTTCTATATCAGAAAGTCAACAAGTCATTCCAGTAAGGAAAATGGACATGATGCTGATATTAAAGAAGTGAGATCCTTACTGCGCTATCATGCCTATGATGGCTCCTTCCCAAAGTCACCCAAAACTCATCCTTGTTCTCGCTTTCTGCCCATAGTCCACAGCCCCGGCTCTTCAGCTGTTTCAAATAATTACCCACTTTCCATAAAAGATGTTCTCCAGCCCCACGGACTCATGTGAAAATCGCACGAGGGCCACAGAATCACAGGGAAGGGGCCAGAGCGTGATTAGCGCTGGCGAGAACTTATTTTCACCGTCTTTTCAGGAAGGGAGCTCCAAAGACTCTTGATCCTCTGAGTGAAAAAATGTCACCTCATCTCTGTTTTAAATGAATTTTTAAACAGTGACCCCATAGTTGTAGATTCCCCCACAAGAGGAAACATCCTCTCCACATCCACCCTGTCAATACCCCTTAGAATCTTATATGTTTCAAACAAGTCACCTCTTACTCTCCTAAACTCCAGCGGACACAGACCTAGTCTATCCAACCTTTCTGCATGAGACAACCTACCCATTCCAGATGTTAGTCTGGTAAACCTTCTGCTTTCAACATATTTACATCTTTCCTTGAATAAGATGACAAATACTGTGCACAGTATTCCAGATGTGGTCTCAGTGGTGCCCTGTATAACTGAAGCATAAACTCCCTACTTCTGTATTCAATTCACCTCACAATAAACAATAACATTCTATTAGCTTTCCTAATTACTTGCTGTACCTTTTGTGATTCATGGTGATATGTTTCCTTTTTATTCTTCCTGCTAAAATGGTCAACTTCACATTTTCCCACATTGTACTCGATTTTCCAGATCATTGCCCATTCAATTAATCTGTTTATATCTTTTTGTACCCTTCTTATGTCCCCATCAGAACTTACTTTTCTACCTAACTTTGTGTCATCAGTAAATTTGGTGATCTTCCCTTAAATCCCTTCATCCAGGTCATTTATATCAATAGTAAACAGTTGAAGACCCAGCACCGATCCTGTGGCACACCACTCGTTACATCTTGCCAACCAGTAAAAGACTCATTTATGCCTACTCTCTGTTTCCTGTTAGTTAGCCAATCTTCTATCCATGCTAATATATTGCCCCCTAGACCATGAGCTTCTATTTTCTGCAACAACCTTTCATGTGGCACTTTATCAAATGTCTTCTGGAAATCTAAGTACTGAACATCCGTCCATTCTCCTTCATCTGCAGCACATGTTTCTTCCTCAAAAATCTCCAATAAATCATTTAGACATGATTTTCCTTTCACAAAACCATGCTAACTCTGCCTGAACTTATCCAAGTGCCTTGCTATAACTTATTTAATATTGGCTTTTAACATTTTCCCTATTACAGACATTAAGCTAACGGGCCTATAGTTTCCCACTTTCTGTCTCCCTCCCTTTTTGAATAATGGAGTTATATTTGTTATCTTCCAATCTAATGGAATTTTCCCTGAATCTAGGGAGTTTTGGAAAGTTAAAAGCAATGCATCAACTATCTCACTAGGCATTTCTTTTAAGACCCGAGGATAAAGTAGGATCCGGGCTCTTATCAGTCCGCAATTCCAACAATTAACTCAGTACCGCTTGTCTGGTATCTGTCATTTTCCTGAGTTCCTTCCTCACTTCCGTTTCCTGGTTTATAGCAGCTCCTGAGATGTTATCTTTATCCTCTATAATGAAGATGGATGCAAAATACCTAAATAGCTGGAGTGAGATCCAGAAGCCCCGCTGTCCTCTGACGCTGACACCAGATTCCCACCGGTCCTGCACCATGCAGTTGAAGCCCCGCACCATGGAGTTCATGCACTGAGCCAGGGTGCGACAGCCTCGCAGAGTTGGCCTCGTGGCACTGCAGTGACGGCACCTTCTCCTCAGATACAAGATGATGGGACTTCCCCAGTCAGCCTTGCACTCAGAGGAGGGTTGCTGCCATCCCCTCCTCATACTCGTGGCTCTGCCTTTGCAAGTCCAGCAGCTGTGGGATGACCAGACCCAGGGCCATATCATCGGCAAGGGGCTCAGCAGAGTCCTGGCCTCCGGCATCCCTCCGAGTGCTGGTTCTCCGACACATCCTTGCCTCCGCCTGCTGTGGATCTTCAGCTGTGAGGTGCTCACCACTGAATGACCCAGAAGCCTGCCAATGCGTTGGACCTACTGAGGTGTGAGTATCTGCACTGGTGCCGGATGCGGGTGAAAGCTCTGATGCCTCTTCAACATTGGGGTTGGAGAAGGCCTCCTCTGAGCTGCTGGAGTCCCGTGGGTCCAGGGGGCATGAGGGTGGTCCAGCCTGATCCCCTGGTCAACCTGCAAGAGAAGGGACCTGGCATCAGAGCATTACAGGGGAGACGGAGGGAACATTGTTCACTCACTTGAGACTTGAGGAATGACAGCGTCTGTGTTGAGGATTCTCACATTTCTCTGCTGCTCCCACTTCACCAGCAGCGCAGGCACGCTGTTCCCCGGCCAGGCCAAGGGCCCGCTTCTCGATACATGTGAGGGTTCTCAGCTCCAGCATACCTCCACTGGCTGCGCCTGCTCACGCCTGTTGTGGTTGAGTTTGTCCTGCAATGACACAGAGAGAGAGAATGTAGGTGGGAGTGTTGACATTTAAGATGGTGATGAGGTGTGGCAGGCTGGGAGCTGGAGTATGAATAGCGTCGCAGCTACTGGGCAGCATGGTGATTGTAGGAGGGTGGGGGGTCCTAGTGCCTGCGTCAAGGTGGCTGAGTGAGGGAAAGGGTTGGGGGTGCGAGGGGTGAGCGAGGGTGTCCAGTGGGAGACTGGGAGTGATTCACTTACCCTGGTTGAGCGAAGACAATCATTCATCATCTTCCAACACTGCAATCCCTTCCTCTTCTGGAGTGTTCTTGCACTGGCCAGGGCTGTCACTGTATCCCGGGAGAGGGTGGTGACTCTGCTGGAAGGCCATCTCCCTCCTGAGTACAGAGAAGGTTTACCAGGATATTGCCTGGTATGGAGGGTCTTAGCTATGAGGAGAGATTGGGTAGACTGGGGTTGTTCTCCTTGGAAAGACGGAGAATGAGGGGAGATCTAATAGAGGTATACAAGATTATGAAGGGTATAGATAGGGTGAACAGTGGGAAGCTTTTTCCCAGGTCGGAGGTGACGATCACGAGGGGTCACGGGCTCAAGCTGAGAGGGGCGAAGTATAACTCAGACATCAGAGGGACATTTTTTACACAGAGGGTGGTGGGGGCCTGGAATGCACTGCCAAGTAGGGTGGTGGAGGCAGGCACGCTGACATCGTTTAAGACTTACCTGGATAGTCACATGAGCAGCCTGGGAATGGAGGGATACAAACGATTGGTCTAGTTGGACCAAGGAGCGGCACAGGCTTGGAGGGCCGAAGGGCCTGTTTCCTGTGCTGTACTGTTCTTTGTTCTTTGTTCTTTGTCCTCTGCTCCACTCCATCCAGCATCCTGGTGAGAGCCACCTCCGAGAAGTGTGGTGCGGCCTTCTTGGCTGCCATCCCCTGAGTCGTTGTGGGACAAGTGCCGGGGAACTGTTTATATGGATCTTCCCAGTGCTTGCAGCTGTTGTTGCAGGTGGGGAATCAGAGGGAACACGCCACAGGAGCAGTGTGATATTCATGGGAATAGTAATTATTACTAATGAGGCATAAGATTTGGTCCAAAAACATGCCTGCGCCGTGGGCGGGAATCACGCCGTTTTTCAAACCGGAACCAAAACTCTGCCATTTTTGGGTAAGATTTCGCCCATAGACTCAGACCCACTCTTAGCTCCCTCAAACTGATTGTAAAATCCAATCATATTACGGTCACTACTACCCAGGGGCACCTTCAGTATGAGATCATTAATTACTCACATCTCGTTGCAGATTCCAGTCTGTAACTCACTCCCGTGTATTTGTTTATAGAATCATAGAATCCCGACAGTGCAGAAGAGGCCATTTGGCCCATCGAGTCCGCACCGACCACAATCCCACCCAGACCCTATCCCCGTAACCCCACATATCTACCCTGCTAGTCTCCCTGACATTAAGGGACAATTTTCCATGGCCAATTAACCTAACCCGCACATCTTTGGCATGTGGAAGGAAACCCATGCAGACACAGGAGAACGTGCAAACTCCACACAGATAGTGACCCGAGGCTGGAATTGAACCCGGGTCCCTGGTGCTGTGAGGCAGCAGTGACAACCACTGTGTTATTCTACAAGGGCTGAAATGGGCCAGCGTAATTAGAAATTATTCCCCACATCGCAATTACAATAAAGCAGATAATTGATTATATTCCACTAAAGCCCTTTTAACCCTGGTGGCCTTACCGTCTGCATTATTTAGCTGTTGCAAAAACAGTTTTTGTATTCAACCCATTGTCCCACGAAGGCCATGCGAAAATATAACTACAAGAGTATAAAGTACTTTTCAATTATATCTGTTCAGTGAGAGACGAATGGCATGTATGTGTTTTACAGTAAATAGTCCATTAATGCAGCACTTGTAATGAAACAATAGATCATCAGAAAAAGAACAGGCATAACATCCATTGCGCAGTGCAAGTGCCGCACTACTCGTAACTCAAATTTGGCATAACTCCAATTTTCCCCTCGTTAACGAGTGGGAGCATCCCTTCAATTACCTTCAAAACTTTCTAAAGATAGTCCCTTTGTCCTAGTTTACAGACATACGCAGGTGTTACAGATAATGCTGCTGAGTTTAAGTGTAAACGCTGACCATCTTATTCCACTGGAACCAACGGCAAACTATCTGATGATTTTAGGTTAATGACATTGAAGGATTTACAGTTTTAATCTGAGTGTCATCACACTTCTGTAAACAGTGCCCACTGGTATCAGAGTGGCATTAAACCATAGGCTGATGGAAGAGTAAGCGAAGTCCACCAGAGTCAGTGTGACACTAAAAGCTCGTGCTGGCAGAAAGACCAAACAGAATAAATCTCTTCCATAAAGTTCACCATGTGGGTTAAAATGATCACATATTACTGAGTAATCCCAAAGCATTAAAGTAACATCAGGATTAAATAACAGATAGAACTCATTCCCAGTTTAGCATTTCATCTAAAATACTCAATTACAATTTCACTCAGTCCCGGCTATCTTTTATTCTGGATATAAACCATCCAGACCTGTTGATTAAGTTCCAACTGTTAATATGTTCCTGGGATTTATTATTCTGCATATAAGTCAGCTAGATCCCACGCCAACAACTTGCAATTATATAGCACTTTTAAACTAATACCAATTTCCCACGTTACATCACATGAGCATTAATTTAGCACTACGACACAATTGAAGAAATGATGGTGGGTGATCCAAGGTTTGATCAAACAGCTAGGTTTTAAGGAACATTTTGAAGGAGAGAGTGGTAGAGAGGTGGAGAGATTTAGAGAGGGTATTCCAGAGCTTGAGATCTTGGCTGCTTGAGGTATGATCATCAATTATGAAGCGGTTAAAATTGGAGATATTCAAGAGGCCAGAATTGGAGGAGCATAAGTACCTTGATTTGATTCTGCTCTGGGAGCATCCCCACTAGCTATATACAGTCATAGACCAAGTGGATCTTACATTTCACTCCTATTCAGACACTTTGCATGACAGTGAACAAAGCAGATGTTAATGAGGAACTGAAGGAGAGGAGAAAAATGTCCGAGGGGGCAGAAAGTGAGGCCAAGAGAAATATTAAAGAATGGAGGGAGAAAATGACCATCTAAGAGGCTGTTGATGGTAAGATGGAAAGCAAGAAGTAAGCTTTTGGTAGAGGAGCCATGGAGAAATGTACAGCTGGAAGTCTTCGGACGAGGATATACGGAGGATCGGAAGTTGAGGACAAGTATCTTGGTGGGGTTAGTGGAGCTCAGCAGGGACAGAGGATAAACACAGGCCTGAGTGCTTTGAATGAGTTGCAGATTGTGGTGGTTGGAGTTATAAAATCATCTGACTGGCCCGCTGGGGACACAGCAGGAAATAATGCAAGAGGATCCTAGTTAAATACATGTGTGATAGAAATCATAGAAACCCTACAGTGCAGAAGGAGGCCATTCGGCCCATCGAGTCTGCACCGACCACAATCCCACCCAGGCCCTACCCCCACATATTTTACCCGCTAATCCCTCTAACCTACACATCCCAGGGCTCTAAGGGGCAATTTTTAACCTGGCCAATCAACTTAACCCGCACATCTTTGGACTGTGGGAGGAAACCGGAGCACCCGGAGGAAACCCACGCAGACACGAGGAGAATGTGCAAACTCCACACAGACAGTGACCCGAGCCGAGAATCGAACCCTGGACCCTGGAGCTGTGAAGCAGCAGTGCTAACCACTGTGCTACCGTGCCGCCCATAATTTCTGTAAAGACGATAGGTAACCATGGAGTTTGCACGTCTTACAGAGTCAGAGAGCAATTTCTGAAATTGGCAACTGGAAATTTTTACTTGAATTTTTTACCTCTCTCAGAAGCTGCATTGCCAACATTTCAGGAGCCTGGTGTGCTTGGTTACAATGGGGAGTGTGGGGCTGTTTGATATTCTTTTAGAAGGCTTCTTTTCATGCATTTATCACAGGCATTTCCTCCAGCTCTACCCATTGGAGATTTTTAGATTTTTGTCAGATAATATTACAGAAATTACGGGGCGGTATGATGGCACAGTGGTTAGCACTGTTGCCTCACAGCGACGGGGACCCTGGTTCAATTCCGGCCTTGAGTCACTGTCTGTGTGGAGTTTGCACGTTCTCCCCGTGTCTGCGTAGGTTTCCTCCGGGTGCTCCGGTTTCCTCCCACAGTCCAAAGATGTGCGGGTTAAGTTAATTGGCCGTGCTAAATTGACTCTAGTGTCAGGGAGATTAACAGGGTAAATGTGTGGAGTTACAGGAATGGGGATCTGGGTGGGATTGTGGTCGGTGCAGACCCGATGGGCCGAATGGCCTCCTTCTGCACGGTATATGGAGTTAAGGTAGAGATCAGCCATGATCGAACCGAATGGTGGAACAGCTTCAAGGAACTGAATTGCCTACACCTGTTGCTGTGTTGAATTTCTCGTGTACAAATTAGATACAGGTGGAATAAAATGTGGTAGCTCCTTATAGTAACATCTATGAAGGCATTGGGCCAAATCTTGCTGAGACGAGGCATTTTGTGGTGTGCGCCGGAATTTGGACTAGTTTCTGCTCTCTCTGGTTCAAAATGTTTTTGCACTGAAATTTTGCAGAAATATGAGCGAATAACAACACAGTGAGGACAATGGGACATCTGTCACCTCAATGAATAATTGGATCCTACCTCCTTAATGCATGAGATTAAAGGACAGGGAAAGAAACAGTGAAGGACGAGAGTGAATTAAAGTCAAATCAGGTGCAGAAAGAGAAATAAAGAGAGGGAAAGATTGGAAGCAGAATAAGAGAGAAAGGAAAAGTAATATAAGACTTTTTAATTTATAATTTGTCATTTTTTAAATCTCAAACAATTTAATACATCTATAAATGAAAATCTGCTTAAAATGTCCCCTTTTTAAGCTGAGAGATTGGTTGGCATCGTACGAGCTATGACCACATTGTTCAGAGAACCTTACACTGTCAATCATTAGGCAACTTTCTGTGGCAAGTTTAATGGGCAATTAATGTGCAAATGCAAAAAGTTATGAAAAGTAAGGGCAAGATGTCATTGGTGTGAAGCGAATGGAATGTTCTCAATTGACCAGTAAAATCACCAGATTCACAACTCATGCAATACCGCTTAATCGCTTGAATTCCTGGCAGGCTGGTGCATTACTAACGGTGTGCACCATTACCACAACAGTATTTACAAACAGGATCTTTCCCATCTCGTCAAGCAAATTCAATAATTAAAGTAAACATTGAAAGGGGATGAACTTGTTGGTTCTAAAAGGTCTGTTCCCAAATTTGTATTGCCAGTCTAAAAATATTGATTTCCCCACCCCCGCCCACCTTCTCACTTTATCGTCACATGCCCTTAGAAACCCCCCGCCCCTCCCCAAATATTTAAGTTCTTTATTCTATTCATTAAGGCAATAAGATCAGCCTGAATTCACCATTATCATGATTACACTGCAGCTCGGAGTACAGGTCACTGTCCACACACACTGCAAGGGAAGCCTGCATTCAAACATCACATCCACAGAACAAAGAGAACAAAGAACAATACAGCACAGGAACAGGCCCTTCGGCCCTCCAAGCCCGTGCCACTCCCTGGTCCAAACTAGACCATTCTTTTGTATCCCTCCATTCCCACTCCGTTCATATGGCTGTCTAGATAAGTCTTAAACGTTCCCAGTGTGTCCACCTCCACCACCTTGCCTGGCAGCGCATTCCAGGCCCCCACCACCCTCTGTGTAAAATATGTCCTTCTGATATCTGTGTTAAACCTCCCCCCCTTCACCTTGAACCTATGACCCCTCGTGAACGTCACCACCGACCTGGGGAAAAGCTTCCCACCGTTCACCCTATCTATGCCTTTCATAATTTTATACACCTCTATTAAGTCTCCCCTCATCCTCCGTCTTTCCAGGGAGAACAACCCCAGTTTACTCAATCTCTCCTCATAACTAAGCCCCTCCATACCAGGTAACATCCTGGTAAACCTCCTCTGTACTCTCTCCAAAGCCTCCACGTCCTTCTGGTAGTGTGGCGACCAGAACTGGGCGCAGTATTCCAAATGCGGCCGAACCAACGTTCTATACATCTGCAACATCAGACCCCAACTTTTATACTCTATGCCCCGACCTATAAAGGCAAGCATCCCTGGGGGAATCCTTCTGAGCTTGAACATTTAATATCAGAGTAATTAAGTACACAGTCACATCTAATTTCATTATAAAATCATAACAGTTACCAGTGCACCCCAGAACCGCCAGTGAAACCCAGAGCTGCCAGTGCACCCCAGAACCGCCGGTGAAACCCAGAGCCACCACTGAAACCCAGAGCCACCACTGAAACCCAGAGCTGCCAGTGAACGCCAGAGCTGCCAGTGAACATCAGAGCCGCCAGTGAAACCCAGAGCTGCCAGTGAAACCCAGAGCCGCCAGTGAACCCCAGAGCCGCCAGTGAAACCCAGAGCTGCCAGTGAACACCAGAGCTGCCAGTGAACACCAGAGCTGCCAGTGCACCCCAGAGCTGCCAGTGAACATCAGAGCCGCCAGTGAAACCCAGAGCCGCCAGTGAAACCCAGAGCCGCCAGTGAAACCCAGAGCTGCCAGTGAACACCAGAGCCGCCAGTGAACTCCAGAGCCGCCAGTGAACACCGGAGCCGCCAGTGAACACCGGAGCCGCCAGTGAACTCCAGAGCTGCCAGTGAACTCCGGAGCCTCCAGTGAACTCTGGAGCCACCAGTGAACCTCAGAGCTGTCAGTGAACCCCAGAACTGTCAGTGAACCCCAGAGCCACCAGTGAAAACCAGAACTGCCAGAGCATTCCAGAGCTGCCAGTGAACCCCAGGACTGCCAGCAAACCCCAGAGCTGCCAATGAACCCCAGAGCCGCTAGTGAACCCCAGAACTGCCAGTGAAACCCAGAGCCACCAGTGAACCTCGGAGCTGCCAACAGAGTTGGCTTGCAGGAAACCTTTCCGTTAGTACTGGACTTGCTCTGCATACTGAATAGAAGATCACGGATGATAAATCAATGACCTATTTAAAATGGGGATACAGTGACATTCCCAATCATACTGCATACCAATTTCTCAACTTGTATACAAGACCAATCTCCAAGTGCCCTCAAGGTCTGTATGCAAGTAATGAAATGAGAAGACTTGAACCATTTTCAGTGACAACTGTGCAGCAGAACAAGGTAATCAATTTCAAGTCCTTTATATGTAACTGACAGTGTCTGCTTGAATGAGAGAGAGATTAAGTGCAGTTGACTGATAATTAGCTTCTGTTTCTAGTGGCAGAAGTCATTTACCTTTGAACTCAATGACATGTAATTAATAAACTTGATTTACTTCCCACTTTTGAGGATGATTGATGGGCTTTTCATTATCGTAAACCCCTTTACACTAACCCTTTTATTCTACTGAAAAAACTTATTGGAAACTGATGAGATGCCCAGGCCATCAAATTATTGGGACCCATTTATATTATTATATCACACATTGTGTACAAGCTGCTGATGTTACAAGTAGTAACTCGTGTACATACTCTGATCACAAGATGATTGCAAATGAGATGTGCCATTCAGCCCACCTTAACCCATCCATCCAGAGAGACAGAGTCACTTTGCTCTGCCATCCAGTTACTTCTTAAACAATTCAGGAAGGTGCGGTGCTGAGGGTGCTGAGGGTGCTGAGGGTGCTGAGGGTGCGGAGGGTGCTGAGGGTGCTGAGGGTGCTGAGGGTGCTGAGGGTGCGGAGGGTGCTGAGGGTGCTGAGGGTGCGGAGGGTGCGGAGGGTGCTGAGGGTGCTGAGGGTGCTGAGGGTGCTGAGGGTGCGGAGGGTGCTGAGGGTGCTGAGGGTGCTGAGGGTGCTGAGGGTGCGGAGGGTGCTGAGGGTGCTGAGGGTGCTGAGGGTGGAGGGTTCAGCACTGAATGGAGTTTTGCACTTGCAGGAAAAGCGCAGCCTTAACAACGCTGAGCGATCTGCCACTGGTGGAACGATGGCAGACCCGGCTATCCAGGAGCTGGACGTCCTGGAGTTCAAAGGCGGGCGAGGAGGGAGGTCATCTGGTCATGGAAAGGCTGGTGTCTCTGAGGAAGGTAAGCACTCAGTGGGGAGAAGTGAGACAGAAGGAGGACTTCTGAGAAAGTGTGCAGTGATGCACCAGTCACTAAGCCACTGTGATGCCACTGCTGTCGCTCGCACCCAGCCACTTATCATGGACATTGACTCCGTGTGATATGACTAATGGATTGACCAATTGTCTCCCATCCTTAGATGAGCCATCCCCCACAGCCAGTGGGAAGCCAACGACCCTCCCTTAACACCGGAGCAGGTGTGGATAGCAGACGCCCCCGTGGCACACTCTCTCACATCAAGCACCAGCGCAGATACTAGCACATCGGCGGGTGATAGTGTGTCAGCTCAATTGGTAGTGCACAGAGGTGAGGGCACATCACACTCACCCGAGCAGATGATGGAGACAGGGAGTGTTCAGGGTGCCGGCACTCAGAGACCTGCTGGAGACCAGGGCCATGCTGAGTCTGAGGCAAATAATGAGCTTCTGGAGTCATCAATCAGGCAGCAAATGCCAGATGTCCAGCGGGCTGTGTGGGGAGATCTGGCGGTGGTACCTAAGGGTCTGCATGCTATGGTCTCAGTCATGGAGGAGATCTTGTTGAGTATGAACCCTGTGGTGACCCTAAGCTCTGAGCACACAGCCTCATCCAGAGAGAGAGAGAGAGTGGAGACTCTCATGGGGAGGCATCTCCAGGACTGGAATGAGGGGTTTGTGAGGTTGCGTCCAGACCTGCAAGCCCTCATACAGGTAATGGCCTCAGGTGGTCAGTGAGAGTGTGAGAGATGGATGCAACTCCCAATCTCTCAGCTGGGTGCCCATCCTTCAGTGGTGAGCAAGGAGATCCAGACACATCTCTCAAGGTGCCCCAGATGTGGGCAGCAGCTCCTTCCTGTCTGCCAGTTACTAGGCCAACCTCAGAGTCCACAACAACTGAGAAGTGCCCATCCACGTCATTGAGGTACCCTCACACCAACATGAATGGGGTAGGCATGACTATGAGGCTTAAAGGCTGATAATGATGTTTAAGTACATGCAAATGGGGGTCCTGACTTTGAAAGTTAGGACTCCCAAAAGACCATAAGACCAAAAGACATAGGAGCAGAATTAGGCCACTCGGCCCATCGAGTCTGCTCCGCATTCAATCATGGCTGATATTTTTCTCATCCCCATTCTCCTGCCTTTTCCCCATAACCCCTGATCCCCTTATTAATCAAGAACCTATCTATCTCTGTCTTAAAGACACTCAGTGACTTGGCCTCCACAGCCTTCTGCGGCAAAGAATTCTACAGATTCCCGTTACGTAATTGGCGGGGGAGCGGGGACCATCACAGCGGAAATCCCTCCAGTGTAAAAGCCGTTTTGGGACCCCAGTGCTGTCTCCGCCCCCCCCCCCCCCCCCCCCGCCATTCCGTACCCCCTGGAAACGCGAGTAGAAAATCCTCCCCATTGACGTTTGCATGGAACTTTATCCAATGCCTTTTGGAAGGTTAGATGTACAACATCACAGGGTTTACTGCCTGTAAGATATTCCAGCTGGAATTTCCCGGCCATTCATGCCAGCGAGATTCTCCAGTCCTGCTGCAGTGAACGGAGGTTTGGCTGAGCGCTAAATTCTCCATCCCCGCTGGCAACAACAGCGGGGGGGTGAATAGTCGGAAAATTCCAGCCTCTACGTCTGGAGTGTGTGATAACCACTGTTTAGAAGGTTATCTGTGTACAGATCATTAATTCCACTCCTAATAACTGATTCCAACAATCTGATTAGCCTGGTCTGGGGTCACAATCTCCACCTCATTCCATTCCCATCTCTCTCACTTCAATAACTCTTCATGAGCATGTTCTACAAATGCAATTTTAATCGTGCGAAAACTGTGTACACTCCAGAAGTATTCTTCACATCCCCAAATGAGAATAATCAACTCTGAGAGTTTGCGACAGCAGTCTGAATTTTCAGACATCTGGAAATGATCTATAATCAGTGATTGCAATATTCCAAACTCAGGAATGTTGGCACATGTTGTTTAATGACCAATAGCATTGACCATTCAAAGCTATTCACATGTGGAAATGATGAATGTTAACAATCATTCTCTTGGACTGCCGGGGCCGTATAAGCTCTCCTTACAGAGTGATCCTCCAAATGTAACTGTGATTATTGGAGTGAGCAGGCTCTGGCCAACACTGCTGAAATGGGGGGTGATCAACAGTAACACACTCCCTGTCTGTGATAAAGTAACATTTCTCACATGCAATGACATAGAATCCATAGAATCCCTACAGTGCAGAAGGAGGCCATTTGGTCCATCGAGTCTGCACCGATCACAATCCCACCCAGGGCCGTTTCCTGTAAACCCTCATATTTACTCTGCTAATCCCCCTGACACTAGTGTCAATTTAACATGGCCAATCAACCTAACCCACACATCTTTGGAGTGTGGGAGGAAACCTATGCAGACACGGGGAGAATGTGCAATCTCCACAGAGACAGTGACCCGAGGCTCGTCCCAATACCCCCTGCCTCTCCCCCGTAGCCCTGCAATTATTTTCTCTTCATGTGCTTATCCAATACAGTACCACATTGAAAGACATGACTGAATCTGACCAATAGAATGGTTACAGTGTTGAAGGAGGCTGTTCAGCCCATCATTTCTATGCTGGTCCTCCGAAGGAATAGTTCATCTAGTGTCACCCCCCTGGCTTTTCCCCAAAGTCCTGATAATGTTTCCTTTTCTGATAATGATCCGATGATGAATGTTAACAATCATTCTCTTGGACTGCCGGGGCCGTATAAGCTCTCCTTACAGAGTGATCCTCCAAATGTAACTGTGATTATTGGAGTGAGCAGGCTCTGGCCAACACTGCTGAAATGGGGGGTGATCAACAGTAACTTTTGAACATCTCGATTGACTTTTCCTCCACCACATTCTCAGGCAACTGCATTCCAGATCCTGAATATTCGCTCTGTAAATGTTGTCTTCCTCATTTTTCCAGAGTTTCTTTGGCCAATTACCTGAAGTCTGTATTCTTGGAGTCTTCTGCCGAGTTTCTATCTATTCTGTCCAAACCATCACAATCTTGAACATCTCCATCAAATCTCTTCCCAACTTTCTCTCCTCCACGGAGAGCAGTCTGGCTTCTCTGAACTATCCGTGTAACTGACGTCTCCATTCTCTGGAATATTTTCTGCACATTCTCTAATGCCTTCACATCCTTCCTAATGCGTGGTGTTCGGAGCTGGACTTAATACTTCACATTTTTTTTATTGTTTCATGCGATGTGGTTGTCGTCGATAAGGCCAGCATTTATTGCCAAGCCCTCATCCCTTGAACTGAGTAATTTGCTCGGCCATTTCAGAGGGCAATTAAGAGTCAACCACACAGCTGTGGATCTCGAGTCTGGAGTCACACGCAGTCCAGACCAGGTAAGATTGACAGATTTCCTTCCCTAAAGGACATTAGTGAACCAGATGGGTTTTCACGATAATCGATGATAGTTTCATGGGCAGCATTACTGAGATTAGATTTGTACGCCAGATCTTTTCTATTAATTGAGGTTAAATTCCACCATCTGGCATGGTGGGATTCCCCAAAGTATTAGCCTGGGGCCTCCGGACGTCACTAGTCCAGTGACATTACCACCACGCCATCATTCCCTCAGGTGGGAGAGGCTGAACCAGTGCTTTATAAAGGATCATCATGATTTCTTTGCTTGTTTGGATACTATCCTGGTGTTAAGGTTAAACCACGTGGTGACTGCATGCTGGTGGTGGGTCTACCTGGAATCTCTTCTGTTGTGCTTGACCTGGGGGGGGTGGCAATCACAATCCAACCACCGCTGCTAGAAAGCATGTGATTGGGCACATTGGGTGAAAACAGCTCGGGTTTGTTTGTGATGCCCCCCACAGTCGAATAGTTTGCCAACACTCACCGTCCAGGCATTGAGATCAGCAACTTTGGCAGAGGGAAACAAACAGCCTTCTATGTCAAAAATGCTCTTTGTTATTGGAACTTTGCAATTTGAAGTTGTACCAGACCAAAACAAAAATTGAAATATTAATAAGCCATTCAAGATTTAAAATGAATTCCCTTTCAGTTATAATTTTGCATCAATTATTAAAAATAATGACCACTAGCACAGTGAGAATATTCAGCAGAATGCATTTAAACTAAAGAAAAACTGTTTGAATCCCTGGCTACAAAACTGTAGGGGACAAAAATTTAAAACCTAAAGGAATATGAACAACACAGAGAATATTGAGATTGAAGGATCCTGTAGTCTTCACAGTATGAAAACCTCACAGAATGAGGATGCAGGTATTAGGAGGCCAAACAACAGTCAGGATTTGTCATCTAACACCATAACAAAACTGCATACATTCATCATTCTCCGGCACTCCAATTCAATCAATGCCCATGACCTCGAATCCCATTAAGCAAACAGATTCTGAGCAAGCTGAACCCACAGGAAGGGCAGGAGGTTTGGAAATGGATTGTGTCACCGCTTCCCGAGCCCCAACCCAGGGTGGGGGAGGGGTGATGTGGGGGAACACAGGCACAGGCCCTGATTTTCATGGGGATGGTCTGCTAATTGGCCCACAGGGTGGCTGACTGGTGATGACGGAGGTGGACCCCTGTGTGAATGTGGCCCAGTTTAAACAGTCTACAACAGCCATCACTGTGGCTGCTGTTATACTTATTGAGTTGCAGCAGCAGACATGAAAGAGGAGAGGCTGAGCGTTGGAACCTTGGACATGGCCGCCCTGATCTTCACAAAGAGCTGCAGGTCCGCCTTGAGGAAGTGAACAGGGGGTGTTAGACCAAGCAGGTCTCTGGATAGAGATGAGCGAGAAGGTGAGCACGCTCTGGGTGCCATGAGGAAAAGGTTCATTGACCTCATTCGCTCAAGCAAGGTGAGTGAAATGGCAAACCTCCGTGTATTCATCCTCCAGCAGATAGTGCAGCTGAGGAATCTGCTCCTGACCATGGGAGGAGTGTGTACCCAGACCCCCTCAGCAAGTCTCAGAGCCATGGCGCAGCTGAGGATCTGCCTGAACTCATACCTGCAGCTTCTTGGCAATGGGCTGGTGGCACTGACCAGAGAGGATAGCGATGCCTTATCTCTCGATTGTTTTCCCTTGCAGAAGGAGAAGGAGATAATGCCTGAGAAAGAGTGCTGACAGGAGAAGGAGTGCAAAACATATTTGTGCATTGTGTCTGTCACAAGGTTGCAACAGAGATCGCCAAGATGGCTGACAAGAACAAACCCAGGGAGGTGAGATGAGCATCTCTGCTCGAGCGGGTGAATAGATACTGCAATAGCAGATGATGGGGCCAGAGTGCACTCCACCCCATCCATGTCATAGGCGCAGCTGCTGTAGGAAGCGCACTGCAGAGAGTCGCTCTCAAGATCTCTTCTTGTATCTGCCAAGTCAGATAGAGTGGATCAGCACATTATCACTGAGCAGGAGGAGGCAAAAGAGGCAGAGGCACCTGTGGGTAGTACCACTGGGAGGATAGAGGACAGACGCAGCAATATTAGCTGGTCCGAGATCCAAGCTTTAGGATTCACAGGAAAGGAGGCGGTGCCTACACCAGCAGCACCAGATGTTTTCACACACATCAGAGTTCCTTTAGGCAGGTACAAGAGAGCAGTCTGCCTCACTCTCAAGCAGGGCCACAAGTGGAGCATCGTGTCAGAGCAGAGGCCACCACATTGGGTAGAGCCGAGTCATTCACTGCGGTTTGCCTCACAATGAACATATTGACACAGGATGCAGACGTGTTGGCTTCCATTGTTTAAAGATAAGAGAAGAGGGATAAAGGGACAACAGTGAAACATCTGGGCAGATGTGATGGTAAGAATGGATCTATTCCAGGCTGAGTCTTCAATGGGAGTGTTTTTGCAGGCAGCTGAAAGTGAATTCCACACAATGCCGGTTGCTCAGCTAAAATGTGCCTGGATCAGATGATCCCATGACAATGTGGGAATCTGTGTTCTGCATCTTCCTCCTTGTCTTGTTCCTCCTCTTCCTCCGATGAGCTGTGTCAATCTCGGGTCCGACCCTCTTCAAGGTCCACGCCTTTCTGGAAAGTATGTTACAGAGAGCGCAGCAGGCCACAAAGATGCACGAGGCACTTGTGGGAGTGGAATGCAAGGAGCCACCAACGGGTCCAGGCACTGGAACTACATCTTCAGCAGCGTGACGGCCTGCTCAATGCTTACCTTTGTGAACACCCATTACGCATCAAATAAAGCTGATTCTTGAAACCAGTGAAATGAGAGGCAGCTTTCACAAGTGCAGGAATGTAGCGTGAATTACAAATGGCCCAGATCTCTGACATGCTTCATATACTCATACCAATGAATCAGTGAGCATAATTTCAAAGAAGTGTTTCATGACTAATTAACCAGAAGTTTAATTGTAACAATGATGATTATTTAATCCCCTTCCATCTGTTGCCTATTAAATCTGCATATTTTACTATCACATTATAAAACAGAAAAATAAACCAAGTTGAAAGCAAAGTACTGCGGATGCTGGAATCAAACAAAATAAAAATTCTGGAAAATCTCAACGGGTCTGACAGCATCTGTGGAGAGAGAATAGAGCCAATGTTTCGAATCTGGATGACCTTTCGTTAGAGATGTTTGGTATTTGGTTCAGAATGTTGGCCAGAATGTTACGGCTGTTCACGCCGGCAGGATTTTCCCATCCTGCTGCAGTGAACGGAGATTTGGCTGGGCGCCGAATTCTCCGACCTCGCTGCAGCGGGAGCGTGACGTGGACGGTCGGTAAGGTCGCACAACTTTGCAACTTTCTGGGCCAAGACCAAAATTTCTCTTTCATATGTGCCTACTCCCATTTTGGGACGCAAGAGATCATTCAGGCCTGTAATAGTCCGACTATCTTCAACCTGCATTAGAGCTCATCCACAGGTGGGCTGCGGGGTCTCATCTGAGCTGCTGGACATTTGCTGAGCATCCCAAAGCATCACAGTCAATTCTGGGACCAGTCGGCAGGCTGGAGAGGACCTCGGGTAGGCTCTGACAGGACAGGGAGGCTAAAGGGACTGGGGTATGCGGGAAGGTTGGCAGTAATGTGCCACAGTATTGGATCCAGTTCCTCCTGCCTCCACAATAAGGTGAGGTTAAAATGAAGAAACATTCCTTTACATTGGCATCTTCCTCCAGCAGTCTTTTAAAGGGATTGGAGGATCTGACTAATTTCAGCAAGGTGCTTGTCCCCTTGCATTTGCTGCTAAGAAGCCCAATGTCTGTTTCAAGTGGTTTTCTGAGACATGAGGACATGAGAAATAGGAGCAGGAGTAGCAAGCAATGATGTGCAGGCTAGGTTGATTGGCCATGCTAAATTGCCACAGAATGTCAGAGCGATTAGTAGGGTAAATATGTGGATTGTTGTTGGTGCAGGCTCATAGAATCATAGAATCCCTACAGTGCAGAAAGAGGCCATTCGGCCCATCAAGTCTGCACCAACCACAATTCCACCCAGGCCCTATCCACATATCCCTACATATTTACCCACTAACCCCTCTAACCTATGCATCCTGGGACACTAAGGGGCAATTTAGAATGGCCAATCAACTTAGCCCGCACATCTTTGGACTGTGGGAGGAAACCGGAGCACCTGGAGGAAACCCACGCAGACACAGGGAGAATGTGCAAACTCCACACAGACAGTGACCCGAGCCGGGATTCGAACCCAGGTCCCTGGAGCTGTGAAGCAGCAGTGCTAACCACTGTGCTACCATGCCACCCTCGATGGGCTGAATGGTCTCCTTCTGCGCTGTAGGGATTCTATGATTTCCATTTGGCCCCTCGAGCCTGTTCCACCATTCAGTAAGATTGTGGCTGATCTTATTGTGGCCCAACTCCACATTTCTGTTAACCCCCATAACCCTTGACTCCCTTGTCAGTGAAAAATCTATCTAACTCAGCCTTGAATGTATTCAACCACTCAGCTTCCACCCTTCTCTGGGATCGCGAATTCCAAACATTAATGATCTTCTGAGGGAAGAAATTACTCTGCATGGAAAGCCCTTTATTCTAAAATTATGCTCCCTCGTCCTCGATTCACCGACAAAGGGAAACATCCTCTCAGCATCTATCTCCTCAAGCCCCTACAGAATCTTATTTCTTTCAGTAAGATTACTTCCCTTTCTTCTGAACTCCAATTGGTGTCGGTCTAATCTCTTCAACCATCCCTCATATGTTATCCCAGGAATTAGCCCAGTGAGGATTCTCTGAACCGCCTCCAATAAAAGTATATGCATCCTTAAATTGGAAACCAGAATTGGAGGCAATAATCCAGATATGGTCTCACTAACATCTGTAACACGACAGCTGGGATTCTCCCAAAAGGATTCTAAGTCCCAATTTGCGGGAAAATGGGAATAACTCCTGATAGTTGTTTCAGCCTGATTTCCAGAGCGAATCGCCGACACTCTGTGCCTCACAGAAAGACCGAGCGGGATTCTCTCTGAAAAGCAGGGTACATGGCTTATTCCTGCCCGAGAGGCATAGCGCTGAGCGGGCCACTGCGCATGCGCCGAGCTTTCAGTGTGGAGATCCGCACATGCGCAGTGCGCCCCATTTCCGGCCACCCGATCGCTGGCCAGCCTGATAGCTCACCAGCCCCATGACCCCTCACCGCTGACCTTCTGACCCTCCCACCCCCGATCACTGATCTCCAGGATCTCCCTGGGCAAGCCCTGATGTCCCCCTCCCCACCGGCCAGCCCCAGTCTCCTCAGCCTCCCACCTGGCCAGCCCTGATCTCCCGATCCTCCACTCTCTCAGATGACCAGCCCCAGTCGCCATCCTCCCTCCCTCTGCCACCAATCCCAATGTGGAGTGGCAGCGGAATGCCCCCCACCTCTACCAATCGCCCCCAGTAGGCCCCACCCATTCTGGTCCTGCCCCCTCTGGCCACACCCCCCCCCTTGGCACTGCTCAGTGCCAGGTGGGCAATGCCGGTTTGCCTCTTGGGCAGTGCCAGGGTACCCTTATCCGCTACTTCCTGGGGAGGCCTCAGTGGCCTCTCGTCTCTTCAGTGGGGTCGATCGCCTGTTCCTCGTTAGTGGGCAGCAGTTGTAAACCCTGCTGGAATGAACCACTCCTGGTGGGGAGGGGGTTGGGGGTGGGAGGGTGGAGATGTGAGCAGGCCCAGAGACATCAGTCCCAGGCCCACTAATGAAATGGAAATAGAGATTTCCAGATTGTAAACAGCTCTGCGCCAATTTCCGGCCCGGAGCTGATGACGCTGGAAATCTTCGGCTGGGAAACGCGTGGAGGCCATGATACCCAGCAGGAATTCTGCACAACGGCCTCCGCTAATGTCTCCCGGCTAGAGCAGCGCAGCGGGCTGGGAGAATCACCCCGACCTCTCTACTTTTATAGACCATCCCCTTTGCAATTGTTCAGGGACACCTGACTACCTCCTGAACCAATGTGAAACTCATGAAGGGTCTTGTTAAAGGCAGCCAATGGGGTCTGACTGGAATTGGCCTTCAGTTTGCCGATGTGATGAGAGGGCAAATCCACTGCGGAGGCCCCTTCCTGACTGCCTCGGTGAGGATACCGCCAAAGACCGCGCTATAGGCAGAACCACGCCCCCAATCACCGTGGTGGCCTGGCTGCCTTTTGTATTTTTTATTAAAGTTCTTAAAAGCTAGCTGAGAGGGTGCCTTCTGATTGAAGCAACCTCCCAATTACTCACCATGCACTGCAATTGGGTGCTTCTCTGAAGGGAAACTCTCACCATTCCAATAGGTTTACCCACATGAAAATAATCGGTTTCCCACTGGAAATGGTTTCGGGATCGGGAAACAATCCTGACACTGTTTCCCTCCTCCCTAGGGAAAATTCAGCTCCAGCATTCTTGCTCAGTTTTATAGCGTTGACAATGATCTTTACAAGTGAGTAATGAAGAAGACAGGAATAAATATGTCCTCGCCGTGAACTGCTAAAAAATAATGACTTGTGCAATAACAAACAGTGAAATAAATGGACAATCATAAAAATTCCTGCATTTATGTAATATGCCACATCCAAATTTAAATGTATGAATCGCTCCAAGATAAATATACGAACAGTTAGACTGCTGAAATATTGTCACATCAGAGAACCGACTAAACACACCACTTTTAACTTGATGTTATTTTTATCTTTGGAAATGGTGACTCTACCAGCCCATCTGTCACATTAATGGAGAGTTTCACCATTGCTAGTTAGATGAAGAGACCAAATGTGAAAAGATAAAGAACCAAATAATCAGATACCAACCTGAAGCATCATTTATCAATCCAGGCATATATTCAATTTAATTCTCATCCAAATCGGTAATAGGAGAAAAACGAAGACATGTTCGAATACAGATTATTGTGTAATGAAGGAGCCAATGTGAATGAAGATAAGGACTTCTCTCTTTACAGACACTGTTTATGTCAATATTTTCTGTTTTTATTTGATATCTGCAATTTGCAGTTTTTATTTTCATTTGCGTTTTCAGAATTCTTGGTTTAAAATAGACTGGAGTACACCAGCTCTTTCCTATATATCAGTGGAAGAGTGCAGGGAGACAGCACGCTGGAGTGCTGAGCCATGTGGAAATAGGATGCAGGCTCATGTGTAGGACTTTCCAAACACTGAATCACATCTGGAGAGGAAGTGGAGAAAAGGGTAGGGAACAAAAATGTAATTTTGGGGACGCAGCCTGGGCTGTATTTGCATCGCTCTCTGCTGCCAGTCTGAAAGGTCTTGTAGGAGCAGGTTACCTGCCAGTCCCGAAGGGATGCAGTGCAAGGTGCCAGAAAGGGAAAGGGAGAAAAGGATTCTATTAAAATAGTGTCTCTCATGGCCACAAGGTGTGTCAAAGTGCTTTACAAACAGCAAAATACTTTGCAAGTGCAGTCACTTTGTAATGTAGCCAATTATGCACAGCAAGCTCCCACAAAAAGTCACGTGATAATGACCAGATATATTGTTTCTTGTGACGTTGACTGAGGAATGAATATTGGCCAGGGTACCGGGGGTAAATCCTTTGCTCGTGTTCGAAATGTTCCATGGGCAACTGGAGAGGAAATGGCAACATATAGTATTTTCCCTGATACAGACAATGATATATATGACTGACACACACAAGAAAGGCCTCAGCTTCAGCAGGGGTGCAAGAACAAGGGCCACCAGCAGGTGTCGCACTCCTGAGGTGGGGAAATCAGGTCCACCTCCTGACACTTGAAGATCATGTCTGTTTGCCAACGTCAGGTTCAGTGATGAAGCATCAATAGTTGAATAGCTGCTGAGCCTCACAGTCATGGTCCATACATGAAGAGTGGCCACTTGGACAAGATAGACAGATACTGATTGAAACGGTGAACCCCACTGCTCCTGCGCAATAGTCCTCAAGTTCGAGGTCTAAGTATGAACACTAAGGGAGACTCATTAAGGTTCCAATTTATAGAAAATTCTCCGAATAAAGCAGTAATATTTTACATTATTTTTATTAAGGTAATAAATTAAACCATTAGAGACAAGTGCTATCAATATTTTTTGACAATGTAGCTCCTTAACTGGTTAAGCATGGGGATTTTAATTTTGGTTTATTGGATGGATTATTGCATTTAAAGCGTGTCTTTTCCCCCCCAGTGAATCCTCTATTCATCATTCAGAGATGGATATATACAGGATATCTTTTGACGGTGAGGGTTTAAGTTTGAGTTTAAATAAAGATTAAAGATATCGGTCGAAACTATAAAATGTGGATAAATGTAAAGTGAGAATGCCAAGTGCAATGTGACACACAGAATTGCTATTATCCAGCATCACTAATTGGTAAACATGCTTACTAATTTAACACCACTTATTTCTGGCTTGTTGTATAGCACTTTGGAATGCGTGAGTAATGTCAAAAAATTAGATTTAAATGTCAGTGCAGAACCTAGACAACATACTCACAAACCTACAGCCCATATCTCAATTTCCCCTCAAGAAGAACACATTAAAAGCAGAATCTGTACGTTATACTACCTTGTGATCATTAGTAACTCTACTTTCTCCAGTACTAATGACACACTGCTAAAACACTTAAAGGCTTCTGAATCATTTATTGGCATGGTACATTTCTGCCATGGTGTAAAATTAATCTGTACTGACTGGGAAAATGCGGGGCTCCACATTAGGTCCAACAGCTAGCTTAACTCTCTCTGGGCAGAGGTAAAGACAATTGGTACCTGTTGTATACTGCACTTGGGTAAAAGAACACAAAGTGATAGCACCTGGTGTTAGGTGAAAACAACAACTTGGGATTAATGATAAGCCGCTGATTCTACAGAGCTTGATCTAGACTAGGCAGAAGCCCAAGAAGCAGCCAAAGACACCACAAACTAGACACTTGGCTAGACTCTTAAAATGATAGCGCAACAACACAGCAGCCCCAGACATATAACATCCCTTCCCCTTTACTTCTAAGTCTCATAACAACAAATAACCATAGTATTTTTCATTGTCATCAAAACACAAATACAGGGGCAGGTAATGCATCGTTACACAGTCAGAGTACAGTGAATAGGAATGATGATCATAGAATAGAATCATAGAATCCCTACAGTGCAGAAGGAGCCATTCAGCCCATCAAGTCTGCACTAACTTTCTGACAGAGTATCTTACTCAGGTCCTCTCCCTCACCCTACACCCGTAACCCCATATATTTCCCATGGTTAATCCATCTAACCCACACTAAGGGACACGAAGGGACAACTTAGCATAGCGCAACCTAACCTGCACATCTTTGGAGTGTGGGAGGAAACCAGAGCACCCGGAGAAAACTCAAGCAAATACGGGTGAAAGGTGCAAGCTCCACACAGACTGTCACCAAAGGCTTGAATCTTACCTGGGTCCCTGGAGCTGTGAGGCAGCAGTGTTAACCACTGTGCCACTGTGCCCCCCCCAAATCAGGCAGGCCATCCATTCCTCATTGGTTGCCTGCGCACGCGGGACTTGGTTGTTCTTGATCTCAAAGGTATTCTCCAGTTCTTCAAAGGATGGCTCTACCCTGAAAGGTGTAACAGTCTCTTTTACAGAAGGAGGACTAGCAGCAGCAAAGGATTCTTCAGCAATCTCAGTTTCTGCTGATTGACCAAAGTCACGGTTATTGAACCGGACGGTGGGGGTGGCAGTTCATCCAGAGTCATTCTGGCACACACAGTGCGTGTAGCCAACAACTGATTCAGATGTCGTGTCCACACTAGTTCATCTTCAGTCTAGCAGGGCCAGTTTGAGCCAATACAGTTGCAGGAACCCACTCTCTGCTAGTGGTATAGCTGATTGCCAAAACTTGTTCTCCTTGCCAAAACAATCGTCTTTTAGAATTACCTTCTCTTCTTCAGATTTGTGACTGCTGATTGCTTTTCACTATCTGTGGTAAGAGTAGATCAAAGGTCCTCTTCAGTACTAGCAGAGTTGGGGAGCTCTGAGTGGTCACATGTGTGTGGCGTTGTAATACAGTACCAAGAAACATTTGAGATGGCGATTTAATGAACCTTGGTCCTTTGAGGCTTTCAGCGAATGCTTCAAAGACTGGACAAATCTTTCGGCTAATCCATTTGTTGATGGGTGCATTAAGACCCAGGCAGAAACTCCAAGGTGTTTTATGAAGGTAGCCAAGACCCTAAGTTTTTACCTTTGAATTTGGCATTAGGGTGAACATAAGATGTTTCACTCCAGGTATGATTCAAGTGACCCACTTGGAAGCTTTAATCAAAGTTTATTTAAGAATACAGTTAAAAATATTCTAAAAATAATTAGCATAACTTTTACCAATTACAAGATTCAAACATGATACAGTTTAAACATTAACAGCTCGCTCTCTATGTTGTTCCAAGTCAAACAACATCCCACAAACATACGCCCCTTTCTAGACTTGGCATAAGAAGCAAGTAAGCTCAAGTGATGCTGAGCTTTCAGCTTTTTAGCGGCATGGTGGGATTTGGTGGGGCGGCACGGTGGCACAGTGGTTAGCACTGCTGCCTCACAGCTCCAGGGACCCATGTTTGATTCCCGGCTTGGGTCACTGCCTCTGTGGAGTTTGCACATTCTCTCCGTGTCCACGTGGGTTTCCTCCGGGTGCTCCGGTTTCTTCCCACAGTCCAAAGATGTGCGGGTTAGGTGCATTGGCCATGCTAAATTGCCCCTTATGTCCCGGGATGCGTAGGTTAGAGGGTGTAATCGGGGAAATATATGGGGTTATGGGGATAGGTGGATTTGTTGTCGGTGCAGATTTGATGGGCCGAATGGCCTCCTTCTGCACTGTAAGATTCTATGATTCCATGGATTCTAACACCTGCTGGCAATTGGTCCTTTGAACGTTGGATTAAATCTCGGAAGCTCCCCAGTCCAGGAACTTTCCAAAAAGCCTCTGGAGAGAGAGAGAGAGAGACAGAGATGCAGAGACACTGCCCGTTTCCACCAGCTTCTAACAGCAACTCATAGACTGCAGGATTCCAAAGAGAGGGGAACGCGCTGTTGCTGCTCTCCACCTCAGGTTACCACTGAAAAGCAAAACTAAAAACGTGGACTTTTCTGTGGAAAAAACACTGTCCCCAGGCATCATCTGACCTGTCAATCAAGCTCCACCCAGCAATTCCAAAAGGACCATTAAAACACCGAGTACACAACAACAAGCGCATTAGGCCAGAGGAAAATCAACATGATAACAATTATATTGCGTCAGTAACAATTAGAGGACACCGGGTATAGACATCTTGGTGCTGACAACTTTCAGGGTCTGCGAGAAACATCCTGCAAAGGAACATGATTAATATACATTTCTTAAAGACACAGTACTGTCACAGGTGGAATGCTGCTGATTTTCTGTATTGTATACCACTCACCTTCAGATAATCTTCAAACTCCTGAGCCGTGAATTGTGGTCTATTATCATTCACAATTTGTTCCGGTTTCCCAAATCTGGTGAAAATCTCATCAAGCTTTTCGATGGTTTGTTCCGGCGTTGTTTACTTCATTGCTATAACTTCTGGCCATTTGGAATGTGTATGTATGACAACCATGAACATGTGGCCCTCATATGGACTGGAAACGTCAATGTGCAGATGTTGCCAAGGCATCCTAGGCCATTCCCATGGTTATAATGGGGCCAATGGTGGTGCATTCCTTATCCACGCACATGACTGGCAGAGTGCTGCTTTTACCAAAATGAGTTCCTCGGAGGTTCTTTCATCTGAACAATACCTGGGTGCCCTTCATGTAATTGTTCCAATACTCGTTGCCACAAGTTTGGAGGAATTATTACCCTCATCCCCCACAATAAGCTCCCACTCCGTCCTATCAACTTGAGTTTTCTGGAAACATATGGCTTTAATTTGGGATGCATTCCCGCTCTCCTCCCTTTTAACACAATTTCCAGTACCTTCCCCATTATGGGATCTGGTCTGTTGTTGGACTTGAGCTGCAGTCACTGGGACATGTTCAATTTGTGAAAAATAGAAGATATTGGAGGCACTACTAGGTGACCAAGAGTCAAAGGCAATTGTGACAATGCATCAGCATGGGCATGGCTTTCGGACTGACAGTACTTCATCTCATAGGAGTGTGTGGATAATATTAAAGATAATCATTGAATTCTGCTTGCAGCAAGCAGTGGAATATCTTTATGCAGCCCATGAACAGTTGTTAACGGACAGTGGCCCATCAGCAATGTGACAGCCATAGAGGTATTTGTGCAATCCCCACACTCCAAAAATAATGCTCAGTGCCTCTCTCTCCAACTAGGCATAATTTGATTCAGCACTTGTCAAGGTGCGCAATGTGAAAGCTATTTGTCTTTCCTCCCCTGATGGTAGTACGTGTGACACCACCACTCCAGCTCCATATAGCGAGGCATCCCAAGCAAGTTATTCATGGAGGCCCGCCTTCTCAACCTTACCCTTCACCTGAAGTGTGGTGATCCTCAGGTTAAATCACCACCAGTCAGCTCTCCCCGCTCAAACGAGAGAGCTGCTTATGGTCACCTGAGACTTTGGTGACTTCATCTTCACCTCATTTGTAAGTAGGTCTCTGATAGGTCGATTTTACTGAACTCTGTCTGCCTGCTCACCAAACAAGCAATCCTCAACTAAAGGTAGCGGGTATTGATCCGCACACACAACAGGATTGATTGTTGTCCTAAAATCTCCGCAAATACGTGTAGTCCCATCCTGCTTCATTACAGGCACAATAAGGGGTTGCCCAGTCACTAATGGTGGGGGGTTCTCAGACTCTTGTGTCTACAAATCTCATGAATTCAGATTCCACCATTTGATGTATGGCATAGGGTACTGTTCTTGCCATGAGACACTGAGGCTGAGTTTTTTGTTTGATCTGAAGTACCACCTCTACTCCATTCATGGATCCTAAGGTTTCTTCAAATACATGACTGTATTTCTCTAAGATGTTCTGTAGATCTGTCTCAGAATCAACTAACTTGTTCACAGCACTCCAACTTTAGCTCCTCTAACCAAGAACGGCCAAAGAAAGCAGGAAAACCATCTCAGACAATGTGAAATGGCAACTCGCTGGTTGCCCACTTAACTCTACTTTGACTATGATGTATCCTCTCAGAAGCGCTATTTCCTTGGTATAGTCCTCAGATGGCATCTGCGAGCTTTAATGGGAGGTGATTCAACTTTTGCTTCTAGGTGGTTGTGGCAATACAGCAGAACGTGATACGCGGTGGTATAGCACGAGTTTGGGAACACAGAGCAGCAGTGGAGCACGGGGTTGAGAGCACAGAGTGGCAGTTGAACGCGAGTACAAACTTGTGTTCTGCCAGGGTGGAGCGTGAGTCCCAGCTGGCGTTGCTGCAGTCGAAGGGTGGCAGTTGGAGATCGGTAGTTGAGCTTGGCAGCTGACCCTTGGGATTTGAAGAATATGGAGGTTTTGTTGTCCTCCTTTGTAAATAATTCTTTCTGAATAAATAAATCAATTACTTTCACTTGCCAAGTAACCACAGAGCCTGGCACTGATTACATTGGTAACAAGGTAAATCGGGGCTACAGTCACCAGCTCTTGGAATTGGGGGGGAAGAAAATCTGCCTGTTATATAAAAAAAATCTCTGTAGCAACAGGAAGTAAAAAGAAACTGCTCCTTTCTGGGAAAATCAATCTTTTTGACCCAGTGACTGAACACTGGGCTCAGTATATTGAAAGACTCCACTATTTCTTCATCACTAATGAAACTACAGAAAATAAACAAAACGTTTCCTGCTTAAGATATGTGGACCTCAGTCATATAATCTTATTGGAAATTTAACATCCCCAGAAACTCTGGATACTCAGTCATTTGATCACCTCGTAGCTTTGGTTAAGGATCATTATAACCCTGGACCATTGATCATCATGCAGCCTTTTAAGTTTAACTCTGCTGCAAAGCATCCAGGGAAGTCAATTGTAACAAATGGAGCAAGGCTAAGATACTGATCCATGTGAATTTGGACCTTCACTAAGTGACATGCTGCAAGACAGATTAGTTTGCGGTGTAAATAACTTAAACATTAAAAAAACTACTGGGAGAGGGTAAGAGTTCCTTGGAGGAAATAGCTCAGGCAATTGAGAGTGTGGAGAGAGGCACTCTCGAGTTACAGTGCATCAGCTATGGCGCAAAACCTTTGCAAGTCGGGAGGACAGAACTGAGTGTGCAGAAGAAACAGAGCAGAAGCTCTGATGAAGGGTCATCTAGACCTGAAACATTGGCTCTATTCTCTCCCCACTGATGCTGTCAGATCTGCTGAGATTTTCCAGCATTTTCTGTTTTTGTTTTCCTTTCTAGAGAAGCTTGATTTTGCCAGCAAGCTCATGGGGGTAAGGGGGTTCCTTTTCAGGATGGCAACCGGTGACTAGTGCCGTTCCACAGGGGTCAGTGTTGGGACCACAACTTTTCACTGTATACATTAATGATCTGGACGATGGAACTGAGGGCATGGTTGCTAAATTTGTGGATGATACAAAGATATGCAGAGGGACAGGCAGTGTTTAGGAAGTGGGGAGGCTGCAGAATGACTTGGACAGGCTAGGGAAGTGGGCAAAGAAGTGGCAGATGGAATACAATGTGGGACAGTGTGAGGTTATGCACTTTGGTAGGAAGAATAGAGGCATAGGCTATTTTCTAAATGGTGAAAGGCTTCAGAAATCTGATGCACAAAGGGACTTGGGAGTCCAGGTTCAGGACTCCCTGAAGGTTAACGTGCAGGTTCAGTTGGCAGTTAGGAAGGCAAATTCAATGTTAGCATTCATTTCCAGAGGGCTCGAAAAGAAGAGCAGGGATGTTCTTCTGAGGCTGTATAAGGCTCTGGTCAGACTCCATTTGGAATATCGTGAGCAGTTTTGGGCCCATACCTAAGGAAGGATGTGCTGGCCTTGGAGGGGGTCCAGAGGAGGTTCACAAGAATGATCCCAGGAATGAAGGGTTTGTCATTTGAGGAGCAGTTAAGGAGTGCGGGTCTAAATTTGGTGGAGTTTAGGAGAATGAGAGGTTATCTAATTACAGAATACTGAGAGGCCTAGATGGAGTGGGCATGGAGAGGACGTTTCCACGAGTGGGAGAGACTAGAACTTGAGGGCACTACCCTGAGATGAGGAGGAATTTCTTTAGCCAGAGGTGGGTCCAGCTGAGTTTCTGGTATGATATCCCCAAGGATGTTGACAGTGGAAGATTCAGTGATGGTAACACTATTGAATATCAAGGGGCAGTGGTTAGAGTGACTCCTATTGGGGATGGTCATTGCTTGGCATTTGTGTGGCATGAATGTTACTTGCCACTTATCAGCCCAAGCCTGGATATTGTCCAGATCTTGTTGCATTCGAACATGGACGGCTTCAGTATCTGAGGAGTGGCGAATGGTGCTGAACATTGTGCAATCATCGGCGAACATTCCCACTTCTGACCTTATGATGGAGGGAAGGTCATTGATGAAGCAGCTGAAGATTGTTGGGCCGAGGACACTCCCCTGAGGGACTCCCGCAGAAATGTCCTGGAGCTGGGATGACTGACCCTCCACAACCACAACCATCTTCCTATGTACCAGGTATGACTCCAACCAGCGGAAAGTTTGCCCTCTGATACCCCATTGATTCCAGTTTCGCGAGGGCTCCTTGATGCCACACTTGGTCGAATGAGGCCTTGATATCAAGGGCTGTCACTCTCACCTCACCTCTGGAATTCAGCTCTTTTGCCCACGTTAGAACCAAGGTTGTAATGAGGTCAGGAGCTGAGTGACTGTGGCAAAACCCAAACTGGGCGTCACTGAGCAGGTTATTGCTGAGCAGGTGCTGCTTGATAGCACTGTTGATGACTCCTTCCATCACTTTACTGATGATCAAGGGAAGACTGATGGGGCGGTAATTGGCCAGATTGGATCCGTCCTGCTTTCTGTGTACAGGACATACCTGGGCAATTTTCCACATTGTCGGGTAGATGCCAGCATTGTAACTGTACTGGAAGAGCTTGGCTCTTTAGTACTGTTGCCGGAATGTTATCAGGGCCCATTGCCTTTGCAGATCCAGTGCAGGCAATAGCTCAGGCAATTGAGAGTGTGGAGGGAGGCACTCTCAAGTTACAGTGCATACATGCAGGCAAGGTGAACCAGCTATGACACAAAACCTTTGCAAGTCAAGAGGACAGAACTGAGTGCGCAGAAGAAACAGAGCAGAAACTCTGACAAAGGGTCATCTAGACTTGAAACATTGGCTCTATTCTCTTCCTATAGATGCTGTCAGAACATTTCTTGATATCACGTGGAGCAAATCGAACTGGCTGATGGCTGGCATCTGCGATTCTGGGGACCACCGGAGGAGGCCGAGATGGATCATCTGCTCTTCACTTCTAGCGAATGCTTCAGCCTTATCTTTTGCACTGATGTGCTGTGCTCCTCCACCATTGAGGATGGGGATATTTGTGGAGCCTCCACTTCCAGTGTGTTGTTTAATTGTCCACCACCATTCATGACTGGATGTGGCAGGACTGCAGAGCTATCTGATCCGTTGGTTGGGGGATCACTTAGCTCTGTCTATCACTTGCTCTTTATGCTGTTTGGCACACGAGTGTTTGGTAGCTTCACCAGGTTGACACCTCATTTTTAGGTTAATCTGCACATGGTAGATCCCTAAAGCAGATGTTTAAAAATACTACAGCAACAATACTTGTGTAACACTCAATTATTTACATTTTTGATGCAAAGTTATTAAATATATCACCATAGAAACACTAGTATGAAAACCAGTCCAACACCAATATTTCAATTAACCTTACTGACATGCTTTGATAACTAGAATAGAAGCAGCAGATTCTAATCAGACTGACTTTTAAATGCATTTTTCAATTCCTCGTCTCCCTCCCGTAGCCCAGTAAGAAGTCTCACAACACCAGGTTAAAGTCCAACAGGTTGATTTGGAATCACGAGCTTTCGGAGTGCTGCTCCTTCCTCAGGTGAGTGGGTGAGTGAGTGACTCACCTGATGAAGGAGCAGCGCTCCGAAAGCTCATGATTCCAGATAAAGTTGGACTTTAACCTGGTGTTGTGAGACTTCTTACTGTGCCCACCCCAGTCCAACGCCGGTATCTCCACATCATGGCTATCCTCTAGCCCAGTTGAGATAATCATTATGAAGGGTTTCTATGCAGGCTCCGTGAAAGAGAGAGAGTCAAACAGGAACAACCGGTGAAGACTTCAGATTATTTAGTTTCTCAGATCCTGTTTGAGTTTAATACCAGAGTGGGTTAAGCTGCACTTGCCCTTGAACTATATCCATGACAGCTGTCTTTTCCAGCTTTACTTATCCTCTCAGCACAGCTGACTGGAGGATACTTACTGGTGGTTTCCTGGAGGTGAAGTGCTCTGCATATACTCAACCCAAACATATCCAGGTTTAGCCCAGGGTTACAGAAGAGGCTGAAGCCCACTTGAATACAAGCATCAACAGACAGAAAACAACAACTCAATTCACAAATGCAACTAACTATTGTAAATAATTCTAAGTTTGGTGAAGGGACACTGGCATCGGTGGAGTTATTTCACCCTGGGTTGCTGACAGAAGTCAGAGAGGAGATAGCAAAGTCTCTGCACACAATGTTCCTCATAATGTAACTGTGGTAGGGGATTGAAGGGGAACTAATCAACAGCTTCACTCAAGATTGGGCAAATCAAATTAGCCACAATGCCATAGAGGAGGAATTCTTGGAGTTATACAGGATGGGTTTTTTGACCAATATGTGGAGAAACCAACCAGACAGCAGGCCATCTTAGACTGGGTACTGTGTAATGAGAAAGGAATCATTTCCAATCTAACTGTACGAGACCCCTTGGGGATGAGCGACCATAACATGAGAGAATTTTTAATCAAGATGGAGAATGAAGTAGTTGATTCGGAGACTAGGGTGCTGAATCTTAATGAAGGGAACTATGAGGATATGAGGCGTGAGTTGGCCTTGATAGATTGGGGAGAGTTACTTAAAGCGATGACAGTGGATAGGCAATGGCAAACATTCAAGGATCGCATGGGGGAACTGCTGCAACTGTTTATTCCTGTCTGGCACAAAAACAAAATGGGTAAGAGGGCCAATCCATGGCTTACAAAGAAAATTAGAGAGAGTATCCGATTCAAGGAAGAAGCAGACAGGTTGGCCATGAAAATAATAGGTCTGAGGATTGGGAGCAGATTAGAATTCAGCAAAGAAGGACCAACGCATTGATTAAGAAGGGGTAAGCTTGCAGGGAACATAAAGACTGACACTAAGAGTTTCTATAGATACGTGAAGAGAAAGAGGTTGGTGAAGACAAATGTAGGTCCCCCACAGACAGAAATGGAGGAATGTATAATAGAGGGCAAAGAAATGGCCAAGCAACTGAATACATACTTTGGTTCTGTCTTCACAAAAGAGGACACATATCAGATGCCAGAAATGTTGGAGAATGCAAGATTTAGTGAGAGGGAAGAACTGAGGGAGATCAATATTAGTAGAGAAATGGTGCTGGGAAAGTTGATGGGATTGAAGGTGGATACATCCCCAGGGCCTGATAATCTACATCCCAGAGTACTTAAGGAAGTGGCTCTGGAAATAGTAGATGCATTGGTGGTCATCTTCCACAATTCTATAGACTCTGGAACAGTCCCTACAGATTGGAGAGTAGCTAATGTCACTCCAATATTCAAAAAGGGAGGTAGAGAGAAAACAGGGAATTATAGACCAGTAAGCTTAACATCGGTAGTGGGGAAAATTCTCAAATCCATTATAAAGGACTTTATAGCAGAGCATTTAGAAAGCAGTGGCAGGATCAGACAGAGTCAGCATGGATTTATGAAGGGGACATCATGCTTGACAAATCTGTTGGAAGCCTTTGAAGATGTAACTAGTAGAGTTGACAGGGAGGAACCAGTCGATGTGGTATATTTGGACTTTCAGAAAGCGTTTGACAAAGTCCCACATAAGAGATTATCGCGCAAGATTAAAGTGCATGAGATTGGAGGAAGTGTATTGAGATGGATAGAAAACTGGTTGGCAGAGAGGAAACAAAGAGTAGGAATTAATGGGTGCTTTTCAAATCGGCAGGCAGTAACTATTGGGGTGCCACAGGGATCGGTGCTGGGACCCCAGCTATTCACAATATATATTAATGATTTGGATGAGGGAACAAAATGTAACATCTCAAAGTTTGCAGATGATACAAGTTGGGTGGGAGGGTGAACTGCGATGAGGATGCAGAGATCCTTCACAATGATCTGGAGAGGTCGGATGAGTGGGCTAATCAATGGCAGATGCAGTATAATTTGGATAAGTGGATAACTTCACACTTATCCACTTTGGAAGTAAAAACAAGAAGGCAGATTACTACCTGAATGGCTGTAAATTGGGAGAGGGGAGTGTGCAGCGGGACCTGGGTGTCCTTGTGCACCAGTCACTGAAGGTAAGCATGCAGGTGCAATAGGCGGTAAAGAAGGCAAATGGTATGTTGGCCTTCATTGTGAAAGGTTTCGAGTACAGGAGCTGGGATGTGCTGTTGCAACTATACAGGGCCTTGGTGAGGCCACACCTAGAGTATTGTGTGCAATTTTGGTCTCCTTTTCTGAGGAAGGATGTTCTTCCTCTCGAGGGAGTGCAGCGAAGGTTTACCAGGCTGATTCCGGGGCTGGCGGGACTGATGTATGAGGAGAGATTGACTAGGTTAGGATTGTTTTCACTGGAGTTCAATCCTGATAAATGCGAAGTGATGCATTTTGGTAGAAATAATGTAGGGAGGAGCTGTACGATAAATGGCAGAACCATAAAGGGTGTAGATACGCAGAGGGACCTGGGTGTGCAAGTCCACAGATCCTTGAAGGTGACGTCACAGGTGGAGAAGGTGGTGAAGAAGGCATATGGCATGCTTGCCTTTATAGGATGGGCCATAGAGTATAAAAGTTGGGGTCTGATGTTGCAGATGTATAGAACGTTGGTTCGGCTGCATTTGGAATACTGCGACCAGTTCTGGTCGCCACACTACCAGAAGGACGTGGAGGCTTTGGAGAGAGTACAGAGGAGGTTTACCAGGATGTTGCCTGGTATGGAGGGGCTTAGTTATGAGGAGAGATTGGGTAAACTGGGGTTGTTCTCCCTGGAAAGACGGAGGATGAGGGGAGACTTAATAGAGGTGTATAGAATTATGAAAGGCATAGACAGGGTGAACGGTGGGAAGCTTTTCCCCAGGTCGGTGGTGACGTTCACGAGGGGTCATAGGTTCAAGGTGAAGGGGGGGAGGTTTAACACAGATATCAGAAGGACATATTTAACACAGAGGGTGGTGGGGGCCTGGAATGCGCTGCCAGGCAAGGTGGTGGAGGCGGACACACTGGGAACGTTTAAGACTTATCTAGACAGCCATATGAACGGAGTGGGAATGGAGGGATACAAAAGAATGGTCTAGTTTGGACCAGGGAGCGGCACGGGCTTGGAGGGCCGAAGGGCCTGTTCCTGTGCTGTATAGTTCTTTGTTCTTTGTTCTTTGAATGAGGGGGGATCTCATAGAGACTTATAAAATTCTAACAGGACTAGACAGGGTAGATGCAGGGAGGATGTTCCCAATGGTGGGGGGAATCCAGAACCAGGGGTCACAGTCTGAGGATTCAGGGTAGATCATTTAGGACGGATGTGAGGAGACATTTCTTCACCCAAAGAGTGGTGAGCCTGTGGAATTCACTACCACAGGAAGTAGTTGATGCCAAAACATTAAATGCATTCAAGAGGCGGCTGGATACAGCACTTGGGGCAAATGGGATCAAAGGTTTCGAGGAGAAAGCAGGATTAGGCTATTGAGTTGGATGATCAGCCATGATCGTAATGAATGGTGGAGCAGGCTCGAAGGGCCAAATGGCTTCCTCCTGCTACGTTTCTATGAGAAGGATGAACGGCGTAATTATAAGTTAATTTATCACCTTTTTTTAACATTTCCCATTGTTGTTCTATCCCTTTATACATAAACCCTGGAGTGACTCCAAGGCTATGAAATAATCTTAAGATGCCAGTAAAATCAGTTTTCATGTTCACAATTTCTGATATAACCAGACCCTCAGTTTGATTCCAGCTCATGGATTACTCTCTGTCTCTGTTCCTCCCTATAATCAACTGTTGCTATCACTTGGTGTTTATCAGAATTGAGCAACCTTTTTTGGCTTTCATCATATCTGAAAAATTGAGCCTACTGCTTTCCAAAATTAAGAGGGAAATATAGATCACCGCCCTCGAGTCATCCTCCACACTATTTCTCTTTTGGTCGGGAGATAGGGATTGCAGGAGTAGAGGTTAGGAAATCCTGACAAATGAATAAATCGGTTCCATTGTAATAGACACTGGCAGCCTTAGTGGCAGCAATCTTACAAGTTTCAGATGTCAAATTCATCATGAAATGAAATTTTTATAGCTTCATCTGTTAAAGATGCTGCCACCAATAGCACTCAACCTTCTTGACATGGCCGTCCTCATTAGAAAACTGTAAGTTGACTGCTCGTTCGAAGGGATGAATTTTTCATGGGAAGCAATTTCTCCACACTCAGGTTCTTTCATCCAGCTACAACGGCCTTGATTACCACCCTCCACCTCCGCCTCCCATGCTATTGTAGGTTAGAGCCCACACAGAACCTTAATTGGAGCATACAATCTGTGTGTGTCAACACCCAGAACTTATCCTCATTGAACCTTGTATTTGTAGTTTCTTTATGCCAGTGTTATTTTGCAAGACAAGCAGACAGAGGTAGTGGTGTGGGTAGGGGCTGGCTATGGAGCAATTTGATCCCTTTTATGTTGCCTCTCACCTCAACACCAGAGACACAACAAACAAAAGAAACACAATTTTTGTTGTCTTTCTTGAGGGAAGAGTGGAAATTTCAAAGCCATGTTCGCATAAATATTTGAAACCATTTCAACTCTGAACTGCTTCGCTGCATCTTGCATCCCTATTTCAGCAACTGGGGAAAAGTCAATCTAATCTAATCTCACAAATCGAGTTGAGGCTACGGTGCGCATGTAATATCTTTGAGTCTGTGGGCTGGCATCTGTCGCCCTGAGCGATGCATCGCCTCAGCTTAACTAACTCATAAGATTGGAAGCACTGGAGATGACATGCCAGCAAAAAGCACTGATGCAAATGACTTCAGAGGGTTCAACATAATTTTCTTGAACCACGCATACAATTTAAATAAACACTACTGCATAGTTAGGCGATGATTAAAGAGTAGCTGTCACCAGCACTGCAATTTTTGTTCCTGCATTGATATTATAAATCTGCTTCAAGGAAAAGAGGGTTTGTGTCTTGCCCAAAACAGCACGTGGTCTAGTTCATGCCCTGTATCTCCGGCTATTTCAATACCATGATTCACTTCCCTGCAGGTTCGCATAAGGTCAGCATTGTGCAAAATGGCATAATTGGCCTGTGGTCTGACAACCACCAGGCCCACTCCTATCCCCAAGCTTCTGTACTGTATAGAAACACCCTTTCCCCTTCCCCAGCCTTTTGTACAGCCCACCCTTCATGAGGTCTAATATGGCACAGGGACCCTCTTCAGATTCTCGAGGGGCCCATTATGTCCAAGACTGTGCACAGTACAGGAACCTGACCTTCTTTTGCTGCTACAGTAACCCTCTCCCCGATGCAATCCAACACTAACTGCAGAGATATAAAGAAGGGTGCAGCTAAGAGCAGGGCTGTCAGCAGTCTTTTGTTTACCCAGGTCGCAAGCTTGACTTAAAAGCGATCTTATCCTGTATAAAATAGTCTTTCTTCCCATCCTCTCACTCCGGCTCTTTTTCAGTCGCGAGGACATTCCATGTTCTGCACTTCTGCCTGTTGCAACCTTGTAACTAACTGAGAGGAACTGTCAAAGAACATCAACATGTGGCCCTCTATGAAGTCGCTTCAGGTCTCCATGGTTTTTTTTATTCATTCGTGTGACACGGGCGTCGCTGGCTGGCCAGCATTTATTGTCCATCCCAAGTCGCCCGAGGGCAATTGAGAGTCAACGACATTGCTCTGGCTCTGGAGTCACATGTAGGCCAGACCAGGTAAGAACGGTAGATTTCCTTCCCCAAAGGACATTAGTGAACCAAATGGGTTTTTCCGACAATCGACAATGGTTTCATGGTCATCAGTAGATTCTTAATTTCAGATATTTCTATTGATTTGATTTGATTTATTATTGTCACATGTATTAACATACAGTGAAAGGTATTGTTTCTTGTGCGCTATACAGACAAAACATACCATTCATAGAGAAGGAAACGAGAGAGTGCAGAATGTAGTGTTACAGTCATAGCTAGGGTATAGAGAAAGATCAATTTAATGCAAGGTAAGTCCATTCAAAGGTCTGATAGCAGCAGGGAAGAAGCTGTTCTTTAGTCAGTTGGTACGTGACCTCAGACTTTTGTATCTTTTTCCCGAAGGAAGAAGGTGGAAGAGAGAATGTCCGGGCTGCGTGGGGTCCTTAATTATGCTGGCTGCTTTGTCGAGACAGCGGGAAGTGTAGACAGAGTCAACGCATGAGACGCTGGTTTGTGTGATGGATTGGGCTACATTCACAACCTTTTGTAGTTCCTTGCGGTCTTGGGCAGAGCAGGAGCCAAACCAAGCTGTGATGCAAGCAGAAAGAATGCTTTCTAAGGTGCATCTGGAAAAGGTGGTGAGAGTCGTAGCTGACATGCCAAATTTCCTTAGTCTTCTGAGAAAGTAGAGGCGTTGGTGGGCTTTCTTAACTATAATGTCGGCACGGGGGGACCAGGACAGGTTGTTGGTGATCTGGACACCTAAAAACTTGAAGTTCTCGACCCTTTCTACTTCGTCCCCGTTGATGTAGACAGGGGCATGTTCTCCTTTATGCTTCCTGAAGTCAATGACAATCTCCTTCGTTTTGTTGACATTGAGGGAGAGATTATTGTTGCCGCACCAGTTCACCAGATTCTCTATCTCATTCCTGTACTCAGTCTCGTCATTGCTTGAGATCCAACCCACTATGGTGGTGTCGTCAGCAAACCTGAAGATCGAATTGGAGGAGAATTTGGCCACACAGTCAGAGGTGTATAGGGAGTATAGTAGGGGGCTGAGAACTCAGCCTTGTGGGGCTCCGTTGTTGAGGATGATCGTGGAGGAGGTGTTGTTGCCTATCCTTACTGATTGTGGCCCGTGAGTTAGGAAGTTCCGGATCCAGCCGCAGAGGGAGGTGCCGAGGCCCAGGCCACGGAGTTTGGAGGTGGGTTTCGTGGGAATAATAATGTTAAAGTCAATAAATAGGAGTCTGACATAGGTGTCCTTGTTATCTAGGTGTTCCAGGGCTGAGTTTAGGGCCAGGGAAATGGCGTCTGCTGTGGACCTGTTGCGGCAGTAGGCAAACTGTAGTGGATCCAGGTTGTCCGGGAGGCTGGAATTGATTCGTGCCATGACTAACCTTTCGAAGCACTTCATAATGATGGATGTCAGAGCCACCGGCCGATAGTCATTAAGGCACGCTGCTTGGTTTTCCTTCCGGTATCGGGATGATGGTCATCTTCTTGAAGCAGATAGGGACTTCAGATTGTTGTAAAGAGAGGTTGAAGATGTCTGTGAATACCCCTGCCAGCTGATCCCACGCAGGACCTGAGTGCTCATCCGGGTACCCCCATCTGGGCCAGTCGCTTTTCGTGGGCTGACCTTCAAGAAAGCTGCTCTAACATCTACAATGGTGACCCCCAGATACAGGTTCATCCAGAGCTTCCAGGATAGAGAGCATACTTTCGCTGATCTCTTGCTCAAAATGAGTTCATCAGGGAGGGATGCGTTGGAGCCGGTGATTTTACATGCCTTCATCTTGTAGCATGTTATGTCTTGCAGACCTTGCCATATTCGGCGGGGGTTGGTGTGGCTAGCCTGGGACTCTAGCTTGATCCAGTATTGTCCTTTGGCCTCTTTGATGGATCTCCTTAGATCGTATCTGGCTTTCTTGTATAAGTTAGTGTCGCTTGACTTGAACGCCTGAGACCTGGACTTCAGCAAGCAGCGGATATCCCTGTTCATCCATGGTTTCCGGTTGGGGAACACACGGATTTGCTTCTTTGGCACACAGTCTTCTACACACTTACTAATGAAGTCAGTTACTGTAGTGGCGAACTCGTTCAGGCTGGTCGCAGAGTTTTTAAAGACTGACCAGTCCACTGACTCCAAGCAGCCCCGTAGAAGATCATCCGATTCCTCAGACCAACATTGCACAACTTTCTTTGATGGATTTTCCCACTTCAGTTTTTGCTTGTAAGCCGGGAGCAGGAGCACAACCTTGTGGTCTGATTTACCAAAGTGTGGGCGGTGATAGAGCGGTAGGCATGTTTGATATTTGTATAGCAATGATCTAGGATGTTTGGGCCTCTGGTGGAACAGGAGTCGTGTTGATGGTAACCTGGTAGTACTTTCTTGAGCTTGGCCTGAATGAAGTCCCTGGCCACGATGAACAAGGCCTCAGAATGTTTCGTCTCAAGGCTATTCGTAGTGGTGGATATTTCGGCCAGCGCGATCTTCACGTCCGCATGGGGTGGGATGTAAACTGCCTTCAGGATAATGGGGGTGAACTCCTGCGGAAGGTAATAGGGGCGGCATTTTAACGTCAGGTATTCTAGGTCTGGGGAGCAGAAAGTTGCCAGTGTTGTTACGTCAAGGCACCACGAGGCGAGGAAGCAGACCCCACCTCCCCTAGCCTTGCCTGAGGCCGCTGTACAGTCCATTCGATGGATTGAGAAGCCCTCTGGTTGTCGGGCACTGCCTGGTGAAGCAGGAGTGAGCCATGTCTCCCAGAAACAGAGCTCAGAGCAGTCCCTCAGTTCTCTTTGGAAAGTGAATCTGGCTCGAAGTTCGTCGAGCTTATTTTCCAGAGATTGGACATGTGCAAGGAGTAAGCTGGGGAGGGGGGCCTTGGGACCACATTGTTTCACTCTCATCTGCAGGCCTACACGTTTTCCACGCTTCCTGGAGTGACTGCTTCTTTTCGAGTTTGGGAGACGGCGAGAGTGGTTTGCGGTTTGAATTCAAATTCCACCATCTGCCATGGCGGGATTCGAACCCGTGTCCCCAGAACATTAGCTGAGTTTCTGGATTAATAGTCTAGCGATAATACCACTAGGCCAACGCCTCCCCTGTTACATCCAATATGTGTTTAAGAAGAAGCTGAATAAGAAAAGTGAAGGAACAGAGTAGGAATACTGGAACAGGGGTTAGTCGAAGAGGGCTGGGAACACTGGCAAGAGCCAGTTTTTGGCATGTTTCTGTGATGTAACTTCTGTGTAATTGTTGTTCATTATGATAGTGCTGTTCTCTTTTTGCCATTCGGAGTTTGTGATGTATCAGTAGGTGCTATAACGGAAAGATATGAAGCATTTTAGAAGGAAAAATGAGAGAGGGGATATAAAGGAAATAGTAAAATTCTAAAGAGAATGCAGGAACCTTGGGGCTGTTCATACACAAGATTACTGAAGTTGGCAGGTCTTGTTGATAAATCTGTTAAAAGGCAGATGGGATTCTTACCTTTATTAATAAAGTCATGAAACACAAAAGCAAAGAAATTATTGTAGACATTTAAACCTCGACCAGAGTTTTGTGACTAATTCTCTGTCAAGGCTCTTTAGTAGGTACAGAGGAGGCTTACCGGAATTGTATTAAGTATGGGGAATTCAGTGATGCGGAGAGACTAGAGAATCACAGCATTGTTACGGTGCAGGAGGAGGCCATTCAGCCCATCGTGTCTGCACCAGCTCTCCAAACAAGCATCATGACTTCGTGCCATTCCCCTGCCTTTTCCCCCGGGCTCCTGCACATTGTTTCCATTCAAATAATCATCTAATGCCTCGATTGAACCTGCCTCCCTGACACTTCCAGACAGAGCATTCCAGACCCCAACCACTCGCTGTGTGAAAAGTTTTTTCTCACATCACATATGCTTCTTTTGCAAATCATTTAAATCTGTGCCCTCTCGTTCTTTTACGAGCAGGAACAGTTTCTCCCCGTCTACTCTGTCCAGCCCCCTCATGATTTCGAACGCCTCTATCAAATCTCCTCTTAACCTTCTCCTCTCCAAGGAGAACAGTCCCAACCTCTCCAATCTATCCTCATAATTGAAGCTTCTCATCCCTGAACTGTTCTTGTAAACCTCTTCTGCTCTGTCTCCAATGCATACATATCCTTCCCATAGTGGGGCACCCAGAACTGTACATGATATTCCAGCTCAGGTCTAACTAGTGTCTTTTAGAGGTTCAGTATAACGTTCTTGCTCTTTTACTCTGCGCTCCTATAAATAAAACCCAGAATATTATACACCTTATGAACTGCTCTCTCCATCTGTCCTGCCACCTTCAATGATCTATGTAAATGTACACCCAGCACCCTCTGCTCCTGCACTTCTTTAAGAATTTTACCCCTTATTTTATATTCAATAGTGAGAAATGGGATAAATACTTGAAGGAGAGGAAAATTGCAGGCTTGAGAGGAGTGGTTGGTGGGGGATCTAATTGGGTCGCTCCTTCAAAGAGTAGGCACAGGGACAATGGGTAGAATGGCCTCCTTCTGCACTGAGTGACTCTGTGCATGTTATTTTGATATAAGGGTGAAAGCAGCTGTTAAATGGACATGGCATTGATATGTCTGTTTGAGAGTCTGGCTTTAACATGATACTTTGGTCCAAATGACTAATTACCATATTTTGGGGGCACTTAAACAAGCACCTGCAGCAGCAGCAGGTGTTGGCTCCACACACCCACTCTCTCTGGTGTTGGGCGGCTCCTGGCTGACACACAGTGCCATGTTGCAGGATGCCTCAGAGATCGAGGGAGAGGGCACAAACTGTCAGGTGATGGGATGTTCTGTACCTCCAGTGTGGGGCGGGGGGGTCGGGGGTGGGGGGGGGGGGGGGGGGCACCTTGCCTTCCTGTTCCTCTCTGCCGCAGGCGTTGATGTTGCTCTACCTGGCCTCATGTCCTCCTTCCCAGTCCACTGAAGAGCAAGAAGGATCCCAAACACGATGCCCATGACCAAAAACTCCCTTTCTCTTGGTAACTCTTATAAGGTGGCCAATAAAGTACGGTATGTTAAGGAAATCATATTTTGTAATATTTCTTTGTAATAAAAAATAGCATATGGGAGGATGAGAAAACAAGGTTCAATTGGGTCACTTGAGGGTTACAAGGTAGCAAGGAATGAGCTAAAAAAAGGCTTAGGAGAGTTAGGAGGGCGCATGAGAAGTCCTTGGCAGGTCGGATCAAGGAAAACCCCAAGACTTTTTACTCTTATGTGAGAAGTAAAAGAATGACCAGGGTGAGATTAGGGCCGGTCAAGGACAGTAGTGGGAACTTGTGTATGGAGTCAGAAGAGATAGGAGAGGCGATGAATGAATACATTTCTTCAGTGTTCACCAAGGAGAGGGGCCATGTTTTTGAGGATGAGAGTGTGATACAGGCTGATAGGCTGGAGGAGGTAGATGTTCTGAGGGAAGATGTTTTAGCAATTTTGAAAAACCTGAGGGTCGATAAGTCCCTTGGGCCAGATGAGATATATCCTAGGATTCTTTGGGAGGCAAGGGATGAGATTGCAGAGCCTTTGGCTTTGATCTTTGGGTCCTCACTGTCCACGGGAATAGTGCCAGAGGACTGGAGAGTGGCGAATGTTGTTCCTCTGTTCAAGAAAGGAAATAGGAATGACCCTGGTAATTATAGGCCAGTTAGTCTTACTTCGGTGCTCGGTAAGTTAATGGAAAAGGTCCTGAGGGATAGGATTTATGATCATTTGGAAAGATGCAGCTTAATCCGGGATAGTCAACATGGATTCATGAAGGGTAAGTCTTGCCTCACAAATTTAATTTAATTCTTTGAGGAGGTAACTAGGTGTGTAGATGAATATAGAGCAGTTGATGTCGTATACATGGATTTTAGTAAGGCGTTTGATAAGGTTCCCCATGGTCAGCTCATGAAGAAAGTAAGGAGGTGTGGGATAGAGGGAGATTTGGCTGATTGGATAAGTAACTGGCTATCTCATAGAAGACAGAGGGTGGTGGTGGATGGAACATTTTCAGACTGGAGACCAGTTACCAGCGGTGTACCACAGGGATCAGTGTTGGGTCCTCTGCTATTTGTGATTTTTATCAATGACTTGGAGGAGGGGGCTGAAGGGTGGATCAGTAAATTTGCTGATGACACCAAGATTGGTGGAGTAGTGGATGAGGTGGAGGGCTGTTGTAGGCTGCAAAGAGACATTGATAGGATGCAGAGCTGGGCCGAAAAATGGCAGATGGAGTTTAACCCTGATAAGTGTGAGGTGATTCATTTTGGTAGGACAAATTTGAATGCAGATTACAGGGTCAACGGCAGGGTTCTGAGGAATGTGGAGGAACAGAGAGATCTTGGGGTTCATATCCACAGATCTCTGAAGGTTGCCACTCAAGTGGATAGACCCGTGAAGAAGGCCTATAATGTGTTAGCGTTTATTAACAGGGGATTTGAGTTTAAGAGCCGTGGGGTTATGCTGCAACTGTACAGGACCTTGGTGAGACCGCATTTGCAATATTGTGTGCACTTCTGGTCACCTCACTATAAGAAGGATGTGGAAGCATTGGAAAGAGTGCAAGGGAGATTTACCAGGATGCTGCCTGGTTTGGAAGGTAGGTCGTATGAGGAAAGGTTGAGGGAGCTGGGGCTTTTCTCTTTAGAGCAGAGGAGGATGAGAGGCGACTTAATAGAGGTTTATAAGATGATGAGGGGATAGATAGAGTGGACGTTCAGAGACTATTTCCTCGGGTGGAAGTAGCTATTACTAGGGGGCATAACTATAAGTTTCATGGTGGGAGATACAGGAAGGATGTCCGAGGAAGGTTCTTTACTCAGAGAGTGGTTGGGGTGTGGAATAGACTGCCTGCTGTGATAGTGGAGTCGGACACTTTAGGAACTTTCAAGCGGTTATTGGATAGGCACATGGAGCACACAAGAAGGAGAGGGAGTGGGATAGCTTGATCTTGGTTTCGGACAAAGCTCGGCACAACATTGAGGGCCGAAGGGCCTGTACTGTGCTGTACTGTTCTACGTTCTATGTTCTGGGGTCAACTGTGGTTTTCTGTAAAGCAGAATTGTAGGGGTTGTGTGTGTGTGTGTGCGTGTGTGTGTATGCGTGTGTGTGTGTGTGTGTGACTAATTTAATAAAACTGAGTGTCTAAAAAGTTGGGGCCATCAAAGATGTGAAAGGCAGGCATTTGAAGTGTGGATATTTTACTCGTAAACACAACATGGATAGAATTTTGCATTGGGAGATAAGTGAGGATTTGGATTTTCAGCTGCTGAATTTCAAAGGGAGGTAAGAAGGAATTTAAAACTTAGACAGGGTCATAAATAAATAAGACAAAGTTATTAAATTTTATTTTACTTGAAAGTGGTGGCCTGAGGAGAATATTAAAGATTGTATATCCTGGGAAAGGTACATTTCAAAGAAGGGTAATGGGGAAAGATGAAAGAGAAAAAACAATTTTAAAGAGAGATTGAGAGCTGTGTTGAGATGTGGTCATGTGAGATCTCTTGAAGAGAATACCGTGTGCTGAGACATAACTGTGGAGAAGTGAAGTGAACAGCCTTCAGCCACCCCAGAGAAGAGTCTGGTTGTTCCAGAAAGCAAAGTCCTGTTTTAAAGTCTTGAATTTCCATATCCGAGTGGGAGACAGAGAGAAGTCCTGGGAAACACCTTCTCTACAGCATGAGTGGCTTGTGCCTGGAATTTTATAGATTAAATATCTAAACGGGCTACTGCCTAAAGGCAGTAAGAATCTTTTGGGGAAATTGTACTAATTTTAATTATGTAAATGTAATCTTATTTGTTTCAGGGTTTTTTTTTATATTAAATGTTTTGATTTTAATATTTAAAATCTTCAAAATTGTCACTGGAATTCAGTACATGTATATTCTTGTAGTAAATTAAAAATAGAAAATAAAGTTTAAAGTTTTAAAGTTTCATTCATTAATGTAAGCCTCACAAGTAAGGCTTACATTAACACTGCAATGAAGTTACTGTGAAAATCCCCTTGTCGCCACACTCCGGCGCCTGTTTGGGTACACTGAGGGAGAAATTAGCACGGCCAATCCACCTAACCCGCACATCTTTGGACGTGATCACTTGTCAAGTTTCCCTTTTTGGCTGAAATGGCCCTTATCACCTACCAGATCATAACAGGTAGCACAGCACAGTTTAAAAATAAGAGATCTCCAGTTTTAAGAAGGCAATGAGGAAGAATTATTTTCTTTCAGGGTGTTGTGAGGCTTTAGAATCTCTTTCCCTGAAAGCAGTGGAGGCAGGATCATTGAATATTTTTAAGGCAAAGGGAGATCGATTCTTGACTAACCTGGAAGTCAAAGGTTATTGGGGTAGGTGAGAATGTGGAGTTGAGGCCACAGATCAGACCTGATCTTATTGAATGGCAGAGCAGGCTCGAGGGCGGAGCAGGCTCGAGGGCGGAGCAGGCTCGAGGGGCCGAATGGCTTATTGCTGCTCCTAATTCATATCTTCATGCATACTTACTTATTTTAGGTGAGATCCTGAATGAATTTTCAGAATGAAGTGTTGTTGTGTACCAGTGAGTCGTGTGACGTGTTTCAATGACGCTCTTCAAACGTCCGGCAGTAAATGAACAGGAAAAAGCCTTGAAGTAATACTTGAAATCCTCAACAATAATTTCTTTACTCCCAATCAGCTGGTCACAGTTGGAAGAGAGCATTTGATCAAGTGCTAGCCACAAACACACTGTTCAGCCTCTCTAATGAGCACTGGAAGGTGATTTAAGTCAGAGGCAGCTGCTCTGGTGCCTGTTACTAGCTGAAACTTGAATTCAAAACCCACCTTGGCGACCTTGGATGCTCCTTCGCACCAAAAGTACCTGGGGAAGATTGGCCCCTGTGATTCTATGTAGAGTTGTCAACCTGGAAGGAATCAATCAAATGGGCAAGGGCCTTTTTATCTGAAGTGACCTTGAGTCATCAGCGTGCCTGTGGCCTGTGACCATGTATACACTGCTGCTCTGACGCTGCTGTGAGCAGGGATCTTGACAACAGTCTCAGGTGTTGTACTGTGCTCCTGCTGAAGGTGTCCTTTTGATAGCAGCAAGGTATGGGACAGCACTGCACTCCTCCAGCGCTACCCTCTTGCACATCCCCAAATTGTTGTCATAAATAAAAACTGAAAATGCTGGAAAGTCTCAGTCAGCCTGACAGCGTTAGTGGAGAGAGAAACAGTGTTAATGTTTCGAGTCTGTATGACTCTTCTTCAGATTATATTCACTTGATTCTATTCTTCTTCAGATTCAATTTCCATCAATTCATCTTTGGTGGCAATCTGTGCCTGGGCTCCAAACTCTGGAACTCTCTCACTAAATCTCTCCATCTCTTTACCTCAATCTCCTTCTTTAAGACAATCCTTATAATCTACCTCTTTGACCGAGCTTTTGGCCACATGTCCCAATGTCACCTCATGTGGCTCAGAATCAAAACTTGTTTGACAATATTCCTGTCAAATACCACGGAGACATTCCACGATGTTAAAGGCACTATGTTAAAGGAAGTTGTTGTTGAAATGCAGCATAATGACAAAGGAACACTGTAATCATCATCTTCTCCAGGTAGCATCCTGACTTTGTGATTACAGGCCAGGGTCAGGAGGCAGGCTCCAAGTCGAATTCAGCCGGAACGGGAGTCGAACTACGCACTGTTACCATCATTCCAGACTACATGCCACCTGTCTAGTTAACCGAGCTAACCAGCTCCCCAATATCATCTCAAATATTTATTTTTTTGTCCCCTATTTATTTTCTAATATTTGTATTTGAAGAGGAAATGCCCAGGGACAGCGCTGATTTGAAGGAGCATATAAAGAAAATGAATGCTCCATTCAGAATGGCTGGATCAGTCAATCACCTACAGAGTAATAACCACATTGTGACCAATGTTAATTCAGTTCCAGCACACTGTCACATTCAGTAACTCCTAATTTTCAATTTTACCAATGACATTGCCTGGGGTGGTTGTTTGAACAGAAATATTCCACAACAGGGACTACTCTTATTCAACAAGGAGAGTTCTCCTCTCATTTAACTCAAACTCAAACCCAGAAGATTCATCAATTACTTTAACAGATGAACACATTCACAATCTCTGCAATTCTTTCCACCACGATTGGTACCAGCCAGGGTGTGAATAGAGGTGATGTAGCTGCTTACTTCAGTTTGTCAGGTGCATACAAGGCACAGAGGAGATTAAATGCCAAGGCTACAGGCCAGTGTGTTTAATCAAGGTGGTGGCTATATATGAGGCCTACCCTGTCAGAGATCAGCTCCATTACTACTTCCAGAATGAAACTATATAGAGACTCATACAGCACAAGAGGAGGCCATTTGGTCCATCATGTCTCCATACTCCCCGCACTTTCCCATAACCCTATCATTTGTTTTCCACTCTGTCTTTATTCTGCAAGATTTATCAATACTGCTCTGAAATATCCACTTTCGAGCTTTGCGCATGAAATGTCATCAAGGTTTTAAACTAAAATAAAAATGCTACATTTACCATTTACATGTTGACTGTGGGACATCAAGGAATTCAATCATGGGTGTAATGAATCACGAGACAAGGAACAGTAGCTGGCCATTTCTGTCCATCAATCTTGTCGATTGATGGCAGCTCCATGTCTCACTGCGCCGATCAGGAGGGGGATTTGAGGGGAAACAGATCCTTCCTCATAAAATGTTTCATTGCAGTTCCTTACATACACAAGGCTAGATTTTGAGTCTGAATTACATTCATTTTGGCAGAAAAATGATTAAGTAAAGCTAGACAGTGTGAATTTTCAAATTTGATTATTTTTCTGAGGAGTGTGAAGATAGGTGGAAAGTCAAGATGGTTAGCAACAAGGTAATAGGTATAAGTAGACCTTGCCAGGCAAGAGATGCCAAGCCTACCACTTTCCTGCCCACCCCCAAACTATCCTCCAAAATGTGATAGTTGGGTGGGTGTCAAAACTATAGAATCATAGAAACCATACTGTGCAGAAAGAGGCCATTTGGCCCATGGATCTTGCACCGACAACAATCCCACCCAGGCCCTAGCATAACCCCATATGTTTAACCTGCTAATCCCCCTGATACACTAATGGGCAATTTAGCATGGTCAATCAACCTAACCCGCACATCCTTGGAGTGTGGGAGGAAACCGGAGCACCCGGAGGAAACCCACACAGACACGGGGAGAATGCGCAGTATGATCCAGTTTAATTTAAGTGGAACTTGCTTCTCACGCATGGAAGGAAAATCTACCGATTATATTTATAAAATCAGAATGCCAGATGGAACAATGTTAACGCTGGTGTTTAGTTTAGGCAGAGATGTACACAGTGCATATTAATCAAATTGTATTAATGATTAATCTGTGTTTGTCTTCTGAAGGATCTGGTTTATAATTCTATCGGATGCTACAAGTAGAAGTGAACTATCAGGACTCACACAGCATGTTAAAGTGACTAACACTAGGCTCGGGAGAGATTGACACCAAACACATTATTATGTAATGCTAACATTCTTTGTGTTGTTGAGCTGTCAGATTAACAGCTCCAAAGCTAATTATGTTTGTGTATCACGCTCCATGGTAGACAGTTCCTTTAGATGCAGTAACTGAGGAATTGGGTTTTATTGGAACGAGGCAGTGCCTTGTTCATCCACTGCAGGCATTTTGTAATGGGGAAACCCAGGCTTTGGGTCAATGACACGGCTTTGAGAGTGTAGAAATGAAGCATTGTAAATCAAGCAGTATCGCCTTGTGACTTAGCGGAATGTTACATATAGTCACTGGTCAGTTTTAAGAGGGCAAAGTGTTTTACAGTTGTGTAGCAAGAGGGAGAAGTGAGAAAAGCTCATTTAAAACAAAGCAGGATGTTGCAGTTTGAACGCTTCATATATTTAGAAAAACATGTCGAGTGCACCAGAGAATTAGATCTGATCATTTTATGTACATAAATTATAATATAAATAAGTTAATAACAGTAATAATTACATTCCAGGAGGCTACACACACAGAGCAGGGTGACATCATCAGAGATCTGAATATGGGGATGAAAAATTTAAAACAAGCCAAAAGATACAGAGTGAAAGTCAGTTATAAAAGGACAAAAAACACATAACACATAAAGGTTACATAACTGCATATATGGCGGCTTGGAAAAGCGAACAATACCCTATTTGAAATGCTTAAAATCCACATCATAAACCAGCTTTACTTATTACAGGATTATTTGACTGAAAATCATCAAATGATTTTTTATACATACATACAAGTCATGTGAATCTGCCCAGGGAGATATTCCCTTTCCATTTGACAGAGCACAATTCTAATTCTGACATTCAGGTTTCATTGAAAGGTTTTCTAGAATGCGTAAAATAATTTAGAAATAAAAGTTACCCACGTGGTTCCGTAGCAAACTTCCAGTTTGATCCAGAATCTGCAAATAAGGCTTCAAATTCAAAACGCAATAAAACAAATGACTCTACAATTCACAGAGAGAGAGAGAAGATAGACAAAAGAGTTGGGGGGCAGGGTAATGGGAGGCAAACAGCTGGAATTCTAAAATTGGCATTCGGACAGATGTTGCATAAATGCAAATTACATGCTGTGTATAGTGCCAAACTGCATTTTGGGAAAAGTTAAAGTCACTGATGCTTGTAGTGTAAATGCAGCAAGATTAGCACGGCATCCAACCTTTAACACTCGGCTGACAGCAGGTTAACAAGAAAGCGAGCTGATGGTCGTAGCCTCCATTCTGCTTCACTCGGGTTTGATCATCATGTCAGGTGCACAGTTAGAGGCTACGAGGTCATTAAAATTAGTCTCAAGTATTAATTCACCTTCAAGAAGACAATCAATAGAATGAACCAAATTGTTGCAAAACAGATTCATTCTCTGAGGAAGTGCTGTTCACATTCAGATTCTGAATTGAACGAGGTGTGTCCATTTCCATACAGCAGCTCAGGCGAAAAGAACAGCATTGGTTGCATATCATTTAAAGCGCTGTTAAAGTGAGCTGAGTGAGACTGTCCAAACTGAAGGCTTATCCCGAAATGAGTAGATTCTGTTCTACATTACGTGAAGGTTCCCTGTTATACAATAGGGCGGCATGGTGGCACAGTGGTTAGCACTGCTGCCTCACAGCGTCAGGGACCTGGGGTCGATTCCCGGCTTGGGTCACTGTCTGTGTGGAGTTTCCCCGTGTCTGCGTGGGTTTCCTCCGGGTGCTCCGGTTTCCTCCCACAGTCCTAAGATGTGCAGATCAGGTTGATTGGCCATGCTAAATTGCCCCTTAGTGTCAGAGGGACTAACAGGGTAAATACGTGAGGCTAAGGGTTTAGGGGCTGGGTGGGATTGTGGTCGGTGCAGACTCGATGGGTCAAATGGCCTCCTTCTGCACTGTAGGGATTCTATGATTCTATGATGAATAGTGACTGCTCTTCAAAAGTACTTCATTGGCTGTGGGGTCACCCTGAGGATGTTCAAGCTGCTATGTAAATGCAAGCTTTCATTTACACTGATGTTAAGTTTTGGCCTCAAGTACACCAATTCACTGATGACCTCAGCTGGCAATGTGGCCATTGAGAACAGTCCAATCTGTTTAAAGAAAGCTGCAATGTTCTGTGCCCCCTGGATCCAGATCTGTACACTAAGGAGGGAAGCAAAACAGTGGAGTGGATTAGGGTGAATTTCAAAATGATTTCTGAAGGTGTGAAGGAAGGCGACAGAAGAAACTAGTTTGGACGTGCAGAGGACAGAAGCACAATGGATGGAGATACAAAGGACAAGGATATGTCCGTGCGCATGATGAGGTGAGGAGAAGTTTCTTCACCCAGAGAGTGGCGAATGTGTGGAATTCACTCCCACAGAAAGTAGTTGAGGTCAAAACATTGTGTGATTTCAAGAAGGAATTAGATATAGCTCTTGGGGCTAAAGGGATCAAGGGATATGGGGGGAAGGGGGGATCAGGATATTGAATTCAATGATCAGCCATGATCAAGATGAATGGCAGAACAGGCTCGAAGGACCGAATGGCCCACTCCTGCTTCTAGTTTCTATGGACAGAAGGTATGTACTGAGATGTGGTGTGGAACAAGATTTCAAAGCAAAGATGGTAATTTTGAAGTCAATTTGAAGCACGGTGAGTCAGTGAGACTTACGGACAATGGCATTGTAGGACTTGGTGCAGTGCATTTTGAGGTGGTTGTAACCTCGACAGAGTAAATTGAGCAGTGCCACAAGGGTATTAGAGGGCTCAATCTCAAGTTGCTAAATAAGCAGAGGTAATGAGTGGAGGCAGACATTGTTGTGGAGATAAAGGACAGCTGTCTTGTTGACAAGGTAAATGTAGCAAATCAGGATGAAGCAGATGAAGTACTTTTTCCACGTCTGATTCAGCCCAAAGTGCTGGGAGGTTGATGGAGTCAAGGCCATAGGTAGGCAATGGACTCCTGCAGCCTTGGTGCCATTAAGCTTAAAGAAATTATTTAATCTTCCAGGTCTTGACATCAGATGGGCACTTGGAGAGCATAACAATGGCATGTATTGAAGGAGGGGGCAGAATAGATGTCCCAATGCATGTCACCTAACGACACTAGACCTCACTTGGAATAATGGGTGGAATTTTATGGCCTCGCTCAGCCCTAGACCAGAAAATCCCACCCGAGGACAATGGATTCTGAGGCGGGCGGGGCGGTAGAATTCTGGCGATTGTGTACAGTTTTGGGTGCCACACTTTAAGAAGGATGTAAACACATTGGAGAGAGTGCAGAAGAGGTTTGCAAGAATGGTTCCAGAAATGAGAAATTTCAATTATCAGGACAGATTGGAGAGATTAGGACTGTTCTCCTTGGAGAGAAGAAGGCTAAGAGGAGATTAAATGGAGGATTGGCTAAGAGGAGATTAAATGGAGATATTAAAAATCATGAAGGGGGCTGGACAGAGCAGATAGGGAGAAACTGTTCCCTCACGTAAAAGGATCAAGAACGAGAGGGCACAGATTCAAAGTGATTTGCAAAAGGAGCAAATGTGATGTGAGAAAAATCTTGTTAAAACAAGTGGTTGGGGTGTGGAATGTACCATCTGGGAGTGTGGGCGAGGCGGGTTCAATTGAGACATTAAAGAGGGTATTAGATAATTATTTGAATAGAAACAATGTGCAGGGGTACGGGGTAAAGGCAGGGGAATAGTATGAAGCTTGTTTGGAGAGCTGGTGAAGACACGATAGGGCAAATGACCTTATTCTACACCACAACAATTATTTGATTCTGTGATATGGAGGTGGAGAACCTTCTTCCATTTGTTTTTGTGTGAGTAGAGACAATATGTGCCTCACGAGTGCAACATCTTGCTGGAAAACCATATCTTCATGAAATGTATTTTTCTTTTAAAATCTGGAAGGACATTGCATTATTTGTACACATGGATTTTTAAAAAAAGTCATCAATCCACTTTGGACGGTCAGCAGGCAATGCCTTTTCTCGGAAATGGTGTGAATTTAGCGACTTGGTCAGCGTGGCCTTGCAGGTGGGGGAGTGTGGGGGAAGTGCGGGGGGAGTGCGGGGGAGAAGGCTATTTGTTTGAACTGCAATTATTTGAATTGTTGGGGAAAAAAATGTTGAAAGGCAAAGGCCTGATTGGTAATTAACTGGAAATCACCTGACAGAGGAGCTTTAAGTTTTGAACCAGTTGTTTTTGAACTCAGATTTGGGGAATAAGCCAAGAAGGAAAGCTGCCTGAACTCACACTCTCCGTGCCTTGCCTGAAATTATCAACCTGCAGCCAGAGAATCCTTATCTGAGTATGACTTGTCTTCATTTAGAAACCTGCAAAGCTGAGGCAGGAAGAATTGATCAACCTCTATATTCTCCTCCATGACAAAGCTGCATTGGTGAAAAGCTCCAGACATTTACTGGGACTAGTACAACCAGTACTCCTCACATGAGGGAGCTCCAGATCGACAGCGTCGAAACCCTGCAAACTTTATCTTTTATTTTATAAAGCCTCTCCTCCAAACCCCTTCTCTGAAGAGACCCTATCTGTTTGATATTTGTCTGTTTGTGTGTGAGCACATTCTAGTTATACTTCCAGAGTACAATTGTCTGTTAACCAGATCTTGCAAATTGCTTTGACAAAGGGTCATTTGGACTTGAAACGTCAGCTCTTTTCTTTCCTTACAGATGCTGTCAGACCTGCTGAGGTTTTCCAGCATTTTCTCTTTTGGTTTCAGATTCCAGCTTCCGCAGTATTTTGCTTTTAACCAGATCTTGTAACTTTGTTTTAAAAAATAAGTTATGTTTTATTATAAATCAATCATTCGGAGTTATTGATAGAAGCCTAGTTAAAATCTCTTTTATTCTGGGTCAAACATCAATGAAGGTAAATAATTGGGCATTTTGATGTGTGAATTAAACTTTTAAACTAATGCTGCCACCTGCAGAACAGTGGACCGAGAGAAACTGAGTGCTCCTGTCATCCAGGTCGTAACAATCTTCAGCCAGCTAGTCCATATGCTCTGAATTTTTCTCCATAAACCTTTCCACCTCACTCTGCTCTCTTAACATGCTTCTTCCTTTTGATCACCCCTTCTATTTTCTGACAGGGTTGCAGTGTGGGATTTTGAATGTGAAATCTGTAGTGTAGCAAGTGTGTGGAAGGGCATGAAGAAAATGAAGGCGCTGAAGCAGAAATGCTAAGAAAAGGTAGCTGGAAAATCCACTTTCCTCAAAACAAACAGAATACGGGGAAAAAAAATCAGCTGATTTTCCAGTCTGAAGCTGCACCAGACAAACTCCTCATCCTATCTCATCTCCAGTTTGGAGGACACAAAGTAAATCTGGGGTTCCATTCCACTCTGAGTTCCTATCAGGCCAATTATTTCCTGTTAGTTTCATTCTGCAGATTTCCTGATCTGTGCGTGTGAAATTAGAAACAGGAGCCTCTTTCAAACGTGAAAGTTCAGTGAATAATTCATATTTTAGAGCTCTCTTTGCTGAATATCATCAGTCAAGCACGTCTGTCATTTTTTGCAAACTAATAATTTATTTGGAAAAATAAAGACGATAATTTTGTAAAAAAAAAAGTTTGCATTTAAATTCAGTGGTGGGCATCAGTGATTACTGTAAATGGGCTGAGTACATGAATTAGCCTCCAGGACTTGAACTATTCAACCTACACAAATCTGAAGTTTCCGCAACATCTGGCTGGGAATATTTTACACCATTTATTTCTGCTGCAAGAACTTCACCTGGTCATTTCCTTCAGGAGCGAACATGTTCACTTACTAATGTGGCATTTCAAACTGAGCGGAACAGATGGAGATCCAGTGAAGCGCCAATTAAAAGGGTCCCAATATGTAGCCCCAATGGCAGTAGCCCATCACTATATAAATGCAATGCGCCAGAATACTCAATTCCTAATCACAATGCATGTTTAAGGCCAGTAAGGAAAACATAAGGAAGGCAAGGGAAAGGCAGTCTAGTCAGGAAGGTACTGTCAAAGAAACACTCTGTTTAATCTCTAGTTTGGAGGTAAACAGGAAGGGAACTCTCCGACATAATCAAATAAGCAGAAAGTCAAAAATAAAATTGCAGGAACAAGAATAAACTAGTCAGTGCACTTTGCTATTAGAGAAAAACCTACACACTGACACCTCCTAACTATTAGCTACATGAATTTATGGGTAGCACGGTGGCACAGTGGTTAGCACTGCTGCCTCACAGCGCCAGGGACCCGGATTCGATTCCCAGCTTGGGTCACTGTCTGTGTGGAGTTTGCACATTCTCCCCCTGTCTGTTCCTCCGGGTGCTCTGGTTTCCTCCCACAATCACAAAGATATGCTGGTTGGGTGGATTGGCCATGCTAAATTGCCCCTTAGTGTCAGGGGGGCTAGTTAGGGTAAATGTATGGAGTTCTCTCCAGAGCAAGTCTACCATGAGTCCACTCTCTGCTGATGAGAGCACAGACCCGGTGGGCAGGTCATGTATTCCGTATGCCGGACGAGCGCAAACCCAAGCAGCTCCTTTTTGGGGAACTCTCTGCTGGAAGACGCTCGCATGGAGGGCAGAAGAAACGTTACAAAGACTCACTCAAGGCCTCCCTGAAGTCGCTTGACATAGACACGACCACCTGGGAAACGCTGGCACAAAACCGCCCTACCTGGCGCTGCCTCATCCACAAGGGCTGTCAAGCTTATGAAGCAAGGTGCAATGCTGAAGCACAACTTAAGCGCGAGCTGCGCAAGTCCAGAGCCACCAGCGCAACAACTACAGCGCCTACACAGGTCTGCCCAATATGTGCCAGGACATTCCGTGCCTGAATTGGCCTGATCAGTCATCTTCAGACACACCGCATCCAGCCTCATAATGACTATGGTGTCGAGGTCCTCATCGATGACGATGGACGAACAACAATGGAGTTATGGGGATAGGGCCTGGATGGGATTGTAGTTGGTGCAGATTTGATGGGCTGAATGGTCTCCTTCTGCACTGTAGGATTCTATGATTTATGAAGCTACTGGGCAAGGAATGTGTGCACACTCAGTTAGAGAACGGGACTAAAATTGAGCAACAGGACCAGAGCCCCATGCAGCCTTTCAATTTGGATGATGGCTGATCTGTACTGCAACTCCATTTCCCTATGCTCATGCCATATCTTACCCAACAAATACTACCAATTTAAGTCTTGAAAATTTCAATTATCCCAGCATCTGCAGCCTGCTGGGGAAGAGTTTTCCAAAATTCCACTACCCGCCATGCTTCCTATATCCAGATAATTCACCAGCAATGGAGAAGGAGTTATTGACTCGCCATTTCATACTAATGCCAAACATCAGAGTTCTAACTATTAATTCAACACACCAAAACCCATCACAATATTCAGATGAGGGGCAGGCGTACTTAATTACACTGATGTTTTATAATAGAACTCATTTGGCACAACACAAGTTCACTGCATCGAGGTCAACTCGAATGTTAGGGAGCTTGATGAAATGGAGAAACTAGCACATTCAGTCCCGGTATATAGTCAGATTAAAGCAAAATTGAGTTGTTCTTGAAAGGAGCTCAAAGAGAATCAAAAGATTCACTAATGCAAAGCACTATAGCAATCCCAGGTTGTCAGTTCAAATGGATCATAGATGTTTCTTAAAAAGGGTCCTTATTCAGAAGCCACATTCTGGAGCTATGTTTGGAATGTGAATGAAATCATTTAAAAAGGACATACAAGGCATGGAATACCTTTCTCTAGCATCAGCATAATGTGATACAAGCTGCATGGCATACCATAAGTCAGTCACACAGTCCAACATCCAGCTTTTAGTACCAAGGATATCTGATGCATTGCATTATAAAGTAGAAGAATTATTCAATACAAAATATCTCCTCCTACACAAAACCAAAACCCCATAAAGAGTTCATTACTACTTAGGGTAATTAATCCCCAGCTTAGCACAATGCCTCTAACACATAGGAAAAGCCAACAAATCCCAATGTTTCAAACACAATAAAGCTCTCACATCTTTTTGTTGAATTTATTCTGTCAAGCTCCCCAATTAGTTCAGCTGGTTAAAAAGCAGTGCCTAAGCTGTATAAACCTAAGGTTAGATCAGTTAGCTAATTATGGTCAAGACAGCAGTACAATTGGCCTTGGCTTCCTCAGATTAGGGAGGGCAAAAAAAAAAACAACATCGCAGACGCTATCCAATTACAAGTGCCAAACTGTGCAGGTGAAGTTCTGGTGAAGGTAAAGTTGGGTTCCATTGCACTGCACTCCCTCCGCCACAAGTCAATCTGAATACTGACATTCACTGTCAAGGCACAGTTACAATATCCACCAGCACAAAGGACTGAAGGCACAGCAAACAACACCCACCTTTAGGGAGGAGGAGGTGGGGAGACAACTGGTACAAAACAGGGAGTGCCAAACAAATGTGGGTTTGCCCAATCTGATGACCACCGCCTACATTTACTTCAGTGGGAGATCAGTTATCCAATGTGACTTTATAATGCCACAACAAATGATAATGAAACAGCTGGAATTGTTTTTATCAATGGCTTTGAGATTTAATGGGGCTTTCCTTTTTCTGTCTCCCCTCCTGTTGTTTGCTAAGTTTGCAGGCATGATCACTGCCATGTTCAGGAACCGGAGTGATAAATCACCACAGCATCTAGAGAATGGATTAAAGTAAAATGCCCACTGCATTTAATTGATAAGGTGCAGGGAGCTTTGTTTCAGATATGTACCCAGGTGCCAAGATTTATATTGAAACAGTTTAACTTTCACTTTAAACTTGGCTTGTGTCACAAATAATAAGCCAATAGCTCCAGAGAACCATACTCCACTCCCTTAAGTGGACGATTATTTTGATTACACCAAAGCAAGCCAAGTGCTTTTTACGAAACAAAGAATCCCACAAATGCTCAGTGTGAAATATGACTGCATTTGAATGGGAAGAGAGGGGGATGAAAGGTGGAAAAGAAGAGGAAAAATACGGCTTTTCCTCACTTCACTTCCAAGGTTACGAGAGACACTCACCATCAGGCTTTCTTTTCAAAACAGATAACCAATGAGGACAAACTTTTGACAAGGCCCAGAAGGAAAATGCAGGAGCACATTTACAAGTTATTTTATTTAAGCTAAGCAAGGCTGTCCATTGATGTGGGAGAGTGTTCCATGTTCCTTTTTTAATCCAATTGCGCACAGTAAATCCAATATTAAATGTTAGGTTATATGTTAATATGTAAACACTGTGAAACTAAACAGCTCAACCATCTTTTCCTGGCCTTGTCATACCGAATGTATCCTCAGTGATCCTTTAATTGATAGGCCATGAATGTGGGAGCACAAGAGAAAGGCACAATCCAGTTCAGCACCAGGATTGGACTCTGCTTCAACAAGAACTTCCTCCATCTTGCACAACCAAGCAAGGAAATGCAAAAAACATATCAACATTTAGAATTAAGCTCTTGAGGCAAGGTGAGCAATCCAGTTCAGAGCTGAGTGAGTGCTGCACTGTTGGAAACATTCAAACTGAGCTTCCTGCCTGTTTTGCTAATTCAGCAGGATGTATAATATCCCAGTAGTTCCTACTGAAGGGATGCAGAGAGCTCTTCATGTGTCCTCACTCAGATTATTTTTTGCAGTCAATATCAATATAAAAAGATAAGTTCGCTATTCCTCTCATCCTTGTTTTCAAATCTTCCACTCCATCTGACGAAGGAGCAGCGCTCCGAAAGCTTATGCTATTTGCTACCAAATAAACCTGTTGGACTTTAACCTGGTGTTGTGAGACTTCTTACTGGGTTCAAATCTTTCCACAGCCTCACCCTTCCCTATCTCTACAACCTCATCCAAAACCAATGACCCTCTGAGATCTCAGCAAACCCCCAATTCTGGCCAATTCCCATTGGTGTAATACTGGGGGATTTGTCTTTAGGCTGCGCAGGTCTTCAGCTTTGGAATTTCCTCCCTAAATCTCTGACACTGCTTGAAACCGACATCTTGTGCCAAGCTTCTGGTCATCTGCCCATATCTCTCCTTGCAGGTAACTCAGTGTCAAACCATAATGCTCCTGTGAAATTAAATGTCTTGAAATGTTTTGCCATGCTCAAGGTGCTATATAAATGCAAGTCTTTGTTCTTTCTGTTGTTCATTTGATTGCTGATTGTCGAATCTGGCTGAATGCAGAATAGCTGCTGCAGTTGTCTACACCAGTCACTGCACTGCACCATATGGACGGAATTTTTATGGCCTCATTTGTGCGAGACCAGAAACTCCCGCCCGAGGTCACTGGAGATTTCCGTTGTCGGACCCTCGTCCACTCCGATTCTGTGGCGGGCGAGGTGGTAGCGTTCCGGCCTAAATGACATGTTTTAAGATGTTTGAGAGGGCTTAACTGTTGCAACTATTTCTCCCATCTGGTCATCGATTCAGATAATAAAGAATTGTTCAACATTGTGAAAGAAACTGTCAAAACTAATCTGGGCAGATTAGTACTCTGTGCTACAGCGTTCAGGGATCAGTGAAAACAAGGTAAAGATTCGGCGGTTAAGAACAAAAAGGCAAATGGGACTGAAATTTTTCACACAAAGTGTGATTAAGCTGGTGGCAGATAAGGATATTGAAAAGGACACATGACAATCCTTGTTGCTTCTGGACAGAGAAAGGATTGTGAACGAGACTGTGAAGATGGGATGGGCTTTTTTGGATCTAATGGTTTATTTCTTTTGCTAAAAATACTTGGGCAGAGTTCTCCCACGCCTCCGCCGGCAGGTTCAATAGGGAGTCCAAACATCGGTTTCGCATAGACGTGAATTTCCCACAGGATCTTCTGCAAATACTCGCCGAGGTGGATTGGGAATCCCACTGGAGGCGTGAAACTGGTGTGCGTCCCGTGAATGGGATGGTTTTCCTCTTGCCCTCGACATGGTCATGGAGGATGCACAGCAAGGTGTCACTAAATGTCAATGCCTGACCTTTGCCTTCCCTTTGTGATTCCTCCAATACTTGGTGCTGACAGCAACAAACCAGGTGCCGTTCAAATGTGCTGCACAGATATGATGGTGGGACATGTGCCCACAGGCCCACTCCACCGCGTAATACAGCACGAAACCACCGGATGCATAATTAATGAGGTCGGGGAGAGAAGGTATGGGGTGGTACAAAGAACAAAGAACAATACAGCACAGGAACAGGCCCTTCGGCCCTCCAAGCCCACGCCGCTCCCTGGTCCAAACTAGACCATTCTTTTGTATCCCTCCATTCCCACTCTGTTCATGCGGCGATCTAGATAAGTCTTAAACGTTCCCAGTGTGTCCGCCTCCACCACCTTGTCCGGCAGCGCATTCCAGGCCCCCACCACCCTCTGTGTAAAATACGTCCTCCTGATATCCGTGTTAAACCTCCCCCCCATCACCTTGAACCTATGACCCCTCGTGAACGTCACCACCGACCTGGGAAAAAGCTTCCCACCGTTCACCCTATCTATGCCTTTCATAATTTTATACACCTCTATTAAGTCTCCCCTCATCCTCTGTCTTTCCAGGGAGAACAATCCCAGTTTACCCAATCTCTCCTCATAACTAAGCCCTTCCATACCAGGCAACATCCTGGTAAACCTCCTCTGCACTCTCTCTAAAGCCTCCATGTCCTTCTGGTAGTGTGGCGACCAGAACTGGACGCAGTATTCCAAATGCAGCCAAACCAATGTTCTATACAACTGCAACATCAGTCCCCAACTTTTATACTCTGTGCCCCGTCCTATAAAGGCAAGCATGCCATATGCCTTATTCACTACCTTCTCCACCTGTGACGTCACCTTCAAGGATCTGTGGACTTGCACACCCAGATCCCTCTGCGTATCTACACCCTTTATGGTTCTGCCATTTATCGTATAGCTCCCCGCTACATTATCTGGATTGAACTCCATCTGCCATTTCTTTGCCCAAATTTCCAGCCTATCTATATCCTTCTGTAGCCTCTGACAATGTTCCTCACTATCTGCAAGTCCAGCCATTTTCGTGTCGTCCACAAACTTACTGATCACCCCAGTTACACCTTCTTCCAGATTGTTTATATAAATCACAAACAGCAGAGGTCCCAATACAGAGCCCTGCGGAACACCACTAGTCACAGGCATCCAGCCAGAAAAAGACTGCCACCCTCTTCACATGGTCTGGAATGGGGGGGTGGGGGTGAGTTAATAGGTTGTAATGAACAAAGCATCGTAGCTGTGAGGGACAGCTCGGTGGATAGGATATTGGTATGTAGATAGGCTGGAAAATTGGGCGGGGATCCTGGATTCAGGATTCAATCCTGGACCGGGGAGCGGCGCGGGCTTGGAGGGCCGAAGGGCCTGTTCCTGTGCTGTATTGTTCTTTGTTCTTTGTTTGTTCTCTGTCTTCTGTGACCAAGCCAGTTCTCCACCCATCTAGCCACCTCCCCCTTTATCCCATGAGATCCAACCTTTTGCACCAATCTACCATGAGGGACTTTGTCAAATGCTTTACTAAAGTCCATATAGACAACATACACAGCCCTTCCCTCGTCAACCATTCTAGTCACTTCTTCAAATAACTCCACCAGGTTAGTGAGGCGTGACCTCCCTCTCACAAAACCATGCTGACTATCGTTAATGAGTTTATTCCTTTCTAAATGCGCATACATCCTATCTCTAAGAATCCTCTCCAACAACGTCCCTACCACGGACGTCAAGCTCACCGACCTATAATTTCCCGGGTTATCCTTTCCTACCCTTCTTAAATAGCGGGACCACATTAGCTATCCTCCAATCCTCTGGGACCTCACTTGTGTTCAGTGACGAGACACAGATTTGCGTCAGAGGCCCAGCAATTTCATCTCTCGTCTTCCTGAGCAGCCTTGGATAGATTCCATCAGGCCCTGGGGATTTTTCAGTCTTTATATTCCCTAAAAAACCTAACACTTCCTTCCTTGTAATGGAGATTTTTGCTAACGGGTCAACACTCCCCTCCGAGATACTCCCAGTCAACACATCCCTCTCCTTTGTGAATACCGACGCAAAGTATTCATTTAGGATCTCCCCTACGTCTTTGGGCTCTAAGCATAATTCCCCACTTTTGTCCCTGAGAGGTCCGATTTTTTCCCTGACAACCCTTTTGTTCCTAACATATGAATAAAATGCCTTGGGATTCTCCTTAATCCTGTCTGCCACGGACATTTCGTGACCCCTTTTTGCCCTTCTAATTCCTCGTTTGAGTTCGTTCCTACTTTCTTTGTATTCCTCCAGAGCCCCCTTTGTTTTTAGCTGCCTGGACCTAACGTACGCCTCTCTTTTCTTTTTGACCAATCCCTCAATTTCCCTGGTTATCCACGGTTCTCAAATCCTACCCTTCCTATCCTTCTTTTTTACAGGCACATGCCTATCCTGCAGCCCTAACAACTGTTCCTTAAAAGACTCCCACATGCCAGATGTGGATTTACCCTCAAACAACCTCTCCCAATCAACAGCTGCCAATTTCTGCCTAATCCCACTAAAGTTAGCCTTCCCCCAATCCAACACCTTACCCTTGGGAATCCACTCATCCTTTTCCAACACTATCCTAAAGCTAACAGAATTGTGGTCATGATTTGCCACATGTTCCCCTACCGAAATTTTGAAGACCTGACCGGGCTCATTCCCCAGTACTAGGTCCAGTATAGCCCCCTCTCTAGTCGGGCTGTCTACATATTGTTCCACAGAACCTTCCTGTACGCATTTTACAAATTCCTCCCCATTCAGAGTCCCAGCCCTACACGATTTCCAGTCTATACCAGGGAAATTGAAGCCTCCCACTACAACAACCCTATTTTTCCTGCACTTATCCATTACCTACTGACATATCCGTTCTTCCACTTCCCTTGGGCTGTTGGGGGGCCTGTAGTATACCCCCAACATAGTGACTGCGTCCTTCCTGTTTCTGAGCTCCACCCACAGTGACTCATTACACGACCCCTCTGAATTGTCCTCCCTCTGCACCGCTGTAATATGCTCTCTAACTAATACCGCTACTCCCCCACCTCTTTTGGCCCCTCCTCTGTCTCACCTAAAACACTTGTACCCCGGAATATTCAGCTGCCAGTCCCGTCCCTCTTTCAACCAAGTCTCTGTCACCGCAACCACATCCAAATTCCTCGTGAGCATTAAGGCCCTAAGTTCGTCTGTCTTACCTGCTACGCTCCTTGCATTGAAGTATAAGCACTCCAGACCTCCAGGCCCAGTGAGGCCATCCTCCCCCAGAGTGCTCTTCTTCTTTGCCAGCCTTGCCCTGCCCCAAGCTCGTCCCCAGCAATGGGAGACACTCCCCTGTCCCTGCCCTGCCATGGGATTGTGGACGGAATTTTCTGATTTCTGCAGCCCCTCCCCCACAAGCATTGGGACAGCCCCCTCCCCCACAGGCACCAGGGCAGCCCCCTCCCCCACAGGCACCAGGGCAGCCCCCTCCCCCACAGGCACCAGGGCAGCCCCCTCCCCCACAGGCACCAGGACAAACCCCTCCCCCACAGGCACCGGGACAACCCCCTCCCCCACAGGCACCGGGACAACCCCCTCCCCCACAAGCACTGGGACAGCCCCCTCCCCCACAGGCACCAGGACAAACCCCTCCCCCACAAGCACCAGGGCAGCCCCCTCCCCCACAGGCACCGGGACAGCCCCCTCCCCCACAAGCATTGGGGCAGCCCCCTCCCCCACAAGCACCAGGACAACCCCCTCCCCCACAAGCACCAGGGCAGCCCCCTCCCCCACAAGCATTGGGACAGCCCCCTCCCCCACAAGCACCAGGACAACCCCCTCCCCCACAAGCACCAGGGCAGCCCCCTCCCCCACAAGCATTGGGACAGCCCCCTCCCCCACAAGCACCAGGACAAACCCCTCCCCCACAGGCACCAGGACAAACCCCTCCCCCACAGGCACCAGGGCAGCCCCCTCCCCCACAAGCACCAGGGCAGCCCCCTCCCCCACAGGCACCGGGACAGCCCCCTCCCCCACAAGCATTGGGACAGCCCCCTCCCCCACAAGCATTGGGACAGCCCCCTCCCCCACAAGCATTGGGACAGCCCCCTCCCCCACAGGCACCAGGGCAGCCCCCTCCCCCACAAGCACCAGGGCAGCCCCCTCCCCCACAGGCACCAGGGCAGCCCCCTCCCCCACAAGCATTGGGACAGCCCCCTCCCCCACAAGCACCAGGACAAACCCCTCCCCCACAGGCACCAGGGCAGCCCCCTCCCCCACAGGCACCAGGGCAGCCCCCTCCCCCACAGGCACCAGGGCAGCCCCCTCCCCCACAGGCACCAGGGCAGCCCCTCCCCCACAGGCACCAGGACAAACCCCTCCCCCACAGGCACCGGGACAGCCCCCTCCCCCACAGGCACCAGGGCAGCCCCCTCCCCCACAAGCAGCAGGGCAGCCCCCTCCCCCACAGGCACCAGGACAAACCCTTTCCCCACAAGCATTGGGACAGCCCCCTCCCCCACAAGCACTGGGACAGACCCCTCCCCACAAGCACTGGGACAGCCCCCTCCCCCACAAGCACTGGGACAGACCCCTCCCCACAAGCACTGGGACAGACCCCTCCCCACAGGCACTGGGGCAAATCCCTCCCCCACAAGCACCGGGGAAGCCCCCTTCCCCACAGACATCAGGGCAGACCCTCCCCTGGGGAGTTACACTTACCTTTGCACCCCCGGCAGGTTCCCGTCAACTGCTTCATGTGTTTAAATAACTGTTGTAAACTTCGCCGATGAGAGTCTTTATCTGGGGGGGGTCATACAGCAAGGAAGCCCTTCAAGTGTATTTAAATGTATCGAAAATAGATTTAAATGAGGTTCCTGTCGTGGCATCACCTGCAAGGGGCAGGGAAAATCAGTGAAGGGGACCTTGGCGCCAAGATTCTCATTCCCGGGTTCTTGTGAGATTTTCCACTGATATTGCCCTTTCTGCCCCTGGAGAACACTGGCAGGAAATCCCCTCCCCCCCCCGACGTCTGAATGCACAAAATATTTATAACAACAACTCGGTTAGTGGATGGCACAGACAACATTATTCACCACAGACCTCTGACATACGGCAGCTTAATGGTGCAGAGAGAATAGCCTCATCTATCTCTGGTCCACCAGGACAGCATTGATTTAAGCGGCAAGAGGTTTTCCATTAAACGATATTTCTCACAGCCAGCCCCAGTGTGGTGTGAGTGGAGGTGGGCAGCTGTGTACATTTGCACTGCCGACTGACACGCTGGTTTGACAGCACAATCCCCAATTTGCAGAGTTGTATCTCGCCCACAGAGCCATTTTGCTGGAGGGTCGACTCGGGACTGAACTGTCCAGCTCCATGAAGGGGGTGGTGGTGGGGGGGGGGGGGGGCGGGGGGGGGGGGGGGGGGGTTGTAGGGCTCAGGGTAGATTTTGGTGTATTCACTCCCACCACTCGCCATTTCGGTTCACGTCTGCTGCTACTGACAGAAAGACACAAAGATTGGGCGGGTGGTTAACAGTGAGGTTGAGTGTCTTGGGTTACAGGAAGATGTGGATGAGATGGTCAAATGGACGGATAAGTGGCAGATGGAATTTAACCCTGAAAAGTGTGAGGTGATGCACTTTGGAAGAAGTAATTTGACAGGGAAGTATACTCTGAAAGGCACTGGGACACTGGGAAATCATAGAAATCATAGAAACCTTACAGTACAGAAAGAGGCCATTCGGCCCATCGAGTCTGCACTGACCACAATCCCATCCAGGCCCTACCCCCATATCCCTACATATTTTACCCGCTAATCCCTCTAATCGACACATCCCAGGACACTAAGGGGCAATTTTAGCATGGCCAATCAACCTAACCCGCACATCTTTGGACTGTTGGAACTTTGGAAGTTCCGACGAACAAAGGGACCTTGGCGTGTTTGTCCATAGATCTCTGAAGGCGGAAAGACAGGTTAATAGGGTGGTGAAAAAGGCATATGGCACACTCGCCTTTATCAATCGGGGTGTAGATTACAAAAGCAGAGAGGTTCATGATAGAGTTGGATAGAACTTTGGTGAGGCCACAGCTGGAGCACTGTGTGCAGTTCTGGTCGCCACATTATAGGAAGGATATGATCGCACTGGAGCGTGTGCAGAGGAGATTCACCAGGATGCTGCCTAGGATGGAACATTTAAGTTATGAAGAGAGGTTGGATAGGCTTGGGTAGTTTCCGTTGGAGTAGAGTAGACTAAGGGCGACTTGATTGAGGTGTTGAAGATTATGAGGGGCATGGACAGGGTGGATAGGGAGCAGCTGTTACCCTTAGTTGAAGGATCAGTTACGATCTGGATGATAATGTGGTAAATTGGATCAGCAAGTTTGCTGATGATACAAAGATTGGAGGTGTAGTGGACAGTGAGGAAGGTTTTCAAAGCTTGCAGAGGGATTTGGACCAACTAGAAAAATGGACTGAAAAATGGCAAATGAATTTAACGCAGACAAGTGTGAGATATTGCACATTGGAAGGACAAACCAAAGTAGAACGTACAGGGTAAATGGTAGGACTCTGAAGAGTGCAGTTGAACAGAGGGATCTGGGAATACAGGTACAGAATTCCCTAAAAGTGACGTCACAGGTGGATAGGGTCGTAAAGAGTGCCTTTGGTATATTGGCCTTTATAAATCGGAGTATCGAGTATAAAAGTTGGAGTGTTATGGTAAGGTTATATAAGGCATTGGTGAGGCCGAATTTGGAGTATTGTGTACAGTTTTGGTCACCTAGTTACAGGAAGGATGTAAATAAGGTTGAAAGAGTGCAGAGAAGGTTTACAAGGATGTTGCCGGGACTTGAGAAGCTGAGTTACAGAGAGAGATTGAATAGGTTGGGACTTTATTCCCTGGAGCGTAGAAGATTGAGGGGAGATTTGATAGAGGTGTATAAGATTTTGATGGGTATAGAGTGAATGCAAGCAGGCTTTTTCCGCTGAGGCTAGGGGAGAAAAAAACCAGAGGGCATGGGTTAAGGGTGAAAGGAGAAAAGTTTAAAGGGAATATTAGGGGGGGCTTCTTCACGCAGAGAGTGGTGGGAGTGTGGAATGAGCTGCCGGATAAAGTGGTAAATGCGGGGTCACTTTTAACATTTAAGAAAAACTTGGACGGGTTCATGGATGAGAGGGGTGTGGAAGGATATGGTCCAAGTGCAGGTCAGTGGGACTAGGCAAAAAATGGTTCGGCACAGTCAAGAAGGGCCAAAAGGCCTGTTTCTGAGCTGTAATTTTCTATGGTTCTATAAGTTAAAAGGTTTAGGGGGGATTTGAGAAAAAGCTGTTTACCCAGAGGGTGGTGAGGGTCTGGAATGCGCTGCCTGGGAGGGTGGTGGAGGCGGGTTGCCTCACATCCTTTAAAAAGTACCTGCATGAGTACTTGGCACGTCATAACATTCAAGGCTATGGGCCAAGTGCTGGCAAGTGGGATTAGGTGGGCAGGTCAGGGCATTTCATGTGTTGGTGCAGACTCGATGGGCCGAAGGGCCTCTTCTGCACTGTGGGATTCTGTGATACTGGACACCCTGTGAGATCCTCCTCCCCTGTGGTTGTCCATTTTTAACTCAAAAATGTTAAAGTTACTGAAAGGTGGGGCACCCTCTGTTTTCTTTGCTGTAACGCCAGGCTGTAGCCCTTCGGAGTCAGATGGTACCAATTAGCCCTCAAGTTTCAAGAGCCCACAAGCATGCCCTCTGGCCACTAATTGGCCGATCAAAGCAACATCACTGCTTGGGGACTGTTCCGAACCAAAATTGCAAACTCTTGTCCCTAATCTGGCTTTATATTTGATGATTGCAGCACAAAACCTATCAGATGTGAAATCTCCAACGTAATTCAGTAATGCACACTTCTGTCAAGGAGAATTGCTGCAATCAAGCAGATTCTGAAAGCAGACCAAACACCTGTCATAGGCAGACAAAGCTTCCTTCTGAAGAGTATAATCCAGTGGTCCAAGGAATGATTGCAGCACCATTTACCCTCGAATCAAACACCTCTTTACAATCTGCACCTTGGCTTTCAAATGAGATCCACCTGCAGTACTTTCCAGTCTTTACAGTGCTGTAAAATGGTGGTTTCTGCGTTTGCAAACCTCCTTGTGAATACTGTCTCGTCTGCAGAGAGCCCAGTAAACATGGGCATGGACCCACAGATTCCCTGCCAATGTCAGCAAAGGGAACTGTTCTTGCTTTACAGTCAGTCAACAAATATAGGAACAATGTAGAAATCAGGATTGAAGACAGCATGCAAGACACAGGGTAAGAGAAACCCGATGACCTTGCAGATCTGTTTGAAAATCTTTGGTCTAACAAAGGAACAAATAAATTATCCTCTGAATTCAAATCTTGTTTCTGGTTTCTAATGAATTTCCCATTCAGGGCTGAATCTTTTTCTTGTCCTTGCTGCATGAAGGAGTTTTTAACGACTTTGCAATACTGCAGCAGAATATGAAAGGCTGGGAAAAGCAGTGGCTCTCCTGGGAGACGGCACAATGCTGAGCATGTTCTGCCTCTGTACTCTGCTGCTTTTCTGTTGCTCAAACCTTCAATTACTAATACCACAAAACAGCAATTTACCGCTGTGTTTTACAGCCCAGTGTTCACCGTGACAGCTATCGCTGCCACTCACGATATTGGGTTTTTGCAGAAGTTAATTGAAAGAAAGTCCTTCTCTCCATTCCACTGCTGACATTTCCTTGTCTTGGAATATAAATTTACAGAAGTCAGCCATCCTCTGGTGACTATTTCCTGTCGCCAATCATATATGACCCCAGAGATAGTGTGGGGGCAGGTCGATCAACTATGACGGGCATCACAACGGCATATGCTCGCACACACACATACACTCACACATACAGACATATATATACATCTCAAGTATTTTCTTTCCCCTCTTCCTTTAGAATAAGGGTAGTGAGTCAACTGCTTCTTCCCCCATTACTGTTCTGGCTGTTTCAGTAGAGCCCAGGTGATTATTGAAGAGCGGTACTGCCCAAACTGAACTGAAATATAGACCATGTCCCTTGTGTGGATTTAAAGCCCTTGCTTATCAGGTCCCACTCCAACTTTTCTGCAGTAACCATCATAGTTTCTTGATAAGCAACTCTAAATAATTGTTGACAATTGCTAAATTCTGACAAAGAACTTCGGGGGGATGCATGTTCCCATTTCCCTTGTTCATCAGTCAATAACAAAAAGTAATTTACTTGACAATTTCTGCTGATGCTGGTGACAGTGCGATTACTTGTGGTTCGGTTCTGCTACACTTTTATTTGCTTGGCCAGTTTTTAATCGCTGTAAGTTTTAGCTTCCAGGCTTGAATAGGGGTAATTGTGATGCTGTCACACTCTCATAGGCTTCAGTAACCTGTGCTTCAGTGCCTGCATGCTTGCCTCCCCTGGATCTTGAGGTGTGAAAACATTGCCAATCACTCTTCAATGCTGGCAGAGGCATCAGAGGCATCATACTTCAGAGAGTCCACTGCGTGTGTCTGCTTTGAAAGTCAGTTTCCTCCCCACTTTTTTTGAACCCAGACTTACCTGTTTTAATAATTTCACAGTCTCAGAGAAAATACTCTCGAGATCAGGTCATCCAAGATTGGGTGGAGAGAGTGAGGCAGAAATGGAGCCACTGATAGATTTATGCTGGTTGCCTTCTTTTTGCACCAGTGTTTAGATAGAAAGCTAGAACTTTAACCAATGCTATGTTGGAAAGTTGAGAAACTTCTCCAATTTCCACCTTTATAAACAAAGAGCAAGTCTGTCTTGTTTGTAACACATTGGGCCCGATTTTACCATTTTCGTTCTAAGTGCTGAATCTGGGCGTAATGCAGATCCGACTTAGAAATCCGCTTTCAGGCGCCCCCCCATACGCTCTCAGCCATCTCCAGTCCCATTCGCGCTGTGGGCGGGGCTTAGCACGGCCGAAACGATCGGAGCTCTGAACTGCGCATGCGCAGTTAGAAAAAAATTGGAAAAAGCGCGACCGTGTCAGATCGCTCCTGGGCCACAGAAAGTGGAGAAAGCGGCCCAGGAGAGAAAAGCGGGAGCGAGGGTGTATCTCGGTGGAGGGGGGGAGGGGTGGCGAGGGGCAGCTGGATCTCTGGTGGGGGGGGGCAGATGGATCTCTGATGGGGGGGGCAGATGAATCTCTGGTGGGGGGGGGCAGATGGATCTCTGGTGGGGAGGCAGATGGATCTCTGGTGGGGGGGGCGGGGGCAGGGGGGTCCGCTGCCACCCTGCGGGCGATTGGTGGTGGGGAGGGGGGCAGGGGTGGCGATGGGTCTGGGTAGTGGAGGTGGTGGATAAGGGGACACACACACATCACTGTCCCCCTTACCCACCTCCCCACTACCCAGACCGATCGCCACCCCTGCCCCCCCACCAGAGATCCATCTGGCCCCCCACCAGTGATCCATCTGCCCTCCCACCAGAGATCCATCTGCCCCCGCTGAGATACATCTTACCCACCTCCCTCCCCCCCACCCCAGACGACAATCTGGCCTCACTCCCCCCCCTCCCCGACAACGAACTTGCCTCACTCCCCCCCCCCAGAGAATGGTCTGGCCTCACTCCCCCTCCCCTCCAGAGGAACATCTGACTCGTCTCCCCCCCCCCACCACCAGACAGCAATCGGCCCTCCCACCCACCACCAGACAACGATCGGCCCTCCCTCTCACCACCAGACGATGATCGCCCCCCCCGCCAGAGATACATCTGACCCGCCTCCTCCTCCTCCCACCACCCCCCCCCAACCAGACAACGATCTGACCTCCCTTCCCTCCTCCCCCCTCCAACCAGAGAATGTTCTGACCCACCTCCCTCCTCCCCCACACCACTGATCTGAGCCAGAGAGCTGTTGGAAACACTGAACGTGCCCTTTAGAGACTGGAGCACCCGACTCAGACTTTTATTTAGCAGGTCCGTAACGGCGCGGTTCCGGATCGGCAAACGCGGTGGTAAAGGGGGAAATGCTGATAAAGTTGGGTGGGCAGTTCATTCATTCAATTTCAATGCATGCAAATGCATTTAAATCGCCGTTGAGCCCGTTTTGGGCGCGAAGCGGATTGCCGCCATTCCCGGGTTTCGGTAAAGTGGCAATCTGCGCGGATGCGGGTGCAGATCGCGATATAGGCCTCACACCCGGCTTTACCACGATTTCGCGCCCGAAAACGGGCGCAAATTGTTGGTAAAATTGGGCCCATCGTGTCACCTCCCAAAATGTCCCAAATTCACAAAATGAATTACAGAAGGTCCCACAAACAGCAGAAAAAGAAAATGATGGATTGATCTGGTCCTGTGCTGTTAACAGGGGCGGAATGTTGGCCAAGACAGTGGGAGGACTCCCTTCAATTTTTCACATAATGCTGTGGGGTCTTTAACATCCACCTGAACAGGCAGAGGTTTATATTTATCATCCCATCTGAATGCCAGGGTTGCCGACAGTGTCGCATTCCCTCAGGACTGCATCAGTTTAGATTATATGCTCAAACCTGGAGTGATTCTCACCCCCACAATCTTCTCAGTCTACAAGTATTATCAATCACCCAAGCTGATGCTTGAACAGTAGAGAATTCTCTAAAGCAGAAGTATTTAATTCGGATTGGATAATGGATTCTTTGGACTTTCAAGGTTGATTTTTTTATTCTACTTTTCCTGTCTTTCTCTTTTTTTGTAATCCTACACTGTTCCTCCCAGTTAGATTTTTCCATTGGTAAATAGCTGCCATGTTACTGTGAGGTACTGTAAACATGTACTTTTCCAATATCTAACTGTACACTGTTAACATTATATTACATTTGTACTTCCCAAGATTCATTTCCAGTAACAACGCTCCATTATTAATGGTTACAGAGTAAGAATTCAATTGTTCCATTGTTGGATATCAATACAAGTCATAAAATGGTTTATTGAATTAGGTAAAAATATTGCAAAATGACATTGGGAAGTGTACAAGGACATTTGTAAGGCATATGTTCACACTTTGTTTAAAGACATCTTAACTGTCCAAGTAGATGATAGCCCTGTAATCTCTCCTCAAAAATATGTACAATGAGAAAATCCGTACATTTCTCATTACTTGGATGATTCAACATTTCCTTTCAACGCTTAAAGTGAAACATGTGCAAAAGACCAGAAGAAATAGAAACAGGAATAGGCCTTTCGGCCCCTCGAGCCTGCTTTCGACAAATGCGAGGTGATGCATTTTGGTAGATTGAACCAGGGCAGGACTTACTCAGTTAATGGTAGGGCGTTGGGGAGGGTTACAGAACAAAGAGATCTAGGGGTACAGGTTCATAGCTCCTTGAAAGTGCAGTCACAGGTGGACAGAGTGGTGAAGAAGGCATTCGGCATACTTGGTTTCATCGGTCAGAACATTGAATACAGGAGGTGGACATCTTGTTGAAGTTGTACAAGACATTGGTATGGCTACACTTGGAATACTGTGTACAGTTCTGGTCACCCTATTATAGAAAGGATATTATTAAACTAGAGAGAGTGCAGAAAAGATTTACTAGGATGCTACCGGGACTTGATGGTTTGAGTTATAAGGAGAGGCTGGATGGACTGGGACTTTTTTCTCTGGAGTGTAGGAGGCTGAGGGGTGATCTTGCAGAGGTCTATAAAATAATGAGGGGCACAGATCAGCTAGATAGTCAATATCTTTTCCCAAAGGTAGGGGAGTCTAAAACTAAAGGGCATAGATTTAAGGTGAGAGGGGAGAGATACAAAAATGTCCAGAGGGGCAATTTTTTCACACAGAGGGTGGTGAGTGTCTGGAACAAGCTGCCAGAGGTAGTAGTAGAGGCGGGTACAATTTTGACTTTTAAAATGCATTTAGACAGTAACATGGGTAAGATGGGTATGGAGGGAAATGGGCCAAATGCAGACAATTGGGATTAGCTTAGGGGTTTAAAAAAAAAAGGGCGGCATGGACAAGTTGGGCCGAAGGGCCTGTTTTCATGCTGTAAACCTCTATGACTCAATGACTCTGCCATCCAATAGGATCATGGCTGATCCGACCGACATTCCTAGTATCTACTTTCCTGTCCTTTCTCCATAACCCTTGATTGCCTTACAGATCAAACATCTATCTCATATACACAAGGACTCTGCCCCCACAGCTCTCTGTGGCAAGGAGTTCCAAAGACTCACAACCATCTGAGAGAAGAAATTCCGCCTCATCTCAGTCTTACCGGGTGGTATGGTAGCACAGTGGTTAGCACTGCAGCCTCACAGCGCCAGGGACTTGGGTTCAATCCGGTCTCGGGTCACTGTCTGTGTGAGTTTGCATGTTCTCCCTGTGTCTGCGTGGGTTTCCTCCGGGTGCTCCAGTTTCCTCCCACACTCCAAAGATGTGTAGGTTAGGTTGATTGGCTGTGCTAAATTGTTCCTTAGTGTCAGGGAGATTAGCAGAGTAAATACGTGGGGTTCTGGGAAAAGGGCCTGGATGAGCTTGTTGTCGGTGCAGGCTTGATGGGCCAAATGGCCTCCTTCTGCGTTGCAGGGATTCTATGATTCTATTCTATGATTAAATAGGCTCCCCCTTTATTCTGAGACTATGCCCTCTGATCCTAGACTCGACCTTCGGGGGAAACATCTTCTCAGCACTTACCCTGTCAGGTCCCTTAAAAATCCTATACGTTTCAATAAAGTCACCTCTCCAATTCCAACGAGTAGAGTCCCAACCTATTTAACCTGTCCTCATAAGACAATCTTGTTGAATGCCTTCTGGAAGTCCAAATACAACACATCTACTGGTTCCCCTCTATTGGAATTCTTTGAAGATGTAACTAGGAGGGTAGATTGAGGAGAACCACTGGTTGTGATTTATTTAGACTTTCAGGAAGCTTTTGACAAGGTCTCACATAACAGACGACTATGTAAAGTTAAAGCACTTGGGATTGTAGGTAATGTCTTGAGATAGATAGAAAGCTGGTTAGCAAATAGGAAACAAAAAGTTTGATTTGATTTGATTTATAATTGTCACATGTTTTAGTGTATGTATTAGTGACACGGTAGCACAGTGGCTATCACGGCTGCCTCACAGCTCCAGGGACCCAGGTTCGATTCCTGGCTTGGGTCACTGTCTGTGTGGAGTTTGCACGTTCTCCCTGTGTCTGCGTGGGTTTCCTCCGGGTGCTCTGGTTTCCTCCCACAGTCTGAAAGATGTGCTGGTTAGGTGGATTGGCCATGCTAAATTGGCCCTCAGAAAAGGCACCGGAGTGTGGCGACCAGGGCATTTTCACAGTAACTGCATTGCGGTGTTAATGTAAGCCTACTTGTGACATTAATAAATAAACTTTAAAAGTATTGTTTCTTGTGCACTATACAGACAAAGCATACCATACATAGAGAAGGAAAGGACATGGTGCAGAATGTAGTGTTACAGTCATAGCTAGGGTATAGAGAAAGATCAACTTAATGCAAGGTAGGTCCATTCAAAGATCTGATGGCAGCAGAGAAGGAGCGGTTCTTGAGTCGGTCGGTACGTGACCTCAGACTTTTATATCTTTTTCCCAATGGAAGAAGGTGGAAGAGAGAATGTCCGCGGTGTGTGGGGTCCTTAATTATGCTAGCTGCTTTTCCGAGGCAGCGGGAAGTGTCAATGGGTGGGAGGTTGGTTGGAGTGAAGGACTGGGCTTCGTTCATGACTCTTTATAGTTTCTTGCAGTCTTGGACAGAGCAGGAGCCATAACAAGCTGTGATACAACCAGGAATAATGCTTTCTATGGTGCATCTGTAAAAGTTGGTGAGAGTCGTAACTGACATGCCAAATTTCTTTAGTTTTCTGAGAAAGTAGAGGCATTGGTGAGCTTTCTTAACTATAGCGTCCGCATGGAGGGACCAAGACAGGTTGTTGGTGATCTGGAAACCTAAAAACTTGAAGCTCTCGACCATTTCTACTTCGTCCCCATTGATGCAAACAGGAGCATGTTCTCCACTACACTTCCTGAAATCAATATCAATCTCCTTCAAAGAACAAAGAACAAAGAACAAAGGGCCCTTTGGCCCTCCAAGCCTGTGCCGTTCATTGGTCCAACTAGGCCATTCGTTTGTATCCCTCCATTCCCAGGCTGCTCATGTGACTATCCAGGTAAGTCTTAAACGATGCCAGCGTGTCTGCCTCCACCACCCCACTTGGCAGCGCATTCCAGGCCCCCACCACTCTCTGGGTAAAAAACATCCCTCTGATATCTGAGTTATACCTCGCCCCTCTCACCTTGAGCCCGTGACCCCTCGTGATCGTCACCTCCGACCTGGGAGAAAGCTTTCCACTGTTCACCCTATCTATCCCCTTCATAATTTTGTACACCTCTATTAGGTCTCCCCTCATTCTCCGTCTTTCCAGGGAAAACAAGCCCAGTTTACCCAATCTCTCCTCATAGCTAAGACCCTCCATACCAGGCAACATCCTGGTAAACCTTCTCTGCACTCTCTCTAAAGCCTCCACGTCCTTCTGGTAGTGCGGCGACCAGAACTGGACGCAGTACTCCAAATGTGGCCTAACCAGCATTCTATACAGCTGCAACATCAGACTCCAGCTTTTATACTCTATATCCCGTCCCATAAAAGCAAGCATACCATATGCCTTCTTCACCACCCTCTCCACCTGTGCTGCCACCTTCAAGGATTTGTGGACTTGCACACCGAGGTCCCTCTGTGTTTCTATACTCTTGATGGCTCTGCCATTCCCCCTACATTAGTTCTTCCAAAATGCATCACTTCGCATTTATCTGGATTAAATTCCATCTGCCATTTCTCCGCCCAATTTTCCAGCCTATCTATATCCTGCTGTATTGTCCGACAATGTTCATCGCTATCCGCAAGTCCAGCCATCTTCGTGTTATCCGCAAACTTGCTGATAACACCAGTTACACCTTCTTCCAAATCATTTATATATATCACAAATAGCAGAGGTCCCAGTACAGAGCCCTGCGGAACACCACTGGTCACAGACCTCCAGCGGAAAAAGACCCTTCGACTGTTACCCTCTGTCTCCTGTGGCCAAGCCAGTTTTCTACCCATCTAGCCACTTCTCCTTGTATCCCATGAGCCTTAACCTTCTTAACCAACCTGCCATGAGGGACTTTGTCAAATGCCTTACTGAAATCCATATAGACGACATCCACGGCCCTTCCTTCATAAACCATTTTTGTTACTTCCTCAAAAAACTCCACCAAACTTGTAAGGCACGACCTCCCTCTTACAAAACCATGCTGTCTGTCACTAATGAGATTGTTCCGTTCTAAATGTGCATACATCCTGTCTCTAAGAATCCTCTCCAACAACTTCTCTACCATGACGTCAAGCTCACTGGCCTATAATTACCCGGGTTATCCCTGCTACCCTTCTTAAATAACGGTACCACATTCGCTATCCTCCAATCCTCAGGGACCTCACCTGTGTACAAAGAAGAGACAAAGATTTCCGTCAGAGGCCCAGCAATTACATCTCTTGTCTCCCTGAGCAGCCTAGGATAGATGCCATCAGGCCCTGGGGATTTGTCAGTTTTAATGTTACCTAAAAAACCTAACACTTCCTCCCTTGTAATGGAGATTCTCTCAAACGGGTCAACACCTCCCTCTGAGACACTCCCAGTCAACAAGTCCCTCTCCTTTGTGAATACCGATGCAAAGTATTCATTTAGGATCTCCCCTATTCCCTTGGGTTCTAAGCATAATTCCCCTCCTTTGTCCCTGAGAGGTCCAACTTTTTCCCTGACAACTCTTTTGTTCCTAACATATGAATAAAATGCCTTAGGATTCTCCTTAATCCTGTCTGCCAAGAACATTTCGTGACCTCTTTTTGCCCTTCTAACTCCCCGTTTGAGTTCTTTCCTACTCTCTCTGTATTCCTCCAGAGCTCCATCTGTTTTCAGTTGCCTGGACCTAACGTACGCCTCTCTTTTCTTTTTGATCAGATCCTCAATTTCCCTGGTTATCCACGGCTCTCGAATCCTACCTTTCCTATCCTTCCTTTTTACAGGCACATGCCTGTCCTGCAGCCTTATCAACTGTTCCTTAAAAGACTCCCACATGCCAGACGTGGACTTACCCCCGAACAGCCTCTCCCAATCAACGGCCACCAATTCCTGCCTAATCCGGTTTTGTTAGCCTTCCCCCAATTTAGCACCCTACCCTTAGGACAACACTCGTCCTTGTCCATTACTATCCTAAAGTTAACAGAGTTGTGGTCACTATTTGCCACATGTTCCCTTACCGAAACTTTGACGACCTGACCAGGCTCATTTCCCAGAACTAGATCCAGTATAGCCCCCTCTCTAGTTGGGCTATCTACATACTGTTCCAAAGAACCTTCCAGTACGCATTTTACAAATTCCTCCCCGTCCAGACCCCCAGCCCTAAGCACTTTCCAGTCTATACCAGGGAAATTGAAGTCTCCCACTACAACAATCCTATTTTTTCTGCACCGATCCAGAATCTCCTGACATATCCGTTCCTCCACTTCCCGTGGGCTGTTGGATGGCCTGTCGTATACCCCCAGCATAGTGATTGCACCTTTCCTGTTTCTGAGCTCCACCCACAGCGGTGCATTACATGTATTACATGACCCTTCTAAATTGTCCGCCCTCTGCATCGCTGTAATATGCTCCCTAACTAATACTGCTACTCCCCCACCTTTTTTAGCCCCTCCTCGGTCTCGCCACTACGGTGGTGTCGTCAGCAAACTTGAAAATCGAGTTGGAGGGGAATTTGGCCACACAGTCATAGGTGTATAAGGAGTATAGTAGGGGGCTGAGAACACAGCCTTGTGGGGCACCGGTGTTGAGGGTGATCGTGGAGGAGGTGTTGTTTCCTATCCTTACTGATTGTGGCCTGTGGGTTAGGAAGTTCAGGATCCAGTCGCAGAGGGAGTTTGGAGATGAGTTCGTGGGAATAATGGTGTTGAAGGCTGAGCTGTAGTCAATAAATAGGAGTCTGACATAGGTGTCCATGTTATCTAGGTGTTCCAGGGTTGAGTGCAGGGCCAGGGAGATGCCATCAGGAAAACTGTAGTGGATCCAGGCAATCCGGGAGACTGGAATTGATTCGTGCCATGCCTAACTTTTCGAAGCACTTCATAATGATGGATGTCAGAGCTACCGCCACATAGTCATTAAGGCACACTGCTTGGAATTTTGTTGGTACCGGAATGATGGTCATCTTCTTGAAGACTTGATTTGATTTATTATTGTCACATGTATTAACATACAGTGAAAAGTATTGTTTCTTGTGCGCTATACAGACAAAACATACCGTTAATAGAGAAGGAAACTAGAGAATGCAGAATGTAGTGTTACTGTCATAGCTCGGGTGTAGAGAAAGATCAACTTAATGCAAGGTAAGTCCATTCAAAAGTCTGACAGCAGCAGGGAAGAAGCTGTTCTTGAGTCGGTTGGTATGTGACCTCAGACTTTTGTATCTTTTTCCCGAAGGAAGAAGGTGGAAGAGAGAATGTCCGGGGTGTGTGGGGTCCTTAATTTTGCTGGCTGCTTTGCCGGGGCAGCAGGAAGTGTCGACAGAGTCAATGGATGGGAGGCTGGTTTGCATGATGGATTGGGCTACATTCACGACCTTTTGTAGTTCCTTGCGGTCTTGGGCAGAGCAGGAGCCATACCAAGCTGTGATGCAACCAGAAAGAATGCTTTCTATGGTGCATCTGTAAAAGTTGGCGTCGTAGCTGACATGCCAAATTTCCTTAGTCTTCTGAGAAAGTAGAGGCGTTGGTTAACTATAGTGTCAGCATGGGGGGACCAGGACAGGTTGTTGGTGATTTGGACACCTAAAAACCTGAAGCTCTTGACCTTTTCTAAGATAGGGACCTCAGATTGTTGTAAAGTGAGGTTGAAGATGCCTGCAAATATCCCCGCCAGCTGGTCTACGCAGGATCTGAGTGCCCGTCCGGGTACCCCATGGGTGGACCTACAAGAAGGCCGCTCTGACGTCTGCAATAGTGACCTCGGATATAGGTTCTTTCGAGGCTTCTGGGGTGAGGGCTTGCTCTCGCTGACCTCTTGCTCAAAACGGGCATTAAATGCACTGAGGTTATTGGGGAAGGTTGCATTAGAGCCGGCGATTTTACATGCCTTCATCTTGTAGCCTGTTATGTCTTGCAGACCTTGTCATAGTCGATGGGGGTCGGTGTGGCTAGCCTGGGACTCTAGCTTGGTCCAGTACTGTCTTTTGGCATCTTTGATGGATCTCCTTAGATCATATCTGGCTTTCTTGTATACGTCAGGTTCGCCTGACTTGAACGCCTCAGACCTGGACTTCAGCAAGCAGTGGATATCCCTGTTCATCCAGGGCTTCCGGTTGGGAAACACACAGATTTGCTTCTTTCGCACACAGTCTTCTACACACTTACTAATGAAGTCAGTTACCGTAGTGGCGTACTCGTTCAGGCTGGTTGCAGGGTTTTTAAATACTGACCAGTCCACTGACTCCAAGCAGCCCCGTAGGAGATCATCCGATTCCTCAGACCAACATTGCACAACTTTCTTTGATGGATTCTCCAGCTTCAGTTTTTGCTTGTAAGCCGGGAGCAGGAGCACAGCCTTGTGGTCTGATTTACCAAAGTGTGGGGAGGCGATAGAGCATGTTTGATATTTGTATAGCAGTGGTCCAGGATATTTGGACCTCTGGTGGAACAGGAGACGTGTTGCTGGTATCTTGGTAGGACGCTCTTGAGCTTGACCTGATTGAAGTCCCCGGGCACGAAGAACAAGGTGTCGGGATGTTTCGTCTCAAGGCGATTTGTGGTGGTGTATATTTTGTCCAGCGCAGTCTTCATGTCCGCTTGAGGTGGAGTTTAAACTGCTGCGAGGATAAAAGAGGTGAATTCCTGTGGAAGGTAGTAGAGGTGGAACTTTAGTGTTGGGTATTCTCGGTCCAGGGAGCAGAAACTCACCAGTGTTTCTACATCTAGACACCATGAGCATTGATTAGGAGGCAGGCTCCACCTCCCCTAGCCTTGCCTGAGAACGCTGTAGAGTCCATTTGGCAAATTGAAAAGCCCTCTAGTTGTAGGCATAAATGGGTCTTTTTCTGATCTTTTTCTGATTGGCAGTCAGTGACTATGGGGTACCGCAAGGATCTGTGCTGGGACCCCAACTATTCACATTGTCTATCAATGATTTGGAAGAGGGAACTGAATGTGCAGATGATACAAAGTTGGGTGGGAGGGTGAGCTGTGAGGAGGATGCAGAGATGCTTCAGCATGATTTGACAGGCTGAGTGTGTGGGCATGTGCACGGCAGATGCAGTATAATGTGGAGAAAAGTGAGACTCTGCATCGTGATTGTTGTGGGGGGTGCGTGATTGGTCTAGGCGGTGGTGGGGATGTTGGGGGCTGCATTTGGAGCGGTGCGGGGCTCATGATTGGGCGCAGAGCCCTGCAATTGCAGGGGGGGGGCGACAGTTTGTTGAGGTTGCCTGCTACAGCAGGGACCTGACAGCGCTCTCCCTCTCTCTATCAGACCCCTGCTGTTGGAATTGCGCATGTGTCGAATAAGGTCTGCACATGCGCAATAGCTCCCTCTGCAGGCGGGCTGGTGAATTAGGCCCAGCCCATTGCCTGCAGCAGCAAGTAATGGTCTAGACCATTTTTCCATGCACTATGTGCAAAAGATTGGGTGTGAAAACGCACCAAAAAAACAGATCAAGAACTTTCCCATTTTCATTTGAGCTGGAATCATTCTCGTAAAATGCTGACCTAAAAATAGATGTCAGGCTTAATTGGCCTGTAGTTACCTGCTTTTTGCCTCCCTCCCTTTTTGAATAAGGGTGTGACATTGGCAGTTTTCCAATCATCCACTACTCCTCCAGAATCCAAGGATTTTTGGAAAATTACAACCAATGCATCCACTATCTCTGTAGCTACTTCTTTTAGGATCCTAGGATATGGGCCATCAGTGCAGCATAACCAGAACTCTTCAATGATGAACTAGACAATGCAGTTTTAGTGCTAATGATCAGGAAATCAATTCCGTGAATAAGGAATACATGTTCCTAACGCATCTAGAACATAGAACAGTACAGCACAGAACAGGCCCTTCGGCCCACGATGTTGTGCCGAGCTTTATCTGAAACCAAGATCAAGCTATCCCACTCCCTATCATCCTGGTGTGCTCCGTGTGCCTATCCAATAACCGCTTAAATGTTCCTAAAGTGTCTGACTCCACTATCACTGCAGGCAGTCCATTCCACACCCCAACCACTCTCTGCGTAAAGAACCTACCTCTGATATCCTTCCTATATCTCCCACCACGAACCCGATAGTTATGCCCCCTTGTAATAGCTCCATCCACCCGAGGAAATAGTCTTTGAACGTTCACTCTATCTATCCCCTTCATCATTTTATAAACCTCTATTAAGTCTCCCCTCAATCTCCTCCGCTCCAGAGAGAACAGCCCTAGCTCCCTCAACCTTTCCTCATAAGACCTACCCTCCAAACCAGGCAGCATCCTGGTAAATCTCCTCTGCACTCTTTCCAGCGCTTCCACATCCTTCTTATAGTGAGGTGACCAGAACTGCACACAATATTCCAAATGTGGTCTCACCAAGGTCCTGTACAGTTGCAGCATAACTCCACGGCTCTTAAACTCCAACCCCCTGTTAATAAAAGCTAACACACTATCGGCCTTCTTCACAGCTCTATCCACTTGAGTGGCAACCTTTAGAGATCTGTGGATATGGACCCCAAGATCTCTCTGTTCCTCCACAGTCTTCAGAACCCTACCTTTGACCCTGTAATCCACATTTAAATTTGTCCTACCAAAATGAATCACCTCACATTTATCAGGGTTAAACTCCATTTGCCATTTTTCAGCCCAGCTTTGCATCCTATCTATGTCTCTTTGCAGCCTACAACAGCCCTCCACCTCATCCACTACTCCACCAATCTTGGTGTCATCAGCAAATTTACTGATCCACCCTTCAGCTCCCTCCTCTAAGTCATTAATAAAAATCACAAAGAGCAGAGGACCAAGCACTGATCCCTGTGGCACTCTGCTAGCAACCTGCCTCCAGTCCGAAAATTTTCCATCCACCACCACCCTCTGTCTTCGATCAGACAGCCAGTTACCTATCCAATCGGCCAACTTTCCCTCTATCCCACACCTCCTCACTTTCATCATAAGCCGACCATGGGGAACCTTATCAAACGCCTTACTAAAATCCATGTATATGACATCAACTGCCCTACCTTCATCAACACACTTAGTTACCTCCTCAAAAAATTCAATCAAATTTGTGAGGCACGACTTGCCCTGCACAGGATATCTGTAAAAACCATTCCAGGGTCAGAATGAACCAAAACAGAAAATTCTGGTAAAACCTCAGCAGGTCGGGCAGTATCGGTGGGGAGAGCTCTCTACACAGATGCTGCCAGACCTGCTGCATTTCAGATTTCAGCATCTGCAGTATTTGCTAACCATTCGGTTTAAAGAGAATTAAAATGGAGAAGAGAAACTGAGTAGAACATATTCCAACGTCAGGACCATGTCACAACCTGCTATGAATGATTAAACGTTCTTTTGTTTTAACCATTTTAGTTGATTTGTTTGAAACACTTTTGCAATGAGTGCTGCTGATTATCATTCTTCTCTCAGTCACAGAAGAGTTGCTGAACCGAGCAGAGTGGGTGAGCAGAGCTGATAAGCACAGCGTTGAATCATCTCAGGCCTTTTGCTCTACCTCGATGACTTTTAGCGCAACATCCCCACAGTCTCCAGAACGCCTCAAAGTCAATGCTCTCCATCAGCCCAATTTTACAGTGTTGAAAATAAATTACAGAACAAGTTTGCTGACCTAACAGCAAGTGCAGAAAGATCAAAATATAGACATGAAATACTACAAATGCCCACGTGATCAGTCAACATCTGAAAAAAACAGGTTAAAGAGTATTCATTTATGAAACACCTCTGAAGCTAAATAAAGTTGCTCCAACAGAAGCAACTTTACTGTCAGTGTAGGTCTGTTGATTTGATTTGATTTATTATTGTCACATAGAGTTATAGGGGTTTACAGTTTGGAAACAGGCCCTTCAGCCCAACTTGTCCATTCCATCCCTTTTATTTAACCACTAAGTTAGTCCCAATTGCCCGTGTTTGGCCAATATCCCTCTATACCCATCTTACCCATGGAACTGTTCAAGTGCTTTTTAAAAGACAAAATTGTATCCACCTCTACTACCACCTCTGGCAGCTTGTTCCAGACACTCACCACCCTCTGTGTGAAACAATTGCCCCTCTGGACCCCTTTGTATCTCCCTCCTCTCACCTTAAACCTATGCCCTCTAGTTTTAGACTCCCCTACCTTTGGGGAAAGATATTGAATATCTACCTTGTCTATGCCCCTCATTATTTTATAGACCTCTATAAGGTCACCTCTCAGCCTCCTACGCTCCAGAGAAAAAAGTCCCAGTCTATTCAGCCTCTCCTTATAACTCAATCCATCAAGTCCCGGTAGCATCCTAATAAATCTTTTCTGCACTCTTTCTAGTTTAATAATATCCTTTCTCTTATAGGGTGACCAGAATTGCACACAGTATTCCAAGTGTGGCCTTACCAATGTCTTGTACAACTTCAACAAGACGTCCCAACTCCTGTATTCAATGTTCTGACCAATGAAACCAAGCATGCTGAATGCTTTCTTCACCACTCTGTCCACTGTGACTCCACTTTCAAGGAGCTATGAACCTGTACCCTAGATCTCTTTGTTCTACAACACTCCCCAATCTCCTACCATTAACTGAGTAAGTCCTGCCCTGGTTCGATCTACCAAAATGCATCACCTCGCATTTATCTAAATTAAACTCCATCTGCCATTCGTCAGCCCACTGGCTCAATTGATCAAGATCCCGTTGCAATCCTAGATAACCTTCTTCACTGTCCACTATGCCACCAATCTTGGTGTCATCTGCAAACGTACTCCTAAATTCTCATCCAAATCTTAACATAAATGACAAATAACAGTGGACCCAGCACCAATCCTTGAGGCACACCTCTGGCCACAGGCCTCCAGTTTGAAAAACCACCCTCTGGCTTCTGTCATCAAGCCAATTTTGTATCCTATTGGCTACTTCATCCTGGATCCCGTGAGATTTAACTTATGCAACAACCTACCATGTGGTACCTTGTCAGAGGCCTTGCTAAAGTCTATGTAGACAACATCAACTCTACTGCCCTCATCTACCTTCTTGGTTACCCCTTCAAAAAACTCAATCAAATTCGTGAGACATGATTTTCCACTCACAAAGCCTTGCTGACTGTCCCTAATCAGTCCTTGTCTCTCTAAATGCCTGTAGATCTCATCTGTCAGAATACCTTCTTACAACTTACCCACTACAGATGTAAGGCTCACCGGCCTGTAGTTCCCAGACTTTTCCTTGCAGCCCTTTTTAAACAAAGGCACAACATTTGCCACCCTCCAATCTTCAGGTACCTCACCTGTGGTTGTTGATGATTCAAATATCTCTGCTAGGGGACCTGCAATTTCCTCCCTAGCCTCCCACAATGTCCTGGGATATACTTCATCAGGTCCCGGGGATTTATCTACCTTGATGTGCTTTAAGACTTCCAGCACCTCCTTCTCTATAATATGTACACTCCTCAAGACATCACTATTTATTTCCCCAAGTTCCCTAACATCCATGCTTTTCTCAACAGTAAATACCAATGAGAAATATTCATTTATGATCTCACTCATCTCTTGTGGATCCACACATAGATGATCTTGTTGATCCTTAAGAGGCCCTACTCTCTCCCTAGTTACTCTTTTGCCCTTTATGTATTTGTATCAGCAGCCCGCTTGATTGGCACCATATTTACAAACATCCATTCCCTCCAGCACCGACGCTCAGTGTGTATTGTCTAAAAGGTGCATTGCAGCAATTCACCAAAGCTCCTTGGACAGCATTTTCCAAACCCATGACCCATCTAGAAGGACAAGGGCAACAGATACATGGGAACACCACTATCTGAAAGTTCCCCTCCAAGCCACTCACTGTCCTGACTTAGAAATATATCACCGTTCCTTCGCAGTCGGTGGGTCAAAGTCCTGGAATTCCCTAACGGCATTTTGGGTCAACCCACAGCACATGGACTGCAGCGATTCAAGAAGGGAGCTCACCACCACCTTCTCAAGGGGCAACTAGGAATGGGCAATAAATGCTGGCCAACCAGCGACGCCCATGTCCCATGAATGAATTAAAAAGAATACAGTGAAAAGTATTATTTCTTGCGCTCTATTCAGACAAAACATACCGTTCATGGAGAAGGAAATGAGAGAGTGCAGAATGTAGTGTTACAGTCATAGCTAGGGTGGAGACAAAGATCAACTTAACATGAGATGGGTCCATTCAAAAGTCTGATGGCAGCAGGGGAGAAGCTGTTCTTGAGTCGGTTGGTACGTGACATCAGAACCTGAGGAATTTACATTCTTAACATTTCTAGCAAAAACACACTCTGATGAAATGCCTTTATCCAAAGCTTTCACCTCCTGTTTTCAGTTTCTGATGCTGAAATGAGTGCTGCAACAATATGCAGTAATTTCTGTTTTTAGCTGATGTTAATTGTGGTTCTCAATTATTAAGGCCTGTAGCAACTGCTATACACACAGACACACATCCATGTATACTTAAGATTTGTGGCAATATTTACACAAAAAGAAATGCATGTGTGCTCAAGGGATGACACAAGCTGCGAGATGGTATTTCAGGCAGACGTATCAGCTTTTATTGTTTTGAGAAAGTAGAGCGAGCTACAAAAGAGTGGCAGCACATGTTAGGGCGTTTCACTATAATGAGGGAAATAATGATTCTAACTACAGATTAATGAGATGTAACAAATGCACAAATGTAACTTCTTTCCTCAATAAGTGAGGGAGACAGAAAGCAGGAAACTTCAGGCCTAACATTTGTCGTAAGGAAAATGGTAGAAGCCTTAGGTAAAGATGCTATAGCAGGGCACTTGGAAAATTCAAGGCCATCAGGCATTGCAAGTGAAATAATGTTTAACCACTTTATCGGAGTTCTTTGAAGGAGCCACAGGTGCTGTGGATAAAGGGGAACCGGTAGATGTACTGCACATAGATTTATTTGATAAAGTGCCACATCAAAAATGATTCCATAAAATAAAAGTTCATGGTGTTGGAGTACTATATTGGCATGGATAGAAGGTTGGCTGGCTAACAGAGAGCAGGCATATCTAGGTATTTTTCTGGTTGGCATGATGTGACGAGCGGTGTGCCACAGGGATCAGTGTTGGGGCTCCAATTTGTACAATTTATATAAATTACTTGATTTGATTTATTATTGTCACATGTATTAGCATACAGTGAAAAGTATTGTTGCTTGCGCGCTATACAGACAAAACATACCATTCATAGAGAAGAAAACGAGACAGTGCAGAATGTAGTGTTATAGTCATAGCTCGGGTATAGAAAAAGATCAATTTAATGCAAGGTAGGTCCATTCAAAAGTCTGACGGCAGCAGGGAAGAAGCTGTTCTTGAGTTGGTTGGTACGTGACCTCAGACTTTTGTATCTTTTTCCCGAAGGAAGAAGGTGGAAGAGAGAATGTCTGGGGTGCGTGGGGGGTTCTTAATTATGCTGGCTGCTTTGCCGAGGCAGCGGGAAGTGTAGACAGAGTCAATGGATGGGAGGCTGGTTTGTGTGATGGATTGGGCTACATTCAGACCTTTTGTAGTTCCTTGCAGTCTTAAGCAGAGCAGGAGCCATACCAAGCTGTGATACAACCAGAAAGAATGCTTTCTATGGTGCATCTGTAAAAGTTGGTGAGAGTTGTAGCTGACATGCCAAATTTCCTTAGTCTTCTGAGAAAGTAGAGGCGTTGGTGGGGCTTTCTTAACTATAGTGTCAGCATGGGGGGACCAGGGCAGGTTGTTGGCGATCTGGACACCTAAAAAACTTGAAGCTCCCGATCCTTTCTTCTTCGTCCCCGTTGATGTAGACAGGGGCATGTTCCCCTTTACGCTTCCTGAAGTCGATGACAATCTCCTTCATTTTGGTGACATTGAGGGAGAGATTATTGTTGCCGCACCAGTTCACCAGATTCTCTATCTCATGTTGAAGGGACTGAAGGTATGGTTGCTAAATTTGCTGATGACACAAAGATAGTTAGGAAAGAAAATGTGAAGAGGTCATAAGGAGACTACAAAGGGACATAGGTAAGTGCGTGGGTGAAAATCTGGCAAATGGAATGTGATGTGGGCAAATGTGAATTTGTTCATTTTGGGAGGAAGGAAAAAAAGAAGTATATTATCTGAATGGTGAGAGATTGCAGAGCTCTGAGTGCAGAAGGATCTGGGTGTCCTGGTGCATGAATCACAAAAGACTAGTATACAGATACAGCACGTAAGTGGATAAGCTAATGGAATGTTCTCATTTATTGTGAGGGGAATTGACTACAAAAGTAGGGACGTTATTCTTCAGTTGTATAAGGTATCAGTGAGACAAAGTTGGTCTCCTTATCTAAGGAACAATGTAAATGCATTGGGGAAGGTTTACTAAACTAACAACAGGAATGGGCAAGTTGTCTTATGAGGAAAGGTTAGAGAAGTTAGGTTTGTATCCACTAGAGTTTATGTAGTAACAGGTGCAACTTGGTCAAAACATTCAAGCTCATAAGGGCTATTGACAGGGTGGATGTGGAGAGAATGTTTCCTCTTGTCACAGAATCTAGAACGAGGGGTTACTGTTTAAAAATAAGAGGTCGCTCATTTAAGACGGAGATTAGGAGAATTTATTTCTTCCTGAGATTCATGAGTCTCTGGAATTCTCTTCCTCAAAAGGCAGTGGAAGCAGAGTCTGAATATTTTTAAGGCAGAGCTGGATAGATCCTTGATTGACGAGGGGGTGAAAGGTTATTGGGGGTGGGTGGGAATGAGAGGTTGAGGTTATAATCAGATCAGTCATGGTGTGATTGAGTGGTGGAGCAGGCTGGAGGGCTGAGTGGCCTCCTCCTGCTCCTAATTCTTATGTTCATATTTTAATATTGTCACAAATCAAAATAAAAGGGAGGTTAGATCAAAAATAATTCTTTAGAGAGTGGATAGAATTTATAATTCTCTGCCCAAAGTCATTTTTTGAAAACGAATTCATTGTTTGAAAGAAGGATATGGAGAATGAACCTGTTAGATTAGAATAGATGGCTTGTAAGGACAAAAACCATTGACGCACTCCTAATGGATTGAATAGCTGGTTTTCCTGCCGCAATAAGTCTGAAAATAAGTTCCTACTGGGCTTATTCTTTCAAGGGATGTGGGCGTCGCGGGTTAGGCCAGCATTTATTGCCCAACCATAGTTGCCCTTGAGAAGGTGGTGCCACCTTGAACTGATGCAGTCCCTGAGATGCAGGTACCCCACAGTGCTGAGTCCCAGAGGGAGTCCCAGGATTCTGACCCAGCGACAGTGAAGGAACTGCGATATATTTCCAAGTCAGGATGGCGAGTGACTTGTAGGGGAACTTGCAGCTAGTGGTGTTCCCAGATATCTGCTGCCTTTGTCCTTCTAGGTAGTAGGTATAGTTTAAGGAGCCTTGGTGAGTTGCTGCAAAGTATCTAGTAGCTGGTACACACAGCTGCCACTTTGCAGAGGTGGTGGAGGGACTGAATGTTTAAGGTGGTAGATGGGGTGCCAATCAAGCAGGCCGTTTTGTCCTGGATGGTGTCAAGCTTCTTGAATGTTGTTGGAGCTGCACCCATCCAGGCAAGTGGAGAGTATTCCATCACACTCCTGACTTGTGCCTTTGAGGACCAGATTTGGGGAGTCAGGAGATGAGTTACTCGCCACAGGATTCACAGCCTCTGACCTGCTCTTGTAGCCATATTTAAATGGCTGGTCCGGTTCAGTTTCCTGCAAATGGTAAATCCCAGGATGTTGATAGTGGGGAATTCAGTGATGGCAATGCCACTAAATGTCGAGGGGATTAGATTCTCTCCTGTTGCAGATGGTCATTGTCTGGCATTTGGGTGGCACGAATATTACTTGCCACTTATCAGCCCGAACCTGAATGTTGTCTGGATCTTGCTGCGTTTGGATACAAACTGCTCCATTCCTAATGGTCACGTCTTTTTTTATTTTATGTGAAACTGAGCACTCGAAATTCAATATTTTTAAGTGTTACACAAATAAAGTTAAAATGTCACTTTATTTAAACAAAAAAAATAACAAGACAAATGCTAACAAATGTCAACATTTAAAGGGCTGTAAAACAGATGTAAATACGCTTCAGCGCACCAAGTCCATTGGTGATTTTAGCTCGCTGAAACGTCTGAGTTATAAAAGATAGGGTCAATCTAAAGTTCACTACTCTTGTTTCTTAAGAAAGAACAGTAGAGGATAAAATGCCTTTTTATGCTATGACTTGTTGGCCTTGCAATATCTGGGCAAAAATACTGATGTCCATCTGGTTGAATTAGAAAGAGTAACATTTTCCAGCTGCACTCGTCCCAAGACTGGAAAGCCCCACCTGAACCTTTGCATGGTCTGCTCCCCGCCCCCTGCACTCGCTCCAATCCGCGGCGGGTGGGACCGGAAAATTCCGCCGCCTGTGTCAAGGATACCTGCGTCCAGTGACAGCAACATGGAGATAGTCTACACTACAGAATCTTACACAGAGACAATCCTTCAAACACAATCAATGTCTAAAGATAGCCATCACACTTTGGGTAGGTTCCCTTCATAAAAGACAAATACAGCTGCGAGAGATGGGTGAATGAAATAAGTGAAATGATTTACATAATTCTTTTAAAGGTACAAGGGAACAGATCTCCACATGTTATAGCTACTCAGACCAGAGGTCTACCAGTTATTGAAACATCACGTTTTTACTTTCATTGAGTCTCCAGCACAGATACGGGTCACATGGCCCAATTGGTCTGGGCCATTGCTTCTCTCCACAAGTTTTCAACAACCCACGTCTTCTAAGCCAATCACATATCCTATTGCAGCCGCCACCAAGACACAATGGGGAAAGGTCACTGTGTAAAGCCATTCAGCCAATGTACACCGAGGGGCTGGTAACTGGGTAAAATCCCTTGGACTGTGTGCTTAATCCTAACCCTATTGAAGCATCTCAGAGCGCAACGTGACCAATGTATATAGTGGCTGCGATTTTCCTAAAAAATGACTGAGGGAGCAATCTTACGGAAATAATTCTAAGGGCGCGATCTTACTGGCCAGTGACGCCGCACTGCTGTTGCAGCGAGGATGGAGAATTTAACACTCAGCTAAATCTCCAGTCACAACAGCAGGACTAGAAAATCCCGCTGGTGCGAATGGCTGGAACATTCCGCCCTAAATACTGAACGAGCGAGGAAACGGGAAAGAATCAGGCCGGTTTTTCGGCAAGTCGCTGGTCGCAATCCTTTCCACTCAGTGCAAAAGAACAGCCCCAATGCGATTCCTCCCAGTAGGGGGCAGGGGAGAGCCTAAGCTCACCAGTGAAGCCAGCTGCAGAGCACTTGGGGCGCCATTGCGCAGGCGCCCTGATCTCCCAGTGTACTGGGAAATCGCCTGCCACACCCCCCAGCCCCCCCACTGCCGATCACTTCCTGTGCTGGTCCCGTCCACCCCCACCAGTGATCAAACCCCCCGTCTGCAGAGTTTACCCCCCCTGCCAGTCACCACCCCTGTAGAGTTCCCCCCTTGCCTCCCCCTTGCAAAGCTCCCCCTTGCTGTAGAACTCGTTCCCCCTTGCCCCCTCTCCATCATAGCCCCTCTTCCACTCAGGCTCCACCCCCAATCAGATCCCACCCCCTTGGCACTGCCTTGGCACAGTTCTGGCGCCCGGTGGGCATAGCCAGGCTGGCACTGTCCGGCCATGCCAACGCCCACCCCGGGGGCGGGGGGCTTCAATGGCCTCCGATCCCCCCAGCGAGCCATCATGTCTGATCTGCATGGAGACTAGCTGTGATTCTCGCCGGTGTGAAGCTTGATCGGCGAGGAGGTAAATACAACTACGTCCCGGACGATGGCAGCCAACACTTACTAATGACATTGAAAGCATGTTATTAATATTTAATATTAATATTTCGCCAGCGAAACTGGGCTGGTAAAATTGTGTGAGGAGAGAAAATGGGCACAAACCTGATATTTCACCTCTCAAGCAATCTTGGCATCTTGCCTCACTGAACAAGGACACATCGAGGTTGTAAGATCGCGCACAATGTGTCATAATGGTAAAAAAACCAGAGCGAGTGTGGACTGGGCCACAATCACCCAACTCTCAGTCATTTTTTAGGAGAGTGGTGAGTTGTGCGCCATTTCTGGGAGGGGTGAAACATAAATACGTCGGTGAGTCTGACTGCAAAGCGATCGGGTGCAGTTTTGAAAGGATCTCACAGTGCACGGGGATATCCTCTCCCTCCCCCACAGACATCAGGACCCCCCTCGTATCGGCAGCATGTTTCCCCACCCCCTCCCCGACATGGAGTGCCAGCATCGGAGCATTGGGACACTCCCAATGGTTCCCTTTCATGACCCCCGAAATGCCCATCCCTTCATTCCTCACTCCCTCATGCCCCACCCTTTCAGAACTCCCATCTTCACAACCCCCTCTCCCCCCGCCGCGTAGCTCTCCATAATAGCCCCTGCTCAAGCCCCCCCCCCCTTACTCAGGCCCCACCCCTTGGCACTTCGCTTGGTATACTGCCAGTGTGGCAGGTTGGCAGTGCCAGTTGGGCACAGCCAGCCATGTCCCCGACCACCAGGAGCTTCAATGTCTTCCGGGTCCCCATCGAGGCCATCAGGCTTGGTCTCCAGTGTAGAGAACAGTCGTGATTCTCGCCAGGCTCACGCTGCGCCCAGGATCCTGGGAGCTGGGAGAATCCAGAGCTGAATAGGCTGTGGTAAACCACTGTTATCTGTTATCTGTGGTGGTTCACCACTGTCGTTAGTATTTCTCATTACCTGTATATGTGGCACATCCCTGTCGGTTCCGCCCAAGTCTCCTCCCCCTGGTCTGGGTATATAGCCGGTGGCTCCACCCCCCTTGCTCTCAGTTCAGACCAGATCACCGACAGGGATGGCTCCAAGTTCTTGCCAATAAAAGCCTGTTTGTCTTGCTCTCAACTAGTCTCGGCTCGATTGATAGTGCATCATAGGCTATGCATATTTTAATGCTATTTTAAACGTGCTGATCGACCTCACGCCATTTCTGGGTGTGACCCGGTTTGTGCCAGTCAAAATGGACCAAAACCATTTGGCGCCGGGCATGAAACCCATTTTTATCCTGGCACTGTTACACTATTTTCCGGGATCGACACGATCTGCGTGCCGGAAAATCGCGCCTCGCTTGAAACTCTCTGGAACAAAAATATTTAAACGTCGTAATGTTCTCATTACTGAACTGAAGCACCTCAGAGTGCATCTTGATCTCCGGAGAATATGTGAATATCATTGCACATTACTGCTGTGACAATTTGAAATGTTTTGTAATGTCTCTTTCAGATATTTTATGAATAAAATATATAATGCAAAGAAAATCACATATCCTTCTATTCTTTTCTCACATGTTTATTTAGCTTCCTCTCAAACACATCCGTTCTATTCACCCCAACCACTTCATGTGGTTAGTTCCACATTTTCACCACTCTTTGGGTAAAGACGTTACTCCTGAATTCCCTGTTGGGTTTATTGGGTTTATCGGTGACTCTCTTACATCTGTAGCCTTGAATTCTGGACTCCCCAAAAGTGGAAAGATCCGGGCCCTTTGCCAAGATCAAGCCTCAGATCAGGCCCAGGATGGGGTGTAATGCCTTATCTTGTCAGCTTGGATCTTGTTTGTCCCTCTTATGGGGACCATGATTTGGAATTAATTAGATTTTGAATTTGGTTTTTGGAGCAAGCAAAGAATGAATTTGGGTTCGCTCGGTCCACTCTCAGCATTGACTTTGGAACTTTCAGGATGGAGTAAAAAAAATTTTTAAAAAGTGGAAGCATCTTCACCCAAAAAATGACTATGATCGGATTGCAATCTTCCTGTGTTGGGAGAGGGGCGGGACCTAAGCATGCTGGCAAGCCCGGTTTCAGATAAATCGGGCATACTTTTTAACGGGCGCCCCTGATCTCAAAGTGAAATTGATGAACCGCCCCCCTCCCTTCCTCCATGGACATCAGGAGCCCCCCTCCCCAACATAGATCACAGGCCTGATACTCCCCCGCCCCCCTAGCACCAGACATAGATACATAGATCACTGGCATTGGGGCAGTCCCAATGGGTCTCCCTCATGCTCCACCCCCTCAGGATCCACTCCATCAAGCCCCGCCCCCTTGGCACTGCCAGGATGCCAGGTGGGCACTGCCCAACCATGTCCCTTACCAATGATCTCTGAGCAACCCCCCACCCCGGCGTGGCCATCAGGCCCGGTCTTCGCTAATAGAGACCAATAGTGATTCCCGCCGAGTTCCTGCAGCATCCGAGGGTTGGACAATCCTGGGAGGAGGGAGAATCCAGCTTGATGCAGAGAAAGCATATTTAAATGAATATTCTGATATGCTAGTCTGGTTCCTGTCTTCACTGCGTGGGAACCAGATTACATCTGGGTGCAGGGGCTGGGAGAATCCCAAAGGGGGTTTTCGCCAGCAATAAATCTGCTGGGCCCCTCCACTGCAACTGCCCAACCGCGCGTGACCCCAACATGACCCCAAAATCACAGCACAGGAATAGGCCCTTCGGCCCTCCAAGCCTGCACCGACTATGCTGCCCGACTGAACTAAAACCCCCTACCCTTCCGGGGACCGTATCCCTCTATTCCCATCCTATTCATGCATTTAAAACCTTTTCATAGTTTTTCTCCAATGCCTCTATATCCTGTTTATAATATGGACCCCAGAACTGTACACAGTACTTGTATTAGTGATGGGGATTGGGGGGTTGTGAGTATGGTTTTGAAGACACAATAATCAGCCCCTTCAATAAACAGAAGTTGACTTTAATTGGATCCATGCAGCAATTATTGAGTTCAATTGAGTTTTGCTGACTTGTTCACAAAGACATTTCTAAAGTTGTGAACTTGACGAATGGATCAGCACCAGCTGCAGTGTACAGATGCTCTATCCAGTGAGTAATATACTTTTATTTTGAAATTCCAAGAAGGGAGTAGACTTGTTGAATAAAGTTTGGAACAAGCTGCAGGTAGTCTCCTGAGGGGGAACTGTTCAGGAAGGCTACAAACCTTTACATGATGTTAGACCAGGGATGCAAACAGAAAGCTTAATATATACTCAGAATCTGAGGAACACTGAACACAGAAATATTTCACACAACCTTGGGAAGTACAACAAGGCTGAAATTCATTCTGTTAAATGGAGACTGCGCAAACACAAAGAAAAATCATGAACAAAACCCGAGAATCACCTTCAATTCTGGCCTCTTGGTCAAGGATTCAGCAATGGCTTTGGCAGCAGCAACACCCACTGTGTTCCCCTCTAATCGCAGGGCACGGAGACAGGAAAACTCGGCAATCGCTTCTGTTATTTCCACAGCTGAAAGAGAGGAAGAAGGAAAAACAAAAGTGAGAGATCTGCACCTGGCTGCAAAATGTCTGCCTGGATGTTGGCCAGAATTTTGATGTGTGCCACGTTAGTGTTGCTACTGAACAAGGGAGATTGGAGTGGATTCTGCCTTCATGCTGGCTCCAGCAGAAGTATCTGGTGTGCAGGCTACAGTTTATCCAGTGCACTATCCACTGTTTATGCCTGCAAAAGGTAGTACAAAACACAGTACTGGAAAAACACCAAAAAGTACAGAAGTTAATCAGCCCAGTGAGAGTGGAAAAGCAATGCTATGAGAGAACAGTTTAGATTTGAACTGAGAGAATATATAAAGTATACATTGTACAATTCTGCTCATTTTTGTTTTGTTCAAAAACCATAGAACTATAGAATCCGTACAGTGCAGAAAGAGGCCATTCGGCCCATCGAGTCTGCACCGGCTCTCCGATAGAGCATCCCATCTAGACACTCCCCTCCGTCCTATCCCTGTAACCCTGAGCATTTAACACAGCTAATCCACCTAACCTGCACATCTTTGGATTGTGGGAGGAAACCAGAGCACCTGGAGGAAACCCACGCAGACATGGGGAGAATGTGCAAACTACACATGAACAGTCACCCAAGGCCGGAATCAAACCTCGGTCCCTGGTGCTGTGAGGCAGCAGTGATAACCATTGTGCCACCATGCCGCCCGAACAACTGGTTGGGTGGGAAGTTGACGAAGATAGAGACTTGTATATGTTTTCTCAAAGACTGAGAGAAATCCAACTCAGCTTCCTTCTGTTCTATCCTGTCTACAAAGTAGCAGCTGTCATTAATGGCATAAGAATGATGAGGGATTCCTTGGTGGGGAAACAAATGAGCAAACCAATGCTTTCTAACTGTTCAGGACACGGTGCATTTCTCATGATAATGTCTTACGGTGCTTTACAGGAGCGGCTGGTAGATGCTGAGACGGAAGGAGGAGGGAAGTTAAAGGAGTTGCATGAAACACAGTGGAACATTGTGTTTTAAAGCTGGGGTTTAGGAAGAGGCAAGAGACACAGCAAAGCAAAGGTATTCAAGAGGGGAGTTTAGAGTGGTGTGGTGTAAGCTTCTGTTGCTGATGATGGAGAAGGTCAGACACAATGAAACCAAGTCAGAAACGCAGGGGGTAAGTGCGAGGATGAAGGGCTGGAGATGTTTTCAGAGATAGGGACTTGCAGATCAGGACACCAATTCTAAAACTGATACACTGACAGGCAGGAAACTATGGAGAATTAGCCAGAGCAAGGGTTATGGGCATACTGGAGTTTATACAGATTTGAAAAGTTCTGGATGTGGTGCACATGTAGCGTAGCTGGGAACAATAGAAAGGGAATTGAGTTCACATGTACATGGGTTGCAATGTCGTTGGTCCCACATAGGTTGGATTGTTTTCCCTAAGTAGTGGGATATCTAATGTGAACGTTGCCACTATTCTGACGGCTATTTGCATTGTGTAGAACATAGAACAGTACAGCACAGGACAGGCCCTTCGGCCCACGATGTTGTGCCGAGCTTCATCTGAAACCAAGATCAAGCTATCCCACTCCCTATCATCCTGGTGTGCTCCATGTGCCTATCCAATAACCGCTTAAATGTTCCTAAAGTGTCTGACTCCACTATCACTGCAGGCAGTCCATTCCACACCCCAACCACTCTCTGCGTAAAGAACCTACCTCTGATATCCTTCCTGTATCTCCCACCACGAACCTTATAGTTATGCCCCCTTGTAATAGCTCCATCCACCCGAGGAAATAGTCTTTGAACGTTCACTCTATCTATCCCCTTCATCATTTTATAAACCTCTATTAAGTCTCCCCTCAGCCTCCTCCGCTCCAGAGAGAACAGCCCTCGCTCCCTCAACCTTTCCTCATAAGACCTACCCTCCAAACCAGGCAGCATCCTGGTAAATCTCCTCTGCACTCGGCAAAGAGAGGCAAAGGGATGAACAGCCTCATTTCAAAGTGACACACATGAATTTGCAGTACAAAAAAAAAGACATGGAATTTGTGTAAAAAATCTTCTTCCGTTCAGTTTTGCACCAGGAGATGGCCAGTGCTGCTCGCATGATTTGGAGTGAAATAATGTAAAGAATTAAAAAATCAAGTGCTTTCCACACCTGACTATTTAAGAAGGAGATTTGCCAGCGTTTGAAGTCGCTTTTACAGCGCTGTGTTTCAAACAATGTGGTCGCAGGAGTGAAGCCCACCCCACCCCCCCATACTGTACCATCCTTCATTAACATTGATACCAGCCACCCATCTTCAATAGCCACCAGATCGTGACAGTGACAGAATCCTAATTAGACAGCTTCATCAGTGAAACAGGCCTTCACCTCAGGATAAAAGACAAACACTTCCAACACCTCAGCACAGTTTCAATGATAGAATGGTTGAATAATTAACAATTAAATGGATCTCCAATAACTATGAAAAGCAAGGTTATTATTCCTCGTACAGAAATCTGCAGTTTCAGCTTCCATTGCAACATTAAGCAGCATTAACCTGACAGCATGAAAAAAAGCACCTTAAGCCATGGGTATCTAACCTGCAGGCCTCTAAGCTCCAGCAATCCTGCCCTGAAATCCCAGGTAATTCCACACCAATTATGTTTTCATGTTCTCACACACTGATTTGTCCTGCAGTTTCACTCATTATTGGTCAAACGATTCGCTTAAATATTTTAAAATTTGAAATGGTGACGCAGTCCGTTAGAATAGCATGTTTTGTTCATTTTCACGGCTTGGTACACGCATATTTTACACTACGAGAGTGCAGACACAGCAGGCACATGGTTTAGCATGTGAGCTGCACTCTCTGATGTAAACAAGACGACCAGCTATTAACCGAGGGTCATCATATGTAACCCAATGCGGAGAAGTGGGAGGTGAAGCATTTTGATTGGAAAAACATGGCGACAATATAAAATAAGGGGTAAAATTCTTAAAGGGGTGCAGGAGCAGAGGGATCTGAGTGTACATATACATAAATAATTCAAGGTGGCAGGATAGGTGGAGAGAACAGTTAATAAGGCATATAGAATTCTGCGCTTTATTAATAGGGGCATAGAGGCAAGGAGGTTATGCTAAACACAAGTTAGACCTCAGCTGAAGTATTGTGTTCAGTTTTTTAATTATTATTACTGTCACAAGTAGGCTCACATTAACACTGCAATGCAATTACTGTGAAAATCCCTGAGTAGCCACACTCTGGCGCCTGTTCGGGTACACTGAGGGAGAATTTAGCACAGCCAATGCACCTAACCAGCATGTGTTTCAGACTGTGGGAGGAAACCGGAGCACCCGGAGGAAACCCACGCAGACACGGGGAGAACGTGCAAACTCCACACAGACAGTGACCCGAGCTGGGAATCAAACCCAGGTCCTTGGTGCTGTGAGGCAGCAGTGCTAACCACTGTGCCACTATCTGGGAGTCACACAATAGGAAGAATGTGAATGTGTTGGAGAGAGTGCAGAAGAGGTTTACAAGAATGGTTCCAGGAATGAGAAACAGTTATGAGGATAGATTGGAGAGATTGGAACTGCTGTCTTTGGAGAGAAAAAGGTTAAGAGGAGATTTGATAGAGAGGTTCAAAATCATGAGGGGGCTGGACAGAGTAGATGGGGAGAAACTGTCCCCACTTGTAAAAGGATCAAGAACGAGAGGGCACAGATTTTTGAGAATTCATCATTCGCAGTGATGTAGATCCCTGAATTAATCCTGTGTTGCCCAATTTGTTAGTTGCGTGTGAATAATTGGGAATCCAGATGTGGTATCCACATTTTTATTTGTAAATAGAAATTAAACAATGATTGCCCAAGACTCATTCACACAGTGTACATGTGAACTTTAACCTGCTGAGGCCAAAAGCAGGATGTGTTTTTTTAAATTGTTTTAAGAGCTTTCCTGCCTTAATGAGAAAGATGTTTGTAAAAAGGCAGATTCGACCTTCCCTAGGGCCTTTCCCAAAGAACCTCTCATAGTATTTTGTGGAAAATAAAAGACCTTTGAAACATAGTGACTGTCATAATGTAGGAAAATGTAGCAATCAATTTACAATACAGCAATTTCCCACAAATAATAATAATAATATTGATCAGAGAATCTGTGATGTTGCTTGAAAGGTAAATGATAGCCAGGAGACACAGAGTGCATTAACCACAGGGCAAATTAAACATTTTCTTCTAAAATTAGTGTTTTGTGGTTAAACCAGCGTTTATAGCCACACTTCTGGTTCATCAGCAATTTCGACTGGACAAGACTGCCTTAAATGATGAACACTGGTCATTTTATCAGCAGGCATTGCATGTTTATCACTTGTTAAATTTATTACGTCTGTGCTGTCTTTATAAAGCAATTAGAGGAGATGGAGAATGCATACTAACAGCTTATCTGGCATGACTAATTGAATGACTGATAACTCTGAACACAAGTGAACCTTTGGAAGAAATAAAACCTGATGCAGTCTAGAAGCTGCCTACAGATATAATGTGTTGAGAATAGTCACTGGATTGATTGACCGTGTAAATATTGAACATAATAATGGCCCTTAAATTGCTGAAATTATTTTATTCATTTATCTGACATTCATCTGTCAAGGATTGGAGATGGTACAGAAGAAATATATCAGAATGGTAGCAGGGATGAGGGATTTCAATTATGTGGAGAAAGTGGAACAGCTGGGGTTGTTCTGCTTAATGCAGAGAAGGCTAAAAAGAAATTTAATGGAGGTGTTCAAAATGTGAATGGTTTTGTTGGTTTGCGTGATGGGTTGGGCTACATTCAGGACCTTTTGTAGTTCCTTGCGGTCTTGGGCAGAGTAGAGATTGTTTCTCATGGCAGAGCAATCGATAACCGGACGACACAGTGTGGCCTCTGCGAGGTCCGTGGGGAATCACTGACTGATCTCCCTGTGGTGCTCATTGAGTATGAGTTCCCCCAGTAACAGGCAAGTAGGCTGCTCAGCTGGAACTCATTACCTGAGCCTTTTATAAAGCAGGCCCAGGACTGGGCCTGCTGAACTGTAGTCCCAGGCAGGTACTAGTGTGTGTACACCACAGTAGTGGTTTTACATTTTTTTAATTCATTCGTGGGACGTGGGCATCGCTGGTGGCCAGCATTTATTGCCCATCCCTCGTTGCCCTTGACAAGGTGGTGGTGAGCTGCCTTCTTGAATCGCTGCAGTCCATGTCCTGTGGGTTGACCCACAATGCCATTAGGGAGGGAATTCCAGGATTTTGACCCAGCGATTGCAAAGTGACTTTGAATTCTGGACTGAGCAATGTTCCCTGCCAGTTGGGCTTTCTTTGATTTGATTTGATTTTTGATTTATTATTGTCATATGTATTAGCATACAGTGAAAAGTATTGTTTATTGTGCGCTATACAGACAAAGCATACCATTCGTAGAGAAGGAAATGAGAGAGTGCAGAATGTAGTGTTACAGTCATGGCTAGGGTGTAGAGAAAGGTCAACTTAATGCAAGTTAGGTTCATTCAAAAGTCTGATGGCATCAGGGAAGAAGCTGTTCTTGAGTCGGTTAGTACGTGACCTCAGACTTTTGTATCTTTTTCCCAATGGAAGAAGGTGGAAGAGAGAATGACCGCGGTGCATCGGGTTCTTAATTATGCTGGCTGCTTTGCTGAGGCAGCGGGAAGCGCAGACAGGGTCAATGGATGGGAGGCTGGTTTGATTGATGGATTGGGCTACATTCACGACCTTTTGCAGTTCCTTGCGGTCTTGGGCAGAACAGGAGCCATACCAAGCTGTGACACAACCAGAAAGAATGCTCTCTGTGGTGCATCTGTAAAAGTTGGTGAGAGTCATAGCTGACATGCCAAATTTCTTTAATCTTCTGAGAAAGTAGAGGCATGTGGTGGGCTTTCTTAAATATAGTGTCGGCATGGGGGGGACCAGGACAGGTTGTTGGTGATGATCTGATCACCTAAAAATTTGAAGCTCTCGACCCTTTCTACTTAATCCCCGTTGATGTAGACAGAGGCATGTTCTCCACTACACTTCCTGTAGTCCTTGACAATCTCCTTCGTTTTGTTGGCATTGAGGAGGAGATTATTGTTGTCGCACCAGTTCACCAGATTCTCTATCTCATTCCTGTACTCTGTCTCGTCTTTGTTTGAGGTCTGATGCACTACGGTGGTGTCGTCAGCAAACCTGAAAATTGAATTGGAGGGGACTTTGGACACACAGTCATAGGTGTATAAGGAGTATGGTAAGGGGCTGAGAACACAGCCTTGTGGGGCACCTGTGTTGAGGATGATCGTGGAGGAGGTGTTGTTGCCTATCCTTACTGATTGTGGTCTGTGAGTTAGGAAGTTCAGGATCCAGTCGTAGAGGATTCTGAGTCATTACATCCTGATTTCAGGTGATTGGAAGGGAACCACAGTTGTTGTGATCTTGAATGTGCTGCCTGAAAGGGTGGTGGAAGTAGACTTTCAAACAGGAATTGGATGGGGTGGTGGGGGTGGGGGTGGGAGGGGGTGGTAAACGCATCCACAGTGAAATAGGGAGCAAGACTAATTGGATAGTTCTAGCCAAGAGCTGGCAAAGGTATGTTGGGCTTCATGTGCTGTATGATAAACTATGAACTAAGACAAAGACAGGACCATTTCACAATGTCTTCAGCAATTGATGCTGAGAAACCTCATACCCCCACTCTCTAAAACAGACTAACTGGGAGTTCACCTGTAATCACATATATAGAAACAAGCTGAAACTGTGGTCACTCATGCACAATATGTAATGTGTTTCTCTATAAATAACATTTGTAGCTGTGGAAAGACTAGGCTCCAGTTCCATCCTTTATTAGTTCATCGGGGCGGCTCGGTGGCACAGTGGTTAGCACTGCTGCCTCACAGCGTCAGGGACCTGGGTTCGATTCCCGGCTTGGGTCACTGTCTGTGTGGAGTTTGCACATTCTCCCCCTGTCTGTGTGGGTTTCCTCCAGTTTGCTCCCACAACCCAAAGATATGCAGGTTAGGTGACTGGCCATGTAAATTGTCTCTTCGTGTCCCAAGGGAATTCGAGAGGAAAATATGTGGGGTTATAGGGATAGGGCCTGGGTGGGCTGCTCTGTCAGTGAGTAAGTGCAGAGTTGATGGGCAGAATGGCCTTCTTCTGCACTGTAGGGATTCTATTCTATTGTACGATCTGAGGTGCAACATTCGAAGGGCTTGCGGATGTCTACGACTGCCTTTGGAAGCACTGCTCTTCTGAGTGGTCAGGGAAGCTGACATTCGCCTCGTGATTTTACCGGCTCGCTCCATTGGATGTAGTGAGCCGGTAAAATCGCGCGAGAGCCGAGGAATCAGGATCACACTGAATTTTGCACCTCTTGCGATCTTACCGGCACCGGATTTCCAACGCGGTCAGCCTCTCGCCTATTTCCAGTGAGAGGCTGAATATATTATTTCAATATATGTTAAGCATCATTACCATGTGATTAGCGAACCTGGCACTCAATCATCCGGGTTCACTTGCCTTTATGGCTTTGCCGGGAGAGGTTCTCTCCGGCGAGGAAAACACCTGCTCCCCAAGAACGGGGAATAGTCGTGTTGCCCTCACCCAGTGGAACTGGAGGCCATTGAGGTCGAGGGCAAGAGGGGATGTACCTTGGGCAGTGCCAGCCTGACACCTTGGCACTGCCAGCTTGGTACCTTGGCAATGCCCCAGGCACCTCGGCACTGCCCACCAGGGTCTGCTGTCGCTTTGCCTGTGGGGGGGGACATGATTGGTCTGGGCAGCGGGGGGGGGCAGGGGTCAGCGGGGCTATATTTTCATGCGGTGTGGAGCTCGTGGTCAGCCACGGGCCCCTGCGATTGTGGGGCAGAGGGGTGCAGGGGCTGGGGTGAGGCTGGCTGCAACAGCAGAGGCCTGACAGATCTCTCTCTCTCTGCTGTTGCAATTGTGCATGTACAGCCACAGAGGTCCTGCACATACGCAATAGCTCCCCCTGCTGCCTGAGCAAGCTGGCTGGTGAGTTTAGCCCCGCCCAAGAATGACAGTGAGTATAACATCGGCTTCAACAAAGAGTCGTCTGGATTCGAAATGTCAGCTCTTTTCTCTCCTTACAGACGCTGCCAGACCTGCTGAGATTTTCCAGCATTTTCTCTTTTGGTTTCAGATTCCAGCATCCGCAGTAATTTGCTTTTGTAACGCCCTATTACTCTATCACAACCCTACAACCAGTTTCCTCCATTGCAACGTGCAACTGCAAAATACAGATCAGTCTGCAATATTCCAATCTGACTTGGGTTACTCCGCAGAAGCAGCAATGCCAGTTTTACAGCAGGATTCTATTCCTTACACTTTCCTCCAAATTCCCACGCAGAATATTTAATACTTTAAAATGGATAAGCGCAGAAGAGAAATTAAATTTGCAAACAAGATCGCTGCCATTGAATCTGAAAATATCTTGGAGCTGCCTCAGCAGTATATGGTTCTGCAACAGCAGAAAATGAAGCGTGGTTCTGTTCAATTCCATGACCAAAACATTCCTTGTGCTTCCCTCCTAAACACTCGAGAGAAGCAAAAGTAATGTTTGGCATTATTGCAAAGGGTGTAAAAAAAAATTACTTACTGAAAGTTCAGCTGTGACCCCAAGATCAACCAATTCCCACCTCAAGGTATGTAAATTACCAACAGCCAGTGATGGTAGTGTTGTGATTACACCAGGGACTGTGTCTGTGCCTCACCCAAATCCCAGTCATATTACTGGGATTGGCAGACAATAACACTCTGATTGATAATACGTACATTTCTCAACAGCAACGATTTTCTCTTAACTAGAAGCAGATGAGCTCCTGATCGCGAAAAAAACTCCAAATCTAACATTGACACTAAAGTCAGCGGAGACTGATTTTACTTCATTTCGTAGCAGAACTCAATTTCATTCTGAATACCTGAAATGTTCCAACAGAAATGGCAACATTTTTAGTCAACAGTTAATTGTATTCTGATCGTTTTTTCTTTTGTTAACTCACAGGGATGACACTACAGTTGCTAATCCTGCAGTGTGAACACAACGAGCAACATTAGATAGAAAAACAGAAAATGCTGACCCTTCGAAGGGTCATCCAGACTCAAAATGATGCTGTCAGACCGGCTGAGATTTTCCAGCATTTTCTGTTTTTGTTCCAGATTCCAACATCCGCAGTATTTTGCCTTTACTTTCGGCAACATTAGATATTTCTATATAAATAAGGTTAGATATTCTTTACTCAGAACAGCAATAAAAAAGGGAAAACAGATGAAAAACTCAACTACTCCAGTGGCAACGAGACTGTGGCTGATTTTAACTGTCGGCAGCATTCTGTTATACACCATGGCTTCACTGCTCCCGATCTCTGCAGCCTCCTGTAGCTCCTACAACTGTGGTCACATTCCCGATTTTAATCCCTCTATCATTGGTGGTTGTGCATTCAGCAACCCAGACCCCAGGCGTTTACAGCCAATGACTTGTAACATAGGAAAAACAGCAGGAAATGTACACAGGACAGGTCTAATATCCTTCATCCAGAATTCCAAAAACTGAACACGTCCAAAATCTGCACTTATTTGAATCTCACCGGCATTAGCACGGGAAACCTGACCCGAGCCAGGGAAACCCGAGCTGACATGGACCTTGCCAACCGTACCCTGTATTCAGTGATACATCTTACTTTGAGCCATTTTTATTACTGTAGACTTGAACTAGCCCAGGCTTTGGCCATTGTAGCGTAATTAGGCCGAGGCCTAAAACACAATCAGCCTCAGGTAAAGGATATTCTGTTCAGAACAGAGTTGAGGGGGAACTTCTTCTCTCAGAGGGTAGTGAATCTCTGGAATTCTCTGCCCATTGAAGTGGTGGAGGCTTCCTCGTTGAATATGTTTAAATCACGGGTAGATAGTTTTCTGATCGATAAGGGAATTAGGGGATATGGGGAGCAGGTGGGTAAGTGGAACTGATTCGCTTCAGATCAGCCATGATCTTATTGAATGGCGGGGCAGGCTCGAAGGGCCAGATGGCCTACTCCTGCTCCTATTTCTTATGTTCTTATGTTCTTATATTCAATGTAATAATCAGATAACCTCTTTTAGTGATGATGATTGAGGAATTAATTTTGGCAAATAACTCCCCTGCTCTTAACATAGAGTCATAGTAAATAGGAGAAGGAGGAGGCCATTCGGCCCTTCGAGCCTGCTTCACCATTCATGAGGAACATTGTCAGAGGCTGCAGAAGGATATAGATAGGCTGGAAATTTGGGCAAAGAAATGGCAGATGGAGTTCAATCCAGATAAATGCGAAGTGATGCATTTTGGTAGAACTAACGTAGGGGGGAGCTATACGATAAATGGCAGAACCATAAAGGGTGTTGATACGCAGAGGGACCTGGGTGTGCAAGTCCACAGATCCTTGAAGGTGACGTCACAGGTGGAGAAGGTAGTGAAGAAGGCATATGGCATGCTTGCCTTTATAGGACGGGGCATAGAGTATAAAAGTTGGGGTCTGATGTTGCAGTTGTACAGAACGTTGGTTCGGCCGCATTTGGAATACTGCGTCCAGTTCTGGTCGCCACACTACCAGAAGGACGTGGAGGCTTTAGAGAGAGTGCAGAGGAGGTTTACCAGGATGCTGCCTGGTATGGAAGGGCTTAGTTATGAGGAGAGATTGGGTGAACTGGGGTTGTTCTCACTGGAAAGACGGAGGATGAGGGGTGACCTAATAGAGGTGTATAAAATTATGAAAGGCATAGATAGGGTGAACGGTGGGAAGCTTTTTCCCAGGTCGGTGGTGACGTTCACGAGGGGTCATAGGTTCAAGATGAAGGGGGGGCAGGTTTAACACGGATATCAGAAGGACGTATTTTACACAGAGGGTGGTGGGGGCCTGGAATGCGCTGCCGGGCAAGGTGATGGAGGCGGACACACTGGAAACGTTTAAGACTTATCTAGATAGCCACATGAACAGAGTGGGAATGGAGGGATACAAAAGAATGGTCTAGTTTGGACCAGGGAGTGGCACGGGCTTGGAGGGCCGAAGGGCCTGTTCCTGTGCTGTATTGTTCTTTGTTCTTTGATCATGGCTAATCATCAAATTCAATAGCCTGATCTCGCCTTCTCCCCATCTCCTTTGACCTCAGAGTTATATCTAACTGCTCCTTGAAAACATACACGGGGCGAACTTAATCAAAGAAAGTTATTTATCAAAACTAATTACATTTCAATGGCCGAAGCCAGAGGCCATCGAGACCCCCTGGGTGGTTGGGGGCTGGCACTGGCAGTGCCAGCCTGGCACTGCCAATTTGGGACCCTGGCAGCGCACACTGGACACCCTGGCAATGCCCATCTAAGGGGAGGTGCGGGGCCTGAAGGGGAGGCAGCATGTGGGGGGCTGCACAATTTGTAATCGGGGACCGCCGGAGCAGCAATCAGCAGGGGGGGGGGGGGGTGGTGGTGGGGTTGAAAGGGCCGAAGATCGGCTGGGGGTGGGGTGAACAGAAGTGGCAATTGGCCAAGTGAGAGGGGTGAACAAGGGCGGTGATCGGCCAAGGGGAAGTAATCAGGGGCGGTGATCGGCTGGGAGGATCACGATCGGGGGTGTGGCAAGCAGGGGGGGCGGGGGGGCGGGGGAGGCAATATCTGTGGGGGTGGGTGAGTGACAATCTCCCAATAATACACTGTACTCTTGACACAATACAGTGGGAGATCATGGCACATGCACAATAGTGCCCACTAGCAGTCAGCAACTGGCTTCCCAGCGTGAATAGACTCCGTCCACTCCCACACTTTTCCTCATTTTGTTTTCATGCTTGTTCAATACTTAGAACTATTTTCGTACCAACAATTTTTTGGTCTCAACCATTTTGTGTGGTAGTGAATTCCACTGCCTGACCACTCTCTGGGTGAAGAAATGTTTATCCTTATCCTCAGACTGTGACCCCTGATTCTGGACACCTCCACCATCGGGAACATCATTCCTGTTTCTACCCTGTCTAGACCTGTTAGAATTGTATAGGTTTTTTTGAGGTCCTCCCTCATTCTTCTGAACACCAATGAATATAATCCAACTAACTCAATCTCTCCACAAACATCAGTCTTGCCATCCCTGGAATCAGTTTGGTAAACCTTTGCTGCACTCACTCTATTACAAGAACATCCTTCCTCAGATAAGGAGACCAAAGCTGCACATAATTTTCGAGGTGTAGCCTCACCAAGGTCTTGTATAATTGCATCAAGACATCCCTGCTCCTTACTCAAATCCTCTCACTATGAAGGCCAATATACCATTGCCTTCTTTACCGCCCACTGCATCTGCATGCTTACCTTCAGCGACTGGTGTACGAGCATCAAACAAAAAATAATGAGGTTTGTGAGAAAATGCTGCAATAATCAATGAACATTTTAATCTTCACAGAGATTGGACAAATCAAATTGGCAAAGGTGGCCTTCAGGACAAGTTCATAGAGTGTATTTGGGTCAGTTTCTTAGAATAATATATTATGGAATCAACCAGAGAAGAGGCTATTTTAGATCTGGTACTGTGTAATGAGACAAAATTAATTAGTGATCGACTAGTAAAGGAACCTCTCTGGACAAAAGATAAAATTTCATATTCAGTGTGAGGGTGAGAAATCTGGGTCTGAAACTGGTGTTTTAAACTTCAATAAAGGCTAGAGTAGAATGGGAAAAATAGATTAGAAGGTGATATGATAGATAAGTAGTGGCAGACATTTCAGGATATATTTAATAATTCTCAGGTATATTCCAGTGAGAAATGAAGATTCCATGGGAAGGATGTACCATCCATAGCTAACTAAGGAAGTTACGCATGGTATCAAATTGAATGAAAAAGTATCTCATGTTGTGAGGATTAGTGAAAGTACAAAAGATTGGGAAAATGTTGTAAACCAGTAAGGGATCATTTTAAAACAGTAACAAAGAAGGAAAAGATTGATTGCCTTGATAAACTAGCAAGAAAAATAAAGACAACAAGAGCTTCTACAACTCTTCAGAAAGGTAAAACAGTAGCTAACGTGAATGTTGTTCCTTCAGAGAATGGAACTGGGAATTAATAATGGGAAACAAGGAACTGGAAGAGACTTTGAACAAATATTTTCCAACTCTCTTTATGGTAGAAGTCACTAAAAGCATCCCAAGAATAGTAGAAAATCAGGAAGAGCAAAAGGAGTGGGGGAATGTAAAATAATCACAATCACGAGGAAAAAATACTCAGCAAAATTGTGAGACTAAAGGCTAACAAGTTCCTGGATTTGACGGCTGCATCCAAAGATTTTTAAAGAAGTGGCTGCAGAGATAGCGGATTAGTTGGTTGCAATCTCCAAAAAATCCCTAGATTCTGGAAAGGTCCCAGCAGATAGGATAAAGTACAAATGTATCATCGCTATTCAAGAAAGGAGGGAGATGAAAAGCAGAAAACTATAGGCCAGTTAGTCTAACATCTATCATTGAGAAAAAGCTGGAATCAATTATTAAGGAAGTAGTAGCAAGTCATTTAGGAAATCGTAATAGGATCAAGCAAAGTCCAACTTGGTGTAATGAAAGGGAAATTGTATTTGCAAAATTAATTTAAAATTTTTTAGGATATTACAAGCAGGATAGGTAAAGGGGAACCAGTAGATGTAGTGTATTTGGAATTCTAAAACAGTAAAGTGCCACATAAATGGTTATAAGAGCCCATGGTCTTAGCATGGATAGAGGTTTGGCTAAAATAGAACGTTGGGGTAAATGGGTCATTTTCAGGCTGGCAACATGGCTGGTATGGTAACCTAAGTGTGAAATACTAAAGTAAGCTGGCCAGAATTGCCAACACTGCAGGTAAAATCATTGGAAGATGGTGGGCACAGCTCGATAACCTATTTAACAACACAGTTCAGAGGAAAGCTCAAGCCATCATTTGATTTGATTTGATTTGATTTATTATTGTCACATGTATTAGTATAAAATGAAAAGTATTGTTTCTTGCGTGCTATACAGGCAAAGCATACCATTCATAGAGAAGGAAAGGAGAGGGTTCAGAAGGTAGTGTTACAGTCATAGCTAGGGTGTAGCAAAAGATCAACTTAATGCAAGGTAGGTCCATTCAAAAGTCTGACAGCAGCAGAGAAGAAGCTGTTCTTGAGCCGGTTGGTACGTGACCTCAGACTTTTGCATCTTTTTCCCGATGGAAGAAGGTGGAAGAGAAAATGTCCGGGGTGCGTGGGGTCCTTGATTATGCTGGCTGCTTTGCCGAGGATTGGGAAGTGTAGACAGAGTCAATGGATGGGAGGCTGGTTTGAGTGATCATCAGTGATCCCTCTCAAATTGAAAGGCTTCCTCTTCGCTGGCGATATAGAATGCTGTTACAATGCCTAATACCAGGAAAAATCTGTTCAGGAAGTCTTTGGTTCCCAGCGCTATAAGTTTACTAAATGGCATAATGTAAACTCAACCTGCTGTTTTTATTTACTCAACTGCAGTAAGTGCTGTAATGGCAGAAAGCAATGTGTTGTTTGCATGATATGGATGTATGTTATATATGCACAAATCATAGAAACCCTACAGTGCAGAAGGAAGCCATTCGGCCCATTGAGTCTGCACCGACCACAATCCCACCCAGGCCCTACCCCCACATATTTACCCGCTAATCCCTCTAACCTACGCATCCCAAGACTCTAAGGGGCAATTTTTAACCTGGCCAATCAACCTAACCCGCACATCTTTGGACTGTGTGAGGAAACCTGAGCACCCGGAGGAAACCCACGCAGACGCGAGGAGAATGTGCAAACTCCACACAGACAGTGACCCGAGCCGGGAATCGAACCCGGGACCCTGGAGCTGTGAAGCAGCAGTGCTAACCACTGTGCTACCGTGCCGCCCCAAATGTATGAATGCAGGTTTATATGAAATATTCACTGTTTGTAAACAAATGACTATGATTATATGTTATACTGGACGTGAAGCCAAAGACAATATTTTACTTTTGCATGGGCAATAAAGTTCTGTTCTATTCTATTCTTTGCAAGCATGGGCTGGTTCGGTGCGGTCAGTATTTTACCTGTTGTGAATGGCCAAAGTGATGTGCTATTTCTGCCAGTCTTTGGGACCTACATACCTGGCACCACACCAGAAATTCACATCATTCATTGCTCATTGTGCCACAGGCAGAATGTCTTTTTTGCTGGAATGCAGCATCCTGGTGTTGGAGATTATCCCTTGTGTTGCTACGACATAGTAATAGAGTGCAATGGGTAGCTTCACCTGTTGTTCAAATCTTTGAGATGTCTTACCCTTTTTGAGGGTAACTTTTGGGCAATTTTCAAAACGTGCATTAGGCCTGTTCATGAGCTTGCGCGATGTACAATGAGTGATGATCTGATCAGGGTAGCCATTCTCTCGCAGCATAGCTGATACATACTATTTCAGTAAAATGTTTGCATAGTGAGCAAATGACTAAGGCCCTATTTACGAGGTTGCCAATGAGGCCAATCTTACACTGAGTAGAACTGTGAATGCTAAAGTGTGCATTGAGCAGTGAAGTTAAGGTTAAAGTAGACAATAGTAGAGAAAATACTGACAGATTTCTCAACTAGCATGTTGAGGAAAGGCCATAAGGCCATAAGATATGGGAGCGTATGTAGACCATTCGGCCCATTGAGTCTGATCTGCCATTCAATGAGATCATGACCGATCTGCTGATAATCTTCAACTCCACTTTCCTGCCTTATCCCCATAAGCCTTACTGATGAAAAATCTGTCTATCTCAGCCTTGAATCTACTTAACGACCCAGCCTCCATAGCCCTCTGTGGTAAAGATTTCCATAAAGGGAACTTATTTGACTGCTTAATTTCACAGGTGAATTTGAGTGCAGGATGAAGTCCATTAATGTGAGTAGGGAAGGTCTTACATGCAGCTGCGGATTCCAATAGAGCAAACATATTGGGCACGATTCTCCGGCCATTCACTGGCGGCAAGATTCTCTGGTCTGCCGGCAGTGCGCCTCCGCCTACGGGTTTCCCAGTGGCGTGGGGTGGCTTCAATGGGAAATCCCATTGACAGCGAAGGGACCTGAGAATTCTGCGGCCAGCGAATGGCATGCAACCTCCCATCGCTGAGAAAGACATGGTTGGGAGGCCAGAGAATCCTGCCCACTATCTATGTATTGGAAATATGCAAGGGCTAGGAGGTTAGTTTCATCCCATCAAAGATGCGTTTTTCACCGAAACTGATGAAGGTGTTTAGTAGGGCTGAGCCAAGAGGGGAATCCATGGATACACCATCTATTCGGGCAAACATGGCATCATTAAAACTGAATTCAACTGCACAAGTTGCTGAATCCATAAGCTTATTGAACACAGATTCAGATACTGGATAAAAGCAAATTACTGCGGATGCTAGAATCTGAAACCAAAAGAGAAAATGCTGGAAAACCTCAGGAGGTCTGGCAGCATCTGTAAGGAGAGAAAGGAGCTGATGTTTCAAGTCCAGATGACCCTTTGTCAAAGCTTTGCCAAAGGATCATCTGGACTCGAAACGTCAGCTCTTTGCACGCCTTACAGATGCTGCCAGACCTGCTGAGATTTTCCAGCGTTTTCTCTTTTGGTTTCAGATTCAGATATTGTTGGGCAACTATATCACCATAATGGGGCTGCATGGTATGGTAGCTACAGTTAGCACTGCTGCCTCACAGCGTCAGGGAACCGGGTTCGATTCCCAGCTCGGGCCACTGTGTGGAGTTTGCACGTTCTCCCCGTGTCTGTGTGAGTTCCCTCCGGGTGCTCCGGTTTCCTCCCACAGTCTGAAAGACGTGCTGCTGGGTGCATTGGCCGTGCTAAATTCTCCCTCAGTGTACCCGAACAGGCGCCGGAGTGCGGCGACTAAGATGACTAATGATACTACGCTTTCTCAATCAATTCATACTTTTCTTTTTTTTATCCTGACCAATCTTCATCCTACGTCTCCTCTCCTGAGGTCTGGATTCCCTGCTGTGGTATGGTTCATTCACAGTAAATTCATTGCTGTGTTAATGTAAGCCTTACTTGTGACACTAATAAGTAAACTTTAAACTTTAAAAACTATATAGTGATGCAGTGCAATTGTCTATCGCTTCCTTGAGCAATACATTGGTGAATGGGCTAGCAATGTCAGACACATGGGCACAGCATTGCGAGCAATATGCATATCTTGTATAGTCTTCACAAAGGTGAAGCAGTCTCCACTAACAGAATACTGCCATCAAGCCAAAAAGATGTTCTACCTCTAGAAGCTGCACCATTGAATGTATAAGACTGATTCGGCAGATTTTTGAGGAACAGGGCAGGGGAGTGAAGGGTTAATGGGAACAGGAAGGCAGGTGGAGATGAGGCCAAGATCGGATCAGGCCTGATCCTACTGAATGATAGAGTACGCTCGAGAGGCCAAACGGCCTACTCCTGTTCCAATTCCTTATGTTTATGCTCAAATATTTGCAGATGACACAAAACTTGGAAATAGTGTCAACAGTTTGGGGGATAGTGAGAAGCTTCAAGAGGAATTTAATGCAGATAAGTGTGAAAATGAATAGGATGAAGGGGGAAAGACAAGACAAACTAAAGGGTCCGGCCTTTAATGAACTGGAACAGCCATATAAATACGGTAGCTGCAAGAGTAGGTGAGAGGCTGGGAATTCAGCAACACATAACTTACCTCCTCATTCCTCAATGTCTGTCAAAGCACATGTCAGGAGAATGATAAAATACTGTTAACTTGCCTTGATGACTGCAGCCTCCAACAACACTCAAGAAGTTTGACACTGTCCAGGACAAAGCAGCTCAATTGATCAGAAACCCATCCATCGCCTTAAACATTCACTCCCTGCACCACCAACGCACAGTGGCAGCAACTACAAGATGCACTGCAGCAACTAGCCAAGGCTCCTTCAACAGCACCTTCCAAAGCGGCAACCTCCACCACCTAAAAGGACAAGCAGCTGCATCAGGACACCATGACCTCCAGGTTCCCTCTAAGTCACAGACCATTCTGATCGTGAACAATATTGCTGTTCCTTCACTGTTGCTGGGCCAAAGTCTTGGAACTCCCTCCTTCACAGCACTATTTACAGCAGGTGAACTACAGCAATTTAAGACAGTGTTCACCATTACTTTTTCAAGGACAATTGGGACAATAAATGCTGGCCTTGCCAGCAATGCTCAGAACACATGAATGAATAAATAAAGAGGGAGAGATAGTCTATGATACCGGTGGGTATATGTACACAAATCACTGAATGTGGTCGGGCAAGTTGAGAAAGTGACTAAAAATGCATTTGGGATCCTGGGCTTTATAAATTGATGCAGAGAGTACAAAAGTAAAGAAGTGATGATGAATCTTTATAAAACCCTGACTGCGCTCAGATGGAGTATTGTGCCCAATTCTGGGCACTGCACTTTAGGAATAATGTGAAGGCTTTGAAGAAGGAGCAAAAAAGATTTACGAGCTTGGTTCCCCCAGTTACAAAGATGGATCAATGAAGCTGGGGTTGTTCTGCACAACGAGAAGGCTAGAGCAGATTTGATGGAGATGTTGAAACTCTTGAGGCCAGAGTCGACAGAGAGAAACTGATCCATTGGTGGAAGAGTAGAGAACCAGAGGACACAGATTTAAGGTGAATGGCAAAATAACTAAAGGTGGATGAGGAAAGCTTGTTCTAGGGGATTTGGAATGCACTGCCTGAGACTGCGATGGAATAATATTTAATTGTGCTTTCAAAGGGAATTCATCAATTACTTCACAGAATCACAGAATTGTTACAGTGTAGAAGGAAGCCATTTGGCCCATTATATCTGCACTGGCTCTCCAAACAAACAACATGACTTTGAGCCATTCCCCTGCCTTTTCCCCGTACCCCTGCACATTGTTTCTATTCAAATAATCATCTAATGCCCTCTTGACTGCCTCGATTGAACCTGCCTCCCCCACACTCCCGGGCAGAGCATTCCAAGCCCCAACCACTCACTGTGTAAAAATGCTTTTTCTTACATCACATTTGCTTCTTTTAAAAAATCACATTAAATCTGTGCCCTCTTGTTCTTGATCCTTTTCCGAGCAGGAACAGTTTCTCCCTGTCTACTCTGTCCAGCCCCCTCATGATTTTGAACATTTCCATCAAATCTCCTCTTAACCTCCTTCTCTCCAAGGAGAACAGTCCCAACCTCTCCAATCCCCATCTTCATAACTGAAGTTTCTCATCCCTGGAACCATTCTTGTAAACCTCACCTGCACCCTCTCCAATGCCTTCACATCCTTCCCACAGTGTGGCGCAGAACTGCAGACATCCAGCTGAGGTCAAATGTAAGTTCAGCATAACCTCCTTGCTCTTTTACCCTAAGGTCCTGTTACTAAAACCCAGAATACTATCTGTTTTATTAACTGCTCTCTCCACCTGCCCTGCCATCCTCCATGATCTATGTACAGAGACACCCAGCTCCCTCTGCTCCTGCACACCTTTAAAATTTTACCCCTGAACAGAAAAGATTTGCAAAGCTTCAAGGAGTAGGCGGGGACTTTTAACTTGCTGGCTTGTTTTGGCGGAGAGACCTCATAGATCCAAAGAGCTGCGTGGTCTCCTTCTGTGCATTAGCCATTCTCATCTCAACATTCTTCAACAAAATGAGCACAAAAAAAGTTCATTCGAGCAACTCCACACAAATTCAGATTTGGTGTTTCAGGTTTTCCCACTTTCTCACTGATGGTTTTCCTTTTTACATAGAATACACAGCACTGAAAATGTCCATTTGGCCTAATGTGTTAATGATGGTGTTTATTGCCTCAAGAGTCTTCTCATATTCCATCTATCTCAGCTCAGCCTTTCAGCATACTTTTCTTTCATCTAGTTACCCTGTGTAAACATCTAAGCTATTTGCCTTAACCACTTCTTCTGGTAATGAGTTTCACATTTTATCCACTCTCTGGACATTTCTCCTTATTTCCCTACTGGATCAATTAGTAAAGGAGCTTCTATTTATGGTCAGTAGGTTTGGATTCTCCCTAAGTGGAAGCACTGTTCCCACATCTACCCAGACCAACCCATTCATCATTTTGAAAACAACAACAGCTCACCACCACCTTCTCAAGGGCAATGAATGCTGGTCTAGCCAGAGACGCCCACATTCCATAAACAAAAATAAATAAATCAATCAGGTCACCTCAAAGTCTTCTCTTGTCCTAAAGAAAAGATTTGTGAGTAACTATGGTATTGATGCATTGATCTCTCCTCATGGTCACTGGGACGACCACAAAGTAGCATTAACAGAGCAATACAAAAGAGTTGTGACCAAGTACTAAGAATGGTGCTTCTGTGCACAGTCTTCCAAAGGGAATTTGATAGATCTTGGCTTCCCGTTTCATTTCTCACTCTTCCACAACAAACCCTGACCTTTCAACAATTTGCTAAAAATCAATAGCGTCGGCTTTTTGCCAAACACAAACTGCGATTTCATCACAAAACTCCCCTGTCAAAGGGATTCCAGGGAGTGAAATATTAGGAACCAAAGACTGTTCTGAATCAATAAAGTTTGAAGGCACACCTTCACAGATCTCATGCCACAGGCAACTTGCTTTCAGAACATTTTGGAGTCTCACATTTCATAAAGGAAACTTTAGCTTTTCTCTGAGGGGGTTTCATATCCCTTCATGCCATCATGTAATATAATGGGTCATAGAAGGTACTCTTTAAATAAGTTTTAAAAGGTTTGTGCAAGTTACATTGTGTGCCTCAACCGTCCAGAGAGTACTTAAAAAAATTACATATATATAATATATATACACTTTGGAGTCAATTGATCGCATCTCCCACTCACCCATGATGATGAACATTACACAACTGCCCCATACACTATGGAAGCATCATGTCAGTGGGCATGAATCATTCTAATCAGCCTGTGCAACCCTTAAAGCACAAGACACAAAAAAATTACACATCTGGCCAAGTTAAGATGCATTTTAGACTCGGCAGGGTGTTAGAATTGCATTAATAAGCTGGCAACTAAATACTATTGCACCACTAAAAGTGAGCTATGCTGGACATCTTTTACCTGTTTTGGCCGCACGCCAGAATTGTTAAGTACTTATTGAAGAGGAAGACTGATGGTTTATGACAACCTCCTGGTCTGTGAATAACAAACAAGGGTCTTTTGTTCATCAATAATTAAACCCAAAACATTTCCTTTTTTGATCATTATGAATGGACACACCCTTTTATCTTCCAACATGCATTACCATACGCTATCTAAATTAAAATCAAACATTTCTTACACCATCTGATTAATTGTTTCAGACCTCTGTTATATAATCAAATATCCCTGCCTCTAAAACATCACTCCAACATTGTATGGACTCACATCATTGTGTTCAGTGTTTCTCTTCCAAAATATATCATATATATATTTATCCACATTAAACTCCACCCAACATTCTTAATCCATTTGAATCTGAAACGTTTTGAATGGTGCCTCTTTCCTTTGCATCACCTGGCTTAATACACTCTGCAAATTTTACAATATTATAAATAATATTCTCAAAATGGCGTGAGCAGTAGGGAGTCCGGAACATATCTCTGCAGAATTCCACAAAGCACAGGCTCCCAGACGCCATATTTTCCATTTGTCACCACTTTCTGCTTCCTCTTGCCAACCTAGTTGCTAACCCAAGTGGCACAATTCCCATTACTGACACAACTTTTAATCTACAATTGAAGTCCCGCTTCTGGAATGTTATCAAATACCTTCTAAAAAAACAAGCAAATTGCATTAACCAGATAGCAAGGCATGAACTATTACTTCTAAATCAATGCCAATAGTTCCTTTAGGCCTCTGTGCTCTTTAAATTAAAATTGGCAGTATACCTTAATGCTCTCAGGAACACTACCTATTACATGTTCAGCTAACTGGCCTATAATTCCCAGGCTCACTCTTCTTTCAAGCATCAGGATAACATCTGCTATCCGCTAGTGCTCACCACCTGTGCCAGCATTCACTTGTAAATCTATCTATATACAAAAGAGCCAGAAGTATACAGAATAAGCAAGCTGGCTATATTTCATTTTGGGTTTGAGTCAGTGTGGGAATTTTGCAGATTGCCCTGGACCTAAGGAACTTACAGGCACTGAGTAATCATGGCCTTGACTGAAACTTTGTGAAGGAGTGATGACAACTTCTCCCTAAATGAAGCTTCCTAGTTGGCTATACCTTCCACCACTTGTCAAGACTGTCAAAGTGACAATGTGGCTCTCATCAACGAATTATACCTAGGCTGAACCACTATCTCTCTGACACTTTCTCCTCCTTTGCATATCTCACCTGTTTCCAGCCTCTCACCTCATTCTCTATCGCCCACTCAAGTATGATAAAGCATGTTTCCTTCCCTCAGGCTCTGCACTGAACGACTTCTTATCCTTGGTGGCTTCAACCTCCATCTCATCATCTTCCCTCTCCCCTGCTCTCGTACCTTCCCATAATCTCTCCCACCATGTAAACTCTTCGGGCGGGGTTTTCTGGCCCTGAAACCGGAAAATCCCGCCTGAGGTCAACGGACTTTTCCATGGTCCGTCCCTCACCCACTACAATTCCCATGGCGGGTGGAACTGGAAAATTCGCCCGTCCAACAAATATTGACGGCCACAACTTTGTCCCTGCCACCTCATGTGGTCTCACTACTCTGATCATATCAATCACAGATTAGGCCATCTCTGATCACTTCTTTGAATCACTCTCCCCCTTCATTCCCCTTCCATGACACATAGCTGGAAAAAATTATCCCTAATTCACTTACAACTGCACTTTTAAATTCCTAACTGTCTATTTGTTGGTTTGCATTTGGACCAACATTTCTGCCAGTACTGATTTACTCGACCAGACCATCACCATTACATTTGATCCCTTAATCCTCAGTAACATCATTACTTGGTCTTACTCTTAGTGACCCTCATCTCCACTCCCAAAGACAAAGGGAAGCAAACTTGAACTGGTATGATGGAGCATCATGTCTGATTGGATCATATAAAGCAGAATGGGTCCAAACTCCTCACTATTCCAGGACTATACTGCAATGCAAAGAAACCCTGGCAAATTTTCTCTACTCCTAACCATTATCTCAATGAAAATTTAGGAGGCATGGATAGTAGGTTTGTAGATGACACCAAGATTGGTGGTATAGTGGACAGTGAAGAAGGTCATCTCGGATTGCAATGGGATCTTGGTCAATTGGGCCAGTGGGCTGATGAATGGCGGATGGAGTTTAATTTAGGTAAATGCGAGGTGATGCATTTTGGTAGATCAAACTAGGGCAGGACTTACTCATTTATTCTAGGGCGTTGGGGAGATTTATAGAATAAAGAGATCTAAGGGTTCAGGTTCATAGTTCCTTGAAAATTGAATCATAGCTGGACAGGGTGGCGAAGAAGGCATTTGGCATGCTTGGTTTCATTGGTCAGAACATTGAATACAGGAGTTGGAAAACCTTGTTGAAGTTGTACAAGACATAAGTAAGGCCAGACTTGGAATACTGTGTTCTGGTCACCCTATTGTAGAAAGGATATTATTAAACTAGAAAGAGTGCAGAAAAGATTTACTAGGATGCTACCGGGACTTGATGGTTTGAGTTATAAGGAGAGGCTGGATAGACTGGCACTTTTTTCCCTCTCCAACTTTCCTCTCCCCAGTGTCCTCCAGCTTTGCTTCTAACAATTCAATAAGATCGAGACCATCAATCAGCTGCCTCTACCTGCCCGTTCCACCAGCTCACCATAACAAAATTAATCTGAAGATCCTTCCTACCCTGCACCTAAACTCGCATCTTTTTCCACTTTCTCTCCTATCTCCCTTCATGCCCTCTCTGAGTTCATCTTATCCATGTCTATAATAACTCCAGGAATCGGCTGTAAGGGAATAGTGCTTTATTGCATAAAATAACGTACAGCAAAACCACAAGCCTGTGACAGATCTAACCGAGACAACGCAATAATGGACCCACTCGGGCCTGCTTTATACAGGGCTCAGTATACAAACTCCACCTGGTGAGTTAATTAACATTCCCCAGGGAGTTCGTATTTAACGGGTCCTACAGGGAGGTCAATCAGTGATTCCCCATGCAAGTCTTGGGGTTATAATAATATATAAATGATTTGGAGGAAAATGTAACTAGTTTGATTAGTAAGTTTGCGGACGACACAAAGGTTGGTGGATTTGCGGATAGCGATGAGGACCATCAGAGGATACAGCAGGATATAGATCAGTTGGAGACTTGGGCGGAGAGATGGCAGATGGAGTTTAATCCGGACAAATGTGAGGTAATGCATTTTGGAAGGTCTAATACAGATAGGAAATATACAGTAAATGGCAGAACCCTTAAGACTATTGATAGGCAAAGGGATCTGGGTGTACAGGCACACAGGTCACTGAAAGTGGCAATGCAGGTGGAGAAGGTAGTCAAGAAGGCATACGGCATGCCTGCCTTCATCGGTCGGGGCATTGAGTTTAAAAATTGGCAAATCATGTTGCAGCTTTATAGAACCTTAGTTAGGCCGCACTTGGAATATAGTGTTCAATTCTGGTTGCCACACTACCAGAAGGATGTGGAGGCTTTGGAGAGGGTACAGAAAAGATTTACCAGGATGTTGCCTGGTATGGAGGTCATTAGTTATGAGGAGAGGTTGGAGAAACTTGGTTTATTCTCATTGGAATGATGGAGGTTGAGGGGCGACCTGATAGAAGTCCACGAGATTATAAGAGGCATGGACTGAGTGGATAGTCAGAAGCTTTTTCCCAGGGTGGAAGAATCAATTACTAGGGGGCACAGGTTTAAGGTGCGAGGTTCAATTGCTCCACATTTGGTGGCCAAGCCTTTAGCTGTCTTGACCATAAACCTTAGAATTCCGTCTCTAAACTCACCACTTCTCTAGCTCTCTTTCTTCCATTGAGATACTCCTTAAGACATACCCCTTTGACCAATCCTTTGGCCATCTGGCCAAATAGCACCTTGTTTGATCAGTTTCAAATTTTGCTTTATAATGCTCCTGTAAAGAACCTTGGGACATATTGGCCACGACTCTCAGCGGGAAAATCAATGCATTTCCCTTTGGTGCTGGCAGTGTTACTGGGGTGGGATTCAACCACTTTAAAACTCAAAAAATGCCCCCCCAGGTGAATCATGTCGGGCCAATCGCGCCAGGCGTGTGAGAGTCCCGAATCAGCAATCAGCTGTTCAGCTGACATTCTGTAACACTTCCTGCTTTTCCCTCTCTCAGAATAACTGAAGGAAGAATAACCCAGTCTCACATTAATGCAGGAAGCATTTCATGCTGGATCTTTTACGAGGCCAATCTGTTGGAGTTATAACTGCGGATTTATCTCTGACAGCATGGACCCAGAAAAAAAATCATTGCAGCCTGGAACTGAACTCCTCCCCAAGACTAATTAGAAATTCCACGCAGTGTCCATTCAAAATAAATTATATAACTGATTCAACTCTGTAGTTTTCCCCATGATAACTGCACCTCAATGGCTCTATGTTCCACGCACACCCAAGATAACAGAATGAGATGCAGTTCTGAAATTGTACCCAGTTCAGGAGCATCAGGTTGGCAGAGTCCACTAGGGTTTTGAATTTGTATTTAAATAAGGTGTTATATAAATACAAGTTGTGGTTGTTCATCTGCAAGATTCTCTTCCAACACAGAAAGTACCCGAGGTTAGGTTAGCAGCTAACTGTAACAATCCTAAACCCAGGCAGCCCCAGAACATCAATGCAGCTGATCAGCTAGCACAGACAAGAGGCCATGTGAACACACTTCAAAGTAACAAAATCATTAGACAGAAATCCAGTTATTTTCTGTTGGTCTTTGATAACCTGAGGTATGAGCTAAAAATCAGAGTCATCTCTCAGTGTTTATCTTTTGACCCAATGATACGCTGCGTTAGAGCTTTCCCTCTAATGTGAGGTAATGCATTTTGGAAGGTCAAATACAGATAGGAAATATACAGTAAATGGCAGAGTATTGATAGGCAAAGGGATCTGGGTGTACAGGTACACAGGTCACTGAAAGTGGCAATGCAGGTGGAGAAGGTAGTCAAGAAGGCATACGGCATGCTTGTCTTCATTGGCCGGGGCACTGAGTTTAAAAATTGGCAAATCATGTTGAAGCTTTATAGAACCTTAGTTAGGCCACACTTGGAATATTGTGTTCAATTCTGGTCGCCACACTGCCAGAAGGATGTGGAGGTTTTGGAGAGGGTACAAAAAAGATTAACCAGGATGATGCCTGGTATGGAGGGCATCAGCTATGAGGAGAGGTTGGAGAAACTGGTTTGTTCTCACTGGAACGATGGAGGTTGAGGGGTGACCTGATAGAAGTCCACAAGGTTATGAGAGGCATGGACAGAGTGGATAGTCAGAAGCATTTTCCCAAGGTGGAAGAGTCAATTACTCGGGGGCATAGGTTTAAGGTGCGAGGGGCAAGGTTTAAAGGAGATGTCCGAGGCAGATTTTTTACACAGAGGGTGGTGGGTGCCTGGAACTCGCTGCCGGGGGAGGTAGTGGAAGAAGATACAGTAGTGACTTTTAAGGGCGTCTTGACAAATACATGAATAGTATTGTAATAGAGGGATATGGTCCCCGGAAGGGTAGGGAGTTTTCGTTAAGTCGGGCAGCATGGTTGGTGCAAGTTGTAGGGCCAAGGGCCTGTTCCTGTGCTGTAATTTTCTTTGTTCTTTGTTCTCAGTATCTACCTGGAGTGGTGAGTCAACTTCCACACAATTCCACTTTCACAGCTGAACATCACCATTCTGACCCAGCTTTTAAAGATATAACCTACATTTATATCATGTCTTTCATGACCTTAGGGTATCCTAAAATATTTAGACAATTAAGCATTTTTGAACTGCAGTCATTCCTGTAATGTAGAAAGCCTGGCAGGCAATATGATGCACAGTAACTCCCATACCCACAGAAATAGGATAAATGGAAAGATCATGAGCGTAGGCTGAGGCATAAACATTGTCCAGGATACATAGAAACATAGAACTTAGGAGCAAGAGTAGGCCATTCGGCCCTTCAAGCCTGCTCCACCATTCAGTAGGATCATGGCTGATTTGGGTGTAATCTCAACTCCACTTTCCTGTCTGATTCTCACAATCCTTGATTCCTGGTCTATTCAAAAGATGTCTAATTCTGCCTTAAATAAATCCAATAATTTGGCTTTGACGGCTTTCTGGGGAAGAGAATTAAATTGTCCCCATCTCCGTCTGAAAAGGGAAATGTTTTACCCTTAACCTGCGTCCCCTAGTTCAAGCCTTGCCTACAAAAGGAAATATCCTCCAGGTATCCCTCCTATCCAACCCTCTCAAGGTGCTATTTCTTTAAATAAGTTCACCTCTCATTCTTCTAAACCCCAGTGAGTGTAGGTCCAAACTGTTCAGTCTTTATTCTCAGGGTAAGGCTAGTGGTATTATCGCTAGATTATTAATCCAGAAATTCAGCTAATGTTCCGGGGACCCGGGTTTGAATCCTGCCACGGCAGATGATGGAATTTGAATTCAATTAAAAAATCTGTAATTAAGAATCTACAGATGACCATGAAACCATTGTCAATTGCTATAAAAACCCATCTGGTTCACTAATGTCCTTTAGGGAAGGAAATCTGCCATCCTTACCTGGTCTGGCCTACATGTGACTCCAGAGCCACAGCAATGTGGTTGACTCCCAACTGTCATTCAAGGGCAACTAGGGATGGGCAATAAATGCTGGCCAGTCAGCAACACCCATGTCCCATGAATGAATTTTTAAAAATGGGTCGAGTGACACCTTCTTTGAACTGGTTCAAACACAATTTTATCCTTTTTCAAATAAGGAGACCAAAATTGTTTGCAGTATTCCAGGTGCAGCATGGTGGCACAGTGATTAGCACTGCTGCCTCACAGCGCCAGGGACCTGGGTTCAATTCCAGCCTTGGGTGACTGTCTGTGTGGAGTTTGCACGTTCTCCCCGTGTCTGCGTGGGTTTCCTCCAGATTCTGTGGTTTCCTCCCACAGTCCAAATATATGCGGGTTAGGTTGATTGGCTGTGATAAACTGCTCCTTAATGTCAGGGGATTAAGAGGGTAAATATGTGGGGTTACAGGGATGTGACAGGACCTGGGTAGTATTGTTGTCCTTCTGCACTGTCAATTCTCTGATTACAGATGTGGTCTCACCAAGTCCTTGTACAGCTGCAGCAAAACTTCACTACTTGTATATACCAATTGCCTTGCAATAAACACCAACATTCCATTTGCCTTCCTAATCACTTGCTCTACCTGCATATTTTGTTAATCACGTACCAGGATAGCCAGTTCCTTGGTACCATTAAATTCTGCAATCTCTCCCTATTTAAATAGTAAATTTATCTTTTATTCTTCCTGCCAAAATGGACATGTTCACATTTTCCCACATTATATTCCATCTGCCAATTTTTTGCCTACTCACTTAACATCTATCTGTCCCTTTGTAGACTCTACCTCTTCTTGACAACTTTCTTACCTACATATTTTGTGCCAGGTTTAGCTATCATACATTCTGTCCTTTCATCCAAGTCATTGATATAGATCGTAAATAGTTAGGGGCCCAGCACTGAATCCTGCGACTCTCCAGCTTGCCAACCTGAAAATTACCCATTTATCCCTACTCTGTTTCCATTTAGCTGCGCCCATACTAATATGTTACCCTCTACTCCATGTGCACTTGTCTTGTGTAGTAACATTTGATGTGGCACTTTATCAAAACCAGAAGGCCTTTCCTGCTCTGCTACAAAATAAAGGCCTGGCATTTTTTACGTTCACATTAGAGGGTGGACAGGGCCATCGGCTTACTGTCCCTTACGAAAGATAGTGTAATGCTCTGAGTGTCAGTCTAGATTTTGTATTCAAGTCTCTGGCCTTGAATCCAAATTCTTCTGACTTGGAGATCAAGGTGATCCCCACTGAGCCACAATTTACTCAGGCTGGTGGGAACCACACTTGATAGGAATAAAGTGGATGATTGTTAAAATTGGCCGCCATGTGTTCCCACACAACATTTCAAAAGCGATCCATTGACATGTCCTGAGGATGTCAAAAGCATGATTAAAGTTGCCAACCTTCCGAGATTGTCCAGGATTCTCCCGGAATTGAGGATTGATCACCCACAAACTGCTGTGAGGGGCAATTGCAAGTTTGCCTGGTGACTGCTATAAATTTCTTTCTTCCCAGTTCCTTCCCCGGTTGGGGTCAGGTTAACATGAATGAATAATAATGTTAGATCACAAAACAGCGATGCTTCAGCTGAAATACTGGTCTTATATTACAAAGCTGAGAAGGTTATTGCTTACATTGTGGACAGCACAATGCAGAATGATTGAAGATGAAGAACGGTGACAATGCAAGCGGCTGCTTAATGCTTCATGCTACTTGATAAAAACATTATTTCATTTCTCTTAATGCATTGATGGTTAGTGAGAAAAGCACATCGTGAATCCCACAGATTTTGTTTCCAGTGATTTTAGATAACTAAAATACAGATGAAAGACATATCAAGAAAAATCGAAACAGATTTGTTTTCGAATATGCCTGATTTATTATCTCACTGAGTTGGTCAGGGAAAGCTTGTTTACTGATTCAAGCTTCTTTGCTCTGAATGGAAAAGCAAGAAACAACTTTCAAAAAGAATTTAGGTGCGGGCATTGAATTTTCTTAACGGATTATGACAACAAAACAGTTTGTCATTATAGCCAGCTACTATCTAGCTATGGTGGAGTATATTTCCAATAACAACAATAACATACGTTTGTGTAACTCCTATTGTGCCAAGGCAGTTTACGATGCATAATCAGACCAAAACTGACACTGAGCCAAAAAAGGAGGCGTTAGGACAGGTGACCAAACACTTGTTTAAAATTCTGGGTTGCATGCAGCATCTCAAAGGATGAGAGCAAAGCAGTAACTTAAAGAGACCAAAAGAGAAAATGCTGGAAAATCTCAGCAGGTCTGGCAGCATCTGTGAGGAGAGAAAAGAGCTGATGTTTCGTGTCCTGATGACCCTTTGTCAAAGCTGTTACACTGAGAGAGATATGCTTTGACAAAGGGTCATCAGGACTCGAAACGTCAGCTCTTTTCTCTCCTTACAGATGTTGTCAGATCTGTTGAGATTTTCCAGCATTTTCTCTTTTGGTTTCAGATTCCAGCATCCGCGGTAATCTGCTTTTATTTAGTAAGATGAAGAGTTTGCAGAGGGATTTCAGAGCTTGGATTCAGGCAGTGGAAGAGGCAAAGCCACAGCCATTAATGGTGGACAAATTAAATTGTACATTTTCTATGGTGACTATTTGTAAAAAAATAGAACCATAAAATCATGGCTGCTTACACAGTGCGATCGATATAGACAATAATCAACACTTTCCACATTTTGAACTGCTCCAAATTACTGAAATGTACATGAAACATACGATTAAAAATCAAAATTGACAGTGGATTCACATAGTCAGCTCCATCCTATCCCTCAGCCCAATCAAGAAATGCATTTTGGAAGTGTGGAGCAGCATAACGACTTAAGTACCCACGGGGGCATCTTACCAAAACCTCTGTAAGTGTAAGGTTCGGACAGGAAACCGGTGCGAAGCTTCCCAGCTCCACAGGCCAATGTTCTCTCCAGATTTGGAGCCTCTTGGTCAAAACAAAAACAAGTGGCTGTGGCTTGCTCCGTCACTCTGCCGAGGCGGGGCCTCATTGACCCGGCAAGACCCATTTCACTTTTTAAAGAGCCCCCCCCCCCCACCGCCGCACCCAGAACAAAAAGTTAACTCCCCCCTCGCACCACCACAAAAGGGGCTATCCATTCCCATCCCCCCTCCCCACAACCATCGCCGGCATTCCCATTCCACTGCACCTCCCCACAGCCCACACCCACCCCCCCCACACCCCCCACCCCCACCCAACTAACCCCCCACGCCACCCACATCCCCCTGCCCCTCCCCCCTCTACCCACCGGCCTATCCACCTGATCACCTCTCATTCTACTAAAGTCCAGAGAGTATAGACCGAGTTTACTCAGCCTCTCCTCACAGGACATCCCTCTCATCCCAGGGATTAATCTGGTGAATCTTTGCTGCTCTGCTCCAATGCATGTGTCTCCTTCTATAAATATAAAGACCAAAACTGCACACACTACTTATTCCAGGTGTCATCTCGCCAAAGTCCCTTGTGATTGTAGTACAACATCTTTATTCATGTACTCCAATCGACTTGTGATCAAGATCAACGTGACATTTGCTTTCCTAATTGCTTGCTGTACCTGCGTGCTAACTTTGTGTCCCTTGTATGAGTACACCCAAGTCTCTGAGCATCAACATTTACAAGCTCCACAACTTTTTTAAAAAGTGCTTTGCTGTTCGTCAGGAAACAGAGGTTGTTTAAATAATTTATATTTAAATTTGTAGGTGTTAGAAATAGGATATCATTTAAATAGGATATCATTTAAAGTAAGTTTTCTTTCTGTATTTAAAATAGTTAATGGCTTCAGGTTGGTTTAGCTGCGTGCATGGTAATGAAGGTTTACGACATTAAAGCTAACAGGGTTTAAAGGAAAACTAGGCTGTTGCTTAGCAACCAAAGGTCATCCGAGGACACAATGAAATTTTGAGTTCGTTGTAAGCTGGAACCAGGTGGAGTTGGACAGGATAAGGGAGCTACAAAGAGCAGACTTCCCAAAAGAACAAAAGAAAGTCCATAAACGAGAGGCTTTGGACAAAAGAATGTCTCAGGAAGACGGTTAAGTTAAAAGTACAAAAAACAAGAAGTTGAGCAAGGTACTGTTGAGTGAAGTTAAAATAAAAAGCAGAGAAAGTGCACTGAGTGAAGGGACAGCTCGACAAACCAGATTTAAAGTTGGCTTGGTGAGGAGCCAGACGTCAGGGGTAAATCAAACACAGCAGTGGTGTTCAGTTGGCATGGCTGGGTACCTGAGAGATTGTGTGGAAGCTCGAATGCACATGGCAATTCAAGGCAGTGGAACACTGAAAGGAGAGACTGAAATCCTGGAGGTAGATCCTTGATGAAGACATCCGAGAGAGAGCGTTGTTTGGAGAGAAGATTGCAAGCGTGTTCTTCGAGAGAGAGGAGTTTGGAAACACTTATTTGGAAGCCAGAGTTGCAATTGGCTCACAGTGTGACGAGCCTCTGGAGATTTGCTGAGAAATCCACACAGGTTGGTTTGGGTGGCATCTGTCACTTGGTTTCAAAATGTGGGGAGGAATTCTCCCCAAAAAATTCGAAGTGTTGAATTTGCGGGAAAACTGGAGTAATTCACGCTGTTTTTTTCAGTGGGAGCTCAGAGAAGAATCTCCCACACTCTGTGCACTGTGGAGGCCACCAGCCTGAATATCATTAAAAATCTATTCCCACCCGGGAAACTGAAACCTGCATGGTGGTTCCAAACTGTCAGCCTCCCAATCGCTGGCCAGCCCGGGACCCCAGCAGTGCTGCCCCCCAAACCCCCAAAGGCCCCCCTCGACCATTCTCGGGAAAGCCCCAACTCTCCCCCCCCCCCGTCCTGGGCTGGCCCGATTTCCAGCCCCCCCACGCAACAGTTACCCCCCCCCCCCCGCAACAGTGCCGTTCACCACCCCTGCAGGTAGACCCCCCGCCGGCTGACCCACCCAACCCCTGCTCCCCCCCCCCCCCCCCCCGCCCCCACCCCCCCCCCCCCGGCTTAACCTCCTCCCCAGCCCGCCCAGATTGCTGGCCTCCCTCCTGCCCTCATTGATCCCAATGGTAAAGTGGCAGCGGGGCCCCCCAACCCCACTGATTACCCTTAGGCCCCACCCCATCAGGCCCCACCCCATCAGGCCCCACCCCTAGGCCCTGCCCCAGCCAGCCATGCCCCCTTGACACTGCCCCATGCCCGATGGGCAGTCTCAAGATGCCCCCTGGGCATCGGGTGGTGCTCCCATGGCCCAGGGAGCACCACCCGATTCACCGCCCAACCCCCTGGAGGGCCCCGATCCTCCCCCTTTACTCCAACGGGGTCTCCCACTCATTCCCCGAAAGTGCGGTGCTACTCTAAACCCCGCTGGAGTGAACCACTCTGGAGGGGTGGGAGAGGGTAGCGGGTCCAGAGAATTCAATCCTGGATCCACCAATAGCATTTAAATGATATTTAAAATATTATTGAAATGCTAGCCCCGCCTCCCCACTGATTTCCAGCCTGTAACAGACTGTGCCGGAAATCCGGCGCTGGGAGACGCTAGCAGGGCGCAAACTCTTGCACGAATCCCGCAGCATGATGGGAGAATTGTGGCCGAGGTATTTCTGACCAAAGTTGGCTGATTAGTTTAGCGTAAACTGTGTACTGATTGAAAGAGCATCAGATATATTTTGTAACTCGTGTTATCCTTAAAAATCTTCTTGTTTTAATTAATTTATGGGACATGGGCATTGCTGGCTAAACCAACATTTATGACTCATCCCTAGTTGCCCTTGAGAAGGTGGTGGTGAGCTGCCTTCTTGAACCACTGCAGTCCCTGAGGAATAGTTACACCCACAGTGCTAAATGTACAGCTGGGGTGAAGGAGTAGTGCATTATAATTAATTTTTTGGAAATAACTCCCACGAGTTAACTTCATCAAATCCAGATTTATTTACAACAGTTAGTGATTCTCAGACAGTTATTTTCCAGTACAGAGTATACACCCTGAGTGCCGGTAACCCAGACACTCCATATTATATAGCTCTGCAGGGCTCCTGAATTGGATAGTATTAACTGCCTCAATCAGGGAGCTCATATTTTAACAGATCCACCTTGTGGACCTCTTCATTACATCCCTCCCTCTCTAGGTCCGAGGAGCTTCAAAGGGACATTCGCCTTGCGAGCCTCTTGCGGTGTTTCAACGCTGGGTCCAGTTCCTCCAGCTCTGTGTTGGAAGTAGGCGGGGTGTAGTGGACCAGAACTTGCCCCTTTCATCTTGAGCATCCAGACATGGGTTCACTCTCTTCCTCAGGGACTGCAGTGGTTCAAGAAGGCAGCTCACCACCACCTTCTCAAGGGCAACTAGGGATGAGTCATAAATGCTGGTCTAGCCAGCAATGCCCATGTCCCATAAATTAATTAAAACAAGAAGATTTTTAAGGATAACACGAGTTACAAAATATATCTTAAACTCTTTTCTCAGTCAGTACACAGTTTATGCTAAACTAATCAGCCAACTTTGGTCAGAAATATCTTGGCCACTTCGATACGGCGAAGTGAGCCACATCCATTTTTGATTCCAACGTTCTAATGACCGGAGATGGAGAGTGGGAGCTGGCGGTTCCTGGAATTTCTTCCGAGGCTCCTGATGTGCTGGATATTTGTTCTGGCACAGCCTGGGGCTTAATGGCTTTTAAATGGTCTGGGTGTTTTTGTAGGATAGTATCTCCCATGTGGACTTTGTAGGTAATTGGTCCTCTCTTTGAGTCAACCCTGCCTTGTAAGCACACAGGGATATTCCCATGATTTCTTAATAACTCCCTATGGCCCGCCTTTAGGTGTCTTTCCCGGCTGGTGCTGTTGTGGGCTTGGCACTCGGCTTCTTGATGCCATTCCACCCTCCCCGCAAGTTCAGGATGATCAGGCTCAGCCTCATGCAGATTCGTCCGTCCATGGGCAACTCAACTAGGGCTATTCCGGTCGTTGCATGGGGGGAGGGGGGGTGGGGGGAGTCATACTGTATTGGAAAAGGAATTTGGACACTGTGGTGTCCAAGGAGGCTGCAGGTTAGACCTTTAAACCTTCTTTTAACATTTGGACCGCTCTTTCCACCAGGCCGTTAGGTGATGGGTGATATGGTGTTGTCCCAATGTGTCAAATTCCATTCAACTTCATAAAATAAGTAAATTCCTCACTGGTAAAGGATGGTCCAGTGATGGAAACCAACACCTCCGGAATTGGGTCGTAAAAGAGGCACGAAGTTTCTCCGCTGTCATTCTTGTGTTTGATGAATTCACCCTGTGTACATCCATCCATTTTGAATAGTTATCTATCATTACCAGGAATATTGAACCCATGAATGGACCGGCATAGTTGTTGTGTAGCTGAGTCCACAGCCTTCCCGGTCATTCCCAAGGGTGCAGAGGAGCTGCTGGTGCTAGATTCTGCCCTTGTTGACATTGCTGACACTGAGGCAGAAGCGCAGCTATGTCCAGATCCATTTCTGGCCACCAGACAAAGCTCCTTGCCAGAATTTTCATTTTTGTCACTCCTGGGTGGCCATGGTGAAATTTGGCCAGGATGCGGTGGTGGTCCGGGCTCGTGATGACAACTCTGGAACCCTATAGGAAAATGCCATCTTCCACAGTCAGCTGCTCTCTCTGCCTCCAGTATGGGTGGAATGTGGGCTGTAATGGCCTTTTTGTTTCCCCCGTCAACACTAACTGTTTCAATTTCGCGAGGACTGGGTGTTTTTGCATCCACATATTATTTGCTGCCACTGGTAGAGTTTCCAAAAAGTTAATTGTCATCACTTTCTCTTCCATTGGAGTACTATCGGTGGAGTGTCTGCTAATGGTAGCCGACTCAAGGCATCTGCGTTGGCTATTCGGTCTCCTGGATGGTGTTCCAATCGATAATTGCAGGTGGCCAGTAATAAAGCCCACTGCTGGATTCTGGCCGATGCTATAGGCAGCACCATCCTGGCCTCCTTTAGCAATCCCAGTAATGGCTTGTGGTCCATGATAATGACGATTTTTCACCCAGACAGGTACTGCTGGAATTTCTTAATCCCGAATATCACTGCCAACCCTTCTTTTTTAATGTGGGTGTATTTGCATTCCATGATTCTCAAGATCCTCAAGATCCTGGAAGCATACACAATTGGGCCACCTATGTGCCAATGCCACCCTGATTCCATTTGCGACGCTTCCCAGATTAGTAATCGCTCTTTCCTGTGATTGTAATGTGCCAGAACGTTCAATGAGGAAATCTGTTTCTTTTCGGAAAGGCAAAGATTGACTGGAAGACCACTCCCAGGCTGATCCTCTTTCAGTAGTTGGTGTAATGGAGCCAGGATGGAGGCAACGTTGGGTATAAATTTCCTGTAATTGGTTATCAACCCCAGAAATGATATTAACTCCTGGACGGACGTGGGAGCTGGGGTGTCTTTGATCACTTGCACCTTGTCTTCCAAAGGGCGTAGACCAGACTTGTCTACTCTGTAGCCCAGATAGGTCACATGGGGGACCTGGAAAACACATTTCTCCTTTCTCAGGTGTATGCCTACCTTGGAAAATTAACTTAGAACTTCCTCAGGGTTCTCTAAGTGTTTCTTATCTGTTTTTCCTGTTATGAGGATGTCGTCCAGATAAATAGCAACCTTGTAAAATGTTCTTCATCATTCGCTGGAAAACTGTGCAGGCTGACGGTAGCCCAAATGGCAATCAAGTGTATGGGTAAAGGTCTTTATAAGTATTAATTGTTGAATATCTCAGGAATTCATGTCTCACTGTAATGTATCTCACATCAGGTTTCAAAAATGCGAGTCCTCCTGCCAACTTTGCATGTAAGTCCTCGATCCGCGGGATCGGGTATTTATCCAGCTGTGAGAAACAGTTTGCCGTTTGTTTCAAACCCCTGAAAAGGCAGACTGATCCCACCGGCTTTACAGCCGCTACTGCCCATTCCACGGATTGGACTGGTTTGATTATCCCATCCTCATTGCCACTGAAATAACTCGCATGAGCCAGTGTCCCTTCAGCAAATCCCGATTTATTTACAACAGTTAGTGATTCTCAGAAGGTACTTCCCAGTACAGAGTATACACCTTGACTGCCAGTAACCTGGACACTCCCGGATTGGACTCAATCAGGGAGCTCATATTCTGACAGGTCCACCTCCTGAACCTCGTTAAAGCCATTACACTTTTGTTTAACAAATCTTTTATTCTTCTGTTAAAAGTTGTTTGGAAGTTTGGCAGAGATGAACTCTGTTCATCCAAATCTCGAAACAAAAAATAAAAGTTAGGATTTATCAAGTGAGGTTCCACTCTGGGACCTGACCGCCCAGTAATGATGTCAGCTGTGATTGTAACAATTCTGATGAGCAAAGAGAATAATCTCACACTTCCCCACATTATACTCCACCTGCCACCTTGCCATTCACTAACCTGTCTGTATCTGCTTGCAGTCACCCTGTGTCCTCCTCACAGCTTGCAGTCCCACCCAGCTGTATACCATCAGTAGACTTAGATACATTAGTCTCTGCCTCTTCATCTAACTCACTAATATTGATTATAAATACCCGAAGTCCCAGCACTGATTGTTGCAGTACTCCACTAGTCAGAGCCTGCCAATTTGAAAATGCTGCATTTATCCCTACTTCCTGCTTCCTATCTGTAAACTCAATCCTCTATCCTTGCTAATATATCACCCCCAACTCCATGAGCCCTTAGCTTGACTATTGCCCTTTTTTGTGGCACCTTATCAAATGCATTTTGGAAATCCAAGTATATTACATCTATAACATTCCTCTTCATCTACCCTGCTAGATACATCCTCAATAAACCCTAATAAGTCTAATGATGACCACCATACCATTGTCGATTGTGGTAAAAACACATTTGGTTCACTAATGTCCTTTAGGGAAAGACATCCGTCCTCACCTGGTCTGGCTTACATGTGACTCCAGACTCACAGCAATGTGGTTGACTCTTAACTGCCTTCAGTGATGGGCAATAAGTGTTGGCCCAGCCAGCAATGCTCACATCCCATGAATAAATTTTTAACAATTGTCAAAAAGGGTTTCCCTTTTGTACACCCATGTTGACTTGTTCTAATTGTGGTATACTTTTCTTAGTGTATTGTTAAGACTTCCAAAAGATTCCAGCACTTTCTCAGTGACTGATGTCAGGCTAACTGGCCTGCAGTTCCCTTTTCTCTCTCTGTCCTTTTTGAGTAGTGGTGTTACATTTGCTAACTTCCAATCTGCCTGAACCATTCAATTATTTCAGGAATTTTAGAAAATCATCGCCAGTGCATCCACTATCTTTGCAAGTATCTCTTTTAGAACCCTGGGATGTAGGCCATTAGATTCTAGGGATTTGTTAGATTTTGGCCATTTGAGTTTCTCCAATACTTTTTATCTGCTCATATTAATTACATTAATTTCCTCACTCTTATTAGCCTCCAGATTACCTTCTATATCTGGTATTTACCTGTGTCTCCTACTATTAAGTCAGAGACAAAATATTTGTTTAATATCTCTGCCAATTCCTCACCCGTGATCATTTCTCCTGTCTCTGCTTCTAAGGGACCAATGTTTACTTTAGCTACTCATTCTTTTTATATACTTATGAAAGATTTTACAATCTGTTTTCATTTTTCTGCTAGTTTACTGTCATATCGTTTTTGTCACTTTTTAATCATCTTTTTGGTGGCCCTTTGCTGGTTTCTAAAACACTCTCAACCCTCACACTTGCTATTTTTCTTCGCAACATTATGAGCCTCTCTTAATCTAATATTATCCTTAACTTTTTAGTAAACCATGGATGGATTTTTCCCACTGAGTTTTAGCCTTTCAATTGAATGTATTTTTTTTGAACATTCAAATTGCTCCTTTAAGAGTTCCCCATTATTTATTTACTGCCATACCTTTCAGTCTATTTACCCAATCATCCTTAGCTTGCTCTCCCCTTATACCTATGGTAACTGGCTTTGTTCGAGTCTTGGATTGTTGTTTGTGACTGGAATATGTCATTATTAAACTTAACTTTTGAATTCATATTATGATCGCTATTTCCCAGTTTTACTATAACTTTACGAATTAACCCTGCCCATTGTATAACACTAAATCTAAAATAACTTTATTCCTAGCTGGTTCCACAGCATATTGTTCCAGGAAACTGTCACAAAAGCATTCTATAAACTCATCCATCTTTGAAAATGTAATTGATCCAGTCTATATGAAGATGAAAGTTCCCACAACTGTTACATTGCTTTTGCTTCAAGCTCCCATTTTCTTTTGCTTAATGCTCTGTCTAATGGTATAAATACAATTAGGAGGCCGATAAACTACTCCTACTAGTGTTTTCTGACCTTTGGCTATTCCTTATCTCTCCCCATCCTGATTTTACTTCCAGATGTTTTGAGCCAAGATCCTTTCTCAGTAATGTCGTTATGTTATTTTTAATTACCAGGGTTCCTCCTTTCCTTGCCTGTCTTTTCAAAATTCCTGTCCCCTGCAATATGTATTTCCCTACCTTGGTCACTTTGCAACATTGGGTGGGGTTTTCCGGCCCTGCCCGCCAGCAAGATCTTCTGGTCCCGCTGAAGACAAACCCTCCCTCACCCCACGGTGGGTTTCCTGGCATTCGGGCGGGCAAGCAATGCAAAATGCTGTAGACTTCAGCAGGAGTGGAAGATCCAAGCGGCGGCCAATGGTGAGCTGCTTCCGTAATGGGAAAATCCCGGCCTCTGTCTCTGTAATGACGATTAGATCTGAACAATTTATCTCTCTTTGTGTCATTTTCATCAGAACTTCATCAGAGTTGATTTAACTGATTTTCAGGCTTCAGGCATAAAACACGACAAAGTGAGTTTTACTGGATTTTACCTGCATTTTGCAAGGAGCAAAAATTGTCAGATCTAAATAACCAATTTTCTCTAGGTATGGAATATGAACATTGAAGAAGGGACTGGAGACGTGAACCTGGCTTGTTCCTATACAGATGCAGACTGAGCTGCTGTACATTTTGAGCAGCCTTTACATTTAAATCAGATTTCCAGCGTGTGCTGTTTATATTTTCTCTTTTTATTACCCTAGGCCACCATTTAGTTCCTAGCTTCATTCCACTTTTCCCTTTGCCAGGTACAGCAAGAACACATTTTTAAATGGTCTCTTTCCATTTAGCTGATAGAAGGTATTATAATAGCTTTGGACAGATCATTTGTGACAAAGTGTTGCTGGACAATCTAATAGAGCTTGCTGCTGGCTGGGAGAACACAGAAAGCTAAAGTTGCATTTACCTTCGAGTGCTGTCTTCCCCAACACCACAATGCTACAGTCGCATCCTTATAAGGCCAGTTTTACAATTAAAAACTGCAGCAGATGGCAAACATGCTGCCCTCTTGCTTGTTGCGACAGCTAGCCTTTTCCCAATTGTCAGTGCATATTTGATTGCAGTGAGTAACAGGATCATAGAAGTTTACAAAGCAGAAGGAAGCCATTCAGCTCATTGTGTCAGTGCCAGCACCTCTTTGCTAGCCCCAATGCCTCAGGCTTGCCCTATACCCCTTCAGTTTCATTGCCTTTCAACAGTTATTCCATCCCCCATAGAAGACATGCCGGACTTGTGTCAACTACAAGATTGGTGGCATAGTGGACAGTGAAGAAAGTTATCTCCGATTGCAACGGGATCTTGATCAATTGGGCCAGTGGGCTGACGAATGGCAGATGGAGTTTAATTTAGCAAAATGCGAGGTGATGCATTTTGGGAGATTGAACCAGGGCAGGACTTACTCAGTTAATGGTAGGGCATTGGGGAGAGTTACAGAACAAAGAGATCGAGGGGTACATGTTCATAGCTCCTTGAAAGTGGAGTCACAGGTGGACAGAGTGGTGAAGAAGGCATTCGGCATGCTTGGTTTCATCGGTCAGAACATTGAATACAGGTGTTGGGACGTCTTGTTGAAGTTGTACAAGACATTGGTAAGGCCACACTTGAAATACTGTGTGCAGTTCTGGTCACCCTATTATAGAAAGGATATTATTAAACTAGAAAGAGTACAGAAAAGATTTACTAGGATGCTACCGGGACTTGATGTTTTGAGTTATAAGGAGAGGCTGAATAGACTGGGACTTTTTTCTCTGGAGCGTAGGAGGCTGAGGGATGACCTTATAGAGGTCTATAAAATAATGAGGGGCATAGATAAGGTAGATAGTCAATATCTTTTCCCAAAGGTAGAGGAGTCTAAAACTAGAGGGCATAGGTTTAAGATGAGAGGGGAGAGATACAAAAGTGCCAGAGGGGCAATTTTTTCACACAGAGGGTGTTGAGTGGCTGGAACAAGATGCCAGAGGTAGTAGTAGAGGCGGGTACAATTTTGTCTTTTAAAAAGCATTTAGATAGTTACATGGATGAGATGGGTATAGAGGGATAAGGGCCAAATGCGGGCAATTAGGATTAGCTTCGGGGTTTTAAAAAAATGGCGGCATGGACAAGTTGGGCCGAAGGGCCTGTTTCCATGCTGTAAACCTCTATGACCCTAACTGCTCTCTGTGGTAAAGCATCCCATACTCCAATAACTTGCTGCACGAAAACATTTCTCTCAACCTTTCTCCTCAGTCACTATTTTTAAATGATGGTCCCTTGAGATTTATGCCCAACTACAGGATACAGTTTTGCCTGATAGAAACCATCAAAATTATTAATAATTTTGAAATCCTCTATTTATTCTCCTCCTAGTCTTCTCTGTTCCAGTGGGAATTGTCCCATTATCTCAAGTCTCTCCTCATAGCTAGCTCCCCAGCCCCGATGTCATCTCGATGAAGCTACACACTCCATGGCCGTAAGTGTTCTTTCTGTAATGAACAGCACAGAATACTCTGTAGGTAGCCTAACAAATGCATCATATAAAATTATCAGAAATTCTTCACTCTGATACTCTCTGTCCATATAATAGCCAAAATGCTGTCAATACTTTTGTTTTTATAAACTTGCTTTCGCTCTTTCACATCATTATGTATTTGAACCTCTCCATTTCTTTGTTCATCCACATTCTCAGCATCTTTCCATTGAGGATATACTCCCTTTCCTTCGCCAAAATGTACAACCCCACATTCACCTACTATAACTTGAATCAGTCACTTGTCGATCCATCTCCTAACCTGGCGATCTCTTCTGATTCCTTTTGTAATCATCCCCACCATTTGTCAAACCTCCTACTTTTGTTTAGTCACCAATTTCCAAGATTACCCTCCTTATTAAAGTCCAAATCACATAAACAGAACAAAAAAATGGACCCACTGCTGACTCTAGGATACATCTGTTCCAAACTTCTCCCAACATTCCAACACTCAAAACACTTTTTTCCCCTATCTGTCAACCGATTTTCCAGCCATGCTGTGACATTTATTCTTGCACCATACAAATATTTCTAACAAACCACTAGAAAAATATCTTATCAGATGCCTTCTGAAAATTCATATACTCTACATTCACTGCACTCCTTTTTTCTAAGTAGTTGGTCACTTTTCCAAAAACTCATATTCATTAAGTAAAGCTTGCTTTTAACAAACTAATCTTTCTTCTCACTATAAATTCTAAGAACTCACAGGTGGTGTTAGAGTGACCAGCCTATAATTATCCAGTATACCCTCCCCTTCCCTTTTAAACAGAGGCACAAAATTGGCAACCCTTCAGTCCCACAGCATCATTTATACATCTGACAGAATCATCATAGAATCATAGAATCCCTACAGTACAGAAAGAGGCCATTCGGCCCATCGAGTCTGCACCGACCACAATCCCACCCAGGCCCTACCCCCATATCCCTACAAATTTTACCCACTAATCCCTCTAACCTACGCATCTCAGATCACTAAGGGGCAATTTTTAGCATAACCAATCAACCTAACCCGCACATCTTTGGACTGTGGGAGGAAACCGGAGCACCCGGAGGAAACCCACGCAGACACGGGGAGAATGTGCAAACTCCACACAGACAGTGACCCAAGCCAGGGATCGAACCCACGTCCCTGGAGCTGTGAAGCCGCAGTGCTGACCACTGTGCTACCGTGCCACTGTGCTACCGTACCGTGCATCTAAATATGAGTGAAGCATTGAGACAAATCTCCTCTGAATCCAGGGTCATCGAGATCCAATGAATGATCAGTCTTGAATTCTACTAATTTTCTTCCAAACAGGTTCCTTCTTTAAATCATTCCTAAAAATTGTTTCAAATCATAGAATCACAGAATCCCTACATTGCAGAAGCAGGCCATTTGGTCCATCAAGTCTGCACCGACCACAATTCCACCCAGACCCTATCCACGTCACCCCACATATCTACCCTGCTAGTCTCCCTGACACTGAGGGGCAATTTTCCATGGCCAATCAACTTAACCCGCACATCTTTGGAGTGTGGGAGGAAACCGGAGCACCCGGAGGAAACCCACGCAGACACAAGAAGAACATGCAAACTCCACACAAACAGTGACCCAAGGCCAGAATTGAACCCAGGTCCCTGGCACTGTGAGGCAACAGTACTAACCACTGTGCCTCTGCGCCACCCCAGGAGTACATATCTTCCAGGAGTACACATAGGTTCTCATTTCTACCATCATATATAGACACTGAGGCACAATATTTCATATTTCCACTACTCTATGCAACTAGACTCTCATCTTGGGTCCTAAATAGTCCATTCCTCTTTTTTTATTTTATTAGTGTCACAAGTAGGCTTACATTACCATTGCAATGAAGTTACTGTGAAAATCCCCTAGTTGCCACACTCCGGCACCTGTTCGGGTACACTGAGGGAGAATTTAGTATGGCCAATGCACCTAACCAGCATGCCTTTCGGACTGTGGGAAGAAACCGGAGCACCCGGAGGAAACCCACGCAGACATGGGGAGAAGGTGCAGGCCCCGCACAGACAGTGACCCGAGCTGGGAATCAAACCCGGGTCCCTGGCACTGTTAGGCAGCAGTACTAACGATTGTGCCACCGTGTTGCCCTCTTCTTAACTAAGATAAACTACACACAATCCTATGTCCTGATAGTCAGAAAGACCAACCTTGGGCAGGTCTTGGAAACCATCATCAAAAAAAAAGAGTCAAGTCTTCATCTGTCATAAGAAGAGCAGTGCGAAGTCTCACAACACCAGGTTAAAGTCCAACAGGTTTATTTGGTAGCAAAAGCCACTAGTGGCTTGTTGGACTTTAGCCTAGTGTTGTGAGACTTCTTACTGTTTTTACCCCAATCCAACGCCAGCATCTCCACATCATAAGAAGAGCAGCAGCAGGTGGAAGGACAAAAAACAGAGTGTGGCACTGGGAGTTTAGCAATTCACTCCTGAAACTCACGCTAACTTTTAAAGATAAGTAATAATAAAAGTTTGCACCTTCCGCCTGCCAAAGACAGCTAAGGAAGAGCAGCAACGCACACAGCCTTGAGCTGTCATTTATTATTGGTCATGGTGAGCTGGAAAGTCTGCCTCCTGGCACAGAGCACGGACATGATTTACACTTTCCTGACGTAGACAAACTCCTCAGAATTATCAGGAAAAATCCAGCAGCCAGAAGTTAAACATTTCTGCTCCTTACTGTATAACTGTGACCACAAAAGCTCACTTTATGCGCAGCACTGCAAAATGGACAATCCGTTCCAATGTTACAAGTGCCACTTCACTGCCAATATCTTCAGGATTAGCTCCATTAGACTTGTTGGCTCAAAGTTCAAACACATCATCCAGGTAGAAGCTGCACCAAGACACCGTTTAACATGTTTTGTTCGAGCTGCCTTTACATGCCAGATGCTTCCATTTGTTCGGGAGACCAGAGCTAGGAACCATAAATATTAGGTTAATCTAATGGCAAATTCAGGAGAAACTTCTTTACGTGGCAAGAATGTGGAACAGGGAATAGTTCAAGTGAATCCCGTGGATGCACTTAAGAGGGATAAAAACAGGAAATGTTGGAAATCCTCCACAGATCTGTGAGCATCTGTGAAGAGAGAAACAGAATTAACACCTCAGGTTGTGGTCTTTCATCGGCAAAAAGTAATAGAAAGATGGACTGCGATGTAGTAGTGGGAAAAGGTTGTTGTGGAGCATTAACACCAGTATCGAGCTAAATATAACGGCAAAATACTGCAGATGCTGGAAATCTGAAATAAAATCAGATAATGCTGGAACAGCAGGCCAGACAGTGTCTATGGAAATAAACAGTTCATGGCTGTGATTTTCTGCAAACAAGTATCATAACAGCGAGAAAACGGGAGCAGTCCACACGGGCCTGTCCCACGCGGTACGAACCACAATTGCCCCACACTTATCATTTTTTGGGAGAGTGGTGAGTTGCGGGCCGATTCTTGGAAGGGTTGAAACACGCCAGTGAATCCAGCTGCAAAGCTATCGGGCGCTGTTCTGAAGAAGTGCCACAATCTCACACTGCACTGAGAGACCCCCTCCCAGCCCGATCTGTACTAGATGTGGCAATGCTGGAAAATCGTACACAAAATATTCAGGAAATTGACCTTTGAGAACCAGCGTAGACCTGTTGGTTTATTTCCAAATCTCCTGTTTCCATGCTCCAAATTGTATGTGATTACATGATTAATATCTGAGCCCTGGCTGCTTTTTTGTTTGTGGGGTAGCACGGTGGCACAGTGGTTAGCGCTGCTGCCTCACAGCGCCAGGGACCCGGGTTCAATCCCGGCCTCGGGTCACTGTCTGTGTGGAGTTTGCACATTTTCCCCGTGTCTGCGTGGGTTTCCTCCGGTGCTCCGGTTTCCTCCCACAGTCTAAAGATGTGTGGGTTAGGTGGATTGGCCATGCTAAATTGCCCCTAGTGTCAGGGGCATTAGCAGGTAAATATGTGAGGTTATGGGAATAGGGCCTGGGTGGGATTGTGGTTGGTGCAGACACGATGGGCTGAATGGCCTCCTTTTGCACTGAAGGGATTCTATGAAACAGGATAGCTCTATAGAGCCAGAGTGGTCGCGTGTTACGCCACTGCCTCAGGTAGATGTGGCTCTCCAATATAAATTCTGAATCGGTTCTGAGAAGGCTTGCACACCATCAAGCTTCTAAATTTTCCATCTGCTATTGGAAAGGTGCTGACAATAGCTCAATCAGCATTTAGCTGCTACAAGCAGGTAACTTAAAAAGTATTCAGTTTTGGAAGGACTTCTTCCCTACAGCGCGTGGGCGAAAATGATAAAAATGAATCAGTGATGGGAACTAGATATTCGAAGAACATTCCTCAATTGTATGGGACCTGCTGCTTTGCTTTATCTGTAACAGTACATATGGGCAAAGTGTTCAATAAAGAACTGAAAGGCTTTATTAAGTTTTATTCCCCAGCTTCAGTGTTGACAGGTCAGCAAATGGCACTGTTACAATTTAAAATTTGGGATTACTAGAAACAAGAAACTCTCCCAAGAAATGTTCACTGTCTCTGAACGACTCTATTCTTTTGACCTTCTGGCCAGCAATGTCAGAAACCAATAATAAGTCTTGTACAGTATATGTCGACTCTCAAAAAAAGAGGGACAGGGACTGAGTCTCATTAATAGCACCGAATTAGATGGGGCAGGTTGTAGTTTCAAGGTAGAATTTCAACTTTGCTTTATGTCCTCAGGGGCTTTGAATAAATTTTACTCTTTCAATCATACAATGGCATTATAAAATCATGAAGAACGGTCCTTGGCTTACAGCCTCCAGACAGCAATTTAAAATGCGACGCAGGATTCTTCATTTCTTTCCAGCAATCAGCCCAGGGTGCGACATGGGATAAGACAGATATCAGGAATGGCCCGGTTTAGGCTGAAGCATCACTACATCACTAAATTGCAAAAGGGTTGAACTAATGCCACATTGCAAGGTGTGAAGGATCTCCTGTCGACTGAGCCGGGTTCTATCACACAACAGGCAAGCAGGAGGAAATGCAGTAGTTTGCCACTGTACAATTCCTCTTTGTCATCACTGCAGATGGTGTGAAACACCACAACACACTGTAATTTCCGTCGTCATCAGGGTTCGTTCAGCAGCTCGGAAGGAAGAGATTTATAAGCTTCATTTACTGCTGCCATTTTCTTGTTATAATTTTTTTAAACAGCACCACGCACTACAACATACTTTGGATGTGTTCCAGCCTGTGGTTATAACTGCACATTTTATAATTAAAATTAAATGCACCAGGAAAATCAATTTTTAGAAAATTAATTTCTCAATAAAAATTCAGTGTACAACTGTTCAGCACTGAGCCAATATTTAACATTAATGTATTTAACCAGAACACAAGGATTGCATTTAAATTTTTTCATTACCCCCATTTAAGTATAAAATATTTGCAGGGCACTAGCACTTCAGTTTTTATCTTAAAATCTCTGCAACCTTTATGCTCAACAGAAAATAAACTTTATTCTACTTATTCCACCAAGCAAAAATTGTCAATCACTCATTGAAAATGTATGAGGTGGAATTTTCCCGTCCCGCCCTCCACGGGAATCGTAGCGGATGGGACACGGACAATGCAAAGGTCCATTGACCTCAGACGGGATTTTCAGGACTTGGGGTGAGCATGGCTGGAAAATCCTGCCCACGGGGTTAGATACAGAGTAAAGCTCCCTCTACACTGTCCCATCAAACACTCCCAGGACAGGTACAGCACGGGGTTAGATACAGAGTAAAGCTCCCTCTACACTGTCCCATCAAACACTCCCAGGACAGGTACAGCACGGGGTTAGATACAGAGTAAAGCTCCCTCTACACTGTCCCCATCAAACACTCCCAGGACAGGTACAGCACGGGGTTAGATACAGAGTAAAGCTCCCTCGACACTGTCCCCATTAAACACTCCCAGGACAGGTACAGCATGGGTTAGATACAGAGTAAAGCTCCCTCTACACTGTCCCCATCAAACACTCCCAGGACAGGTACAGCATGGGGTTAGATACAGAGTAAAGCTCCCTCTACACTGTCCCCATCAAACACTCCCAGGACAGGTACAGCACGGGGTTAGATACAGAGTAAAGCTCCCTCTACACTGTCCCCATCAAACACTCCCAGGACAGGTACAGCACGGGGTTAGATACAGGGTAAAGCTCCCTCTACACTATCCCCATCAAACACTCCCAGGACAGATACAGCACGGGGTTAGATACAGAGTAAAGATCTCTCCACACCGTCCCCATCAAACACTCACTGAACAGGCATAACACAGGGTTAGATACAGAGTAAAACTCTCTCCACACTGTCCCCATCAAACACACCCAGGACAGGTACAGCACGGGGTTAGATACAGCGTAAAGCTCCCTCGACACTGTCCCCATCAAACACTCCCAGGACAGGTACAGCACGGGGTTAGATACAGAGTAAAACTCTCTCCACACTGTCCCCATCAAACACTCCCAGGACAGGTACAGCATGGGGTGAGATACAGATAAAAATCACAGTGACTAAAAGTTCCGAATGGTTCAACAACTATTCAATCGGCAGTAGGTGCTGACTTACATATTTACAGCTGGAGTATCAGGAGGAATGTGAAGAGTCCAAAAAGACAGAAACGAGAAAGAGCTCCCAGATGTGACACCCTCAGATAGGCTGCCAGTATTCCCCGCCAAGTGTACACGTGGCCAATTAGTAAGGTACTCGAGGTGTGCTCAGTGTTTGGGGAACTGGATCTCAAGTAACACATCAATACTTTCAGCACAGGATGAGGGGTGAAACTCTGAAATAATCATCAACGTTGCAGTTACTCGTCCATCTTCAAAGTTAAATGCAGATGTTTGGAAGTCATCCAAAGGCACAGCTGGGGTGAAGTCATCTTGGATGTTGGGTGCAAAATGGGTGCTATTGGATTGGCCACCCTCTCAGCAGTACTTGATATTCAATTCCATCTGGGTCAATCCATTTCAATCAATATCTCCCATTTTGTACCACCACTGGATATGAACTTTTACCTCAATGTGTTTTACATCAGGGACTTAATGATGCTTCCAGAATAAAAATCCGTTTCCAACTACGTCATCTTACATCACTGACAAATGAAGATGGAGTGGACTTTAACACATCAAATGATTTGCCATTTACTCGCGTGTAATCAGCCCATTTGTACATCTCAGTATTTCCACGCCTAGTCGTGGTGACAATCCTTTTTAAAATAATAAACTGATCACACAGTACACTATGACTTAAAAAGAATGTAAAGTACTACCTTCAACCCGATTACAGTAATTAAACACTCACATTGTCACCAAACAGATGTAAGTACATCAACTCTGATCTTTGAGAAAATCTCACTAATCCTTTAATTAATTCTGGATCTCAGTGATTCATTTACCTTTCATGCAACTCAGTTTTATCCATTCTCAGGGAAGTCCAAAGCTCAAGGTACCCTTATAGAGATACAGTGAGGGGTCAGCAGAACCCTAATCTAATGTAATCCTAGATTAATCCTTTCACCTGGTACAATCCCAGCTGATGTCACCACTGGGTGGTCAGATCCCAGAGCGGTACTCCAGCTCAACAGATTGTAATCAGTTGTTTTTTTAGAGATGTAGGCGAACAGAGTTGCAGGACAAAGCTGTGGAGGCTTTGGAGAGGGTACAGAATGGTACGGAGGGCATCAGCTATGAGGAGAGGTTGGTGAAACTCGGTTTGTTCTCACTGGAACAACGGAGGTCGAGGGGTGACCTGATAGAAGTCTACAAGATTATGAGGGGCATGGACAGAGTCGATAGTCAGAAGCTTTTTCCCAGGGTGGAAGAGTCAATTACTAGGAGGCATAGGTTTAAGGTGCGAGGGGCAAGGTTTAAAGGAGATGTACGAGGCAAGTTTTTTACACAGAGGGTAGTGGATGCCTGGAACTCTCTGCCGGGGGAGGTAGTGGAAGCGGATACGATAGTGAGTTTTAAGGGGCGTCTGGACAAATAAATGAATAGGATGGGAATGGAGAGATATGGTCCCTGGAAGGGTAGGGGGTTTTAGTTCAGTCGGGCAGCATGGTCGGTGCAGGCTTGGAGAGCCGAAGGGCCTGTTCTGTGCTGTAATTTTCTTTGTTCTTTGTTCTTTGACTGCCGATTAACTTCTAACAGAAGAATAAAACATTTATTAAACAAGAAAATATTGACTATCATACACTACTTCTCCCCACCTATATCTTCACAGATGTACACAGGTGCATAAGGATAATACAAGCTACAAAATATATCTTCTACTCTAATGTTCTCAGTAAGTACACAGTCCATGGTAAACTAACAGTTCAACTGTGGTCAGACAAACCACACTCTGGACTGAAGTGGCAGATGCCACCTGAAAAAACTTCTGTGGATTTCTCATCAAATCCCCCCAGATGTTTGCCATACTGTGAGCCAACTGGTCTCACTGAAACTCTCACTCCCATGCAAGTGTTGCCAATCATCACTCTCAAAAAAACACATCTTGGAATCTTCTCCCAAACAATGCTCTTTCTCAGATGCCTTTGCCAAGCATCCACTTCTGGGATTTCAATCTCTCCTTTCAGCATTCCTTTGCCTTGGGTTGCCACGTACATTCAAGCTTTCACACAGATACCCAACAGTAGCCACCAAACATTTGATTTATCTTGGATGTCTGGTTTCTTACTGAGCTGACTTTCAATATGGTTCTTGCAGCTGCCTCTTTAACTCAGGACACTTTCTCTGCTTTTTACTTGAATTTTCATGAACAGGACCATAGCATCATAGAGCTCTATGGTGTAGAGGGCAGCTATTCGGCCCATTGAGTCTGCACCAATCTTACCCAGCCCCTATTCCCATAACCCCACATATTTACACTGGTAATTAACCTAACCTGTGCATCTTTTGGCTCTGGGAGGAAACCGGAGTGCCCAAAGAAAACCCACACAGACACGGGGAGAACGTGCAAACTTCACATTGTCACCCAAGACTGGAATTGAACCTGGGTCCCTAGCGCTGTGAGTAACAGTGCTAACCACTGTGTAATGGTGGTCCGGCTTAAAACTAACTCAGAAGTTCTTTCTACCCGAAGTGGGCCCTGGTTGTTCAGCAACCACCTAGTTCGGAACATCGGAACAGAGGAATTAGGAGCAAGAGTCGGCAATTCAGCCCTTCAAAAGCCCTCTCTGCCATTCTATATGATCGTGGCTGATCTCCATCTCACCCTAACTCCACTTCCCTGCCTTTTCCCCACAGCCCTTTATCCCACTTTTGATCAAATATTTATCTATCTCTTTCTTGAATCCATTGATTGATTCTGTATCCACTGCACTCTGGGGCAGTGAGTTCCATAGATTCACAGCCCTCTGTGAGAAGTAGCTTCTCCTTATCTCTGACTTGAACCTCCCCCCTCTTACTCTACAACTATGACCTCTTGTCCTAAACTGTTCAGGAAGGGAGAACATTTGGTTAACGTTTACTTTATCAATCCCGTTGAGTATTTTATAAACCTCAAACAAATCCCCCCTCATATTTTTCCTATCATAAACTCTCACTACCATACAGGCACATCAACCAAACTGAAGTCATTAATCGTTTCAAATGCAGAACCACAAAATTAAACCTACTTAAAGTTATGCTTTATTTCTGATACCCACAAATACAAACATAGGTTACTCACAACTACCTTTGTTTCCTGATTCACCTCATAATTTGACAACAATTCTTGGCTGAATTCTTGTTGAAGTAAATTTGGGCTGCTATTGGGTTGCCGTCTGCAGTATAAGTATTGGCCTTTTCCTGGTCGTATCCCATGCAATGCCATTACTGCTGCCCAATTGGACATGATAACAAAATGGTCACAGCACTTCCTTCATTCCACCTTAGGATGCTCAAGCTATCCTGGAGACACGATTTGAGAAGCAGCCTTATGAAGGTGAATGACATGCTATAACGATCGCAGCTAAATTTAAGAAAAGGAGGCTAGCTAGAGGGATGTGTAACTGAGCCTTTGTTCCATTCTTCCATCAGACCAAAGATTCAGAGGAGTTTAGTCAGTTGCAAGCTCAGCTGAAATTGATTGTTCTTTTTAAAAAAAAGCAAACAACATGGAACAAGATGTAGGAATTTGGGCAAATTATGCCCATTCCTCTCAAGGGATCTTATACAATTCACAACTTAATCTGTTGATAGTGAACAAACTTGAGGGATGATAAATCCCCACTCTTTGTGCAGAAGCCCTGTCAATATTCTGAATGTAATCTCTCCTGTTCAATGTTGATCACTAAGTCTATCTCTGCAATGCTAGAAATGCTTTTAACAAAAATGTGCTCGCAAATTTGCAAGGCACGGTGGCAACATGTCTGCTATCCGCTTTCAGAAGAAATCGGCCAAAATTATTCTCCTAGTGATTCAAACCTCAGGTCTATTGGAATCATAGAATGGTGACAGCACAAAAGAAAGCCATTTGGCCAGTCAAATCTGTGCCAGTTCTTTACAACAGTAGCTTAGATATTTCCACTCCCTGCCTTTCCCTGTCAGCCTGCATTCTGTTTCTCTCCAGATGCTTCTCAAATTCCCTTTAGGAAGCCACCATTGAATTTGTCTCCATCACACTCTCATTATCAATGCATTCCAGATCTTAACCACTTGACTTTCCTCATGTTGGCCTTGGTTCTCTTCCCAATTGCCTTGGTCTCTCTATGGCCTCTGGCTCCCTATGCATCTGGCAATTGGAAAACTTTTCCTCTCTCTCTCTGCTCTGTGGAGAACACTCATGATTTTGAGCACCTCTATAAAATCTCATCTCACCCTCGTTTCCAAGGAGAACAGTCCCAACTTCCTCAGAGTATCCACTTAATTGAATTCCTCATCCCTGGAAGCATTCGTTTAAATCTTTTCTCTCCTCCTCCTCTTCTGAGGCTGTGGATGATTTGCTTCTGCTCTGGTTCAAAGGCAAGTCTTTTCTGCACCTTTCCTAAAGCCTTTCTAAAGTGTAGTGCCCAGAATTGTGCATAATATTCCAACTGAGGCCATATCAGAGCTTTATAAAGATTCATCATAACTTTACTTTTTCATTGACTATGCCTGTATTTATCAAGTCCAGAGCCCCGTATGCCTTTTTAACCTCTTTCTCAGCCTGCCTTGCCATCTTCAATGATTTCTGCGCATATACCCCCAGGTGTCTCTGTTCTTGCACATCCTTTAGAATTGTACCCTTTATTTTACCCTATATTGTACCTTTTATTCTCCTCACTCTTCCAATCAAATATATCACCTCATACCTTTCTGCATTAGATTTCAATGCCCATTCCACAAGCCTGTCTAAGTTCTTTTGATGTCTATCACTAACATCTCCACAGTTTCTTAGAATCATAGAATCGTCCAGCGCAGAAGAGGCCCTTTGACCCATCGAGTCCACACTGACACATTAGAAACACCTGAACTCCCACCTAATCCCATCTGCCAGCACTTGGCCCATAGCCCTGAATGTTATGATTTGCTAAGTGCTCATCCAGATACTTTTTAAAGGATGTGAGGCAACTCGCCACTACCACCCTCCCGGGCAGCGCATTCCAGACCGTCACCCCCCTCTGGGCAAAAAGATTTTCCTCACATCCCCTCTAAACCTCCTACCCCTCACCTTGAATCTATGTCCCCTTGAGACTGACCCATCAACTAAGGGGAATATCTGCTCCTTATCCACTCTGTCCATGTCCCTCATAGTCTTGTACTCCTCGATTAGGTCACCCCTCCATCTTCTCTGCTCCAACAAAAACAACCCAAGCCTATAAACTTCCTCGCATAACTTAAATGTTCTATCCCAGGCGCCCCCTCCAGTGCAATCACATCCTTCTGATAACGTGGCGATCAGAACTGTGCACAGTGCTCCAGCTGTGGCCTCACCAACGTTTTATACAACTCCAACTTGACTTCCGTGCTTTTGTAATCTATGCCTCGGTTGATAAAGGCAAATGTCCCATATGCCTTTTTCACCATCCTACCAACATGCCCTTCCGCCTTCAGAGATCTGTGGACAAACACGCCAAGGTCCCTTTGTTCCACAGAACTTCCTAGTGCCCTACCATTCACTGAGTACTTCCTTGTCAAATTACTCCTTCCAAAGTGTATCACCTCACACTTGTTGGGGTTAAATTCCTCTCTGAACTTTGTATATTCAAACTGGTTCTCACTTATATTATCAACCTGATATCTGCCAACCTCAGCCTTTGCAGTTTCACTTCATTCTTTATCTATTTCCACAGCTAGGGAGCTTTAGCTTTAGTTTCCTTCTCTTTCCCCATCATGATAATGCATTTCGACTGTTCCCAAGTCATCTGCTCTTGAAAAGCAGCCGTTTGTTCCATTATAGTCTCCCATGCCAATCTTTGATACCAATTTACCTGGGACGTGTCTGTCAACAACCCAGTCCTGTTCTTTTCCATAGCTAACCTAAATCTTATGATACGATCATCACAGTAACCCGAATGCTCCCCTACTGACACTGATCCACTTCAGCTACCTACCTCATTCCCCAGGACCAGCGACAATGCCTCCTTGCTCATTAGCTTGGAAACAGATGTGGAAACATTTCCTGAAGACACTCTGGGCACTTCCGTCTCTCTGCCCTTTACATTCTTTCTATCTCAGTCTCAATTAGGATAATTAAAGCACTTCATTATAATTACTCTGCAAATTTTTGCACCTCTTTGTAATATTCCTCTATGTTTTTCCCATGAGTTGATGGCCAATAGAATGCCCCCAGTGATGCCTTGGAACCTTTATTGTTTCTTAGCTCCAACCAAATAGATTCTGTCCTTGACCCCTCTGGGACATCTTCTCTCTCCAGCTCTGTAACATTCTCTTTAATCAATACCATCACCCCTGCTCCTTTCTTACCTTTCCTATCTTTGCTGAACACCTTGTATCCAGGAATATTAATTATAGCCAGACCTGCCCTTTTATCGAGCCAGGTCTCCATTATCAGTACATCATATTCTCATGTAACTATCTGCACCTGCTGTTCATCAACTTCACTTACCACATTTCATGTGTTTAGATAAACATATTGTAAACCTGAATGAGATCACATTGCATTCCCCTTTAGTCTGACTTCTTGTTTCTGGGAAATTATATTGAAGTAGAATCTCTCAAATGCACAAGATATCCTTTTGACTTATAGTTCTGCAGGAAAACGTATGTCCAGTAAATCCAAAGTTATGGGCAGTATCTTCCGTTCTGGAGTATCAGTTGGATGGTGGGAGCGGAAATGAGAATGATTCCTATAAAGGAGCTGGACAGCTGGTTTTGCACAATCTTGTGCTGTTTAGCTTATTACCTATGCTTGAGCAAGGAGCACAGTGAATCCCACGGTCGGGATGGGCAGGATGTCGCTGTTTCTGTTGCCGCGTAGGGTTGAAGGTCCTAGCACTATAATTAAAGGGCAGGCAGACAGCCATTACTCACTGCAAGTTAGGGGCATCAGACTGGCTGTTGTTCCAGAGGGAGATACCTCCTGCAGATTACAGAATGTCGCAGAGCAGCACTCCATCACTCTGGTGGACCTCAACTCTCCAGGTGCGCCTCTTAAGGTGCCAGGAAGGTCAGGCACCCACAGGAAGGAGGAGCACTGACAAGGCATCCCAGGGACTTTAACCCACTGAAATTCCAAGAGTGTCTTTCCGCTCCACCTCCTTCCTGTCACTGACCCCAGCACATCTGGCTGAGGAGGGTCCATCAGGAGACCTTGAGCATGCTGGGGCCATTTCAGTCTTGGGCCAGTGGTCACCTGCCCAAGCCATCACAGTCAACAGGCTGCCTTCATCTCAGCTATGGATGCCAGAGTTACACTAAGGTATAGTAATAGGAAAAGAAAGATAAATAAGTTTTGAAGGCACATAGGTGGCACAGGAGTACAACCATTGTATATATCTTGGCATGGGAAAGGCAGTGGTATTGTCACTGGACTAATAATCCAGAGACTTAGGGTAATGTTCTGGGGACAAAAACAGAAAAATACTGGAAAATCTCAGCAGGTCTGACAGCATTTGTGGAGAGAGAGTAGAGCCAATGTTACAAGTCCAGATGATCCTTCGTCAGAGCTAATGTTCTGGGGAACTGGGTTCAAATCCCACTACGGCAGATTGTGGAATTTAAAAACTCAATTTTAAAAATCTGCAAATAAAATCCAATGATGACTCTGAAACAATTGTCAATTGTTGTAAAGTCCCATCTCATCCACTAATATCCTTCAGGGAAGGAAATCTGCCGTCCTTACCTTGTCTGGCCTACATGTGACTCCAGACCCACAGTAATGTGGTTTGCTCTAAATGCCCCCTGAATTGGCCAAGCCACTCAGTTGCATTCAACCACTACAAAGAAAAAACAAAGGAATGAAACTGGACAGGTCCACCCAGCATCGACCTTGGCACCAGAAACGACAAAGGCAAACCCAGTCCTGTCGATCCTGCAAAGTCTAACATCTGGGGGCTTGTGCCAAAATTGGGACAGATGTTTCACAGACTAGCAACAGCCTGACCTAGTCATTGATTACCTTGATTACCATGTACTGTTCCCCCTCAGCTGGTGAATCTGTACTCCTCCATGTTGAAGACCACTTGGAGGAAGCATCAAGGATGGCAAGGGTGCAGAATGTACTCCGAGTGAGGGGACTTCAATCTCCATCACTAACAGTCGTTCGGTAATAACACCACAGACTGAGCTGGCCGGGTCCTAAAGGGCACAGCCGGTAGACTGGGACTGTGGCAGGTGGTAAGGGAAATAAATACTTGACCTCATCCTCACCAACCTGCCTGGTGCAGACGCATCTGTCCATGACCGGATCGGTTAGCGTGACCACCACACAGTCCTTGTGAAGGCAAAGTCCTGTCTTCACATTGAGTTATCCTCCATCGCGTTGTGTGGCACTATCACCGTGCTAAATAGGATAGGCTTCAAACATATACAGCAACTCAAAACTGGACATCCATCGGGCACTGTGGGCCATCAGCAGCAGGAGAACTGTATTCAACCATCTGTCATCTCATTCCCTGGCATATCCCCCACTCCACCATTACCACCAAGTCAGGGGATCAACTCTTGTTCAATGAAGAGTGCAGGAGGGCATGCCAGGATCAGCACCAGCTATGCCTAAAAATGAAGTGTCAACCTGCTACAACTTAGGACTACTTGTGTGCCTAAGCAGCAAGTGATAGACAGAGCTAAGCCATCCCACAACCAACGGATCACACCTAAGCTCTGCAGTCCTGCCACATCCAGTCGTGAATGGTGGTGGACAATTAAACAACTGACTAGAGGAGGGAACTCCACAAATATCCCCATCCTCAATGATGGAGGATCCCAGCACATCAGTGCAAAAGATAAGGCTGAAGCATTCGCAGCAATCTTCAGCAAGAAGTGTCGAGTGGATGATCCATCTCGGCCTCCTCCAGTGGTCCCCAGCATCTCAGATGTCAATCTTCAGCCACTTTGATTCACTTCTCTTGAAATCAAGAAATGGCTCAAGGCACTAGATTCTACAAAGGCAATGGGCCCTGACAATATCCTGACTGTAGTTTTGAAAACTTGTGCTCCAGAACTTGCCACTTCCTGAGCCAAGCTGCTCCAGTACGTTACAACACTGGCAATGTGGAAAATTGCCCAGGTATGTCCTACACACAAGAAACAAGACAAATCCAACCTGGCCAATTACCGCCCCATCAGTCTACGCTCGATCATCAATAAAGTGATGGAAGGAGTCATCAACAGCGCTTTCAAGCGGCACTTACTCAGCAATAACCTGCTGATGAATGCGCAGTTTGGGTTTTGCCAGGGTCACTCAGCTCCTCAACTCACTACAACCTTGATTCGAACATGGACAAAAGAGCTGAACTCCAGAGGTGAATATCAAGGCAGCTTTTGACAAGTATGGCATTAAGGAGCTCTAACAAAATTGGGATCAATGGGAATCAGGATGAAAACTTTCTGCTGGAGTCATACCTGGTACATAGGAAGATGGTTGTGGTGGTTGGAGATCAATCATCACTGCAGGAGTTCCTCAGGATCATGTCCCAGGCCCAACCATCTTCAGCTGCTTCATCAATGACCTTTCTACCATCATAAGGTGAGAAGTGGGGATGATCGCTGATGACTGCACAATGTTCAGCACCACTCGCGACTCCTCAGATGCCAAAGCAATCCATGTCCAAATGCAAGACCTGAACAATATCCAAGCTTGGGCTGACAAATGGCAAGTAACGTTTGCACTACACAAGTGCCAGGCAATGTCTATCTGCAACTAGACAGGATCTAACCATCACTCCATGACATTCATTGGCATTACCATCGCTGAATCCCCACCATCAACATTTTGGAGGTTACCATTGATCAGAAGCTGAACTGGAATAACCATATAAGTACTGTGGTTGACAGAGCGGGTCAAAGGCTAGGAATCCTCTGGCGAGTAACTCACCTCCTGACCCCACAAAGCCTGTCCACCATCTATAAGGCACAAGTCAGGAGCATGATGGAATACTCTCCACTTGCCTGGATGGGTGCAGCTCCAACAACACTCAAGAAGCTCAACACCATCCAGAACAAAGCAGCCCCGCTTGATTGGTACCCCCTTCCATTAATATCCAATCCCTCCACCACTGACAACACCTTCCAAACCCATGACCACTAATATCTCAAGAGCAACAGATACCTGGAAACACCACGACTTGCAAGTTCCCCTCCAAGTCACTGACCATCCTGACTTGGAAGTACATCACTGTTCCTTCACTGTTGCTGGGTCACAATCCTGGTGCCCCTCCCTAACAGCACTGTAGGTGCACCTACACCTCATGGACACAGTGGTTTGAGAAGGCAGCTCACTGCCACCTTCTCAAGGGTAACTAGCGATGGACAATAAATGCTGGCCAACCAGCGACACCCACATCCTGAATAATGAATAAAAACAAAAAATGTGTAAACATATGTTCACTTGCGCTGTTTGGAAGTGTTCTGGATTCTCATCTTGCTGCTTGTTGCTTGAATGGTCATGGGCATTTAAGGGCCTGGAATATGTTTCTCTAACAGGCTTCGATAATGTCCATCTGTGGAGTCACTTCTTTCACATTATCAACATTGTGATCACTGAATATTCTGACATGAAGATGCTTAGGCACTTGCCATCATTTGTGCGTGTGCAGCCTGGGCACACATCATGTAATCCATTACTTGCAGCTCACCAGGTTCTGAGCTCTGAGAATTATCTGTGCAGAGTGTGCCGCGAAATCATTGCATCTCCTGCAGCTGTTCCCCTGATGTGAGATATTTGCAGAGTTCTCAAAGGGAAATAAGCAGGTTATGTGAGTGGCAAGAAAGACTGGAGATGTAGTTTGCGGGTTGAACCTTGAAGTTCTCCACCGTGGTCTTAATAATAGAAAACCAGAGGCTTCCCTAGATGTGAGGAGAATGATTGAGTCAATCATCCTCGCTATCCTGTTCAATTGTCACATTGAGCTAACATGCAGTTGAACGCTGCAAGTTAGGCGGCAACAAACAAGCTGACCTTGACTGCAAGAGAGATTGAGTGTAGGATTAAAGCGGTGTGTGTACAGTTGACTGCAGCTTTGTCAGACCTCATGTGGAGAATTATTTGGCCTGCTCATTTTCTTCTCAAGAGTTGGATTAGACCTTGCATGAGGGGATTGTAACCACAGTGAATGACCAGGGTAATATCAGGTGAGTGTAGGTAGAATGGGTCTGTACGCTAGGCCTTGTGGAAGACTGTGAGTATATCCATGTGAAGCATCAAGAGCTTTTCCAGAGCTTTGCAGATCCATGCAGGAGAGATGTTTAATTTGGGCTGGGATGTGCAGAATGACAGAGTGATGCGCTATCAATAAGGCGAAAGACTACTTGTGTGCCAATACAAGTGTAGGCTTTTATTCACAACAGAATCAGGAGCAGGTCCCAACAAATAACCGACCTGGACTGAACAAGGGGGAGGAGACAGCCACCTTTATACTTGGTGCCAAGGGGAGGAACCAAACCGGGAGGGGATGTGTCCAGGTATGACAAACACACACAACGGTGGTCCATATAGGACAAAGGCACAACTGAGGTCCACCACACAGAGCACAGTTGTGCAGTAATAGGAAGGGCATCAAGGGCACTGAGATCTGGAAGATCTCTGCAATTGGGGGATTGTGAATGATTGGTACTCAACATGCCTTAGTGCAGGTGAAGCAATGTCGTTGAGTAGATTCCAAAGTAGCTTCAAAGCTTTTCAGGATGATAAATATGTCAAGGGATATTGGATTACAGTGGGCAAGTGATGATTGGGGACCAGTAACAAGAACGTCCCTGATCGAGCTGTATGGAGGAGTGATCTCAAAGGGCCAAATGGTCTACTCATGCTATTCTTCCCAGTGTACCCAAAGATTTGGTTCCACCTGAAAGAGTTCTCTGCAAAGTCTGCTCCCCATTGGGAACAGGTGTGAGGGTGACATGAGGGCATCCCTCAGGTAAGATTTCATGTTGCTTTCGTACCAAACATATAGGTCAGAATTTTCGGGCCGTTCTTACCGGTGGGATCTTCCAATCCAGAATTTGAGCCAAACCTCATTGCCGCACTAGCCTGTGGTCGCCAGCATACTGACCTTCTTACTGCTCAGGCTGTTGCTCCTCCTGGCCCTAAAGCTAACCTGTGCAGCTTCCTCCTCACTTGGACGAGAGCCAGTGGAGAGGCTGGGATACCTGGAGTCTTCATCATTTTTACCTCAGCAGATCTATGAATGAATTGCAGTGATCCATCTAGTGAACAGATTCTTTTCAGGTTTGCCTCCATTGCTGAGTGAAAGTTATTGCTAAGTTCTGTTCCTGACTTCCATCTAGATATGGCATCCCCACCCCTTTCCAGGTGAAGGACATCCTGGGAGACCAGAGATGAGTGTTCCCTCCATTCAGATATGAGTGCGCGTGGAGGCATCGCACATTGACCAAGGTGATGACAGTCATGTGGGAGAACCTTCCATGAGACACTATTTAGCTTGCTTCCAATCCCTCGAGACTCTGTAGGAAGACCATTGCCTTCATATCAGAGAAAGATTTACCACATAAGTCCTTGTCATCCATGGCCATTTATCAGAGAGGATGGAGGTTTGGAGTTGGGAGTTTGCCAAACCTGTTCAGTCTCTGCTCCATCCTTCCCCACTGATCCTGCCCCCCTGTCCAGTCTCTGACCCATATTTTCCTGCTGATCCTCTCTAATTCAGACCAGCCTCTGATCCACGCTCCCCACTGATCCTGCCCCCCTGTTCAGTCTCTGCTTCACCCTTCCCAGCTGGTCCTCCCACCTGTCCAGCCTTCATGCATCCTGGCCCCCCCAGCACTCAATCTAATCAGGAAGTTGACATTTCTGAGCGGTCAACAAGATGTCCAAAGCAGCAGCTATTCACTTTAAAACCCAGGGAGAAGTCAACCTTGTGGGTTAGATGCCACTTATGTGCAATCACAAATGTGAAGGTTTTAATTTCTTTCTGCCAGCTTTGGCAATTGGGAGGGGGCACTTAATTCTGGGGAACTGGCCTTTTAACGAGCATGCATGACTTGCTAATGCATGCGAAAGAGCTTCCTGACATTGCTCGTTAGGAATCTTGACCTGCCTTTAAAGTCCCGAGAACAGAATTGTAAAAGTTCATCCCGCCGTCAGGAAACTGATTTCTGGCCTCACACCAAATTAAGCTTCCTGTTCGCCAAGCTCCCTGCTGCAGGCAGGACCAGAAGATTCCAGCCCACATCTTTATAATTAATAACACAATTAGTTTAATCTATGTTCTCTCGCTTGCCTTGAATGCTGTGATCCTGCGTTTTAATCATTTAAAGGAGCATGAAAAGATCAATTAAAAACCAATATATATAGCACAGGGACAAATACGCTCCTTCTAAGTACCTTCTTATTCATTCACAGGATGTAGAAACAAAGAAACTAGGAGCAGAAGTAGGCCATTCGGCCCCTTGAACCTGCTCCTCCATTCATTATGACCGTGGATGATCATCGAATTCAATATCCTGATCCCCCCTTCCTCCCATATCCCTTGATCCCTTTAACCCCAAGAGCGATATCTAATTTCTTCTTGAAATCACACGTTTTGGCCTCAACGACATTCTGTGGTAGTGAATTCCACAGATTCATCACCCTCTGCGTGAAAAAATTTCTCCTCACCTCTGTTCTAAAAGGTTTACCCCTCAAACTGTGACCCCTAGTTCTGGACTCTCTCACCATTGGGAACATTCTTTCTGAATCTCCCCAGTCTAACCTGTTAGAATTTCATAAGTTTCTATGAGATCCCGTCTCACTCTTATAAACTCCAGTGAATTTAACCCTAATTGACTTTGTCTCTCCTCATATGACAGTCCTGCCATCCCAGGAATCAGGCTGTACTCCCTCTATAGCAAGGACATCCTTCCTCAGATAAGGACACCAAAACTGCACACAATACTCCAGGTGTGGCCTCACCAACGCCCTATATAATTGCAGTAAAATATCCCTATTCCCATTCTCAAATCCTCTCGAAATGAAGGCCAACATACCATTTGCCTTCTTTACTGCCTGCTGTACCTGTGCGCTTACTTTCAGCGACTGATGCACGAGGATACCAAGGTCTCGCTGAGTATCCGCCTCTCTCAATTTACACCCATTCAAGTAATAATCAGTCTTCCTATTATTGCTACCGAAGTGGATAACCTCACATTTATCCACATTATACTGCATCTGCCGTGCACATGCCCACACACTCAGCCTGTTCAAATCACGCTGAAGCAACTCTGCATCCTCCTCACAGCTCACCCTCCCACCCAACTTTGTATCATGTGCAAATCTGGAAATAATACATTCAGTTCCCTCTTCCAAATCATTAATATATAATGTGAACAGTTGAGGTCCGAGCACAGATCCGTGTGGAACCCCACTAGTCACTGTCTGCCAATCAGAAAAAGACCACTCATGCCAACTCTTTGCTTTCTATCTGCTAACCAGCTTCCTATCCATCTCAAGACATTACCTGCAATCCCATGTGCTTTAATTTTACATAGTAGTCTGTTATGTGAGACCTTGTTGAAAGCCTTCTGAAAGTCTAAATAAACCACACCCACTGGTTCTCCTCAGTCAACTCTACTAGTTACATCCTCAAAAAGTTCCAATACACTCGTCAAGCATGATTTCCCTTTCATAAATCCATGCTAACTTTGTCTGATTATACCACTGCCTTCCAAATGCCGAGTTATGAAATCCTTGATAATCTTTGATAATGCACTCTTCTCAGTGATATGGACATCACTGACAAAGGCAAACATCTATTGTAAATCCTTAACTGTCCTTGAGACTGTGGTGATGAGCCATCTTCGTGATAACTTAGTGCCTTGCTAGGACAATTTAGAGGGCAGTTAAAAGTCAATCACTTTGCTGTGGGCCCAGAATTCCATATAGAATCCCAACAATGCAGAAGGAGGCCATTCGACCCATCGAGCCTGCACCAACAACAATTCCACCTTGGCCTTACCCTCATAACCCCATATATTTACCCTGATAATCCCCCTGACACTGAAGGGTCAGTTTAGCATGGCCAATCTTTACATGCAAACTCCACACAGACAGTCAGCCGAGGCTGGAATTGAACCCGGGTCCGTGGCATTGTGAAGCCGCAGTGCTAACCACTGTGCCACTATGTCGCCCACAGACTAGACTGGGTAAGGGTGGCAGATTTCCCCAGCTGCCATGATGGGATTTGAACTCCTGGCTCCAAATCATTAATCCAGACACCCGAATCACTGCTCAGTTACAAAACTGCTATTTCCTTAACAAAGCTGTATTTAATTAACAAAAACTACAATTTTGTACTATCGTCCACCTTAAACTTCAGACGGTGAGGAGTGTTCTGCTGGAGAATGGAACACAGGTAGCCATGAGTCCTAGGTCGGTTTACACACAGTACCTACAAGAGCACCCTCTATTCTACCAATAATCCCAGACCAGCAATCCAGTGGCTGAGACTGGCAACTAACTGAGCTTGTACCACATGCATTTCACAAAACTAGTCTTAAAAGCAGTTGACAGAAGACATTAATTTTGACAACCTGAACCATTAACTCTGTTTCTCTCTCCACAGGTGCTGCTTGACTTGCTGAGTAATTTGCGGTTTTCATCTAGATTCCTCACACCCGCAGTGTTTTGTTTTTAAAGTTTATTTATTAGTCAGAAGTAAGGCTTACATTAACACTGCAATGAAGTTACTGTGAAATTCCCCAAGTCGCCACACTCCGGCGTCTGTTCGGGTCAATGCACCCTAACCAGCATGTCTTTCAGATTGTGGGAGGAAATCGGAGCACCCGGAGGAAACCCACGCAGACACGGGGAGAACGTGCAAACTCCACACAGACAGTAACCGAAGCCGGGAATCGAACACGTGTCCTTGGCGCTGTGAAGCAGCAGTGCGAACCACTGTGCCACCGTGCCGCCCTTTTCATTTTCATCTGTCTGGGGCTGAATTGAAGCTCGATGCCAGGTGTTAAAGGGCAGGGTCTAAGCCCCTGCACCATCTCTCCCCTCCTTTCCATTGCCAATGACTTTTCTTCAAATTGAGTTTGACAATCCATCTTTAAAATATTATAATTTTTACCATACAATGGCAATGCAATTTTCACAAGGTTACTGAGTGAAAGAGTGAAAATTGTGTTGCATGAACCTTTCAGTCTGCTCATGTCTGATTTTTTGTGTTATTAATAATCTCTTTAGCAGCAGTAAGGCAGCAAATGATGAACATTCAACAAACGCAGAGGAGGCAACAAACCTGCCTGAATCCCTCTCTTGTCATTATCTTAATTCCCCAATATTATAGGGCAGTTACCAAGCCATGTCCAATTCACACTGCGGATAGGAACACATTAATATCTGTGCAGTTTAATTTGTGCTTCTCCCTTCACAAGTATCGTTTTTCTCATTACATCGACCAATACTACAGCAGTCAATGTATTGAAGAAAGTTGACTGTGACTGGGAACCATAAATACCAGAGCGCAGATTCTATGCCTACCTAATGATTCTGGGAACTACAACTTCAAAGGCAACCAACAGCCATCAAGGTTTATTTGTTCTGTAACAGCAAAGTTATGGGACAGGACACGTCTACAAGCAGTGGGTGAAACAGGGATCAGATATCCTACCAAATCTTCACTTCTTGATTTTGCACAAACAGTACTCACCACATCCAACTAAATAAACTGTGTGCTACCTCGCACTTATAGCTACAGCTGCAGTTACCTATTAAAGATAAAACTTTATTGAAATGGCTGAGTGTCTGGGAAAAAGACAGAACAAGAAATCCAAAAGGTCAAACTGGGAATCGCAATGCAACTGCAAACATAGTTTCAAATAATTTTCAGCGATGGATCTTTCTAAATGGTTCAATTCTCCTCATTTATTATAGCATTTGACTCCACTATTCCAATGTTACCTCTGGCAACCAGCAACCCTCTGTTCTGCATTCTAAACAGAGCTGCGCACACTCACAACTATGGGTGATGCCACAGCATACGAAAGGTAGGTGGGCCATTGGGTGACATGTCTCCCTGTCACTCATCACTTTCAGGGATAGGGGAGGAATTTCCCAAAATCTCCCCTACGTCTGCCATTGGCCTAGAGTTATTTTACTCGCTGTCCTTTTACCTCTCCCAGGAAATGGCAGTTGTCGTTCGGTGGAGGGCCACGGGGGTCATGTGTAAAGTTGCATTGTGACTGTATGGCACAGGCTTCATGGACCAACTGGTCTTTATCTGTTCGTCAATTTCTTTGCCTTTATCAGTACGATAAATTCCCATGTTGTGACTAACAATGGGAGGAGGTGATTTTGGTAACATAGAAGATATGGAGTCGTGAGCTCAGCTCTCACAGGGAGTGGTTGAGGCGAATAGCATCGCTGTATTTAAGGAGAAGCTGGATAAACATATGAGGGTGAATGGAAGAATATGTTGATGGGGTGAGATGGTGTAAGATGGGAAGAGGCTTGTGTGGAGCACCAATACCAGCATGGGCTTGTTGAGACAAATAGCCTGTTTCTGTGCTGTAAATTCTCCAAGGCTGAGACTCAGGAAAGGAGGAGGAAATGGGAAAAGATGTTAAGCTTTCCAATTCTAAACATCCAAGTCCCTAATCTGAAGGTCCAATTGACTCAGTGGAAATACCCCTGAGCTTCAAATGAGTGAATTATTTTCATCGTCACAATATGTCAGCTAGAGTTACATTAATCAAGCAAGAAAAAATAATGGCTCGAAAATGCAAACAACTAATAGCAGCATCCATTCTAGGAGAGTAAAGGTGGGAACCACAGAATCAATCAAAAACTAGATAATAAAAGACTCCTGGGACAACAGCATTATGCCGCCTCCTCTCCTTCTCCACTGTTTCAATCTCTATGAGCACACCTTTATTGACACAGGAGCTAACCCGGAGGACTCCTGCCCAGCTTAATGATATTGAACATGGATGAACAGTGTTGCAACAAAGCAGACAGTAACTGCCTCTTCTCACTTATCTGATCTGATAACAAAGCTATTGATGTGAGCTTGCTTTTGCAGGGGTGTGCTCCCAAGTGTTTATCTCCTTCTTTGCCGTGCCTGCCTTATTTGTATTTAAAAGACAATTCTCAATTACTTGAAGATTTTCGAATGTTCCTTTGTGCTTTTATTAATCTGTAAGCTCCATGCATCTGTCATCAATATCTAATGGCACTTCACTTCAAGGCATTGACCAAAGGGGTAAGGGAGAGAATAACCAAACATCACTCAGTTTACAAAGGGAGACATTTCCTCACATGCATTCAACATTACCTTCAGCAACACTAAATGCTTAAACAAAAAAGATAAATTATTGTGCCTAGAAATAGAAATAGTTCAAATAGTTAAATTCTTACAGAGATTTGCTTTTTCCCCCATGTTTAATCTTTACCTTAATTATTCTCCTTCAGTAATATCTGTAGGGAAGGGCAAATAGGTGCAGAGGTATGTGGAAAGAGCAGTGAATTGGGACTAACTGACTTGCTCTTTGAAAGAGCCAGCACAGGATCAATGGGCTGAATGTCATCCTATGACTCTCTGATTGAACCTCAGATGAATGCACACATAATGGCAGTCAGCTTCTCCTGCAACGTCTGTGCAGTGAATGCATCTGTTCATTTCCAAGCATCAAACTGAGGAGATTAGGGAAGCTATGATTAGATGGCAATTTATTTTCCTTCAGTACCATCTATGCAAGTACCCAATGTGACAAGAAGCAAACTGATACTAGATCAAAGAACCCTTCATATAACTATATGGAAACTATTGGTATCATGATAAGGGCTGTTCTCATAGAGAACATGACCGCCTCGTCGTAGTCTGTGATGTACAAGAAATAAATGTACAAATGGACAACCAAGTGAATCCAATTGAACATTTCAATATCAACTAAAGAAAGTAGATACTAGTCAAGTGGCTAGCTTCCACTGTCCTCTTTGGTTGCGTTGCCCAATCTGTTAAACACCATGCACTCCCCAACTCTCTTAAACAGGGCATCCCTACTGACTTTCCTTATGCAATGATGTGCTGTTGCCTGAAAAACGTCACCAAGGTCCACTGTCGATCCTTGCAATGGTCCCAAAGTGAAGAAATTAAAAAGTGACTCTGACAACTATTGGCAGGGTATGCTCACAAAACCTGCAAGGCCTGAGGTAAACCACAGGTAAAAATTACTTGCCTGGAAAGGTAAAGGCTCCTGCCACAGTAACGCTCTGACATTTTAAGGTAGCTCATTCTTTGGGGTACAGCTTGTGCTGAAGAAGTTGCCTTTGTGGCCTTTCTGCTCCTTGTTCTTTCCCTCTGTGCTCCTCATGCACGGGGGTCTGCATCAGGTGATGTCAAGAAATAGCTGAAGGCTCTGGATATTGCAAAGGCTATGGGCCCTAACAACATTCTGGCAATACTGAAGTCTTGTGTTCCAGAACCACCTGCAGCCTGAACCAATCCATACAGCTGCAACACTGGCATCTACCTGGCAATGTGGAAAATTGCCCAGGTATGTCCTGTCACAAAAAGCTGGACAAATCCTACATGGTCAGTTACTGCCCCATCAGTCTACTCTAATCACCAGCAAGGTAAAGGAAGGTGTAGTCGAAGGTGATCTGTCACATCCAGCATTCACACATTCAGTTCCAGTTGGAGTTCCTGGATAACAATCAAGATAAAAAATGCAGCCTAATTTATCTCCGGCCTAAATCAGACTCATCGGGTAATTGCTGTGCCCCTTCTGCCCTTTCAAGCTCTGATCAACTAACTTAGAACAGCCTTGAGATTGAAACTGGAACCTTACAGCTCGAGACTTATCACTGCATAAGCTGGAGTCATGGAGGGAAACCAACTCTAAACCTGATGAAACAAAACATTATTTTTGGTGCCACATCCAATTAGGCTTATCCTATTGAAGATCTGGGGCTGTGGTGGTAGGCAGACCTGCATGTATCCCTGGGGTTGGGGGGGAGAGGGGGGGGGGCCAGGGGGTTGCGGAGGGCAGGTAACACCGCTGGCCGTAGCCTGAGTGACCCATGGTGTTCTTCACTGATATTACTGAAGTTCGAGGTGGGGGCAGCGGGCTGCCGTTCTGAGTGCCTCGATGCAGGTGAATTTTGCCCTCCAGATGTCTCCTCTGGCCCACTCCCCTCAGGCCCACTCTACTCCAACAATGAGAAAGAATTTGACAAAAGCCAGATCAATCTGATGAAATCGGGAATAAAAATGTTGTAGTCTAATTTTTCATGAGAAATAACCAGAGGAATTATTAAACAGTTTATAAATTTCAAAATGCTGTGTGCTGGCACTAATGCAACAGCATTTGGAAATCCCAGCGTGTGGCACTATTTTGGGATATGAAGCAATCTGTGCATTCAATTTGTTTCTATGTTTCTGATGAGAATACAATCTCGGAAGCCTAAGGCAGCGCCTTCGATAAACCTGCAACCCTGCCAGTGTTACAGGTTCCATCAATACTGCACAGCACAAGTAAACGGAATGCCTTTCAGGGTATTACTGGCACAACTCAACAGAAGCGAGGATAAAATAACTTTGTATTGAGCAGCACTGAGAGCTAAAGACAGACACTTACTCCACCGGCCTCAGGCAGTGCCTTCATCAATGCTTTCAAAAGACTGCAGGCAGCACTTGTGACAGATCTGAATGAATAATGTTGCAATTCCGCCATAACAAATGTCCTAAATTAAGAAACCAAGCATGGAAATGGGAGGCCGTTTGGCATATCAAAGATATTTCATCCCCCTACCATGTATAATGTACACGGTTGTGTAATCTCTCTCCCACTCCTTCCCTATTCATGTAATGTCCCCAGGGGAATTTGTGCATAAGTACTCTCTGAGTATAAAAACAATCATCAGGCAAAACTTCATAACATTCACTCTCACCCTCATATTGTCATCAGTCCGCCCCGGGCTGTTGCCCAATAACCAATACTTCCCAAGGGTTTACTAGCTTAGGCCACACTTATCCCTATGTAACCTTCAGCACTATCCCCAATTAGGTACTGGTCGGGATTCTCTATATTCAACAAGCTTGGCGATATATCCACAGAATACAGTGAAGGGTAACATCTTCCAATATCTAGCTGTACATTAGATTTGTTAAATTCAAATCTGTGGCCTTTGTAAGTTCTATAAGTTGCTTACGCTTACATCAGATATGGCTCTCATCCTGTTAAAAATATGGTTCAGTTTCTTCTTCATCCTTTTTAGTGTTGACAAAAGGAAGTTAAGTTCTGTGACTCTCTTCCCAGGACTGATTCATCCTTATCACCCACTCTTCCCCGAATCCTCTCAAAGGCATTGATGTTCTTTGGAAGTAGGGCAGATAATGTTCTCCAGGATATTCCAAATATGGACTCAAATGTTCACTCCCAAGATGGGTGCACAAAGAACCCAACTTGAGAGGAACTTCACGGAATGGCCGGATTTTCATTCCAGGGAGAGCAGGTGCTGACTGGAGTCAGACCCACTGTTCCTGGAAACAGTTTGGAGGCAACCACAGGGGCTGCCCAAATGCTGGGGCATGCTGTTTAAGAGGCCCAGCTCAATGCTCAGGTTCCGGTTATAATAAAGGCAGTAAGGCTCTTTAGCGCTCACTCTTTACATATGTCCTATGCCCCATCCATGCCAATTCATACTACTTCATGCCCCCATCCTCCTCTTACCTTCCATGCCAACATATTCACCTCTACCTAATCTCCATGGGCCACTTAAAAGACCTATACCAATTTAGTGCCAGCTCATGACTCCTATTCTCATGGTTCTTTGGAATGGCCAGTGCAAACTTAGTGCCTTACCTCCTCCATGCCAGGTCACCCAGATTACACCATGGGCAGACCTTAAAAACCGTGCTAAAATGAAATAAAGTGTTAAGTATCTATTAAAGACTTCCTACATTAAAAATGCTCTGATTGATAAACTCCATTCAATACATCTGAACCCCTTCAGGTACTTAATCCCAGATAGAAACAAACATTTGTATTCATAACCCCATCTCAAAGATATTTAATCACTCCATTACCACTTAGGAACGGTCAATCAAACTGTGAACTTGCAAACCCCCTACTGTGATAATGATAGGTTGTGGAAGCAGTAAAACAGTTTTAATACTATAACGATAACTTCAGGCTAATGGCAACAAACAACTATTGAAATAACAAGCACCTATTATTTTTCAACTGAGAAATACAGCAAGTATACAGCAACCCACGACCACTTCCATCAAGAAGGACAAGGGCAACAGATACATGGAAGCACTACCATCCTGACTTGGAAATATATCACCGTTCCTTCACGGTTGCTGGGTTAAAATCCTGGAATTCCATCCCTAATGGTATTGTGGGTCAACCCACAGCACATGGACTGCAGCGATTCAAGAAGGCAGCTCACCACCACCTTCTCAAGGGCAACTAGGGATGGGCAATAAATACTGGCCAGCCAGCGATGCCCATGTCCCATGATTGAATAAAAAAGGTTTTTTTTCAAAATTGAATGAACAAGAGATGGAAATGATTTATGAACTTGATAATTCCACTGACATTATCTTATTTTCACATACTTTCATATCTACTGTTAACAACCCCAAAGAGGGAATGGGAATAATGTGGAAACCACATTTTTCATAATCTTCTGAGAAATTCTTTCTCAGAAGACTAAGGAAATTTTGCATGTCAGCTACATCCCTCATCAACTTTTACCGATGCACCATAGAAAGCATTCTTTTTGGTTGTGTCACAGCTTGGTATGGCTCCTGTTCTGACCAAGATCACAAGGAACTACAAAAGGTCGTGGATGTAGCCCAATCCATCATGCAAACCAGCCTCCCATCCATTGACTCTGCCTACACTTCCCGCTGCCTCGGCAAAGCAGCCAGCATAATTAAGGACCCCCACGCACCCCGGTCATTCTCTCTTCCACCTTCTTCTGTTGGGAAAAAGATACAAAAGTCTGAGATCACGTACCAACCGACTCAAGAACAGCTTCTTCCCTGCTGCCATCAGACTTCTGAATGGACCTACCTCGCATTAAGTCGATCTTTCTCTACACCCTAGCGATGACTGTAACACTACATTCTCCATTCTCTCATTTCCTTCTCTATGAATGGTATGCATTGTCTAGCATGCTTAGTGCGCAAGAAACAATACTTTTCACTGTATGTTAACACATGTGACAACAATAAATCAAATCAAATCACTATTTGTTGCAGACCCGGGAGAGCAGCAGCAACACGGTGAGCGGGGGCAGTGCTGTGGATATTTTCGTGTAGTAATGGAACTTGTCTTCCAGGAGGTCGCTGGATTTAATATTATAAATTATATTTATTATTATATTTATTTATTTATTATACCATGCAATACTTTCCATCCTAATTCATTTCGGGAGCTGAATTTCCTGTCATTATAAATGTTAGCATGAACCAAACAGGACCAAGAAGTGGCGAAATGCTGCTTTTTAAATTAGCAAAGGGGGTTTCAGGTCCTACGCTTTCTGAACATTTCTGGTTTTCCATAATCATAAACAGCTTTTCCCCAGGCAATGAGAAGAAGTGTTTCAAACTCCAGCCCAACGCTTGGCCAACGCTGTCATCCTGCATTGGAAATCCACGACACTGTGTATGGAGCAGCAAATACTCCACAGTGTTCTTGGGGTAATCACAACTGATGTAAAAACCATCATTTCATTAAACAAGATACAATGCCATTGAAATGAACTCTTTCCCCCAGGCCAGTTTATACTAGATTCATTAGAAAAAACACTGCTTTCCACTTGATCTCCTCAATATTACAGTGGAACCAGGAGTGCGCACCGCTCTTTGGCTCGCTTGGGAGAGCTGGCACATGTGGAAAGGTATGACCCAGTCCCGTCAAACCACCTCCGTTTCAAGCTAATGTACCAGAATCATTTCTGTTATTCCTCATATGTTTAAAATTTAATTTGCACGCTGCATTAGTAATTTCTTTCCGGAGGCTTCACTCCCCCTGCAACAACCCGTAGGATGCAGGATTAAGTCCAAAGCATTTTGTATGAAATTGAGTCGGGGATAGATTTGATTCGGCACAAATGACACAGAAATTACAGAGTTTTTATTAAGCTGGAAAGCTTTTGTTTTTAATGCTGCTTTTCATGCCCAATTTATTTCCAATACGAACTGTAAATAAATTTCAGACGCAAGTGCAAAAATGAGCTGATATAAATCGTGCAATAATTCAATGACAATAGATCTGCTCCAGGTGAGAATTTGAAAAAACAAAATTGAGGGCGAAAACTAGTTTTTATCTTCTGCTGCTCCGCTAGACATCAGCAGGGACCAGGAGGGAGGCTGCACAGCATCTAAAATCACTGTGTTGAAATGACACATTTAAATATCACTGTGGTTCAGTGGGTAGCAATGTCTCCTCTGAGTCAGAATGAGGCTTGAGCCCATAATCCAGGCTGACACTTGCAGTGTACTATGGACAGAGTGCTTTGAGAGGGAGGGCGCGATCTTACTGGCCTTCCCACCCTGCTCCCCCTGCAGTGAGGACGGAGAATTTGGTGCCCAGCCAAATGTCCATTCACTGCAGTGGACCAGAAAATCCCGCTGGCATGAACGACCGTAAGAGTCTTCCCCTCAGGTGGACAGAAAAGATCCCAATGCTCTTTTTGAAGAAGAACAAAGGAATACTCTTCAGTGACCCTGACCAATGTTTATCCCTAAACCAACATCAGTGGATCAGATTATCTGCTCATTACAGAGGATCACAAAATGGCACAGCACTAAGGGGGCATTTGGGCAATTGCGTCTGTGCTGCCTCTTTTGTAGAGCGATCCAGTTTGTCCTTTCTCTGGATCATTCCCAATATTTGTGCAACTTCTTCTCCTTCAAGTATTTCTTCAAATGGCTTTGAAAGCCACTATTGAATCTGTTTCCACCACCCTACCAAGTGGTGCATCTAAACCTTAACCACTTGTTGAGTAATACAACTGTTCTTCATGTGGCCTTTGGTTTTCTTTGTCAATCACCTTAAATCTGTGACAACCCTCTGGTTATCATCCTTTCTGCCAATGGAAACAGCTTTCTCCAGTTTAGTCTATTGCTGTTGGTGGAGCCCTGCTGTGAGTAAATTGGCTGCTGTGCCCCTTACACTTACAATGAATCATAGAATCCTACAGTGCAGAAAGAGGCCATTCGGCCCATTGAGGACAGCTTACTCACTTCAAATACACTTCATTAGCTTTAACAGAGATGTCTTCATGTCAGGGACCACTTAGTACCCCCTTCATGCCCCCTTAGAGTGGCACACTATCGCTGATTAACTCAGCTGATTGACAGGGAATGAACAAAGTCAACATTGAATCAATGCTCCATCCCGCTGCATTCAAACTATCACACCCACCCCCCCTCCCCCCGCCTCGCTCCCCCCCCCCAACCTACCAACCCACCCCTCACATTTCCAAACACCTTACATTTGAGAAAATGGAAAAAAAACCTTCTGTCCCGATCTGCATCCAACACCCGAGACAATAACTAACAATTCACTCCCATCTGGTATTGTACAGTTGATGTGCATCACGGTGTCGAATCTTGTACATATGCAGTAGTCACCAGGGAAAACCTGGCAGTTCACCAACATCTGCTACCCTATGGCTCATATGTAACTCAATGTCAACATTGCTTTTTATAAACTGTGTGAGCTCTAAATTCACTAAATCAAGGAAGCCGACATCTGACAGCATGTTGTGTTGCCAATGAATCATACAATTTCAAAACATAGTGCATATTAAGGAATGTATTCACTTATTCTCACATCTGACAGTGCACACTGTAATGTTAACTTCTTTGTAGGAGCAGGATAAACTATCAGTTTATTTTCAGCAGTGTGGGCTGGGGGCTGGTGTGGAGTAGCGGGGGAGCGGGGAAGATATTTACTGGTGATGGAGGAGCCGGGGTTATTAGCTTACCGGCATTGCTAGAAAACAGCATACATATTTTTGAATGCTACAAATACTCTGCATCGCCGAATGATGCACATTCCGGAGCTATCACTTACGCAAGTTTCAGTCCAACCATAGACAATTAACAATCCAGAAGATTTCATGCTGGAATATGTAAACAGGCACCTGGCTAACAATCTGGAGCTGATCCCAGTGCTCTGAGGCTGCAGACATCGACATTAAACCTGTTCGCCCATTCACCTTTGTCACTGGTATTATATAGGTTTAAATAAACTATTGAGTATCCATTATCGGTTACGAGCCCACCGACTCCCACAGCTGCCTTGCCTACAGCTCTCCAGGTGCCGTGTCCCGTAAGGATTCCATCCCACTCTCTCAGCTCCTTTGCATCTGTTCTGATGATGCCACTTTCCAAAATGGCGCTGCTGACATGTCGCCCTTCTTCCTTAATCATGGCTTCCTACTCACTGTGGTTGACAGGGCTGTCAACCGTGTCTGACCCATCACCCGTGCCTGACCCATCACCCGTGCCTCTGCTCTCATCCCCCCCTCCCTCCCAGAACCAGTATAGGGTCCCCCTTTTCACCCCACCAGCCTCCGCATTCAAAGAATCGTCCTCTGCCATTTCCACCAACTCCAGCATGATACCACTACTCAACACTTCTTCCCCACACTCCCCCTGTCAGCATTCCTTCTGGGACATCCTGGTCCACTCCTCCACCATAACCAACACCTCACCCCCTGCCCACGGCACCTTCCCACGCAATTGTAGAAGGTGCAACTCTTACCCCTTCACCTTCTCCCTGCTCACTGTCCCAGGGCCCAAACACTCTTTTCAGGTGAAGCAGTGCTTCACATGCACCTTCTTCAATCTGGTCTATTGTATACACGGCTCCCAATGCCATCTACTCTGCATCCGAGAGACCAAACATGGACTGGGTGACCACTTTGCTGAACACCTTCGGTCTGTCTGCAAGCAGAACCCAGACCTTCCTGTTTCTTGCTACTTCAACACACCACCCTGTTTTCCTGTCCACATGTCCATCCTCAGCCTTTCGCAATGTTCTAGTGAACCCCAACACAAACTGGAGGAACCAGAAGAACATAAGAACTAGGAGCAGGAGTAGGCCATCTGGCCCCTCGAGCCTGCTCCGCCATTCAATAAGATCATGGCTGATCTTTTCGTGGACTCAGCTCCACTTACTCGCCCACTCACCGTAACCCTTAATTCCTTTACTGTTCAAAAATGTATCTAACCTTGCCTTAAAAACATTCAATGAGGTAGCCTCAACTGGGCAGGGAATGCCACAGATTCACAGCCCTTTGTGTGAAGAAGTTCCTCCTCAACTCAATCCTAAATCTGCTCCCCCGTATTTTGAGGCCATGGCCTCTAGTTTTGGTTTTATCTGCCGGTGGAAACAACCTCCCTGCTTCTATCTTATCTATTCCCTTCATAATCTTATATGTTTCTATAAGATCTCCCTCATTCTTCTGAATTCCATTGATAGAGGCGGTGGCTACTGAAGCTGTAAGGGGATGGAAAGAGGTCCTCCATATGGAGGGGCTTCTGAGGGGCTAGCAGGAAAAGCAATTTTGTCCCTGGACCGGGCAGGCAGGTAGATCTGAGTGATTAGAGGGGTGAGCCCTCCAGTCGCAGTGTGGGAGCCATGGGGATGTCCATTGCCGCCCGTGGGTCCCTGAGGCGGGAAATAAGCCATCCCAGACCCCCTCACGCTCTGGCAGCTGCTGGAAGGCTGCCTTGGTGATGCTGAAACGGGAGTCCATTACAACAACAGCAAAATGCCAGCAAGGCTGTAAAATCACTGATTTAAATCCAATTAATTAGTTTAATTGGCCACCGTAAGCCACCCCATTCCCTCTCTGATAATACCTGGCAGCAGTGAGGACACATAAGGCTTCCCTCCCGATGCTTCCCGCTACAATCTTTAGGATCTCTCCCACTTCCCAGCCTGTAGAACCAAAGGGCTGTTTTCCAAGCAGCAATCCTCTTTAATTCTGTGTAACATTCTTTCAAAAATTGACAGACTAACTGAATGCAATCAATAAGATTTTGTAACTTTTATCCTGTTCATTACAAGGATGACTACACTTCAAAAGCACTTAATTGGCTATAAAACACTTTGAGACTTCTTGAGGTCATGAAAGACACGATATAAATAGAAGATCTTTCTTTAATTCAAGAGACGTAGTTTATTGCAACTTAAACATTTAAATCTTCTTGGAAAATAGATCATTAAATAGTGCCAAAAGCATGAGGAGCTTATGCAGCAGATGGGCTGAGTTAGGTAGGAGGCAGGGTCATGGTAAACAAGTGAGAGTCATAGGCCTGCAAGCTCAACTTGGGGTGAAATCGAATAGCAAAGTTATAAACAATCTGGTTCAACCTGAGATGATGGGTAGGTAGCAGCATTGAGAGGGGGGTGAAGATATGAAGTGTGTGACAAGGGTGTGGAGTGTTTCTTCAGAAGGAACTCCTCAAAAATGCAGATAACGAAAATACAACAAAACTTACTTCCAACTTATAAATCAAAGAAAGGGTTCAATAAAGAAACATCATTACTCCAAACTTGGGGCCTCACCCTGGGCCACTCCAAGCTCCCCACAATTCTACATAGTTTCTTATTTATAGTGAATCAGCTGGTCAGCTGACTATGTAATTGATTCCATGGTTTACTGGGTCAGCTGACCCTTCCACCTTGTTCCCATTGGTCACATTACATCCAATACAAAGTTGTCACAGGTTTCATTCTAACATGGAGTGTGTGCCGAGGGTGTGGAGTGTGTGCCGAGGGTGTGGAGTGTGGCGAGGGTGTGGAGTGTGTGGCGAGGGTGTGGAGTGTGTGCCGAGGGTGTGGAGTGTGGCGAGGGTGTGGAGTGTGTGGCGAGGGTGTGGAGTGTGTGATGAGGGTGTGGAGTGTGTGACGAGGGTGCAGCGAGGGTGTGGAGTGTGTGGCGAGGGTGCAGCGAGGGTGTGGAGTGTGTGGCGAGGGTGTGGAGTGTGTGATGAGGGTGTGGAGTGTGTGATGAGGGTGCAGCGAGGGTGTGGAGTGTGTGGCAAGGGTGCAGCGAGGGTGTGGAGTGTGGCAAGGGTGTGGAGTGTGTGATGAGGGTGTGGAGTGTGTGATGAGGGTGTGGAGTGTGTGGCGAGGGTGTGGAGTGTGTGGCGAGGGTGCAGCGAGGGTGTGGAGTGTGACGAGGGTGCAGTGAGGGTGTGGAGTGTGTGGCGAGGGTGTGGAGTGTGTGGCGAGGGTGCAGCGAGGGTGTGGAGTGTGTGGCGAGGGTGTGGAGTGTGTGATGAGGGTGTGGAGTGTGTGATGAGGGTGCAGCGAGGGTGTGGAGTGTGTGGCAAGGGTGCAGCGAGGGTGTGGAGTGTGGCAAGGGTGTGGAGTGTGTGATGAGGGTGTGGAGTGTGTGATGAGGGTGTGGAGTGTGTGGCGAGGGTGTGGAGTGTGTGGCGAGGGTGCAGCGAGGGTGTGGAGTGTGACGAGGGTGCAGTGAGGGTGTGGAGTGTGTGGCGAGGGTGTGGAGTGTGTGGCGAGGGTGCAGCGAGGGTGTGGAGTGTGACGAGGGTGTGGAGTGTGTGGCGAGGGTGCAGCGAGGGTGTGGAGTGTGTGACGAGGGTGTGGAGTGTGTGATGAGGGTGCAGCAAGGGTGTGGAGTGTGTGACGAGGGAGTGGAGTGTGTGATGAGGGTGTGGAGTGTGTGATGAGGGTGTGGAGTGTGTGGCGAGGGTGCAGCGAGGGTGTGGAGTGTGACGAGGGTGTGGAGTGTGTGACGAGGGTGCAGCGAGGGTGTGGAGTGTGTGACGAGGGTGTGGAGTGTGTGATGAGGGTGCAGCGAGGGTGTGGAGTGTGTGACGAGGGTGTGGAGTGTGTGATGAGGATGCAGCGAGGGTGTGGAGTGTGTGACGAGGGTGTGGAGTGTGTGATGAGGATGCAAAGTGTGTGGCGAGGGTGTGGAGTGTGACGAGGGTGCAGCGAGGGTGTGGAGTGTGTGACGAGGGTGTGGAGTGTGTGATGAGGGTGCAGCGAGGGTGTGGAGTGTGTGGCGAGGGTGTGGAGTGTGTGGCGAGGGCGCAGCGAGGGTGTGGAGTGTGTGACGAGGGTGTGGAGTGTGTGGCGAGGGCGCAGCGAGGGTGTGGAGTGTGACGAGGGTGTGGAGTGTGTGGCGAGGGTGCAGCGAGGGTGTGGAGTGTGTGATGAGGATGCAAAGTGTGTGGCGAGGGTGTGGATTCTGTACCCAGGGTCCTGAGGGTGTGGAGAGAGGCCAATGACAATTGCTTTTATTTTCCAAATCTGTGACTGGTGTTCAATGTCAGGAAGTATTCACTGTCTGTGAAGCAATTTAGGAAGTCCAAGGATATAATTAGGCATGCCTTATAACGAATGTTACCAGGGAGAAATCAAACATAGTTCACTTGGTAACACCTGTGTCTTTAAGTCACAAGGTAATGAGTAAAAGCCCAGTCCAGGACTTGACACACCAATGCAGTATTGAGGGAGCTTTGGAGGTGAATGAGACATGACCCCAAGTCCCGATCGGCCCTATCAGGTGGACATAGGGGATCCTCTGGCAGTAATTCAAATAGGAATATGGAATTATCCCTGGTGTCCTGGCCAATGTTTATCCCTAAATTAACATCATAGGAATAGATTATCCACTCATTATCAAACTGTTGTGGGAGTTCACAAAAATCCTCAAACTGCACAAACCGCAATTTCCTGGATTAGGGACCACACTTCAAAAAGTACTTCATTGGTTTTAAAGCGCTTTGGGATGTCCTGAGGGCTGTGAGCGGTGCTTTATAAAGACAAGTCTTATTTTTAAATAAAATACTTTCTCAGCAGCATCCTTTGACCACATTCAAAAATTGTATGTAGATCTAAGTGTTGATCTAAGTTCCTTCACTGGTCAATAAGATTGCAAAGCCGATAACAATTTGCACAGTATGTGTCCCAACTAGCTCATTCACAAACCAGTCTGGCTCGGATGGGTCAAACCTAGCGACTAAGCATAATATAAATAACTTGGCTATACATTATGTCACGTCAAGTCTGGACAACGGGATTGCTCAGTAATTGCTTAAAGACTTCAGCAGAAAATAAAGACCAAAATCCAATAAAAAAATGTATTAGTGCCACATATAGATTGCGTGCAGTGCCCCAGGGACCAACGTTGGGAGCATTGTTGATAGTTTATAGAAACAAGTTGATCACATTTGCAGATGGAATTTATTTAGAGAGAGAAGATGAAGTTTATGAAGCAGCCAAAGGAATTACACAAGAAAGGAAAATAAAATTGCAAATAGGCAAACAGTGGCAGATGAAATTCGGTGGAGAGATAAGTGCAAGATGTTCCACAATGGAAGGGAAAAAAAGAGAAAATACTTAAGTGAATAATGTCAAACTAGCTGGGAGAAAGGGTGAAGGAGAGATCTGGAAGTGATTGTTGAGTCAATATTTAATGCATCTAGTCACAGTGAGCAGCACTGAAAAAGCAAACAGAATGCTGAATGATATTGCCAAATAAGCAGAGTGACAGATAAAGATAATGTCATGAAACTGCATATTACTCTCCCCGAGCCTGACTTTCAGCAGTATGCACAGTCCTGCTTGCTAAGGAGAAAAGGAAGCAGCCAACATCCTGAAGAGGTATGAAGGAGGATCACGACTGATCCCTCATTTCTTTAATACCGTTAGAAGGAAAGGTCAGATCAACTCACTCTAACTCTGAACAAACATTTAGAATCGTCTTCCAGGTAAGCTAATGAAGACATTAAGATTCCAGTTAGAAAGTAATATAATTTTTCCTGGAAGGATGATCTTGCATGGATCCAATCTGTCTTTTTAATTTATGGGATGTGGGAATCACTGGCTAGACAGCATGTATTGCCTATCCCTAATTTCCCTTGAGAAGGTGATAGTGAGCCGTCTTAGAAACATAGAAAAACTACAGCACAAAACAGGCCCTTCGGCCCCACAAGTTGTGCCGAACATATCCCTACCTTTTAGGCCTACCTATAACCCTCCATCCTATTAAGTCCCATGTACTCATCCAGGAGTCTCTTAAAAGACCCTATTGAGTTTGCCTCCACCACCACTGATGGCAGCCGATTCCACTCGCCCACCACCCTCTGTGTGAAAAACTTCCCCCTAACATTTCCCCTGTACCTACCCCCCAGCACCTTAAACCTGTGTCCTCTCGTAGCAGCCATTTCCACCCTGGGAAAAAGCCTCTGAGGGTCCACCTGATCTATGCCTCTCAACATCTTGTATACCTCTATTAAGTCTCCTCTCATCCTACGTCTCTCCAAGGAGAAAAGAAGTCTTCTTGATCAACTGCAACTGCAGTCCATGTGGTGTAGGAACACACACAGTGCTGTCAGGGAATCATAGAAATCATACGGTACAGAAAGAGGCCATTCGGCCCATCGAGTCTGCACTGACCACAATCCCACCCAGGCCCTACCCCCACATATTTACCCAGTAATCCCTCTAACCTACGCATCTCAGGACTCTAAGGGGCAATTTCTAACCTGGGCAATCAACCTAACCAGCACATCTTTGGATTGTGGGAGGAAACCGGAGCACCCGGAGGAAACCCACGCAGACACGAAGAGAATGTGCAAACTCCACACAGACAGTGACCCAAGCCGGGAATCGAACCCGGGTCCCTGGAGCTGTGAAGCAACAATGCTAACCACTGTGCTACCGTGCCGCCCCAGGAGTTGCAGAATTTTGACTCAGCGACAGTGAAGGAATGGCGATTATTGCCAAGTCAGATGGTGAATGGCTTGGAGGGGAACTTGAATTTCTCATCTTATGGTCCAATAACATTATAATTCAAGCTGAAACTACTTGCTTAATCTTTCTCCTCACAGATGCTAGACATGCCTAAAGCTACTCAAGAACATTTATATTGCACAGTGTTCCAGGAGGTACAACGTATTTTCAGTACAGAAACAGGTCAATAGGTCCAACTAGTCCAATCTTGACACAAAACCATGGCAAGCCCTTTGACATGGTAGATAGTCAACAGCAGCCTCTTTTAGAGGTTAATAGCTTGAATATTATGACACAATGATAAATTAAAACCACAAGCTGATATGATCACATCATCAACAGCAAATATATGTCATACAATGACAACAATTCCTATTCTTGTATGGTAATTAAACCAAAGGGTTTCTCCTTCTGAGGTACACAAGTTCCAACCTGGACAACAGTTCTCACACAAGTCCCAAACGAGACCCTCCAAGTCCCTCCCAAGCCATTCACCATTTGACTTGGAAATAATTGTAAGAGTTTTAACAACACCAGGTTAAAGTCCAACAGGTTTATTTGGTAGCAAATACCATTAGCTTTCGGAGCGCTGCTCCTTCGTCAGATGGAGTGGAAATCAGATTTCCACTCAATGTCTTTATATTTTTTTTATCCTATCTTCTAAATCTACCATGTTAGTTTCCCTGGTAAACCCTGAGGCAAATGAATTATTTAATAGGCCACTTCACTGCCAACCTCCGTGATGCTATCGTGTGTATTCCTTCATGGTCCTATCCTGATTGTGCTTTTATGTGTCTGTTGGATGTATTAGCCAGAATTTATTGCCCCCTCAGGAACAGACTGGCAGCTGGTTAGAGGCCATTCAATCAGGTGATGGGGGAGATGGTGTACCAGTTGCCTACCTGCCACTGTTGGAATTTTACCAGTACTTGAATAAGTGCTAGATGGCCTGACCGCACTTGGGCCAACTGAGCTCATAAACTGTCCAATTAATGACCACTCCAACGGTTGGCATTTTCAGGTAAACCCTGGCAGCTGCTTTGAGGGATCCTCCTGTTCAGGTACCTGGTGTCCAATGGAGGTCCCCTCTCCCCCACCAAAGTAATCATCACTTCAGCTTGTTCCCTTCCCCTGGCCTCCTAATTGTGGCCCTCATCCCTCTTGGTGGGAACTGCCTGAGACACCCCAACTTACCTTCCAGTCCAGCCTCTGCTGATGTTCCTTGTGAAGGGCTGGTTACACACTCAATGGCCACTAATTGTGGCCCTCATCTGGGGTGGGGTATATTTTCCCTAGACTCTGATACTGTTTTAAATGCTTCCCACTTCTTGTCAATTACAATTTTGTTTCTCTGGTTCCATTCTCACCCTCCTAAAATCAATACTTTTTCCAGTTTAATTACTTTGGTCTTTGTTTTACTTATGCCCTTCACAATCCTTCCCTTAAATGTCATCGTGTTCTGATCACTATTGCCGACATATTCTCCTAAACTTACTTTTCTTACCTGTTCTGGTTCATTGCCCATCATTAAATGCACCGATACTCCCTCTCTTGTTGAGCTTTTTGCACACTGGGTAAGAAAGGAGTCCTATACATATTGTTAAAAACACCATTCCTGTGTCCCTTTTGCTGCCTATTCTTGTTTGTTTATTTTCTTTTTACATAGAATTATACAGAGTGCAGAGCACAGAAACAGGGCATTTAGCCAAACCAGTCCATCTAACCTCATCAGCATATCCTCCGATTCCTTTCTCACTCATATACTTATCCAGTCTCCCCTTAAATGCATTTGGAGTAATTAAAATCACCCATGACTATTATTTTATGTCCTTTACTCATTTCCAAATTTCTTTTCCCATTTCCTTGTCACTCTTAGGTGATCTGTAGTTTATTCCTATGAGTACAATTGATCCCATCTTTTATTTTAATTCACACGGATCCTGTTTCTGACCCACAGAAATGTCCTTGACTGCAATAAACAGTTGGAGAGACGCATTTTGATTTGGTTTGATTTGATTTGATTTATTATTGTCACATGTATTATCATACAGTGAAAAGTATTGTTTCTTGCGTGCTGTACAGATAAAGCATACCGTTCATAGAGAAAGAAATCAGACAGTGCAGAATGTAGTGTTACAGTCATAGCTAGGGTGTAGAGAAAGGTCAACTTAGGGCGAGGTAGGTCCATTCAAAAGTCTGACAGCAGCAGGGAAGAAGCTGTTTTTGAGTCGGTTGGTACGTGACTTCAGACTTTTGTATCTTTCTCCTGACGGAAGAAGGTGGGAGCGAGAATGTCCGGGGTGTGTGGGGTCCTTAATTATGATGGCTGCGTGGAACACTACTTTGAGTTGTACACTAAAGAAAATACTGTCACCATGGAAGCTAGACATCATAGAAAGTCAGCCTGTCATGGCAATGCTGCATCTCATAAGAACATAAGAACTAGGAGCAGGAGTAGGCCATCTGGCCCCTTGAACCTGCTCCATCATTCAATCAGATCATGGTTGATCTTTTCGTGGACTCAGCTCCACTTATCTGCTCGCTCACCATATCTCTTAATTCCTTTACTGTTCAAAAATCTATCTATCTTTGCCTTTAAAACATTCAACAAGGTAGCCTCAACTGCTTCACTGGGCAGGGAATTCCACAGATTCACAACCCTTTGGGTGAAGAAGTACCTCCTCAACTCAGTCCTAAATCTGCTTCCCCTTATTTTGAGGCTATGCCCCCTAGCTCTGGTTTCACCCGCCAGTGGAAACAACTTCCCTGCTTCTATCTTATCTTCCCTTCATAATTTTATGTGTTTTACACTGAACCCATAGTGCAGGAACTTGGCATAGCTCAACAATTGAGGCATCTTCCACTGTGGGAAAAGTATTGTCAGATAGCAGATCTTGGCTGAACAATATCCTGAACCTCAGTGAAATTTGAGAACTGGAAGGTTTACAGTTCAAATAAACAGTTCAAATACATTTCAAATAAACCTGTTGGACTTTAACCTGGTGTTGTGAGACTTCTTACTGTGCTCACCCCAGTCCAACGCCGGCATCTCCACATCAGGTTTACAGTTGACATGATCTTCTCATTTCAGTGGTACATAGAAACATAGATAGAAACATAGATAGAAACTAGGAGCAGGTGGAGGCAATTCAGCCCTTCGAGCCTGCTCCACCATTCATTTTGATCATGGCTGATCATCAAATTCAATATCCTGATCCCCCTTTTCCCCCCATATCCCTTGAATCCTTTAGCCCCAAGAGCTATATCTAATTTTTTCTTGAAATCACACAATGTTTTGGCCTCAACCACTTTCTGTGGCAGTGAATTCCACACATTCACCACCCTCTGGGTGAAGAAATTTCTCCTCACCTCAGTCCTAAAAGGTTTAACCCTTATTCTCAAACAATAACCCCAGGTTCTGGATTCCCTCACCATTTGGAACATTCTTTCTGAAGCTACCCTGTCTAACCCTGTTAGAATTTTATAAGTTTTTATGAGATCCCCTCTCACTCTTCTAAACTCCAGTGAATATAATACTAACCGACTTAGTCTCTCCTTATATGACAGACCTGCCATCCCAGGAATCAGCCTGGTAAACCTTCACTGCACTCCCTCTATAGCAAGAACATCCTTCCTCAGATAAGGACACCAAAACTGCACACAATACTCCAGGTGTGATCCCACCAATGCATTATACAATTGCAGCAAAACATCCCTCTCCCTATACTCAAATCCTCTCACTTGAAGGCTAACATACCATTTCCCTGTTATACCTACACACTTATTTTCAGCGCCTAATGCATGAGAACACCAAGGTCTCACTGAGTATCCACCTCTCTCAATTTACCCCCATTCAAATAATAATTTGCCTTCCTATTTTTTATCGAAGTGGATAACCTCACATTTATCCATATTGTACTGCATCTGCCATGCAAGAGAAATGCTGTGAACAAAGGGTTATTCACACTGTAACATTATATTTTGCCTTCATCAATCTTCCCAATCACCTTGTGAGCAAAGGAAGAAAACTGGCAGTCCACCAAAAGCTGCCCAATGTAATCTCGTTCTGTGGCACCATGATGGGTAGGATCAGTGATGACGGGGCAACATTGACACCCTGTGATTCAGAGCGAGGTCAAACAGGGTTTTTCTCTGGCACCAACACTCTTTGGTGTATTCTCCTCTCTGCTGGTGTCATTTTGTCTTCAGGTCACCTACGTACACATCAGAACTGACGGAAAGCTGTTCAGCCTTGCTCACCTGAGCTCTAAGACAAAACCATGCCAAGTTCTCACCAGCGAGTTGATCTCTGCTGATGATGCCACTGGAAGCAAATGGAAAGACTCTTTGCTGTCTATAAAGAGTTTGGTTTGACCATCAGGAAGACAATGTCATGGTCTAGTGTGTTGCCATATCGTCACCTATCAGCATTGACAATGTGATGCTGGAGGTTGTTGGTGGCTGTACATATCTAGGCTCCACAATCACCAGCAATCTGTCACTTGATGTTGAAATCAACACACACATATCGCCAAATCTGCAGCTGTTCAGTCCAAGCTGAATAACAGAGTGTGGAGCAACAGGGACCTGACTGAGAACAGCAAGCTGCAAGTCTGCCAAGCCTGAATCCTCACTGCAATCCTCTGCAGTGGTGAGACCCAGACAGCTCATGCTAGGCAGGAGAAAAAGGTGAACAGATTCCACCTTCACTGTCTCAGACATTTCTTTGGCATCTCTTAGCAGGACAAGGTCATGGAGTGTGTTCATTCCATCAGCATACATGCATTACGAAGCTAAGAATGTCTGCACTGGCTTGGCCATGCTCATTGGATGGTTGATGGCCATATACCCAAATACCTTCTGTGCAATGAATTGGCCAATCGGTCACAATCTCCTGGACGTCCATACTTCTGCTACAAAGACACCTGCTAGTGAGATATGAAGGTGACGGATAATGACATTGACAACTGGGGGATAGTAGTTGATGTTCGTGACCTCCGAAGACCAACTATTTGGAATGATATTGGAAGAGGTGAGCAGAAACAATTTGATTTGATTGATTATTGTCACATGTATTAGTATACAGTGAAAAGTATTGTTTCTTGTGCACTATAAAAAGCATACTGTTCATCGAGAAGGAAATGAGAGAATGGAGAATGTAGTGTTACAGTCATAGCTAGGGTGTAGAGAAAGGTCAACTTAATGCAAGGTAGGTCTATTAAAAGTCTGATGGCAGCAGGGAAGAAGCTGTTCTTGAGTCGGTTGATACGTGACCTCAAACTTTTGTATCTTTTTTCTGGCGGAAGAAGGTGGAAGAGAGAATGTCCAGGGTGCATGTGGGCCTTGATTATGCTGACTGCTTTTCTGAGGCAGCGGGAATTGTTAATGGATGGGACGTTGGTTTGAGTGATGCACTGGGCTTCGCTCATGACCCTTTGTAGTTTCTTGCGATCTTAGACAGAGTAGGAGCCATACCGAGCTGTGATACAACCAGAAAATTGCTTTCTATGGTGCATCTGTAGAAGTTGGTGAGAGTTGTAGCGGACATGCCAAATTTCCTGACCGTCCTGAGAAAGTGGAGGCGTTGGTGGGCTTTCTTAACTATGGTGTCGACATGGGGGGACCAGGACAGGTTGTTGGTGATCTGGATACCTAAAACCCTGAAGGTCTCAACCCTTTCTACTTTGTCCCCGTTGGTGTAGACAGGGGTATACCCTCCTCTACACTTCCTGAAGTCGATGACTATCTCCTTCGTTTTACTGACATTGAGGGAGAGATTATTGTCATCGCACCAGTTCACCAAACGAAAAGCTCAGCTGGCTGAGTAATGAGCCCAGGCAAATCAGATACCAACAATTGCGCACTTTCCTCCCCTGCAGCTAACTGCAGCACAGACAGCCGTGCCAGAGTGGGAATCCTGAGCAAACCCGGCGACTCTTAACCCAGACTTGACCACCAAGGCACAAACCATACACCTACGAGACAGAAGGCAGACTCAGTTTGCTTATATTAACTGGTGGTTTTGGGGATTATATTTGTAATTTTGTCCTTTAGAAGATATAAATATCTGCCTTGATCACCAATGCCACTCCACTCCTCAGCAAGTTTGGCAACATATTGCTGACTTTGAATGTTAAGCTCTCGAAACAATATTTACTTCATTTTACCTCATAATTTAAAATTTTGTTTTAAAAAATTCTTACATTCCCTGTTTGCTGCAGATTCCCAGCGTAAATACACTGGTGAGCCCAGCTTCAGAGCACACAGGCACCGTTTCACCATGAGTTCCTGATCTAACTGCACTGGGAAACTACCTCCCTCCACCCATAGACATTGGAACACCCCCCCCATCTCATTGCCAGAATTCCCCCCATCCGCACCCCCTCCTCCATCCCCGACACGGGTCGCCAGCATTAGGGCCCTTCTGATGGGTCCAACTGCATGACCCCATGACCCTGACCTGACCCCCATCATGACCCCACCTGCATACCCCACTCAGGCCCCACCCCCTCGACACTGCCCCTGGGACACTTGATGCCCAACTGGCAAACCGGTGGTGCCAATTGGTCACTTCCATGATGTCCAGTGGCCAGTGCCGGGGTTTCCAGTGGGCACTGCCAGGTGGGCCCCATCAGGTGGACACTACCCAATGGGCACTGCCTAGCCATGCCCCCAATGAGTCAGGTGGTACAAGGGCCTCTGAGCCTCCGGCGTGATCATCGTGCCAGATCACCGCCGGTGGAGACCAGTAGTGATTCTCGCGCCAAGCCTGAAAGCCGGAGAATCATAGAATCATAGAATCCCTACATTGCAGAAGGAGGGCATTTGGCCCATCGAGTTTGCACCACCACAATCCCACCCAGGCCCTATTCCCATAACCCCATATATTTACTCTGCTAATCCCCCTGAAGCTAGAGTCAATTTAGCATGGCCAATCAACCTAGCCCGTGTATCTTTGGAGTGTGGGAGGAAACCGGAGCACCCGGAGGAAACCCAAACAGCCACAGGGAGAACATGCAGACTCAACACAAACAGTGACCCGAGGCTGGGAATCGAACCTGGGTCCCTGGCGCTGTGAGGCAGCAATGTTAACCACTGTGCCACCATGTTGCCCATGCCGTGTGCTGGAAGTTGAATGGGCTATGCCTTTTTAAATGCTACTGTAAAAATGTGAATCGGCCTCACAAACTTTCTGGGTGTGATCTGGTTCGAGCCATTGGAAGGGGGCCAGGAGAATCGCAAACTGTTTGGTGCCGGGAGCAAAACCAATTTTTAGGCCTGCAAGCTATTTTCAGGATTAGTGCAATCTGCACCGGGGGCAGTGAGGTCAGAGAATTGCCCACAATACATCACGCACAACTGTTTCTAACTAAAGCTTTCATTTGATTTTGATTTGTTTTATTATTGTCACATGTATTAACATATAGTGAAAAGTACTGTTTCTTGTGCGCTTTACAGACAAAACATACCGTTCATGGAGAAGGAAAGGAGAGGGTGCAGAATGTAGTGTTACAGTCATAGCTCGGGTGTAGAGAAAGATCAACTTAATGTGAGATAGGTCCATTCAAAAGTCTGACAGCAGGAGGGAAGAAGCTGTTCTTGAGTCAGTTGGAACGTGACCTCAGACTTTTGTATCTTTTTCCCAACAGAAGAAGGTGGAAGAGAGAATGTCCAGGGTGCGTGGGGTCCTTAATTATGCTGGCTGCTTTTCCGAGGCAGTGGGAAGTGTAGACAGAGTCAGTGGATGGAGGTGGTTTCATCAGAGGTTCAATTGTCAATCCTTGCATGAATGCAGAATAGAAAGACACAAAACGTCATAAAATGTAGTAGCACAAAACGCAGATCTGTGTGTGTTTGATAAGTTATGTGTGATTTCATTGGAGCCACATGTGTATAGCCCCTGTGTGGACAGGTGAAATGACTTTTGAAATTCAATCAAGAACAAAGAAGATAAAACATATGGACATCTCACAATTGCATTTTGGCTGTAAAGTGCCCACAGGACATAAAACAATTGAATATATTCATTGGGCTGGGTCTGTACAACTTGGTAGTCAGCAGATTCACATTGAATACCTTGGCTCCTACACAGATTGAAATGAAATTGATGCTAATGTTGGAAGAGGAATTTATTTAATCTAGAGAACAATCATTAGAGTCATAGAGGTTTACAGCATGGAAACAGGCCCTTCGGCCCAACTTGTCCATGCCACCCCTTTTTTCAACCACAAAGCTAGTCCCAATTGCCCGCATTTGGCCCATATCCCTCTATACCCATCTTACCCATGTAACTGTCTAAATGTTTTTTGTTCCCGCCTCTACTACTACCTCTGGCAGCTTGTTCCAGACACTCACCACCCTCTGTGTGAAAAAATTGCCCCTCTGGACCCTTTTGTATCTCTCCCCTCTCACCTTAAACCTATGCCCTCCAGTTTTAGACTCCCCTACCTTTGGGAAAAGATGTTGACTTTCTAGCTGACCTATGCCCCCCATTATTTCATAGACCTCTATAAGATCACCCCTAAGCCTCCTACGTTCCAGGAAAAAAAGTCCCAGTCGATCCAGCCTCTCCTTATAACTCAAACTATCAAGTCCTGGTATCGTCCTAGTAAATCTTTTCTGCATTCTTTCTAGTTTAATAATATCCTTTCTATTATAGGGTGACCAGAATTGTACACAGTATTCCAAGTGTGGCCTTACCAATGTCTTGTACAACTTCAACAAGACGTCCCAACTCCGGTATTCAATGTTCTGACCGATGAAACCAAGCATGCTGCATGCCTTCTTCACCACCCTGTCCACCTGTGACTCCGCTTTCAAGGAGCTATGAACCTGCACCCCTGGATCTCTTTGTTCTAAAACTCTCCCCAATGCCCTACCATTAACTGAGTAAGTCCTGCCCTGGTTCGATCTACCAAAATGCATCATCTCGCAGTTATCTAAATTCAACTTCATCTGCCGTTCGTCAGCCTACTGGCCCAATTGATTAAGAGCCCATTGCAATCCTAGATAATCTTCTTCACTGTCCTCTATGCCACCAATCTTGGTGTCATCTGCAAACTTATACCTTCTAAATACAACAAACTGCTAGAACCACACACTGTCTTCTATCATCAAGCCAATTTTGTATCTAATTGGCTACCTCACCCTGGATCCTGTGAGATGTAACCTTATGCAACAACCTACCTTGTCAAAGTTTTCTTTTCATTCTTTTAGCTTGTGTATGATTCTCTTTGCCCTGCATTTCTTCATTATTGTGTGTTCATTTAACCATGTCCTTTCTTTCAGGTGAGTCAGATGTTGGAAAGTCAACAGCCTGTTCCTGACTGACCTCTACCCTGAGCGCTATGTACCTGGGGCCGCAGGTGAGTCAATTATTGGAGAGTTTCATCAAACTATAACTCAGTAACATAGGCAAGGCATCACAGTAACAATAACTGGTGTATACACCATACCACATCATGTATACAATATACAACAGAAATAGTCGGATTAAATTGCTGGTTTCTATTAGTTAGTCCAAGTTGGTGCAGCAGTTCAGGTTGTGAGTTTTTATACTTGAGTCAGATTCAAAGTCTTATTATTTCAATAGTTTGTCTCAAACCAGCCTTCCGTACGTTAACTCCGGCTACACTTCCCGCGACCTCAGAAAAGCAGCCAGCATAATTAAGGACCCCATGTACTCCGGACATTCTCTCTTCTTCCTTCTTCTGTCAGAAAAAAGATACAAAAGTCTGAGGTCACGTACCAACCAACTCAAGAACAGCTTCTTCCCTGCTGCTGTCAGACTTTTGAATGGACCTATTTCGCACTAAGTTGATCTTTCTCTACACCCTAGCTATGACTGTAACATTACATTCTGCACTCTCTCGTTTCCTTCCCTATATATGGTATGCTTTGTCTGCGCAAGAAACAATACTTTTCACTGTATCAAAATACATGTGAGCGGCATGGACAAGTTGAGCTGAAGGGCCTGTTTCCATGCTGTAAACCTCTATGACTCTATGTGACAATAATAAATAAAATCAAAAATAAAATCATAAGAATGTCTAGCATGTGATGATTGCTATCTATATTTCAGATATACTGCCTGTACGTTTTATTATCTCATTGATTTGAATTAATAGAGTCTTAAACAAATTTTTCAGTACTACCTAGTTCTCAACCTAGTATCAGAAGTAAAAAATATATGAGAATATCTTCTAATATCCAATATTAAGGCAAACGAGAGAGATTACAATATGGGCACCCACCATCTTGAGAGTTGGTGGGGAACGCATCCCAGTCAAAGAGTCATAGAGATTTACAGCATGGAAGCAGGCCCTTTGGCCCAACTTGTCCATGCCACCCTTTTTTAAAATCCCTAAGCTAGTTCCAATTGCCCGCGTTTGGCCCATATCCCTCTATACCCATCTTACCTGGGTAACTGTCTAAAAGCTTTTTAAAAGACAAAATTGTACCTGCCTCTACGACTACCTCTGGCAGCTTGTTCCAGACACTCACCACCCTCTGTGTGAAACAGGTCCACTGCATTTGCTATTTTACACAAAACTGAACATTGATTAGCAATAAGTGGCACTTCTGTCCATTCTTGGATAGAAGTCCCACTTTGGAGGGCTGTTGGCCAACCCAGATCCGGCATCCGTGCCGGATCATCGACACGGATGCCATCATCTCACGTGAGAACACCATCTACCAGGTACACGGTACCTACTCTTGCAACTCGGCCAACGTTGTCTACCTGATACGCTGCAGGAAAGGATGTCCCGAGGCATGGTACATTGGGGAAACCATGCAGACGCTACGACAACGGATGAATGAACACCACTCGACAATCACCAGGCAAGACTGTTCTCTTCCTGTGGGGGAGCACTTCAGCAGTCACGGGCATTCAGCCTCTGATCTTCAGGTAAGCGTTCTCCAAGGCGGCCTTCACGACACACGACAGCGCAGAGTCGCTGAGCAGAAACTGACAGCCAAGTTCTGCACACAGGAGGACGGCCTAAACCGGGATGTTGGATTTATGTCACATTATCAGTAACCCCCACAGCTTGTCTCCTGGACTTGCAGGCTGTCCTGTCTGGAGACAATACACATCTCTTTAACCTGTGCTTAATGCTCCCTCCACCCACATTGTCTGTATCTTTAAGACCTGGCTGGTTGTAGGGATTCGCATTCTAATCAGTATTCTGTAACTTGATTTTTGTGTCTCTGTGCCCTGTTTGAGAGCACATTTCCACTCCATCTGACGAAGGGGCAGCGCTCCGAAAGCTAATGGTATTTGCTACCAAATAAACCTGTTGGACTTTAACCTGGTGTTGTTAAAACTCTTACTGTGTTCACCCCAGTCCAACGCCGGCATCTCCACATCAGGCCAACCCAGACACAGCGCTGTAGCGGTTGGAAGAGGTACTGCAGCTCCATGCCTGAGCCTAAGTTCCGGGACCGCACTTCAGGGAAGTGTGAGGGGTCCTGGGGGCAGGAAGGTGGGCGATGACCTGGGTGGTCAGGTGGGGGGGGGGGGGCAATCTCAGCTTTGAGGGGTAGGCCAGGAGAGAGGGAGGGAAGGCTGGAGCTCCCAGATCCCTAAGGGGAGGGCAACCCAAATCAGAATCCGCCTGAGGCAGCTGGATGAGGTGAGTGTAAAATTCTGGCCCATATGTTTGCATCCCTCAGTGATTGCCACATGCGAGTGATCAAGCCTTGAAGCCGGTCCCACTTCATATGTTGGGGCCAGAGCTTTTGTGTTTATCCCCAAGTCAATAATATGAGGCTCCTATGAAGTGAGAATTTAATACTTTGTGGGAATTACCGGATCCTGAATGCTTTTGTATTTTATCTTTTTTGTTGTAAAATGGTGAAATAAAAAGCGGAGTGTAGGAGAGATTTTTGATAGCTGTGTGCTCTTTACTTGCTTGGTCATATAATGGAGGTCATTGTTTATTAAGTAAATATATGTGTGTGTGTGTGCGTGCGTGTGTGTATGTGTGTGTGTGAGGGAAGTCTTGCAGCACAGGGCCAGAAGCTCTGGGTTTACGTCCCACTTCAGGACTTGATGGCCATAAAAGATGCATTCATTACGTAGCCAAACAAATTGATCAACAACATGTAAATCCTTCCAGTACACCTGATGCAGGTGGTAAAAGCGGGAGAGCTGCCAGGTCATCCATACTGCAGAAGACAACAGTAAACTACTTCAGTACTTTGCTAAGCACAGTCATGGGCTAATCCAATGGAAACACATGGTTGCCAACACCCTCTTAGGGAATGGTACTTGAATAAGGAGGGGAATACACGTGTGAAGTACATTTATCTCTGTGTATGCATTTTCCAATAAAGTTAGTGCATATCTCTAAATGGCATCGCCACTTGCCATGCGTGGAACTGGGAAGCAATTTTTATTGGACAATGCTGGCCTAACATATGGTACAGGAATAAAGTTGAACAAACGACCTGACTCAGAGGCAACTATGATGCCAGTCAAGTTTAAGCAAGAAGCTGTGTGAGTCCTTCTACTGATTGATGCTACCAGATGACTGTGTGAGGATCAGCTACACTGAGAATGAGCTTGTGCACTTTTGGCCTTCACACCAGTTTACACTTCTGTTCAAACAATTTCCAGAACTCTGCAATCAAACAACAATAGTCACTTAAAGTGTGAAAGGAGAGGAAGGGAACCACAAAATAATAAGAAAAAGTAAAATAATACTATTATATTAAATATTACCATCTGAACTGCATGTCTATGGAAAACATACTTGCAGTTGGTGGCAGAGTAGTTTATTTATGTTTTTAAGGCAAGGATAGATAAATTTTTGAACAATAAAGGAATTAAAGGTTATGGTGAGCGGGTGGGTAAGTGGAGCTGAGTCCACAAAAAGATCAGCCATGATCTTATTGAATGGCGGAGCAGGCTCGAGGGGCCAAATGGCCAACTCCTGCTCCTCGTTCTTATGTTCTTATTTTATGCCAATCCTTGCATATCCTCCTTAAACATTTTGCAGAGTCCAAGAAAGTAGGGACCATTTTCCCCCTCTCCATAGATGAGTATTTTCTGGAACTCTTTAGACCAATGTGGCCTCAAATTTTTCCATTCCATGAAGTGGTCTAGATAGTTCATAGAATCTACAGTGCAGAAGGAGGTCATTTGGCCCATCAAGCCTGCACCGACAACAATCCCACCCAGGACCTGTCCTATCCCCGTAACTCCACATATTTACCCTCCTAATCCCCCTGACAATAAGGGGCAATTTATCATGGCCAATCAACCTCACCCGCACATTTTTAGACTGTAGGAGGAAACCGGAGCACCCGGAGGAAACCCACACAGACATGGAGAGAATGTGCAGACTCCACACAGACACTGACCCGAGGCCGGAATGAAACCCGGATCCCTGGCGCTGTGAGGTAGCAGTGCTAACCACTGTGCCACCGTGCCGCCAGTGGGACCAGTGTTAATGGGAGTATCAAACTGAAGCTGGATTATTTAAGGGAGCTAACCTAAAACACTGCGTGCACATGAGCACAATAGCTGAGGTAGGTTGAAGTATGTCAGACACATCTGGTTTCAGCTCACTGCAAAATCAAGGAGGATGCTGTGAATGCAGGATCAGGCTGAATGCAGCACAGTCGGATCATACAGCACAGAAACCACCATCTAACTACAGCTGCTTAGCTCTGAAAAGTCAATTCTTTTACAAGTTTCTTTCAATATCAAAAGTTTAATTCAGGATCTAAATCAGATGAAATTCTACACACTCAACATATTGAGAGGGGAAGTTAATAAAACTGGGAAGGTAGTGAGACTTTAAGGTCTGCAACTGAGAGCAGACTTTTTTATTATTATTATGAACTCGAGATTGTCATTATTTGCATGTTTCCCTGGAGCTTACGACTCTATTGATCTAGTAGATTTGTAGGACATGCTTCAAGCCAACCCTTCTTCATCAATTTCAGCAATGTTGCTGATGCAAAACAAAACTGATTAGAGGGAGAATTGGAACTTACACCATATTTCAGTGGAAACTCACGGCCAGACAAGAGGAGATGTATTTCACTTGTCCTGGATCCCATTACCTTTTCTGCTTGTCCTATTGATGAGTTCCTCCTGAAGTGTTAGTGCCGCCAGCCTTGCTGTATCAGCTCATCGTTCACCCAGACCAGACCATTAGTCTGCATCATTGCATACTACCAGCAATACTTACCAACTCTGCACCGCCTGTAAGGAAATCCGACCAGCTGCAGACTCACACAGCCATAAAGCATTTAATTCACCTGTTAGAATTTATGTAATGTTTCCTCGTGGTTTAGTGTGTAAATGAACTTTGTGGTGCAGTACTTTGTAGATGAACAGGCCCCAGTGGCTAACATAGCAGAGGATCTACAGATACTACAGAGAAGTGAACTATGTACAACAGGCGTCTCAAAACCCCTGGAAAAGTATCACCATTGCTGCCCCCGCAAGATCCTGCACATTCATTGTCAGGATAGACGCACCAATGTCAGTGTCTCATTCAGGGCGACATCTCCAGCTTCAAACCATGCTCAATCAGCTCCACTGGACAGGTCACATTATCCACATGTCTGACACGAGACGGCATGGTGACACAGTGGTTAGCACTGCTGCCTCACAGCGCCAGGGACCTGGGTTCAATTCCAGCCTTGGGTGACTGTCTGTGTGAAGTTTGCACATTCTCTCCATGTCTGGGTGGGTTTCCTCTCGGTGCTCCGGTTTCTTCCCACACTTCAAAGATGTGCAGGTTAGGTGGATTGGCCATGCTAAATTGCCCCTTAGTGTCAGAAGATGTGTAGCTTAGGGGGATTAGTGGGATAAATTTCTGGGATAGGGCCTGGGTAAGATGCTCTGTTGGACAGTTGGTGCAGACTCGTTGGGCTCAATGGCCTCCCTCTGCATCTATGAAATATTCTATGATTCTATGAAATACCTTCTTCTATGAGACTCCCGATGCAAGTGCTCTACTCAGAGATTTAACATAGCAAGCAAGTCCCAGGAGGAAAAGCCACCCTCAAAACCTCCTTGCAAAAGAGCAACATCTCTATCAACACCTGGGAATCCATTGCCCAAGATTGCCCAAAGTGGAGGAAAAGCATCTGGGAAGGAGCTGAATACCTTGGCTTGTTTCGCTGAGAGCAATCTGAAACCAAGTGTTGACAGCGAAAGGACCATGTGGCAACCCAGGCACCCACCCATCTGCCCCTCTAGCTACTGTCTGCCCACCTGTGACAGAGACTGGAGGTCACACATTGGACTCCTCATTCACCTTAGAATTCATTTTTAGTGAGGAAGCAAATCACGCTCCACTCCGCGTGAGTGTCTGAGAAGAAGTGGCTAACACAGCAGAAGATCTACAAATACTGATGGATAGAATGAATGAAGTGACGAAAGCTTACAAAATGAAAATTAATGTAACAATGTATAAGTGAAGAAATAGAAGTCAAGGTAAACGGTCAACAGGTGGAACAGGTATCATAATTTAAATACCTGAGGAGCATCTTGTCAGAAGATAGCCACTGTCATAAAGAAATCCGAGCCAGAATAGCAATAGCAGAGAATGCATTCTCCAAACATTAAGACTTGCCCAGCATAGGAACAAGTAGAGATTACAGGAAAAAATGATCAGGACTGTCTTTTACAGGACCGAAATATGGAGCTTAAGAAAAGCAGACATCCAAAGATTAAAACGTTGTGAAAGGCTGGTGTGCTGGTACAGCAAGTAATTGGGAAAACTAACAGAATGTTATCAATTATTGTGAGGGGAATTGAAAACAAAAATAGGGAAAGTTTATGCTTCAATTATACAGGGCACTGGTAAGACCACATCGAGGGTACTGTGTACAAATGTGTTGGAAGCAGTTCAGAGGAGGTTTACCAGACCAACATCTGCAATGGGTGGGTTATCTTACGAAGAAAGGTTGGAAAGGTTAGGTTTGTATCTCCTAGAGTTTAAATGAGGAAGAGATAACTTGACCGAAAACTTTAAGAGCTTGTTAGAGAGGATGTTTCCTCTTGTCCGAAAATTTAGCACTGTTTAAAAATAAGGGGTCATCCATTTAAGACAGAGATGAGATGAGATGTTCTGTTCACTCAGAGGGTTGTGATTCTTTAGAACTCTCTTCCTCAAAAGATAATGGAAGCAGCGTCTTTGGACATTTTGAGGCAGAGCTAGATAGATTCTCGACTAACGAGGGGTTGAAAGGTTATTGGGGGTAGGCAGGAATACAAGGTTGAGGTTACATTCAGATCATCTATGACCTTATTGAATGGTGGAGCAGGCTCGAAGGGCCAAGTGGCCTACTCCTGCTCCTAATTCATATGCTCATATGTATTTAACCCTTCAACCAACATCACTGAAAACAAATTATCTGGTCGTTATCACATTGTTGGTGTGTGATCTCGCTATGTACAAATTGACTCTTGCCTTTCCTACATTATTACAACGCTGCCAAAGCGTCAAAAATATTTTCTTGGATGAGAAATGCTTTTGGGACTTCCTGAGGTCAAGAAAAGCACCACAGAAATTCAAGACTTCAGGCTGGTCATCTCATCTCAAAGAGGGAAAAATCCTAATCAGTGACAGTTCCAGTTTTGCCCACTAACCAGTGACTCTTGCTGTTAGGCATGGATGCAAGACAGAATGGATTTTGCTGAGATGCAATCTATGGTAACAGCCTTCCAAAATTCACTGTCTGTTCATGTGGATACCTCTGGAGAAAGAGGTCACAGGGTATCATGAAATGGTATCCTTCAAGAGGTAAAGTGAGAAAATTAGTGGTGAAGAGGGGTAGGAGTTGGGGTTGGGGTTGGGGTAGGGTTGGGGTTGAGGTTGGAGTTGGGTTGGGGTTGAGGTTGGAGTTGGGGTTGGGGGTTGGGGTTGGGGTAGTGGTAGAGGTTGGAGTTGGAGTTTGGGGTGGGTTGGGTTGGGGTTGGGTTGGGTTGGGGTTGGGTTGGGATAGAGGTTGGGGTTGGGCTTGGGGCAAGGGTTGGAGTTGGAGTTGGGTTGGCGTTGGGGTTGGATTGGGGTTGGGTTGGAGTTGGGGTTGGGCTGGGGTTGGGTTGGGGTTGGGGTTGGGGTATGGGGTATGGGTTGGGTTGGGGTTGGGGTAGCGGTCAGGTTGGGGTTGGTGCTGGGGTTGGGGTACGGGTTGGGGTTGAGTTGGGGTTGGAGCTGGGGTTGTGTTGGGGTTGGGTTGGGGTTGGGGTAGGAGTTGGGTTGGGGTTGGGGTGGGGTTGGGGTTGGGGTTGGAGTTGGGGTTGGAGTTGGGATTGAGGTTGGGATTAGGATTGGGGTTGGGGTTAGGGTTGGGGTTGGGGTAGGGGTTGGGGTTGGAGTTGGGGTTGGGGTGGGGTTGGGGTTGGGATTGGGGTTGGGGTTAGGGTTGGGGTTGGGATTGGGGTAGGGGTTGGGGTTGGGTTTGGGGTTGGAGTTGGGGTTAGGGTTGGGGTTGGGGTAAGGGTTGGGGTTGGGGTTGGGGTGGGGTTGGGGTTGGAGTTGGGGTTGGGGTTGGGGTGGGGTTGGAGTTGGGATTGGGGTTGGGGTTAGGGTTGGGGTTGGGATTGGGGTAGGGGTTGGGGTTGGGTTTGGGGTTGGAGTTGGGGTTAGGGTTGGGGTTGGGGTGGGGTTGGGGTTGGAGTTGGGGTTGGAGTTGGGATTGGGGTTGGGGTTAGGGTTGGGGTGGGGTTGGGGTTGGGGTTGGGGTTGGGGTTGGGGTGGGGTTGGGGTTGGAGTTGGGGTTGGGGTTGGGGTGGGGTTGGAGTTGGGATTGGGGTTGGGGTTAGGGTTGGGGTTGGGATTGGGGTTGGGGTTGGGGTTGGGTTTGGGGTTGGAGTTGGGGTTAGGGTTGGGGTTGGGGTGGGGTTGGGGTTGGAGTTGGGGTTGGAGTTGGGATTGGGGTTGGGGTTAGGGTTGGGGTGGGGTTGGGGTTGGGGTTGGGGTTGGGGTTAGGGTTGGGGTAGGGGTTGGGGTTGTGGGGGGGGGCAACAAAGTTTGCAATGTGCTCTATTTACTGAGTAAACACAGCGAATGATGCCAAGTTTTAAAGCAGCCATGAGGGTATTGCTAGCCCATGCAAAATTCAGATATTGCCAGTAAAATAACTCATCAGCAGTAAGTTAAAAAGGTGAAAGAAAAACGAAAGTACAGCAGTCGAGTTCTGTGAAGCAATCAACCAGAGCACCACAGCTAATAAAATAAACAGAATCCATCAACAACACATTGCCAAGATGGGATTCTGCATCCCATACATCCAGTCAGCTATTCCTTCAGCAATACAGGTTATAGGTCATACATTCAAAATGTAAGAAATACTTAAGGTAACATTTTAAATGCAGTATCTCACTGAAAAGTAAATAGGCATGAAATATGGCAAATTAAACTCATTTTAGAAAGCAAAATTTAGGAGGAAAAATCAATAAAAGCTTCTATAGATAAAATGTATACTTTCATTGTAACGTTAGATTCAAAACAAATGGCAAGCCAAAATAAAATAATCCGTTAATACTGGAGACATTCTTTTACTCTCTCAGCTTGGAGGGAGGAAGAAGGGGAGCTCAATATTTGGGATACAAAACATATCTGAAAAATCTTACCTCTGGCAGTACAGCACTCTCTCAGTACTGCACTGGGAATGGCAAACAGTAATCATGGGGTCAAGTTTCTGGAATGGGATTTACACCCATGAGCTTCTAACCCAGAAGTGAGAGTCCTACCACACAACTATTTAGCATTTTCAAATATCTGGTAATATGTAACTTCCTCCAGCTTTTGAGATCTCTGCACTCTTCCTAATTTTGGCCTCTTGTGCATGCCCAATTTAAAATCCATCCACCATTGGTGGAGACACATTTTCTGTTGTGTCAGCCCTGAGCTTTTGAACTCTCTCCCAAAACTTCTCAGCTCTCTCTTCTCCTTTAAGAGACTCCTTAAGACCTTCTTCTTTGACCAAGCTCTTGGTCATTTACCCTAATATGTTCTTCAATAGCTCAGTGTCAAAAATAGTTTTACTGACATCGCTTTTGTGATGCACTCAGACATTCTGTTGCCTCAAATGTAGTTTATAACGCAAGTTGTTGTTAGAGTCAATCGCTGTGGAAAGATGGAAGAGTTAAAAAAGAGGAACGAGGCAATGAAATTAGATTTCTGTCGCGCTATTGCCCTTCAGGGTCACAGGTGACAAATATTATTTACCCAGAGCAAGTAAAAACTAGCCTAAAATACAAAATAAAAAGTGATACAGTGGACCAATAACTGCAATTTATATGAAACTGCACCGACTGCAGAAAAATTCCATCAGTGCTTTACATTATTTCAATTTTCTTATTCTGAAAGAGTGAGGAAAATAAAGAAGAGATATCATCGTGGGTCAAGGGAAGAATGATCTCTAAAAGCAATCCTTTTGCAAACATTCTGATGAAACAAAGAAAAACTATTTTTATAGTTGCTGACTGTAAAGTGAGTTTTGGAAAAACACTGAACAAGAACCTTACAGAAAGCATTAGAACAAGTCTCAGCTTGGAAGTGCACAGCTTCCCTATTATTTCTAATCTAAGCTCGCCCTCATCCCATTCCTCCCTCAGCCCTTCCTACTCCACAGGAAAAAACCTTACTCTTAAGGTTACCGCCTCGAGCCAACCCCATGACAACTTTCCAGTTCTAACAGTGAAAGCTCTTTCCTTCATATAGAAGTGTGTTTGGTCAGTAAAATTCTCACAAGTGCTTGCTACATGGCACAACTGTACACCAATGCCTTTATCAACTTTAGTAATCCCCATAGTGCAGAGGGAAAAGGGATCACAATCTTTCTCTACCCAGAAGAAGAGCACCATTTGTAAGCCACCGTACCTGTGCAGACTCGGTTTAATTTTTTTTATTTATGTCCACTAATTGTGCGATTCACAATAGATAAGTCCAGATGGTGAAGGCCATTCAGTCCATTTTAATTAATCCAACCAAATATAATTTATAGTTCCCTCTCAATGCAACATCCTGTTGTTTCTTAAATAACTCCAGAGAATTTGTCTCTGTTACTCATAAAATTATAATGCACCGAAGGAAGCTTTTCAGCTCACTGTGCCTGTGCCAGTTCTTTGGTAGAGCTATGAACTAAACTCACTCCCTTGCTCTTTCCAGATAGCTCTGTGAATGATCTCCCAAATGTACTTATACAATTCCTATTTGAATGTTACCATTGAATCTGCTACCAACATCCTTTCAGGCAGTACATTCTTCATCAGACCAAGTTGTTGTGTAAAACAATGTTTACTCATATCACCTCTACGTCTTTGCCAATCCCCTAATTGTGCCCTCTGGTTACCAACATTTGTGCCACTAGAAACCATAAGGCTATAAGACATAGGAACAGAATTAGGCCACTCAGCCCATCGAGTCCGCTCCGCCATTCAATCATGACTAATATTTTTCTCATCCCCATTCTCCTGCCTTTTCCCTGTATTCCCTGATCCCCTTAGTAATCAAGTTGCCTGCTCTCATCAAAACCATCCATGGTTTAGGACAGCTCTGTCCAATCTCCTCTTAATCCTCCAAAAACCCAAGGTTGCCTCTCTCTAAAGAACTGAGGTGGTACCATTCTAGTAAATCCCTTTGGCATGCTCTCCAGCGCCTCATAGATAAATGAATAAAATTTCAGCAATTTCAGGGCCATTATTCTGTTCAATATTTAATCACCACAGTTGTTCAATCCAGAGACTATTCAGTCCTATAACTGAAGTCTTGTTTCCGTATATTAATCTGAGTGTGTGACAATCTACTTGAATTTAGTCTTAAGCCTAGCTTTTACTAATTTGAATCTATGCCGTCTTGTCCAACTGTCAGAGTTTCATCTGAAATTACTGCTTGCATTTTTCTTTTGCTTACCACTCAATGATCCCCACTCAGTCAGACAAGTTTCTTCAGACTTTTATCATACTTGAGGTCTGTGACTCCAGGAACAGCCTGCCTCTGAACTCCCTCCAGCACCTTCTGCTTTGGTGACCAGAATGGAGTTAGTACTCAAGGAATGGTTCAACAAAGCAGTTTGAACATGATTTGCTCTAGCTTGTACTTGTCACTTTTGGCCCTAAATAGTACTACTTGCTTTGTTGATTACTGATCTACAGTGACAGATACATTGAACATCAAAGCTAATATAAGAACATAAGAACTAGGAGCAGGAGTAGGCCATCTGGCCCCTCGAGCCTGCTCCGCCATTCAATAAAGAACAAAGCGAACAAAGAATGGTACAGTACAGGAACAAGCCCTTTGGCCCATCAAGTCTGTGCCGACACAGATGGCTCTCTAATCTAATATTTTCTTGCCTCTACGTGGTCCATATCCCTCTATTCCCTGCCTATTCATTTATCTATCCAGCTGCCTTTTGAATGTTGTTATAGAATCTGCTTCCACTGCCTCCTCTGGCAGCGCGTTCCAAGCATTCACCACCATCTGTGTGAAAAATAAGATTATGGCTGATCTTTTTGTAGACACAAGATCTCAAGATCTCTTCGTAGTTCATCCTTAACTACTGCAACATGGGAAGGAAGTATTGACAGGGGCTGGGGGAATGGGAGAGCTCCCAATGGCGGCAATGGCCCATAGTCTTTGAACGTTCAGTCTGGTGCCTCCTCCTCTTGGCTAACCGAGCAAGTATATCTTAAATCCTGACCTTGTTGATTGTCATGATGTGGAGATGCCGGCATTGGACTGGGGTAAACACAGTAAGAAGTTTAACAACACCAGGTTAAAGTCCAACAGGTTTATTTGGTAGCAAAAGCCACATAAGCTTTCGGAGCTGCAAGCCCCTTCTCCACTCACCTGAAGAAGGGGCTTGCAGCTCCGAAAGCTTATGTGGCTTTTGCTACCAAATAAACCTGTTGGACTTTAACCTGGTGTTGTTAAACTTCTTACCTTGTTGATTGTGGCAGTGGTCCCTTTGGGAATCACCTGTAGACCTGACATAAGCCTGGTTTCCTGAGTGCAGCTGCTGCCGACTGCTTCAGGGAAAATTAGTCTTGCAGTGGAGGGGCCTAAACAGATATCAGGCTCCTTATTTGCACATGCAACGGATCTGATGCCATTTTGGACATAGGTACACGTAGATGTTTTGACAGTACAGTGAGCGGTGCACTTCAAGCTTGTTTCGCGTGTATGCTCCCTATCCATCACATTGGAAGATTAATTCCCAATGAATGGGCATTGTGTAGGAAAATCTAGTCTCATAGGTGAACCTAGCCACCTCCATGCTCTTCACCACTCCTCATGCCAAAAGGAAAACTGCGGTTTTTAGCATTCTGGTACAGAATCCAGGATCTTTACAGCAAAACTGCTAATCACTTCTTCTTTCTGCCAGTCATGCAATGGAGGGTAAATTCACAAACTGCACCAACTGCCTGGCACTCCAGAGATCTATCTGAACAGTGAATGGGAAGGGGGGTGGTGGTTTCCCAATATTTTAATTATTCACACAAGACCATCTCAGCAAATCTGTCATGCCTTATTATTAAAAGATGAGGAGATGGGGAAGGTGCAAGAGAGCAAAGAGTCAGTAATTCTCAGCTACATGAGCAGTGCAGCATCTCTGATCCACGAAGCCAGAAATGCACATCTTCAATTTTTTTTTAAAAAACTCTGCGTTTTCGACGAAGGCTAAATGAAAACACAAAATGTAAAACATATTTAAAACGATTAAGAGTGCCATTGGCCGATTGGCACCGTGCCAGAATAACAGAATTGCAAACCAACAGACTCAGTATTCATCTCTGAATACCTGCATTTAGTCATTTGCCCAGAGCAACCAAAAGTTATTGTCACAATGAATATGATAATCTGACACTTGCCTTGCCAGGCAATTATACAAATCCCCACTGCATTTCTACTGAACTGGCAAAATACAATATTAAGTAAGGATTAAGTGTACAGTTGGCAGTGAGCTATTAAGATCGGATCAATATAAACACAAAGCAAATCACTAACCATTCTTTGTAATTCATGTATTAACAAGTGGACATTTTGGAGAAATACAGTGCTGATCTTTCTTTTAAGCAATGACAATGCTTTTAATGAAAGCATTCCAGAGTGCTGTAAAAAAATAAACACTTACAAGCAAGTTGGTAATTTAAACCTTAGTTTTAATCAGTTCCTTCCCCTGTAACTTGCTCCACCACCCACTGTCGCCTCTCCTAGTGGCACCCATACTTGCTGAGGTATGGTTTCAGCGATGCCATCAGCCCTCCAGAACCTGACCTCAAGTACCCATTCTTCCTGTGCGGAAACCTATTCAGTGAGTGTGAGCAGGCCGAGGACAGGGTGAGCAGGCTGAGGCAGATCCTGTCCACAACTGGTGGCCACACTGGAATATTCAAAGCAAAGAAGAAGGTGCAGCTGGACAATTGCATCCACTTCTGGGCATCGCACTTTTAGGAAAGATGAAGGCATTGGAGAGAGTGCAGAAAAGATCACGAGAATGGTTCCAGGGATGAGGAATTTCAGTTATGATGATAGAGAGTTTGGGACTATTTTCCTTGGAGAGGGCTGAGAGGAGATTTGATAGAGGCATTCAAAATCATGAGGGGTCTGGATACACTAGATCGGGAGAAATAATCGAGAATGAGAGGGCATAGATGCAAAGCAAAAGACAAAAGAACCAAAAGTGGCACGAGAAAAGAACTTTTTCACGCAGCGAGTGGTTAAGGTCTGGAATGCACTGCCTGAGATTGTGGTGGAGACAGTTTCAGTCAAGGTATTCCAAAGGAAATGAGAGTGTTATCTGAAAAGGAAGAATGTGCAGGGTTATAGGAAGAAGGTGGGAGAATGGCAATTGCTCATTTGGAGAGCCAATGCAGAATCATTGGGCCAAAAGGCCTCCTTCTGCACTGCAACAATTCTGTGCTGAGGGTGGGATGATCACTGGGGATTGACCCAACAACAAAAACAAATTGTAGCACCTTCGAAATTATAGAAATTATAGAATTATAACTGAACACAGATTGGGGTCAAACCAATAAGGAGCCATAGAAATGTGGAACCATGCACTTACAACACTGAAGTAGGCCATTCAACTCATCTTGTTTATGTTAGCCCTAGTCTTGCACTGCTCAGCACTCTTCCTACAACCTGTATCTTCCTCTGCTTCAATTATTTCTCCAAGTTTCTTTTTCAACCAATGCTCACACAAAGAAATATTTATTTGAGCTCCCAAGTATTTGCTCATCAAAACCCTTCAATATTTCCCACAGATATACGTATGCATTCCTTAATCTGTTAACTCACACTCATCCACGTCATGTTGCATCTCATACTTCCCTCTCCATCCTCTAACCTATCTATGTTCTTGAGGTTTTTTACAGTCCTTCTTACGTTTTGCCAAGACTCTTATTTCTGTGTTGTCAGGCAGTTTCAATATTGTCCTCCTATACAAAAGTACAAATGTTCTCTATTTAAAGAAGCTGAAATGGGCCTTCACTGAGCCCAGGGTAAACATTTCCAAACCAAACAAGACCCATTTCTTCAACTCTTGTTTCCTGCCCGTCAACCAAGTTTCTATGCAAGTGTCCCCATTTCCCCCTAGTATAAATCTGAATTTTTCTGAATGGTTTCATGGGGTACTTTATGGAGGTCCTTCTCAAGAAGTCAGTCATTTCTTCAAAAAGAAATTCAACGAAATTTGTCAAACACGACAGGCCTTTAACAAATCTGGCTGGTTGTCTGCGATTAACCCGTGCTTCATATTTTTAACTCTAATTATAGATTCTAAGGACCAGATTTTCATCCAAGGGCAGAGGCATGTTTCGGCCGGTCCGATGGTAGTGGGTTATCGTTGATATTTGCTTACAAAGTCAGAGACATGTTTCAGGTGTGTTAATGGCCACGCTTTGAATCTTCTGGAGGAAATCAGATTTTCCTCAACCTCCCTCACCCTGTACCCACTCTCCTCTGGCCTTTTTGTGGATTGGGAATGGTTAGGATACAAAACGCACATGTGCTTCTGCTGAGGTTAGCTTCCCAGTTTAAATTGTCTGGTGATGTAGGCTTTTCAATTTAAAAGTACCAGGTTTAAAAATTGTTGAAGAAACTGCAAAGCCTGCTGAGCAGTTGGGAACATTCTGAAAGCTAAATTAAAAATATGTATTTATATATATATTCATATATATTAATGATTTGGATGAGGGAACAAAATGTAACATCTCAAAGTTTGCAGATGTTACCAAGTTGGGTGGGAGGGTGAACTGTGACGAGGATGCAGAGATCCTTCAGAATGATCTGGACAGGTTGGGTGAGTGGGCTAATCAATGGCAGATGCAGTATAATTTGGATAAATGTGAGGTTATTCACTTTGGAAGCAAAAACAGAGGCTGTAAATTGGGAGAGGGGAGTGTGCAGTGGGACCTGGGTGTCCTTGTGCACCAGTCACTGAAGGTAAGCATGCAGGTGCAGCAGGAGGTAAAGAAGGCAAATGGTATGTTGGCATTCATCGTGAGAGGTTTTGAGTACAGGAGCAGGGATGTGTTGTTGCAATTATACAGGGCCTTGGTGAGGCTACACCTAGAATATTGTGTGTAGTTTTGGTCTCCTTTTCTGAGGAAGGATGTTCTTGCTCTCGAGGGAGTGCAGCAAACATTTACCAGGCTGATTCCGGGGATGGCGGGACTGATGTATGAGGAGAGATTGACTAGGTTAGGATTGTTTTCTCTGGAGCTCAGATGACTGAGAGGGGAATCTCATGGAGACTTATAAAATTCTAACAGGACTAGACAGGGTAGATGCAGGGAGGATGTTCCCAATGGTGGGGGGAGTCCAGAACCAGGGGTCACAGTCTGAAGATTCAGGGTAGATCATTTAGGACGGAGATGACGAGACATTTCTTCATCTAAAGAGTGGTGAGCCTGTGGAATTCATTACCACAGGAAGTAGTTGATGCCAAAACATTGAATGTATTCAAGAGGTGGCTAGATATAGCACTTGGAGTGAAAGGGATCAAAGGTTATGGGGAGAAAGCAGGATTAGGTTATTGAGTTGGACGATCAGCTATGATCGTGATGAATGGCGGAGCAGGCTCGAAGGGCCGAATGGCCTCCTCCTGCTCCTATCTTCCATGTTTCTACGTTTTGACACCTCTAAGTGTTTGATTTCACTGAGGATGTATCTGACTGCATGGATTACTGTGGTATAAGGCAGTGGCTCACCATCACCCTTTCAAGTGCAATTAGGAATGGGCAATAAATATTGCCCAGACAGCAATGCCCACAGCCTGCAAATTAATAAATAGAAGTATTGTTATTAGGTGCTGCACTGTAATGTAGATGTGTTTTTAATGTGGTGAGTCATCATAGGGATCTGTCCTGCAAAGATAAGCCAACACTCACATTGACTAGCGTTGTATAATTATTCACAAGCATCATAACACCTTTTGCGATGGAGAAAATGCTGCAATATATCAAAAAATGAAAAGGAACAAGGGGTTTAACTTCCTCTTTTGCAAACCACTTATTCCTTTTGGAGAAACCACAGACTGTCAATCAGGCTTAGAATCTTTGTAAACATTGCGGTTAGGATCAATGAAGGTACTTGGGATGCATTCAAGCATGAAGGGAAAGGTCAATAAACACAGCTATGAATGGAGGCCCCTCTCACATGCTGAATTTTTAAAGTAGCAGGTCAAGGCTTTCCAGTGGAATCATAGAATCATAGAAACCCTACACTGCAGAAAGAGGCCATTGGGCCCATCGAGTCTGCACCGACCACAATTCCACCCAGGCCCTACTCCCATATCTCTACATATTTTACCCGCTAATCCCTCTAATTTACATATCTCAGGACACTAAGGGGCAATTTTAGCACGGCCAATCAACCTAACCCGCACATCTTTGGACTGTGGGAGGAAACCAGAGCACCCGGAGGAAACCCACGCAGACACGAGGAGAATGTGCAAACTCCACACAGACAGTGACCCAAGCCGGGAATCGAACCCAGGTCCCTGGAGCTGTGAAGCAGCAGTGCTAACCACTGTGCTATCGTGCCGCCCGGAGGCACGATAGGGAGGGTTTCTAATGTTTCAGCTTTCTCAGAAGCCTCAGAAACTTCAAATCAAAGCTATGTGCATACATTGGGGTTGAGTGCACAGCTGTGCAGAATGGAACCACCTCCTCCCCTCCCCCGATCTGATAGTTTCACGGTCACTATTAGCGATAGCAATGTTTTATTCCAGATTTATTTAACTAACCATTGATCATTAGTTCAGGCCTCTGGAGTATTAGTCCAGTAACTACTTGCTATTGTATTTATTACCTACCTATTCATAGATTAAAGATTGGATATATTCCTATATATTCTAAGATTTCCCACTGTTGATCACATTTCTGCCCAGTTCATTTTGACTGGTGTTCTGATACACAAAGAACCACAGAAATGATACAGCACAGAAGGGGGCCATTCAGCTCATCTTGTCCATGTCGACCCAAAGACACCCAGGTGCCCTTTCTAATCCCATCTCCTTGCACCCAATAACATAAAAGAACTGGATTTCCCAAACAAGCCCAAAAGAAGAAACTGATGAACAAGATTTCATTGCTTAAAAGTTTTACTGTTACAAGCAAACGAAAATCAATATAAATCAAGCATGAATTGGTAAGTAAATTGTATTTTGCAGAAACAATAAATTACACGTTAAATAGCCAATAGAATAAAGATAGGCCCCATGGAATTCTCAACGTATGTGGTACTAATTTCAGCCTTGCAATCTAACAAATCACTGTTCTTCCCAGGTAGAGTCTCAGTTATTTTATTCACACAGGAGTTCGGCCTGAATTTGGATTACTATCCCCACGTGGTACAGTGTCCACCCAAATGCTCACTGTTCTGGATGCTTCACAGCACTGCTTCAGGGATTACTTTTCCTGCTCTCCTTCTGCAGCCGTACTATGACTTTTCACCTCAGTTGCCTTACACTCACATTTTCACCGTTACTCTTCTCTTCTTCTGCTGAAAATCAGAACTTTTCAAGCAGCCCTTGCCTGCTTTGACCACTGGCTGTGATTTGACCTCTCACCCCACTCTTTGTCTTTTTCTGCCAATCAGCTTCCTCGGCCACTGGCTGATCACTCAGAAGGCTAAGGTCCTATCCAAGGAATCCAATTAACCTCCTCCTCCCACAAACCTGCACTTGGTTTCTGTTCAAGTTAAGGACTGCCCCAAAAACACACAGGGCGGAATGTTATGACCTCATCGCGCCTGTTTTGCGGTGGGAAAATGTTGTAAAATCGGGCGTGATGCAACTAGTGGGACTGGCACACATTTTCTTTCCCATTCCCATTTTACCACACAAAAATAAATCAGCACGATCGGGACCCCGCCCAAAATGGGTGAAAGGTCAATTTGCATTTTTAAAAATTCATCACAATCATTCCCAATCATCCCAGCTCACCCGCCTTAACCACCTCGTTCACTGCAGCCGGATCGGTCAGGGAAACACCACAAGTATAAAAGTCGCACTCAGGCTTGAGCGGTGAGGGTGAGTGAGGAGGGAAGTCTCTACTTTAAAACTGCTCCGTGGGGGGTTGTTTCGTGGTGGCCATGTTGTGTTTCGGGTCGGGGGGGTTGCGGGTGTGTGGGGGTGGGGTGGGGTGGGTGGAGGCGGCTGCTGTTGCTCACGGGGTCCAACCTCGGCCTCTCAGGACAGACCCGGTTAGAGCGCTGGCCTCAGGTCTTAGCGCTGACTCTGGGTCCTAGTGCTGGCAGCAGCAAGCACTGTTGCTGGTGGGGGATGGGCTGGAAACTCTCTGAGGTGGCAGTGCGACAGCATCAGGATTTGTAAAGCAGCATGGTCTGGGGCCACTATTGCGTGGGTCCTGGGTGTTTGTGAGTGGTGGGGGATAGGGGAGCTGTGTTGCCATTCTGGGGGCTGTGGGGGGTATGGGGTGTGTGTGTTGCTGGGGTGCTGTGGGGGGGAATGGGGAGTGTGTGTTGCTGGGGGGCTGTGGGGGGTATGGGGTGTGTGTGTTGCTGCAGTGCTGTGGGGGGGGAATGGGGAGTGTGTTTTGCTGGAGGGCTGTGGGGGGGGAATGGGGTTTGTGTGTTGCTGGGGGGAAATGGGGGGGTATGGGGAACGTGTGTTGCTGGGGGGGCTATGGGGGGGTGTATTGGGAGTGTGTGTTGCTGGGATGGGGATGAGCAGAGTTCTTTAACCTTTCCATCTGTCTCTCCCCTTCTCCAACTCCCCCACCCCCCCACCCCTCCCCAATTCAGATTGATGAAATGGCTTTTACAATGCAACCAATTGATCCTGCTGTTCTTTTGGTTGCTGCTGGAGTTGAGGAGGAGGAGCTGCAGCATGAATTGGAGGCAGAGGCCTCGGTCTTACCACTTGCAGGAGTAGAGGGAGACGGCTGCTGGAGGCTAGACATGGTCGCCATTTGCCCCAAAAGGTGGGGGGGCAGGAGAAGGAGGGAGCGGAGACCCCGGCAGCTCCGCACGCAAGTGTCCTTTGAACAACTGTTGCACATCGTGTGCTGCCGACGGCACCAGCTCCAAAAGGAGGCAGTGCGACACCTGCACCATTTGCTGGAGAACCTTGCACCTCAGGGCACGGGGAGCACCCACTCCCGGTGGCTGTGAAAGTAACAGCCGCCTTAAACTTTTACACAACCGGGTCCTTCCAGACCGCCAGTGGAGACCTTTGTGGCATTTACCAATCATCCGTCCACAAGTGTGTGAGGGAGGTCACGGATGCCCTGTGTGCCTGGGCTGGCCAGTATATTAAATTGGACCTGGACCAGGCCCAGAAGGAAGCGCGGGCTGCAGGATTCGCAGCCATCGTGGCGATGCCAAATGTGCAGGGGCTACAGACTGCACCCACATCACCCTCAAGGCCCCAGTGAAGAATCCAGGAGTGTCATGGCTGTCTGGCAAGTTAAGTCACACCTACTGCCTCTAGTGGCTAGAAATGGGTCTAGCCATATTTTTAAAGACTGAGTGCTTAGGATTCAGCGTGAAAACTTGCCCAAAGACTGGATCAGGAACTCTCCCCTTTTCATGTCGCTGAACACCGAGAAAAAATCTCGTAAAATTTGGCCTACAGAATTTCAAATGGGTAAGACCATGCCTGGACATTAAAAACAATTTCAACCAGCTAAACATCGGAACTGTCCTGCACAACAACTGAATTCACTTCATCCCACTTAAATCCAGGGTCAGTTTAACTTTAATTTTTTTTCTGTGACTTAACCCTTCTTTGTTCTTTCTCAGGATGAGCAGGTATGGCTGTCTCCTGTATCAGCAGTTCATTTCTTTGTCAAGTAAATTCCTCTTTAGCTGTTTTAAGAATTGTTTTTTAAGATTATTTCAATGTTCGCAGTCTGATAATCCTCTTTCATCAGTTCACAATTTAAAAATAAAAATTTTGCTGTTCATCCTCCAATTGCTTTCTTTGTTTTAAAGTTTTAATTTACATTCGAGAACGTGTCGATTTCCTCTCAACTCCATCATGTCAGCACCGGACTCTGCTTTTCCGCTCTCCTTCAAAGCATTCCATTTCTTTGTTTCATCACTAATTTTCAGTAATGTTGCGACAGTAATGTTCAGTAATGTCTGACCTTGCTCATGTGTTTCCTGCATTTTTGATTCAAATCTCCAGCTGCCATTAACTCTTAGCAACCTGATGCTTCAGTGTCCTTTTCGAATTAGCAGGCTGAGTTTTTGACTCTTTTGACGCGTCTTTAGTTAATACATTTCATTCTTGTAGCAGATTCACATGAAGCCATTGAGTCCTTTATGTCTTTTGTTTTTTTTCCTGAACACCTTCAATTTGCAAATCCTCAGCAGTTTTTTCCAAAATTACTGGAAGCAGCAATATCCTTATCCTCAGTCACATAATTTCCCCCCCCAAAAAATCTACACGATCAATAGGCAAGTTGTGAACAATGCCCATATAAACTCTTCCTGGTTGCCATCAGACTTTTGAATAGACCGTCCTTATATTAAGCTGATCTTTCTCTACACCCTAGCTATGACTGTAACACTATATTCTGCACTCTCCTTTCCTTCGCCCCATGTACTCTATGAACGGTATGCTTTGTTTGTATAGTGTACAAGAAACAATACTTTTCACTGTATCCTACCTAATACATGTGACAATAATAAATCAAAACAAATAAATTACCATTAATTCAGCCACATTTTACACTAACTCTGTACAAAGGAACAGCCTTTTCTCAGGCTCGTTAAAGTGATCCAATATTGTATTAATAAATACAATATTATATTGTACTTTTGGCCTTGTGTATCCAAGAGCTTCCCCAGATCTATCGTGTCATCCTTAATGTTTAGTGGTTTGTGAATGCATACCACAAGTTGTATAATTTCCTTTTATGTCTTAAGTCTATCCATATACATCTTGTTTCAACAAATCTCTAGAACCTCCTTATGCTTTAGCTCTGTGGTAGAATCATTAATTAATCCTGCCAGCCCACTTCTCTGTTCTTATCATATGCATAGTCCTTCTCAGTATCATATATGCATCTGCTCATTAACCAAGGTTTTGAAAGCTAATTTTAACTACAAAAGAAAATGCAAGTGTAGAACAGATGTACAAATAATAAAAACATACAATCACTGGGAGCTGGTACCAACTAACACAGCGAGAATAACACATTCAACGGTCAGTCAGCACATTCAGAATGTATCTGAATAACAGGTTGATATCATGCTGAAAATCAGATACTGTATGGGAGTTAGGATGCTCAAACTGACCTAAACATCCATGGGATAGTGAAAGAGAGGGAAGAACATATCAAGAAGGGGTTGCAAGTCTTCATTGCCATCGGTGAGTCCACCAGACTCCATCTCTTTCTAAAGTTGCATCACCTGCTGGGATCTTTAGGCTAACTTATTAAAAACAAGTAATTTGGGAAAGGTACGATAGTGTACCTAATGCAAAAGGAAGAGAAACAAAATAGAACCGTGCCAAATCGAAATGATTTCAGACAGCTTTTTAACACTTCCATTTGTCTTATTTACAAACATCCTCAACTTTGTTACCTCCCGCGTTTGGCCCCACCCCGGGTATTCGTCCATCTCACTCTCGGACAATTCCTCTGTTCTTTCAATCTTCATGCTTTGACAATTGATGTAGCCTCCCAGACTTAAGTCTGTAAACTCAAATCACTCAGCTCCCAAACGTCTAACAGTTAAAAATGAAAAGAGCCTGTTTCCATGATAACGTGAATTAAGGGTACTGGCTCTCAGTCTGATGTCCACAAATTGTTAGATGGTTGTTGGTGACTTTCATTGTTGCGACCGGCACAAAGCTCTGAAATAACAAGCTACCTTATACCCAAATACCTGGATGCTACCACATTAAACAGCATGAATATTTCTCAATTTGGTACTCCCCTGAAGGAATTGACTCCTCACTAAGGTACTGTTCCATAGGCAGCAGTCACACTGCAGTACCTTACCCCAATGGTCATAGAGTCACAGAGTCATAGAGGTTTACAGCATGGAAACAGGCCCTTCGGCCCAACTTGTCCATGCCGTCCTTTTTTTTAAAACCCCGAAGCTAATCCCAATTGCCCGCATTTGGCCCATATCTCTCTATACCCATCGTACCCATGTAACTATCTAAATGCTTTTTAAAAGATAAAATTGTACCCGCCTCTACTACTGCCTCCGGCAGCTTGTTCCAGACACTCACCACCCTCTGTGTGAAAGAATTGCCCCTCTGGACAGTTTTGTATCTCTCCCCTCTCATCTTAAACCTATGCCCTCTAGTTTTAGACTCCCCTACCTTTGGGAAAAGATATTGACTATCTAGCTGATCCATGCCCCTCATTATTTCATAGACCTCTATAAGATCACCCCTCAGCCTCCTACGCTCCAGAGAAAAAAGTCCCAGTCTATCCAGCCTCTCCTCATAACTCAATCCATCAAGTCCCAGTAACATCCTAGTAAATCTTTTCTGCACTCTTTCTAGTTTAATAATATCCTTTCTATAATAGAGTGACCAGAATTGCACACAATATTCCAAGTGTGGCCTTACCAATGTCTTGTACAACTTCAACAAGATGTCCCAACTCCTGTATTCAATGTCCTGACTGATGAAACCAAGCATGCCGAATGCCTTCTTCACCACTCTGTCCACCTGTGACTCCACTTTCAAGGAGCTATGAACATGTACCCCGAGATCTCTTTGTTCTGTAACTCTCCCCAACGCCCTACCATTAACTGAGTAAGTCCTGCCCTGGTTCAATCGACCAAAATGCATCACCTCCCATTTGTCTAAATTAAACTCATCTGCCATTCGTCAGCCCACTGGCCCAATTGATCAAGATCCCATTGCAGTTGGAGATAACTTTCTTCACTGTCCACTATGCCACCAATCTTGGTGTCATCTGCAAACTTACTAACCATGCCTCCTAAATTCTCATCCAAATCATTAGAAATCATAGAAACCCTACAGTACAGAAAGAGGCCATTCGGCCCATCGAGTCTGCACAGACCACAATTCCACCCAGGCCCTACCCCCATATCCCTACATATTTACCCACTAATCCCTCCAACCTCTGCATCTCAGGACACTAAGGGCAATTTTTAGCATGGCCAATCAACCTAACCCGCACATCTTTGGACTGTGGGAGGAAACCGGAGCACCCGGAGGAAACCCACGCAGACACAGGGAGAATGTGCAAACTCCACACAGACAGTGACCCAAGCCGGGAATCGAACCCAGGTCCCTGGAGCTGTGAAGCAGCAGTGCTAGCCACTGTGCTACCGTGCCGCCCGGTATAAACAGTGGGCCCAGCACTGATCCCTGAGGCACACCGCTGGTCACAGGCCTCCAGTTTGAAAAACAACTCTGTACAACCACCCTCTGGCTTCTGTCAAGGAGCCAATTTTGTATCCATTTAGATACCTCACCCTGGATCCCGTGAGACTTAAGCTTATACAACAACCTACCATGTGGTACCTTGTCAAAGGCCTTGCTAAAGTCCATGTAGACAACATGAACTGCACTGCCCTCATCTACTTTCTTGGTTACCACTTCAAAAAACTCAATCAAATTTGTGAGACATGATTTTCCACTCACAAAGCCATGCTGACTGTCCCTAATCAGTCCTTGCATCTCTAAATGCCTGTAGATCCTGTCTCTCAAAATACCGTCCAACAATTTACCCACCACAGATGCGAGTCTATTTGACTACATGGGCCATTGTGCGCAATTCCATATTTACTCAGGCCTCAGTGCAAAAATAATTCAATACCTGAACTTAAACCGGAAACACGGGAATGAAGATCAGGAAAAAAGCTGGATCACACCTCATCTTTGTGCTCATCAATGTGTTTGTTTATGGACCAATTAAATTTGGATTAACTTCCCCTAAAGATGAATAAATGGACTCATGAAACAGTGCCGACCACCCAGAGCTGTTTATGTCTGGAAGAGTAATGTGACAGAATAGGAATAGACACTTGTTATACAAGGTTTACACAGAAGAAGATTGGCTATTAATTCTGCAGTAACTCCCAAACTATCAATGTATTAGGCCTCACCTCATAGAAACATGATGCAGTTGCCATGTTCACAGCAAGAACATTGCCGAATGGCAGTGAGTCAAAGGTTTAATTTAGGACACCCTGAAAGTTTAATTTTACTAAGTACAGGTCAAGATAACCCATGTTTGATTCCTTGGAGCAAGTTAGCTCAGCTGGACAGATTTATAGAAAGTGATGCAGAGTGATGCCAATGCCCAGGTTCAATCCTTGTACCGGCTACTGTAGTTAATGGGGGACAAAGAACAAAGAACAGTACAGCACAGGAAACAGGCCCTTCGGCCCTCCAAGCATGTGCCGCTCATTGGTCCAACTAGATCAATCGTTTGTATCCCTCCATTCCCAGGCTGCTCATGTGACTATCCAGGTAAGTCTTAAACGATGTCAGCGTGCCTGCCTCCACCACCCTACTTGGCAGCGCATTCCAGGCTCCCACCACCCTCTGTGTAAAAAACATCCCTCTGATATCTGAGTTATACTTTGCCCCTCTCAGCTTGAGCCCGTGACCCCTCATGATCGTCACCTCCGACCTGGGAAAAAGCTTCCCACCGTTCACCCTATCTATCCCCTTCATAATCTTGTATACCTCTATTAGATCTCCCCTCATTCTCTGTCTTTCCAGGGAGAACAACCCGAGTTTACCCAATCTTCCTCATAGCTAAGACCCTAGGACTGCTAAGACCCTAGGACTGCCTTCTTGCCTTGCCCCTTGCTTATGGAGTGGTGCCCCTCAAGCTATATATAATCAAATGTATCTCTCTCTCTCTCATGGTCCTTTGTGGACCATGGTTAATTACCATCACCTTTCCCTTATATCAGGTTTACTGAGTTCAGTCAGGGTGTGAGCAGAAGTCCAAAGATCAGCTCGGGAGGCAAGAAATTAAAAATAAACGGGGTCCATACTTTGAGCACAGTGATGCAGTGAGACTTATTTTCTGAAATAAATAACTCCAGATACTGCAGGAAGAAGATTAGCAAGGAAATAAACATTCCTCTTGCCCCAGTGCAGCAGCTACTTGCCCTGTCTGCATCACAAACTCGAAGATGAATCACATATTCTAACTCAGCCATTCCAATTACAGAAATTATTGTTTCTCAACAAGAGGTGGCAACTCTTTAAGCAAGGTCAAAAAAGCAATCCTTCAATATGTTTAAGGAAATATTGGCAAAGTTGAGAGATAAATTATCTTAATCTGCAGATTGCGACATTTAATTAGAACCTCAATTGCTTGCACCCACATACTATTTCAACTTCACAGTTTCTAAGTAGACAGTGATTTTTGTTCTCCAGGTCAATGAAGCTTTCTTATTAAAATTGCATTTTAATGCCCCTCTTGACAGCCCAAATTGCCAAGGCTGTGAGTACAAACTACAGGAAGGAGAATTCCACATTCAATTCCCCCGATATGTGTCAAATGGGTTGTTCTCAACTGCAGCAGTAATGAGGGCATCACACTGACCACAGCACCCCCAGATTTGGGACAGGAAAATATACTTGTGACTCTAATTCTGGTCGCCACATTACCAGAAGGATGTGGATGCTTTAGACAGGGTACAGAAGAGGTTTACCGGGATGTTCCCTGGTCTGGAGGGTATTAGCTTTGAGGAGAGGTTGGATAAACTCGGTTTATCCTCACTGGAATGACGGAGGTTGAGAGGTGATCTGATAGAGGTTTACAAGATTATAAGTGGCATGGACAGAGTGGATAGTCAGATGCTCTTTCCTAGGGTAGAAAAGTCAAGTACGAGGGGACATAGGTTTAAGATGCGTGGGGAAAAGTTTGGAAGAGATGTGCGAGGCTAGTTTTTTACACAAAGATGAATGGCTGAAACCCGCTGCCCAGGGAGGTGGTGGGAGCAGGTACGATAGTGGCATTTAAGGAGCAACTAGACAAAGACATGAATAGGTTGGGAATGGAAGGATACGGACTCTGTAAGTGCACACAGTTTTAGTTTAGGCAGGCATCATGATCGACACAGGCTTGGAGGGCCGAAGGGCCTGTTCCTGTGCTGTGCTGTTCTTTGTTCCTTTTCTGGACATTAACACTGTCTCAAAAGCATGATCAGGCCTCACTGTGGAGTTCCTCATTTGCCTGTAGCCTGCTGGCTTTCACATTAATAATGACCATTTTGGCAGGGTGTTCATGGAACCACTCCCAGCCAGGCGCAGAGAAGGGTCACAGGGTTGATGTCCAGTACCAGCGGACTGAATTATTAAAAAAACATGTATTTATTTGACAACTTTTCCAACCTTACCTGACGATAGCTAGAAAAGTTGTTCTTTCTTTCAAGTTGAAGAACAAGCATCATATAACATAATATCATAAAACACTTACAGTAGGAAAGATAGATCCCATGCATCATTTTAAATTAAATGAGAATTACAGGACAACATGTTATGGTTGCAAACTGATAAAAGAATGATGTCAGAAAGCACTTTCACACAAAACAGTCTTTTTCAATCCTTAGAATGGTTTTGAGGGTGGGATAACAAAAACCATGTTGAATGCTGTGCTGAGAATTGTGTTACTATTGAAGGATGCGTTGAATGGCTTCCCTCAACTATACCTTTCATTGGGCTTTAGGTGAGAAGGTGAGAATATCAGCAAAGGAAACTTGGCAGAAAAATATACATTTTAGAATTCATGGAAACTGCAAGGAACCAAAGCCATAAAAAATCATCATATTTCTCCGAGCACAGATGAATAATGTCAGATTAGCACACATTGTACAAAACTTGCATCTGTGCTTATTGTTACATCCAATGGACCCAATGCCAGACAATACACAAGGCTACACAATGAAAGACTGACTTTCAAATCACTCAATAGAGAATCATTACATTTAGCCAGCACACAATTTTTATCGATAACATTTTGTACCTTCTGAAGAAAATCTATGGGGCATTCATGCGATCAAGGGTAGTTTGGAATTTACTTCAACACCAATGTTTAAACCTGCTCGTTATTCAAAAAAACTTGGTGAAAAAAATACTTTGAAATCCCTGCTAGGTAAATGTGCCACATATTATAATATTGGGCCGTACGGACCCAGGATCCATCACTGTGCAGCAATGGAGAAATGAGACAAAGATGATTGATGAGGGTAGGGCAGTGGATGTTGTCTACATGGACTTCAGTAAGGCCCCTCAAGGCCCCTCATGGCAGACTGGTACAGAAGGTGAAGTCACACAGGATCAGAGGTGAGCTGGCAAGATGGATACAGAATTGGCTCGGTCATAGAAGACAGAGGGTAGCAGTGGAAGGGTGCATTTCTGAATGGAGGGCTGAGACTAGTGGCATTCCTCAGGGATCAGTACTGGGACCTTTGCTGTTTGTAATATCTATAAATGATTTGGAGGACAATATAACTGGTTTGATTAGTAAGTTTGCAGACGACACAAAAGCTGGTGGAATTGCAGATAGTGATGAGGACCATCAGAGTATACAGCAGGATATAGATAGGTTGGAGGCTTGGGTGGAGAGATGGCAGATGGAGTTTAAGCAGACAAATGTGAGGTAATGCATTTTGGAAGGTCTAATACAAATAGGAAAGATACAGTAAATGACAGAACCCTTAAAAATATTGATAGGCAGAGGGACCTGAATGTACAAGTGCACAGGTCACTGAAAGTGGCAATGCAGGTGGAGAAGGTAGTCATGAAGGCATACAGCATGCTTGCCTTCATTGGCCGGGGCATTGAGTTTAAAAATTGGCAAGTCATGTTGCAGCTTTATAGAAACTTAATTAGGCCGCACTTGGAATAGAGTATTCAATTCTGGTCGCCACACTATCAGAAGGATTTGGAGGCTTTGGAGAGGGTACAGAAAAGATTTACCAGGGTGGTATGGAGGGCATTAGCTATGAGGAGAGGTTGGAGAAACTTGGTTTGTTCTCACTGGAATGACGGAGATTGAGGGGCGACCTGATAGAAGTCTACAAGATTATAAGGGGCATGGACAGAGTGGATAGAAGCTTTTTCCCAGGGTGGAAGAGTCAATTACGAGGGGGCATAGGTTTAAGGTGCAAGGGGCAAGGTTTAAAGGGGATGTACGAGGCAAGTTTTTTTACACAGAGGATGGTGGGTGCCTGGAACGCGTTGCTGGGGGAGGTAGTGGAAGCAGATATGATAGTGACTTTTAAGGGGCGTCTGGACAAATACATGAAAAGGATGGGAATAGAGGGATACGGTCCCCAGAAGGGTAGGGGGTTTTAGTTAAGTCGGGCAGCATGGTTGGTGCAGGCTTGGAGGGCCAAAGGGCCTGTTCCTGTGCTGTAATTTTCTTTGTTCTTTGAGATGTCAAATTGGTTTCAATGTCTCTGGACTGGGGAATGAATCATATTGTCACCCCTGGTAAGAGGTGAGTGTGATTGTCTGCCCAGATCCAATCGTGCACAACAATAATGTCCAAATTTACACATTATATTGAATGAGACACCAGAGAGCAACTAGCAGTCATAGAACTGTACTTATCTAAAAAATTACATCCATTACATGTATATATAGTTATATATTTAGTCTGGAGGAGGTGGTTAGGATGGATTCAGTGTTGGTCCATATCTTGACCTCAAGGCCTACACAGTAAGAAGTTTAACAACACCAGGTTAAAGTCCAACAGGTTTATTTGGTAGCAAAAGCCACACAAGCTTTCGAAGCTCTAAGCCCCTTCTTCAGGTGAGTGGGAATTCTGTTCACAAACAGAGTTTATAAAGACACAGACTCAATTTACATGAATAATGGTTGGAATGCGAATACTTACAACTAATCAAGTCTTTAAGAAACAAAACAATGGGAGTGGAGAGAGCATCAAGACAGGCTAAAAAGATGTGTATTGTCTCCAGACAAGACAGCCAGTGAAACTCTGCAGGTCCACGCAACTGTGGGCGTTACAAATAGTGTGACATGAACCCAATATCCCGGTTGAGGCCGTCCGCGTGTGTGCGGAACTTGGCTATCAGTTTCTGCTCAGCGACTCTGCGCTGTCATGTGTCGCGAAGGCCGCCTGGTGGCCCTTCGCGACACACGACAGCGCAGAGTCGCTGAGCAGAAACTGATAGCCAAGTTCCGCACACACGCGGACGGCCTCAACCGGGATATTGGGTTCATGTCACACTATTTGTAACGCCCACAGTTGCGTGGACCTGCAGAGTTTCACTGGCTGTCTTGTCTGGAGACAATACACATCTTTTTAGCCTGTCTTGATGCTCTCTCCACTCCCATTGTTTTGTTTCTTAAAGACTTGATTAGTTGTAAGTATTCGCATTCCAACCATTATTCATGTAAATTGAGTCTGTGTCTTTATAAACTCTGTTTGTGAACAGAATTCCCACTCACCTGAAGAAGGGGCTTAGAGCTTCGAAAGCTTGTGTGGCTTTTGCTACCAAATAAACCTGTTGGACTTTAACCTGGTGTTGTTAAACTTCTTACTGTGTTTACCCCAGTCCAACGCCGGCATCTCCACATCAAGGCCTACACACAGATTGTCAGCAGCAACTATTATGGGCAGATTCAAAGGTGGATAAATCTCCTGGCCCTGACCAGGTATATCCAGGACTTTTTTTTTTGGAGCTTAGGAGACTGAGGGGTGATCTTATAGAGGTGTATAAGATCATGAGAGGCATGGATAGGGTGAATGCACTCAGTCTTTTTCCCAGGGTTGGGGAATTGAGAACCAGAGCGCACAGGTTTAAGTTAAGAGGGGAAAGAATTAATGGGAACCTGAGGAGCAGCTTTTTTACACAGAGGGTGGTACATGTGTGGAATGAGCTGCCGGAGGAGGTGGTTGAGGCAGGGACATTGACAACATTTAAAAGCATTTGGACAGATACATGGATAGGAAAGATTGAGAGGGATATGGGCCAAATGCAGGCAAATAGGGTTAGCTTAGATGGGCATTTTGGTCGGCATGGACCAGTTTGGGCTGAAGGGCCTGTCTCTGTGCTGTAGATTCCATGATTCTATGAACTACAGGTAAACAGGCTGCTACCTGAGAGCTTTGTTATCTCCTATCATTTCAATCAGTGCAACTGCAGGCAAAGGATAATACGTAATAAAAAATAAATAAAATATCAGCAAGAGTTCCCATTTGCTAACCAAGCAGGTTAACATGCTACACTACAGAATAGTCCTTTGATAATTGTTCAGGCTGATGAATGAAGAATGTCCAATAATGAGGGGTTCCAAGAGCTAGTGCCAATGGAGACTTCAATAAAGACACCCTGTTTATGATGTCTTGCTTTTCATCTGTCCTTAATTCGAGAGTTAGCCACACCATGAATGATCTTTCTCCACTGATTTCTACTCTCTGCTGCTCTTACTGCTGTACCCTGGAGAGGCCGGTCCACATTCTGATGCTACCCGTTCATGCCATCTTGGGTCTTTCTTGTGTCTGTTTTCCAAATGTTTTAACCTCTTGTTCCAACACTCCCCTCCTGTTTGTATCACAAGTCTAGCTTCCTTAATATCACTGCCTCAAACAAGTTCCTCTTAACTCCAACTTTCTTGAGCACCCATTCATTTGTCCATTCAGCACACATAATACCCAACTGAGTCCTTTCATTTCAAATGTTCTACATAAAATTTTTCAGCAGGAAAATTTCTGTCCTGATCAAGGTGCTGTGGCTACTAATATTCTTTTAAGAGAGTTCAAAATGCCATGATCCTTGTTAAATCTCGCCCAAATTTCTTTCATAGACTGCATCTTCCATGATGAGAGACCCAAAATAGCGAACGGTATCAGCCTGTTCAACCTGATACTCTTTAATCAGAATCTTGCAGCTCTTTCCACCCATTCCCATCACCTTTGCCTTGTCGACATTGATCAGGAGACTATGGATAACTTGATCAAGACCATCCATAAGACCATAAGACATAGGAGCAGAATTGGGCCACTCGGCCCATTGAGTCAGCTCCGCCATTCAATCATGGCTGATATTTTTCTCATCCCCAATTCTCCTGCCTTTTCCCCATAACCCCTGATCCCCTTATTGATCAAGAACCTATCTATCTCTGTCTTAAAGACACTCAATGACCTGGCCTTCACAGCCTTCTACGGCAAAGAGTTCCATAGATTCACTACTCTCTGGATGAAAAAATTCCTCCTCATCTCTGTTATCCACCAGTTCCTCCACTGAGTTAGTGAGCAGAATAATCTCATCAGCTGATCAAAGATTTGAAACTCACTGCCCACCAATCAGTAACCCATCTTTATATCCATCAAGTGTCTCTCTCACGCTTATTCCCTGCCACTGACAACATTATATTCCAATATGAAAGGACATAAGCAGAAGGACAGGGATTTGGCAGCAAATATGAGGAAAAATGTAGGTTCCAACAAATCGTTGGTGGTTAACAACTTTCCACTCATTTATCCCTGAGTTCAAGAATACACTTTAAATACTGAATCAAATCATTACGGATATAATTAATCTCCAATTACAGAAACATGGTTGCCAGGTGACTAAAGCTGGGAAGTGAATATTCAAGAGTTTTCGATATATCAAAAGGATAGAAATGAAAAGGAGGTGGATAGCTGAATTAATAAAGGATTAGATCAGTACAGTAGTGTGAAATGATCTTGGCTTGAAAGATCAAGGTGCAGATTCAGTTTGGATGAAGATGAGAAATTTTATTTAAATATGGGATATTCTGAGGGGCTTGGCAGTATAGGTGTTGTGAGAATGTTTCCCTTTGTGCCGGAACCTGGAACTAGGGAACACGGTTTCGGAATAAGGGGCCCCAATTGAAGTCAGAGATGAAGAAGAATTTATTCTCTCAGAGGGTTGTTAAGTTTTGGAATTCTCCACCACGGAGAGCGGTGGAGGTTGGATCGTTGAATATAATGAAGGCTGAGTCAGACAGATTTTTGATCTACAAGGAACTCGAAGGCTATTGGGGGCAAACAAGAAAGCAGAGTTGAGGCCATGATTAGATTCGCCGTGATCTTACTGAATGACGGATCAGGCTCGATGGGCCGAATGGCCAACTCATGTTCCGATTTTTCATGGTAGAAAGACTGTTTTAACTTAATACAATCTCAACATTTCCAGAGACATACTAACCGTTTGCCTCTGTCCACAGATTATTAATTGAATAGGTACAAACTGAGAGAGGTGGATACTTTGCGAGACCTTGGTGTCCTCGTGCATCAATCGCTGAGAGTAAGCGCGCAGGTACAGCAGGCAGTAAAGAAGGCAAATGGCCTGTTGGCCTTCATAGCGAGAGGATTTGAGTATAGGGATAAGGATGTTTTGCTGCAATTGTATAGAGCGTTGGTGAGGACACATCTGGAGTATTGTGTGCAGTTTAGGTGTCCTTATCTGAGGAAGGTTTTTCCTACTATGGAAGGAGCGCAGCAAGCGTTTACCAGTTTGATTCCCGGGACGATAGGACTGTCATTTAAGAGACTAAGTCGGTTAGGATTATATTCACTGGAGTTTAGAAGAGTGAGAGGAAATCTCATAGAAACTCATAAAATTCTAACAGGATTAGACAGGTTAGATTCAGAAAGAATGTTCCTGATGGTGGGGGAGTCCAGAACCTGGGGTTATTAGAGTCATAGAGTCATAGAGGTTTACAGCATGGAAACAGGCCCTTCGGCCCAACTTGTCCATGCCGCCCTTTTTTTTAAAACCCCTAAACTAATCCCAATTGCCCGCATTTGGCCCATATCCCTCTATACCCATCGTACCCATGTAACTATCTAAATGCTTTTTAAAAGATAAAATTGTACCTGCCTCTACTACAACCTCTGGCAGCTTGTTCCAGACACTCACCACCCTCTGTGTGAAAAAATTGCCCCACTGGACACTTTTGTATCTCTCCCCTCTCACCTTAATCCTATGCCCTCTAGTTTTAGACTCCCCTACCTTTGGGAAAAGATATTGACTATCTACCTTGTCTATGCCCCTCATTATTTTATAGACCTCTAGAAGGTCACCCCTCAGCCTCCTACGCTCCAGAGAAAAAAGTCCCAGTCTATCCAGCCTCTCCTTATAACTCAATCCGTCAAGTCCCGGTAGCATCCTAGTAAATCTTTTCTGCACTCTTTCTAGTTTAATAATATCCTTTCTATAATAGGGTGACTAGACTTGCACACAATATTCCAAGTGTGGCCTTACCAATGTCTTGTACAACTTCAACAAGACGTCCCAACTCCTGTATTCAATGTTCTGACTGATGAAACCAAGCATGCCGAATGCCTTCTTCACCACTCTGTCCACCTGTGACTCCACTTTCAAGGAGCTATGAACATGCACCCCCAGATCTCTTTGTTCTGTAACTCTCCCGAACGCCCTACCATTAACTGAGTAAGTCCTGCCCTGGTTCAATCTATCAAAATGAATCATCTCGCATTTGTCTAAATTAAACTCCATCTGCCATTCGTCAGCTCACTGGCCCAATTGATCAAGATCCCGTTGTAATTGGAGATAATTTTCTTCACTGTCCACTATGCCACCAATCTTGGTGTCATCTGCAAACGTACTTACTATGTCTCCTATATTCTCATCCAAATCATTAATATAAATGACAAATAACAGTGGACCCAGCACTGATCCCTGAGGCACACTGCTGGTCACAGGTCTCCAGTTTGAAAAACAACCCTCTACAACCACCCTCTGGCTTCTGTCATCAAACCAATTTTGTATCGATTTAGCTACCTCACCCTGGATCCCGTGAGATTTAACCTTATGCAACAACCTACCATGCGGTACCTTGTCAAAGGCCTTGCTAAAGTCCATGTAGACAACATCAACTGCACTGCCCTCATCTACCTTCTTGGTTACCCCTTCAAAAAACTCAATCAAATTTGTGAGACATGATTTTCCACTCACAAAGCCATGTTGACTGTCCCTAATCAGTCCTTGCATCTCTAAATTCCTGTAGATCCCGCCTCTCAAAATACCTTCCAACAATTTACCCACCACAGATGTGAGGCTAACTGACCTGTCATTCCCAGATTTTTCCCTGCAGCCGTTTTTAAACAAAGGCACAACATTTGCCACTCTCCAATCTTCAGGCACCTCACCCGTGACTATCGATGATTCAAATATCTCGGCTAGGGGACCCGCAATTTCCTCCCTAGCCTCCCACAACGTCCTGAGATATACCTCATCAGATCCCGCAGATTTATCTACCTTGATGCGCTTTATTATTTGAGAATAAGGGATAAACCTTTTAGGACTGAGGTGAGGATAAATTTATTCACGCAGAGAATGGTGAATGTATGGAATTCACTACCACAGAATGTAGTTGAGGCCAAAGTGTTGTCTGATTTGAAGAAGAAATTAGATATAGCTCTTGGGGCTAAAGGGATCAAGGGATATGGGGAGAAGATGGGATCAGGATAGTGAATTTGATGATCAACCATGATCATAATGAATGGTAGAGCAGACTCTTAAGGGCTGAATGGCCAATTGCTGCTTCTAGTTTCTATATACGTTTCTATGTATTCTTCCAACTCTGGCACAATGCTCATCCCCAATTTTAATCGCTCCATCATTGGCAGCTTTCAGCTGCCTGGCCCCTTGCTCTGGATTTCCTGCCTCAACAGCCCAATCTTCTGACTCTTCACGCTGGCAGAATCTTCTGGTCCTGCCAACAGCGCACCCCCACTGCATGTTTCCCAGATGTGTGGGGTGCCATTGAAAATCCAAGTGACAGTAGTGAGACCAGAACATCCCTCCACCAAGAAAAACACCGCAACGATGCCAGAGAATCCTAGCGATAATCTCTCTGTCCCGCCACTTCTCTTTCTTTATTTATGGTGCTCCTTAAACCTCTCTCTTTCACCAGGCCTTTGTTTATTTGCACTAATATCTCCTTACATGCTTCAGTGACAAATCTCATTTGAGATTTGCTCTTGTGAAGCACCTTGTGATCTTTATTACATTAAAGATGCTATATAAATGCAAGGTCTTGCTGTTATTTTTAGTGATTTTTCAAAGTGCTTGCACGGTAACCTTTTGGATATGCCTCTCAATATACAGGAAAGCTTTTAAACCTGGTATAGAAACAGTTCAGTGATCCATTACTTTGCCAAGTAAAAACATGTAATCACAGAACTGGTAGCAAAATGCTGACCGAACTGATTCCTATTTCGTACATTCACAGAATCACAGAATTGTTATGGTGCAGAAGGAGGCCATTCAGCCCATTGTGCACCAGCTTTCCAAACCAGCATCATGACGTAGTGCTTTTCCACGTACCGCCTGCACAATGTTTCTATTCAAATAATCATCTAATGCCTTCTTGAATGCCTCAATTGAACATGTCTTCACCACACTCCCAGGCAGAACATTCCAGACCCCAACCACTCACTGCGTGAAAAGGTTTTTCTCACATCACATTTGCTTCTTTTGCAAATCACTTTAAATCTGTGTCCTCTCGTTCTTTATCCTTTTATCAGTAGGAACAGTTCCTCCCTGTCTACTCTGTCTGGACCCCTCATGATTTTGAACATCTCTATCAAATCTCCTCTTAACCTTCTTCTCTCCAAGGAGAACGTTGATCCAGCAGAAGGAACTCTTCAATTGTAGGCAATGAAGTAAAACAAGACTTAGTCCAACTTTGGGGCGACACGGTGGCACAGTGGCTAGCACTGCTGCCTCACAGCAACGGGGACCCAGGTTCGATTCCCAGCTTGGGTCACTGTCTGTGTGGAGTTTGCACATTCTCCCTGTGTCTGCGTGGGTTTCCTCTGGGTGCTCCGGTTTCCTCCCACAGTCCAAAGATGTGCAGGTTAGTTGGATTGGCCATTAGTGTCAGGGGGACTAGTTAGGTTAAATGCATGGGGTTGTGGGGATAGGGCCTGGGTGGATTGTGGTCAGTGCAGACTCGATGGGCCGAATGGCCTCCTTCTGTGCTGTATGATTCTATGATTATAAATCAAAGAAAAAGGATTAATAAAGAAACTTCATTACTCCAACACTTGAGGACACACCTTGGGTCATTCCAAGCTTTCACAGGCCCCAGCAGCTTCTTATTTATACTGAGTCAGCTGACCGCCACATCATTTTCTCATTGGTTACATAGTTTACTGGGTCAGCTGACCCTCACAGCAAGCTACTATTGTTCACACTACAACAGATCTAATGTTATCATTGGTTACTATCTAACAGAGAACAGTCCCAAACTCTCTAATCTAGCCTCATATATGAAGTTTCTCATGTCAGGAACTATTCTTGTAAACCTCTTCTGCACTCTCTCCAATGTGTTCACATTCTTCCGATAATATATTCCAGTTGAGGTCTAACTAGTGCCTTGTATAAGTTCAGCGTAACCTCCATGCTCGTGTACTCTAGGCCCCTATTAATAAAGCCCAGAATATTATACACCTTATACACCTGTTCTGCCACCCTCAATGATCGATGCACATATACACCCTTTGTCCCAGCATCCTTTAAGAATTTTACCCCTTATTTTATATTGCCTCTCCATGGTTCTTTCTACCTCACACTTCTCTATGTTGAGCTTCATCTGCCACTATCTGCCCACTCCACCAACATGTCTATGTCCTTTTGAAATTCGACACTCTTCACGGTTTACAATATTTCCAAGTTTTGTATCATCTGCAAACTTTGAAATTATCCCCTGCACACCAAGATCGAGATCATTAATTTGTATCAGGAAAAGCAAGGGTCCCAATACCGACCCACTGTCAAACTGTGAACTCAGAAACCATGTGAGATAATTTTGGGCACTTGAAATTCAGCCAAGCATTCATAATTATGAAATAATGATAACTCTTGGGGAAATGTCAGCAAAGATCTCTATGGAAACTGCACCACATGATGTATTGCTTTCTAACTTACTTCAGATGGCCTGCCAGTCCAAGTAGTCCAACTGTTTTAATTCTCACTGACAGTTGACGGCTTAAGCCTGTGTTTTCATGTTTAAAGAGTGGGGACTTTACATCATGATGCTCAACAGACATTATCCATTCTTTAACAGCATTTACGCCTAATCCACAAATTCATGATGCCCACACTGCGGGTTAAGTCCCATGCCAAAGCCAGAATTGTACTTGTTGAACTCAGCACTAAGTTCAAATGGCCCTGCTGAGTTCGGGTTTCTTGCCTGTGTGATTCATATCCTGCTGCTCCCCCTCCCCCACAACCACCCCCCCTCCTCCCCCCCCCTGAACCCCGCCGGCAAAAATAAGATCAATTGGAAAAGAGAGTTGGTTGGACTCCTACATCCGGGTCCCACCCAGCAATTTAAAGGTCTGCTAAGTCCCCCGACTCTGCACAAATCCAGCCTAAATGTTCTCTCTAATCCACAGGATGCAGCGAGCTCCGTCTACGAGAAGGACCCGGTATCATCTTATGGCATAACGGAATCAAAAGCAATTGGAAACCAGAGAAAAACATTTTTGCACCCAGACTGTCTGCTGCTCTGACTTGTTAGTGGTTTAATATTAACTGGTGGGAATTGTATGACACGGCTCCTGGTAAGTCGGAAGGTGATGACACGGCTCCTGGTAAGTCGGAAGGTGATGACACGGCTCCTGGTAAGTCGGAAGGTGTGACTTTGTACAAAAACGGGGCCATTATAATAGTATAGTCTAATATATATAGTCTAATGCACGGTATAGTATTGTGCTGCTAAGATTGGGCTATTTCTCTTCAGGCCAAGATGTCAAGTTGTTAGATAAACAGAACCTGGTTCAGGGTTCATTTTGTGTCTGAATTCATTCTGGTGTTTTGGCCTTTGACATTTTGTGACCAAAACATACGTGTGGTCATTTATCACATTACTGTTTATGGGAGCTTGCTGTGCATAAAGCAAGCTGCCATGTTTCCGACATTTCAACAGTGAGCACATTTCAATAACGTTTCATTTGGTTGTAAAGCGCTTTAGGATGCGGTGAGCTCGGGAAAGATGGAATACAAAAGCAGATATATTTTCTTCCTTTCGGTGAGGGAACTGCAAATTGGAACGTGCTGTTTGATTACAGGCTGCAGCTCAGAGCACATTATACCTGAAGGGTGTGTGGCATTGTAACAGTGTGATGCCTGCACATCCCATCTTCAGTACAGCTGCAGGTGAATTGGAAAAACTTAGATAAAATACTTTTCAGATCAGGAGAAAACAAAAATCAATTAAAGACCTGCATAATCCTGAAGATATGAGGTGTTTTATTTAGGATACATTCACACACTCTTTGCTACATTTTACCACTGAGAATGCCACTACAGGAAATCAAAAGGAGAAGGCTTTCTTGAAGTTTAAGATGAACCTACCTACACATACACAATCAGGTCAACTGCAGGAAACAGGGCACATGGGGATGTTGCTCGTATAATTTAGTGCACTGATACTAAATTAAAATTAAAGCACAAGGGATTAGGGGTAATATACTGGCACGAATTGAGAATTGGTTAGCAGACAGCAAACACTGAGTAGGAATGTGTGGTCTTCCTCCGGGTGTTCCAGTTTCCTCCCCCAGTCTAAAGATGTGCAAGTTAGGTAGATTGTTAAATTGCCCCTTAGTGTCCAAAGATGTGTCGATTAGGGGGATTTGCGGGGTAAATGTGCGGGGTTACGGGGATCAGACAGTGGGTGAGCTTGGGTAAGATGCTCTGCCAGAAAGCCGGCGCAGACTCGATGGGCCAAATGGCCCCCTTTTGCACTGCGGGGATTCTAATTCTGTGATTCTGATTCTAAATGGGTCTTTTCCAAAGTGGCAGGCAGTGACTAGTGGAATCTCACAGGAATCAGTGCTCCAGCTTTCCACAATATATATCAATGATTTGGACGAGGGAATCAAATGTAATATTTCTAAGTTTGCTGATGAATGAAACTCAATGGAAATGTGAGTGATGAGGAGGAAGTCAAGGTGATTTAGAAAAGTTGAGTGAGTGGGCAAAACATGGTAGATGCTGTAAAACGTGGGTAAACGTGAAGGTATCCACTTTGGATGGAAAAACAGAATGACAGAGTATTATTTAAATTGTGATAGATTGAGAAATGTTGATGTACAAAGGAACCTGGGTATCCTTGTACATCAGTCATTGCAAGCAAGCATGCAAGTACAGCAAGCAGTTAAGAAGGCAAATTATATGTTGACCTTCATTGCAGGAGGGCTTGAGTACAGGAACAAGGATGCCTTATTGCACTTTACAGGGCCTTGGCGAGACCACACTTGGAGTATTGTGAGCAGTTTTGGTCTCCTTACCAAAGAAAGGATATATTTACCAGAGAAGGGGTGAAGCGAAGTTCACCAAACTGATTCTTGGGATGGCAGGATTGTCACAGGAGGAGAGAATGGGTGGACAGGGCCGATATTCACTGGCATTTAGGCGAATGAGAGGGGATCTCATTGAAAAGAACAAAATTCTGACAGGACTGGACAGACTGGATGCAGAAATGTTGTTTCCTCTGGTTGGGGGGACTAGAACAAGAGGTCATATTCTCAGGATATGGGGTAGGCCATTTAGGATTGAGGTGAGGAGAAATTTCTTCCCTCAGAGGGTAGTGAATGCCTAAAATTCTCTACCACAGAAGGCAGTGGGGGACAAGTCACTGAATTTAGCTAAGAAGCAAATTGATAGATTTCTAGACTCCAAAGGCTTCAAGATGTATGGGGAGAGTGTGGGAGTCTGGCATTGAGATAGGGGATCAGCTGTGACCATATTGAATGGCAGAGCAGGCTCGAAGGGCCAAATAGCCTACTCCTGCTCCTATTTCTATGTTTCTTTGATACCAACACGCATTGGGGAAAAGGGATTTAAACAGAGAATCATTAAATGGTTCGAGTACAGGAGGAGGCTATTATGTAGTGGCACTCCAGGCATCGTCAAGAGACTTCAGACTTCATTAGGAATGAAAAGTATTTATTGAATAGGAGAAAATATGTACAGGGGTTTGCAGCTCTAGGCTGCCTTGGAGCAGCCTCCCTGGCTGCTCCAGACCTTACATTACTACACGGCTTCCAGATATATTCTGCTTTAGACAGGACTTTACTCTCTGGGGTCAGCCTTCACTCTCAATTTCCATTGGTCCCTCAAGCCAGGTGACCCATTTCTGCTGCGCTGCCTTAAAGACAGTAAGAAGTCCAACAACACCAGGTTAAAGTCCAACAGGTTTATTTGGTAGCAAAAGCCACTAGCTTTCGGAACAGGCTGTTCCTTCGTCAGGTGGGTGGGAGTTCTGACGAAGGGACAGCCTGTTCCAAAAGCTAGTGGCTTTTGCTACCAAATAAACCTGTTGGACTTTAACCTGGTGTTGTTGGACTTCTTACTGTGTTTACCCCAGTCCAACGCCGGCATCTCCACATCATGACTGCCTTAAAGAGACAGACGTCACAATTGCCACATTCCTCTCCCTTTAACTTTTTTATACAATCTTCAAAATTGATTTCCTCAAACCCACACTCTAAATAAATATTATACACCACAAGTTAGACATTTGTAAATTGATGTAGTGGTTGTTCAATGATGAGATCTTGAGGTTTGCATTTAACATAGCACTTCTACTAGTGGGCTTCAACTAGGCACAGTTTCCAATATAGTCTTGCATGGGATTCTTCCACACAGACGTGCTGCTTTCCAAGTTTTGTCCTAGATTGTGCACTAACCATGGATTACATACTATACTCTGTGGACAGTGCCAGTCTCCAATCATTTGTTGACCCTTTTCTCAATCAAGCACCTTAGCGACTAGAGGATTTTCACACTAACGTAACTGCAGTCTTAATGTAAGCCTACTTGTGACATTAATAAATGAACTTTAAACTTTTACTCTACAATGCATTCAGGCACCATCATCACAACACAACACAGTCTTATATCTTGACAGTTCATTCATGAACTCAGTCCGTTATTTGTGAAGGAAACGGTCATGGTTTTCTATTTCTGGTACTTCGGCCGTGTGATAAAGTTCTTCTCTTTCCAGCATTTCAATTCAGCAACATTTTGATCAGCCATTTGATCATATTGGTTCTTGTGCTTTTCTATTAGTGTGACCATTTCAGCAATCTTCTTTTGGAATGCAATCTCAGTTACCTTCTTCTGTCTGAATTGCTGATTCTGCTGTCAATGTTGATGTTTTTTACCTCTGCAGTTAGTTTCTCATTGCCAAACTTCTCTTCTTCAAGCTCTTATTCTCCTGTTTCAATTCTTCACTGAACTTGCTCTTATTGTGGTCAGCACTGCTGCCTCACAGCGCCAGGGACCCGGGTTTGATTCCCGGCTTGGGTCACTGTCTGCATGGAGTTCGAATGTTCTCCCCATGTCTGCGTGGGTTTCCTCCGGGTGCTCCGGTTTCCTCCCACAGTCTGAAAGACGTGCTGGTTAGGTGCATTAACCCGAACAGGCGTCGGAATGTGCCAACTAGGGGAATTTCACAGTAACTTCATTGCAGTGTTATTTGTGACACTAATAAATAAACTTTTAAAGCTTTTATTTTCTAGTTACTTTTCCATGGAGTTCAGCTTATTGTCTCCTGTAAGCATTGCTCCTTCAACATTCCAACTTCAACTTCCAGCTTCATTTTGTGAGAAATGTCCAGTCTTCTGACATCTTTCTTCAGTTTAACACTCTATTGCTGAGCCTATTGGAGTTCTTATTCAATCAGTTTTTCAATCAGATTTACTTTCTCTTGTCAAAGAGAATGACAATCATTCTTCCGTCCATTCTCTGCTTTTGCAATTCATCGAGTTTATCTGTTTCTGAGTTCCTTCCAAGTCGAATTGATTATTCCCTTGTAACATCACTCGATAATGATCTCTCCCTTCAGATAGCTGCCATGTTCCTTTTGTTGTAGTTTCATTGAACTCGACTTCTACGTTCAACATTTCTTCCTTCTTCCTGTTATACTTATCAGACAATTCTCCTCAATTGTTAACTTGTTCCAACAGTCATGTTCCCTCTTTGAGTTTGTCCATTGCTATGTCTTCCCCAGCATCCTCAAACCCTTTCCGGGGTTCTCCAGTGCTTCCCCCCTCTCTGGGGTTCTCCAGGCTCCCTCCTCTCTGGGGTTTTCCAGTGCTCCCTCCTCTCTGGGGTTCTCCAGTCCTTATCCCCTCTGGGGTTTTCCAATAATCCCTCCTCTCTGGGGATTTTCTAATGCTCTCCCCCCTCTGAGGTTCTCCAGTCCTTACCCCCTCTGGGCTTTTCCAATGCTTCCTCCCCTCTGGGGTTTTCCAGTGCTTCCTTCCCTCTGGGGTTTTCCAGTGCTTCCCCCCATCCAGGGTTCTCCAGTGCTTCCCCCCTCTCTGGGGTTCTCCAGTGCTTACCCCCTCTGGGGTTTTCCAGTGCTTCCTCCGATCCAGGGTTCTCCAGTGCTTCCCCCCTCTCTGGGATTCTCCAGTGCTTCCCCCATTCAGGGTTCTCCACTGCTTCCCCCTCTCCGGGGTTCTCCAGTGCTTCCCCCATTCAGGGTTCTCCACTGCTTCCCCCTCTCCGGGGTTCTCCAGTGCTTCCCCCATTCAGGGTTCTCCACTGCTTCCCCCTCTCCGGGGTTCTCCAGTGCTTCCCCCATTCAGGGTTCTCCACTGCTTCCCCCTCTCCGGGGTTCTCCAGTGCTTCCCCCTCTCTTAGATTCTTTATTTACCTTCTCTGAGCTCCAGTGTTGCCTCTTCTTTGAGGTTTTAATTTCCTCTGCTGAGGTCTTGCGTTGCTTACAGACCCCCTTTTGAGAGTTCTCCTCTATCTGGGGTCTTCTTTGATTTTCCTATCCCTTGCCCTTTGTTCCTTCTATGGGAAGCACAGGGTTTCCTCCTGGCCCCACGAATGTGTTCTGGGCCATTTTAGATTCCAGCCTTCGGCCTTCAACAGCTGCTGATGAGGTAGCTTATCCCCCGGATACTCATTTCTACTTGAAAAAGCAAATGGGTCTCTAGAACCAGCATCAGGCCTAGATTTGTATATACATGCAGCCTCCTGCCTGTTTCGGGTTGGTTGCAGGGCATCCATTTACAGGACTGTTTGAAAATGGCATCCGTGGGCATCCAAATGATGGAGTATGGCAATTTCTGTTGGAGGTAGAACCCTATATTGACTTGGGACAAACCTACATCTGTAATCAATACTCTGTGCCACTGTAAGCTCTACAACAGTCCAAATGCAGACACGACTAAAGGAGAAATTGAATAAGACCCGAAAACTAGGTAGAGTGGCCAGGTCAAAAATAGCAGTGCTGCTGCCAAATCCGTGTAATATACTGACTGATATCACAAAACGAAGGAGATGGTCATCGACTTCAGGAAGCGTAGTGGAGAAACATGCCCCTGTCTACATCAATGGGGATGAAGTAGAAATGGTCGAGAGCCTCAAGATTTTAGGCGCCCAGATCACCAACAATCCCGGTCCCCCCATGCCGACATCATGGTTAAGAAAGCCCACCATTGCCTCTACTTTCTCAGAAGACTAAGGAAATTTGGCATGTCAGCTACAACTCTCACTAAGTTTTACAGATGCACCATAGAAAACATTCTTTCTGGTTGTATCACAGCTTGGTATGGCTCCTGCTCTGCCCAAGACCGCAAGAAACTACAAAGGGTCGTGAATGCAGCCTAATCCATCAGACGAACCAACCTCCCATCCATTGACTCTGTCTACACTTCCCGCTGCCTCGGCAAAGCAGCCAGCATAATTAAGGATCTCACACACCTCGAACTTTCTCTCTTCCACCTTCGTCCGTCGGCAGAAAGATACAAAAGTCTGAGTACCAACCGACACAAGAACAGCTTCTTCACTGCTGCCATCAGACTTTTGAAAGGACCTACCTCGCATTAAGTTGATCTTTCTCTACACCCTAGCTATGACTGCAAAACTACAGTCTGCACCCTCTTCTTTCCTTCTCTATGAACAGTATGCTTTGTATGGCGTGCAAGAAACAATACTTTTCATTGTATGCTAATACGTGACAATAATAAATCAAATCAGATCAATCTATCGAATGAGTATACTTGCAGTACACGCCTAAGTAATGTCCATACTGCTGATCTCCGCAAAATGACAAGTGTAGTGCTGAGACTATGGGCGCGAGGGCACCAAACTCTGCAGCCTAAATTTCCACACTGCAACCATGATGCTTCATTTAAACTCGTGTGAACATTGGCACAGTTTCACTTTCCGCTAACTTACATAGCATGTTCCCTGCGCTAGCAGAAGGCAAAGAGAGATATAGAACATAGAACATAGAACATTACAGCGCAGTACAGACCCTCGATGTTGCGCCGACCAGTGGAACCAATCTAAAGCCCCTCTAATCTACACTATTCCAATATCATCCATATGTTTATCCAATAACCATTTGAATGGTGGAAGAATAGACTGGGATATCACACACCATTTACAACTTCCATTCCCAACAGCTTTCTAGAACAAGCATTCTTGTTGCAATGCATGTTATACACCACACAAAATCTAACCCTGAGACAGGGTCGGCTGCAAAAACAAATCTGGGGCATTTCATATGTACCCAGTGCATATTGGGGGTGATATTCCAGCCCCATTTCCTGCGGCCAATCAAAATAAGGTCTTTCCCGCAGCACCACTCCCTCCCCCCACCTCCTGCCAGTGACATAATCAAGGTTCAGGCCACTGAGGCTGCAAACCTGATTTGATTTTTGATTTGATTTGATTCAAAAAGTATTGTTTCTTGCGCACTATATAGACAAAGCATACCATTCATAAGGAAGGAAATGAGAGAGTGCAGAATGTAGTGTTACAGTCATAGCTAGGGTGTAGAGAAAGATCAACTTAATGTGAGGTAGGTCCATTCAAAAGTCTGACAGCAGCAGGGAAGAAGCTGTTCTTGAGTCGTTTGGTACGTGACCTCAGACTTTTGTATCTTTCTCCCGACAGAAGAAGGTGGAAGAGAGGATGTCTGGGATGCATGGGGTCCTTAATTATGCTGGCTGCTTTTCCAAGGCAGCGGGAAGTGTAGACAGAGTCAATGGATGGGAGGCTGGTTTGCGTGATGCATTGGGCTACATTCATAACCTTTTGTAGTTCCTTGTGATCTTGGGCAGAGCAGGAGCCAGACCAAGCTGTGATACAACCAGAAAGAATGTTTTCTACGGTTCATCTATAAAGGTTGATGAGAGTCACAGCTGACATGCCAAATTTCCTCAGTGTTCTGAGAAAGTTGAGGCATTGGGGGCTTAACTATAGTGTCGGCATGGAAATGCATCCATTTAAATAGATCTAAATTTGCTTAAATGGCATAACGCCTTACCTTCCGGGTTCATTGTGTGTTCTCACCAGTTTGACATCATGTTGCTTTCACAACTGCTTTCCAAAAACGGAAACCAGTGGTGATGACCGCGCCAGGGGCTCGGAGCTGAATGTAGCCCTCGGGTGGTGAGGGAAATGGTTGGGCACTATCCCCTGGCAACCTGGAAGTACCAGCCAAGCACTGCCAACCTGGCTGCTATGGAACCCCATTGCAGGCTTCCCATCATGTGGGAGGATGCTTGCATTGGTCGGGGGGGACGGGATTGGATGGGTGAATGCACTGGGGAAGTGGGGGGTGCAGATTCCTGCATTGTGGGTGAGTGGGGAAGGGGGAATGCCTACATGGGGAAGGGAGGGGGAAGGAGGATATCTGCATTGTGGGGGGGAGGGTGATGCCTGCAATGGGGTGGGGGGAGGTGGCGCCTGTTTTTCTGGAGGTGGGGGAATGGGGCTTTGATGCCCCAATGCTGTCAATGATGGGGCAGGGAGGTCTTTAACCTCAATTAGAGATTGGGGTGCCCATTAAAAGCTGTGGAGCCAGCTGTTTATAGGCCCTGCCCAGCAGGAATGATTGTGAAAAACACGCACCCTGCTTTTTTTTGACAAAGTTGGAATTCTGCAGCCTTTCACGGCGGGATTCTCTGGTCCTGCCTGTGTTGCACCTCCTGCCCCGGGTTTCCTGGCTGCGTGGGGGGCTTCAATGGGAATTCCCATTGACAGGATGGGTCCAGAGGATCACGTCGCCAGTGAACAGCGTGCTGTCTCCCGCCACCAGTGAACAACGTGCTGTCTCCCGCCGCCAGTGAACAGCGCACTGTCTCCCGCTGCCAGTGAACAACGTGCTGTCTCCCACTGCCAGTGAACAGCGTGCTATCTCCTGCTGCCAGTGAACAGCGTGCTGTCTCCCACTGCCAGTGAACGGCGTGCTGTCTCCCGCTGCCAGTGAACAGCGTGCTGTCTCCCACTGCCAGTGAACGGCGTGCTGTCTCCCACTGCCAGTGAACAGTGCGCTGTCTCCCACTGTCAGTGAACAGCGTGCTGTCTCCCACTGCCAGTGAACAGCGTGCTGTCTCCCGCTACCAGTGAACAGTGCGCTGTCTCCCGCCACCAGTGAACAGCGCGCTGTCTCCCGCCACCAGTGAACAGCGTGCTGTCTCCCGCCACCAGTGAACAGTGCGCTGTCTCCCGCCACCAGTGAACAGCGCGCTGTCTCCCGCCGCCAGTGAACAGCGTGCTGTCTCCCGCTACCAGTGAACAGCGTGCTGTCTCCCGCTGCCAGTGAACAGTGCGCTGTCTCCCGCTGCCAGTGAACAGTGCGCTGTCTCCCGCTGCCAGTGAACAGTGCGCTGTCTCCCGCCGCCAGTGAACAGCGTGCTGTCTCCCGCTGCCAGTGAACAGTGCGCTGTCTCCCGCTGCCAGTGAACAGTGCGCTGTCTCCCGCCGCCAGTGAACAGCGTGCTGTCTCCCGCTGCCAGTGAACAGCGCGCTGTCTCCCGCTGCCAGTGAACAGCGCGCTGTCTCCCGCTGTCAGTGAACAGCGTGCCGTCTCCCGCCGCCAGTGAACAGTGCGCTGTCTCCCGCCGCCAGTGAACAGTGCGCTGTCTCCCGCTGCCAGTGAACAGTGCGCTGTCTCCCGCTGCCAGTGAACAGTGCGCTGTCTCCCGCCGCCAGTGAACAGCGTGCTGTCTCCCGCTGCCAGTGAACAGTGCGCTGTCTCCCGCTGCCAGTGAACAGTGCGCTGTCTCCCGCCGCCAGTGAACAGCGTGCTGTCTCCCGCTGCCAGTGAACAGTGCGCTGTCTCCCGCCGCCAGTGAACAGCGTGCTGTCTCCCGCTGCCAGTGAACAGTGCGCTGTCTCCCGCTGCCAGTGAACAGCGTGCTGTCTCCCGCTGCCAGTGAACAGTGCGCTGTCTCCCGCTGCCAGTGAACAGCGTGCTGTCTCCCGCTGCCAGTGAACAGTGCGCTGTCTCCCGCCGCCAGTGAACAGTGCGCTGCCTCCCGCTGCCAGTGAACAGCGTGCTGTCTCCCGCTGCCAGTGAACAGCGCGCTGTCTCCCGCTGCCAGTGAACAGCGCGCTGTCTCCCGCTGCCAGTGAACAGCGCACTGTCTCCCATTGCCAGTGAACAGCGTGCTGTCTCCCGCCACCAGTGAACAGCGTGCTGTCTCCCGTTGCCAGTGAACAGTGCGCTGTCTCCTGCTGCCAGTGAACAGCGCACTGTCTCCCATTGCCAGTGAACAGTGCGCTGTCTCCTGCTGCCAGTGAACAGCGTGCTGTCTCCCGTTGCCAGTGAACAGTGCGCTGTCTCCTGCTGCCAGTGAACAGCGTGCTGTCTCCCGTTGCCAGTGAACAGCGCGCTGTCTCCCGCTGCCAGTGAACAGCGTGCTGTCTCCCGCCGCCAGTGAACAGCGTGCTGTCTCCCGCCACCAGTGAACAGCGTGCTGTCTCCCGCCGCCAGTGAACAGCGTGCTGTCTCCCGCCACCAGTGAACAGCGCGCTGTCTCCCGCCGCCAGTGAACAGCGTGCTGTCTCCCACTGCCAGTGAACAGCGTGCTGTCTCCCGCCGCCAGTGAACAGCGTGCTGTCTCCCGCTACCAGTGAACAGCGTGCTGTCTCCCGCCGCCAGTGAACAGCGCGCTGTCTCCCGCCGCCAGTGAACAGCGTGCTGTCTCCCGCTGCCAGTGAACAGCGTGCTGTCTCCCGCCGCCAGTGAACAGCGCGCTGTCTCCCGCCGCCAGTGAACAGCGTGCTGTCTCCTGCCGCCAGTGAACAGCGTGCTGTCTCCTGCCGCCAGTGAACAGCGCGCTGTCTCCCGCTGCCAGTGAACGGCGTGCTGTCTCCCGCTGCCAGTGAACGGCGTGCTGTCTCCCGCTGCCAGTGAACAGTGCGCTGTCTCCCGCACCGAGAAACATGCTGAAGGGAGACCAGTGAATCTCACCCACAGTGTCAGAAGATCTGGAGAGAAAACCTGCCTCTTGCTCTGGTGAGACACACGCCGGTTTTTAGGCAGCATCTGACACTATTTGCCATTTATGGGGAAAATCCTGCCCATTGTTAAATTGCTAAGTAATAAAAGGCCATGTCCACCTCGTTCACCTTTTGCTAGTCACGGCATATATTTATGGACTTGCTGATTAACCATCGCAATAAATTTGTTTCAAGTTGTCTACAATTACAAAAAAATAGCATGAGGAAAGATACACTGATGAACAGCTTTGGGATCATAGAACCAAAGTTCTCTTTTTCTTCCTAAGCACGCCACACACACCACCTGCATCATCTCAAATTACTCATACTGTATCCCAAAATGTGTACTTAAATTAAAGAGGTTCAGAGCTTTTGATGGTTAATGATTAGCTTGGTCCATTAATAATTAAATCCTTCAGGTCCCATCACTATGACTTAGATTCTTTCCACAGGCTTCAGATAACCTTCCAAGCCAGTATCCCAAGCTCCGATAAAGGATTATCCTGACTTGAAACATTGGCTCTATTCTTTCTCCACATATACTGTCAGACCTGCTGAGATTTTCCAGCATTTTCTGTTTTTGTATCAGATTCCAGCATCCGCAGTAATTTGCTTTCATCCCAAGTCTTGCACTTGTTCTGAACATGTAGAAAGTGTCCTCTCGAGGCACAAAGTGCACTGCATATCAAGCAAACAAGCTCTACTTGTGTGGATTTCAGCAGCTGACTCAAAACATGTAATGGAATTCTGCACCTGACATCTACACACTTCAGTCTCCCATGTTACATCCTCTAGTGAATGTTGATTGCCTGCTGCTTATTACACACTGACCTCTCCTGACTGCCCATCAGAACAAATTCAAAGTCCCCTTCACTTAAAAACCCATCTCTGGCCTTTCCTCTCTGCCTTTGGATCCTTTCCCAGTCCTATATGCTGAATCCTCCCAGCGCTGGCCAACTTCAATGGGAGAGCTTTCAGCTGTCTGGCTCTGGACACTTTCCTTAAACTGCAGTATCTGGCCATCTTTCTTTCCATCTCTAAAAGCCTCCTGAAAATCTACTCTTTGATCACACAGTTCCAGTCATCTCCTTCAACTCTACTTGTAATTTCTCCTGATCAGCAGCTTGGAAGGTTAACCATTTATTTGCGCGCAGGCTGACCAACAGAAATGTGCCTGGCAAACCATTTCTGATTGTGCTGGAAATATCTTGCATATAGTCACTTCACCTGTGCACAAATCGCATTGGTTGCTAATTGAAAACAAGCCTGGGTCCTGCTATAATGCCCTGTGCAATCAAAATAGCCTCTGATGCTAGCTAAGCTGAGCGTCAGCTGAGCGTAACAAGCAACTGTAGAATTGGACAAGAACTCAGAATTAGAGAGAGCTTCCGATCTAAGGAAGAAGCAGACAGGTTGGCCAAGAAAAACAATAGATCTGAGGATTGGGGGCAGTTTAGAATTCAGCAAAGAAGGACCAAGGGATTGATTAGGAAGGGAAAAATACAGAAAATACAGTAAGCTTGCAGGGAACATAAAGACTGACACTAAGAGTTTCTATAGATACGTGAAGGGAAAGAGGTTGGTGAAGACAAATGCTGGTCCCCTACACTCAGAAACGGAAATGTATAATATGGGACAAAGAAATGGCTGAGCAACTGAATACATACTGTGGTTCTGTCTTCACAAAAGAGGACACAAATCAGATGCCAGAAATATTGGAAAATGCAAGATTTAGTGAGAGGGAAGAACTGAGGGAAATCAATATTAGTAAAGAAATGATGCTGGGAAAATTGATGGGATTAAAGGCGGATAAATCCCGAGGGCCTGATAATCTACATCCCAGACTATTTAAGGAAGTGACTCTAGAAATAGTGGATGCATTGGTGGTCATCTTCCAGGATTCTATAGACTCTGGAACAGTCCCTGCAGATTGGAGGGTAGCTAATGTCACTCCAATTTTCCAAAAGGGAGGGAGAGAGAAAACAGGGGAATTACAGACCAGTAAGCTTACCAGCTGTAGGAGAGGAAAAACATCAAAATAATACATTTGGAAGTTAGAATAAGGTGCAAACTTTATACTCAGAGAACGGGTTGAGGATCTCTTATTCAGCATTCAGTAAAAGAAACAGTTAGTCCCAAGACCACCCAATGCAGAGATACATTTCGGTATTGGTGGGACACCTTCAATTAGTTCCAACAGGTGGTCATTATAAATAGGTTTCACTTGAAATTTCTAATTTCAACTTTTTTCTACACTTCAGGTAGTAAAGGAATCCCTGACTGAGCAAAATAGAACAAATAAATTCATCAGAAAGGCCCAACGGAGATGCTTGCTCATGTGTTTAAACTTGTTTTCTTGTATTCAAATATTAGCATTCAAATGATTGTACCAGCACAGTGTTTACAACAACTCCCTTGCTACAAGCCATTACATCAATGCACATTTCCACACACACTATTTACATACCCCATTGATAGTCAACTTCAAAATGCTGAGAACACTTCAAGGTAGCAGAAAGGTCAGGAATTAATAAGGAAGGATGGTTAAGTTTCTGCAGTGCAGGCTGCAGGATCTGCAACCCTACAAGGAGAGCCAGATATGAGGGTAAAACATTTCGGAGTGAGATTGGGGAGATAACAAAATAATGGAAGGTAAACTATAGCCAGGTTGCGATTCCAAGTTCATTCAGTTGGTAATAAATAACACAAAAATTGCAGGCAAAGACCATTTGGCGTAACAAATGGTTGTACCAGCACAGTGTTTACAACAACTCCCTTGCTACAAGCCATTGTAGAGGCACTACCTCTACAATCCAATCTGGTTCAACACAACTGTTTGCATCCTCTGATCCATCTCCTAGATGATGGACTGCACCCAGGGTTTATGTCACTGCTGAACTGAACATTATCTGAGGCCAGTTTGAGTGGCAGTCCTCTCTGCAACTGGCACTAATGAATGCACTAGTCCTCGCGTTTCCCACCCTTTCCTGACTGCTTGTCTTCAGGCACCCTGGTCATCAGCAAGGACTGCCCATGCACCAACTCTAATCCTGATCAACTTGAAGTCTTGCTTACAGATATTCTTGTGTCACAGACATGGACAACTTGTTGGTCTCATGCTCTATGGCAAGCTTGCTATCGGCATGCCTTTGGAGATAGAACCATCGTGCACTTAGCTTACACGACCCAACCAACAGTGTTGCTGCTGAGTCAAGAGGGCAAATATTCCAGGGATCTATGTACGTTGGGGTATTTCCATATTCGTCACTCTGTCTTGCCAGGAGATACACAAC